>NC_044978.1:138931364-139561501 GCF_008728515.1 Papio anubis | reverse complement strand
GGAAGGGAGGAAGGAAAGGAGGAAGGAAAAGTGAGAGGAAAAAAATTATAAGAACCCTGGGTCCTCGTAAGGGGATTATGATTTTGTAATGCAAATGTACAGTGTAATTAAGACTTTTGCAATTTGATTTTTGTAGAACTAGGTGACATTTAAAGGCTTATATGGAAATTGTTTCATGTGAATTTTCTGGATGAGAGTTTTTATGTTCTAATCCTGGACACATTTTTCCTCAGAAATTCTTAATATGATTTCAGTTTTGCCCTCTAAGTGACTCTAAGCGATTTAGATGAGGTGCAAATTTAATTGGGAGAAACGTCAATAGCTCGGATACCCTTGTCACTCACCTGGCAAAATTAGCTTAATTTTGTATGAAACAAAGTTTTGGGAACTGCTTTCACTATTAACATTTTATGTTTAGACATAGGTAGGAAACTTTTATTTGCATCACTATAGCCAAACAGACCTTTATATTAGGTAGGAAACTTTTATTTGCATCACTATAGCCAAACAGACCTTTATATTATTCAGGAAAAAAGTAACAGGCACAACCAAAGAAAAAAATTGAAAGGATGTGACCAAGAAAAAGAAGGGGAGGGAATAGTCTCACGGTGATGCTAAAAGACACACTATTTTCAAAATGGAGAAATATGCACCTCTCAAGCTATCTATGACGAAGAAGAGGGAGAAAGGACAGTCTAACTCCATCCAGTTCAAAAAGTAGGGCTCTGTTGTCATTCTGGAGCCTTGATTCTTTATGGTTGGAGACGAGGTTAGGAATTTCTTTCTCTTTTCAGGTAGCTGGAACTGGACTGCAGTAAGGCCGACAGAGGCTACAAAGACCTGCACTCTTCTAGGCCACTTTCCAGATGGAGGAAAGAACAAAAAAAAGCAGAAAATCATTTTCACCACATTCAAATGTGTAAGTAGAGGCTCTATTCCCATAAAGGCTCTCCTCATACATTTTATTTATAAATCATATTAATCCTTGGAAGCCAATAAGAGGCCAACTAATGCACAAGAAATGTTCCTTTATGGTATAAATGGATGACACCTAAAACTCTGGACAGTGCTGTAATTTAAACACATGGACTGGGAATCAGCTTCTAGCATTAAAATGTTAAATTTAGTAGGATAATTTATATATACATACACACACGTGTGTGTGTGTGTGTCTAATGCTTTAATCAATCAATCATACTGGAGCAATACTAAAAAAGAAAATACAAGCCATGGGCGGTGGCTCACACCCATAATCCCAGCACTTTGGGAGGCCAAGGCGCTGGATCATCTGAGGTCAGGAGTTTGAGAGCAGCCTGGCCAACATAATGAAACCCCGTCTTTACTAAAAATACAAAAATTAGCCTGGCATCGTGGTGCATTCCTATAATCCCAGCTACTCAGGAGGCTGAGGTAGGAGAATCACTTGAACCCGGGAGATGGAGGTTGCAGTGAACCGAGATTGCACCACTGCACTCCAGCCTGGGTGACAGAGCTAGACTCCATCTCAAAAAAAAAAAAAAGAACAGAGTTATGCACAGGTCATTTGTAAATGTCGACACAAGTTCATCACCTTAAGGAATTTTCCTTTTTTTTTTTTCCTGTCTACCATTGCAGCCAAACAGTTTTGTATAATCTCATCTAATCACCAGTAAATTATATCTAAAGAGGCCAGCCATGCCCAGATTTCATTTCACCTGCACTCTAATTTTACTCTCCTGTACTATCCTTTCTTAAATTAAACCAGGTATTTTAGAAAGGTATTGGAAACTGGATTTGGAGTTAGTAAAAGAGCAAGAAAAGGGGCAAGACATTCTTGTTGCTCTCAGGGATATGAAACATGAACCAGTATAAAACCAAGAATCCAGACTTCCGTGAAACTCCTCTAGAAAGGCGGTGATATATTGAGCATTAAAAAAAAAACACAGTTACTACATTTATGTAGTAAATAGCAATGGTTCTATGATCCTTGCAGTCATTTAGAACATGTTGAATGTACCAAAAGAGCCATGTGCATTTGTGTATGGATTTTCTGGTATGTACTTAATTTCCAGTGTTTTTATTCAAAAGTTTGCATTTGAGTCAAAAATAACTATTTAACAAATTGTATTGCTTTCCTGTGAATTGCCAGGCACTTAACGGTTCCACTGGTGATGCAGCCGTGTACAAGCAGGCTTAAAATCCCTGCCCCTATTAAACTAAAATTCTGTTACAGTTTTTATTCTCCAGTCTGGGTCAATGTTCATCTTCTAGATTATGAATGGTAAATAGAAGTAGAAGAGAAAATATAATTAAGAAGCACCTTAAAAATCATGTAGTTGTATTATAGTCCACTCATTTTAAGTTGGGGAGTATAACTGCATAAACATTGAGACATATGAGGATCATCTAATATCAAAACAACTAAACATCAGTCTATGATAAAATTCAGCATGGCTCAGAGCTATAATAATTTGTAGATCATTGGTGATATCCAAGTTTAAGAGTTCTGGGGAGAACAGCCTCCTGCAAATCTTATGAGAAAGCTGAATACTTTTAAGAGTTGATTTTGGCTCTGTGTACAAGTTGACCTCTAATACCCTCAGGTGGCTGCCTACTAACCTAACCACAGCTGTCACACTTCAAGATCTGGCCACTTAAGATTATATCCATAAAAATATAGCCATCGAACAAGGAAATCCAATTCTCCAACCAAGATACAAACTGGATCTTCCTTTAGATAAATAAATAAAACTCAATGAAAATGAGTTATGGGTTGTTGGCCAGAGAGATGGGACCCAAGAGCCCTACTTTCTACCAAATCTCTATAGGTCAACCTGTAGCTGCCTGCCTGTCTGCCTTGGTTACTACTGAGAGCAAACATGGGGCTTTAGGATAACCATTTGGGGGTTGCCTGATATAAAAGGAGAAAGTAATAAAACATGGACTTTATGACAACCTTTTGATTCTCACATAGGGATCAGGTGCCAATCACAAGTAAGTCTGAAGATGTCATTTCATGTAGCTTTCTCCATTGATTTTGCAAGCTTCAGAGTCTTACTACCACTTGTTGCCTGCTTCAATGAAAGGCCACTCCATGTGGAGTGGAGATAAGACAGCCTGGGGCTTCCCAAAGGTCAAAGCCTTCTGGAACTTATTTGCATGCATTTTGGAAGCCTCTGGGCTCTCCAAACTCAAACTTTGTGACGCAGATGCTTTATGCTGTGGATATGAGCTGGTGACAACAGTGAACTCAATGAAATCGAGCCACAAAACTTAGAATATGACAGGCCACACTGATTGAAATTTATTCAAATATTCCAGCCAGATATAAATTCCATTTTCAGTGATATACATATAGAAAGGACACTTTTCATAAAAGCCAGATCTAGTATTTAATATCTCTTTTCCCTCTAATTTTTATTTTTTTGGAGATGATACAATTACACACACACACACACACACACACACACACACAACTTGTATATAAACATTGTATCACTCTTGAGCCTTTTTTCCCCACAGAAAATAAGCTCAATGTCTTTTTCTCATACTCTTTCAAGAACATTCATTATATTTTGCTAATAAGTAACTTATTAGTTGTATTTTGAAATATTTAACTCTTATATTAAAATTGTTCAGAGGGAAATGTATTTCATAGATGACGTGAAATTTCCCCCATCTCAACGTTATGAAAACTGAATTTCCTGTTTCACATTAATTTCTATACCTTCCTAATTTTGTTTAATATTGATAGCACTTCCACTACACCTGCTACTCAGGCTGAAAACTTCAGGGACTGCAGAATGGGCTCTTGTTTCTCTATTCTCCCTTCTTTCCTTTCTGTTTCCCCCAAATTTTCTTCCGTATATCATTACTAAATATTAGGTAAAATATTCTCCTTCCTCTCTAAATTCCTTCCCAAACTTCATGCTAACCCCAGTCATTTGGACTTCTATACTGTGACTTACATTTAGTGCACATCCCCTTATCACTGCCTTATTCTATGTGAGTGCTTGTTACAAAGGTGAACTTAGTCCTTTAATCCAACCCATTTACCCCTTCTTGGAAGCAATATTTTAGTCAATCTCTGCATGGTTTATACCTCAAAGATAAGTTTTAGGTCCTCTGATTCTTAGATAAATTTTAGGTCCTCTGATTCTTAGGAATTGAACGGGAAGCATTTGGGCTTGACCCTCAGTTGACTTAAGAAGTGGCACCAGTCTCTGCTCTTTAATGGTAAGCCGTCCTCCCTAGTGCACGGGGTTATTTCCAGGGGTTATTTCCCTCCCCATGCACCCCTCCCAACATGTGCTAAGTGCATCTGTACAAGCCCCTTAGGTTCTGGGTTTGGCATCCTGAATTTGGAATCCTAGATATGCTGCTCACTAGATTTGTGAACCTAGGCAAAGTGATCTGCATCTCTGAGCCCCAGTTTCCTACCTGTCAAAAAGGAAACACGGATAGCACTTCTTTCATACAGTTGCGAGAACTGAGTTAGCAGAAAGTTCTTAGAACCGTGCCTAGCATCTGAAAAGCACCAAAGAATATTTTCCATTATTTTATTTGAAAGATAAATAAATTGGGAATGTCTCAAGATTCTTTTTTAGTTGGGCACTCCAGTTCCTCTTTAGTGGTTCCATTCATATGTAGCTTCCTGCCTGTCCTCTAACTCCCACCCCTTAAACTCAAGCAGTATTCATCACTTTAACGTATTGAAATGTACCTGCTCCAGGAAATATTTTTATGCATACCCAATATCCCTCTTATTACTTTGTTATTCTTAGTCCTAATTTAGGCAGGTGCACGTGTGTGTGTATGTGTATGTGTGTACATCACATATATGTACACATACATATATAATTCATTGTCATAATTTTAAACAAGTATTACAACTGTCCTAAAATTACCCACGTATGGGTTGCTCATCTCCTCAATTAGAGTTTAAACTCTCTATCCACTCATTTTTCCTATGTAGTCCAGGACTGTACAACAGCATACTAATTCATTTTTAAAACTCCTCTTTATCATGTGCCAGGTACAATTACATGGGACATTACACTTAATCCTCACAATGACCCATGAGGTGAATATTATTACCCCCACAGTGATGAGCAAACTGAAACCTTGAGACTACATAATTTGCTCAGACAGGACTTAAATCTGAGCTTTCCAGGCTTTTAATAATTTTCTCTCCTACAGCGAGTTTACCTGCAGTACTTAGAAAGCACTTAGAGAGGAAAGAAGTGACTAATCTGAATGCTGTCATGAAGTAACATGATCTTCTCTTAAACAAGTCCAGAGAATTAAATTTTAAAAGTTTCTGTACTTATAGGAGTATAAGTTTTAAAGTCTGACTGACTTGAGGTCAATACTTGGCTCCAACAATTCCTGATGTATGAGTTTAGGCAAGTAATCTAATCCCTCTAAGACTTGGTTTCCTCATTGATAAAACAGGATTCTATCAACCTCAAAACATTTTTTAGGAATCAAATGGACAAAACCATGTAACTCTTAACTCTTTAAAACAGCTAAATACAAGTGTGGAAAAAAATTCTATGGGACACTTAAAGGTGGATTGATGTTTGAGATGAAAACAAAACAAACATCAGAAATATCTGGAGGAGCGGAAGTGGGATGACATGGAAGGTAGGGGATGTGGGCGAATTTGACGTAATTAAGTCTTTATCACATAAACCTAGTTCTGCCTTTATATTTAAAAATTAACATGATTTATTGTTTGTTGCAATTTTCTCAAGTATTTAAAGTGTAAGGAAATCAAAGGATTCATTATACAGTTTTGGTTCTGTAGAGTTGCCATGGCAATACTCTATTTTGTTTATCTTACTTATTTATATATTCTTCCTCTCCATATACACAGATAGCTTGTCTCCAAAAGGCAACCAGTTTCACAATTCAAACCAAAAGATTTCCTCCCACCTCCTGGAAGTACATATGATCAAGTTGGGTTTCAGTATGACGGCTCATACTGAAGAAAGGAAACCAAAACAACAAATTAAAAATCATGAGAAAGCAAAGCAATTCTGAGTTCCTCTTACATTTATAAATCTACTTCTGAATATCCTCAAACGACTTTTTTGAAAACTGAATCCATTCTAACGCTAGGAGTCATTAATGTGGTAAAATAGTAGAAAACAAATTTCCAAGTCACATAATCTCGTAATCTTTCCCTGTCAGACTCACATTTCATCTCCTAGTTGTTACTGTATACACTGGAGAAGGGATGGCATGAGTAGGTGACCAAAAGGATGCACCTTCTAGTGCCTTCCTAAGCAATCGGGCAAGTGGACTTCTGCATGTATGCCATGAAGAGTACTTTACATACAAATGATGACCACAGTAAACTGACTGATAGAGATAATTTTGACATGTTTTATTTCAATCAATAGCAAGGTTATGACTTAGCTGTCTTTCATAATAGAGAGCTTTGGCCTCACAGACTTGTGTCATCAGTTCCATGTATCTTCACTTTCTCAAGAGTCCTGAGCATCCCCAAATAAAAAAAGAAATTACCTTTGGCAAGAGTAATATGCTGCTCAAAAAAGCATAATGCTTGATACAAATTCTTGGTCATCTAAAGTTTCATATTAAATCTTGCCCTTATCAAAATATTAATACTGCTTCACGGAATAAACATGGTCTTATTACCCACAAAGGGAAATTTCTTTTTCTTTTTTTTCAACTCACTGTAGCAATACTGCTATTCTTAAAGTTTGTGCTCAAATTTGTAATATAATATTCTTATCTCCTTTCATCATACTGCAATATGTTTTTTCATGTGGATAAGACTTACAGGAATACAGTGTCTCTCTTAGTTGCAATATTCAGAAAAATATTTTGATAGCTTTCAATATTCTAAAAGTTTAGTGCAGATGTCAAATTTAATTAAAATAAGTGTGTACAAGTAAAAGTTGTACAAAATCAGGCTGAATACAATATATTGATACTGGATTTTATATTTAAAAGGTCATTTTTAACTTAAAATAGAGATGCTGAAAAACCCAATTTTCTGATATCTACTAATTTTCCTGCAATTTTCTTCTTAAAAATTCAATGAAGATAATAGTCTTATCAACTGAGTGTATTTTTTATTGAATATATTCTTGCATATTCTTGCATATGTATGTATGTATGTGCATATTTAACAAATGTCACACATTTACTTCTAGTAGAGTGTGTGACATATATGAGTGGTTAAATAATATTAAATAATTTTAAATATTTGAATTTAGATCTTTAGGATTAGGGAGGAGCATCTAAAAATGTTTTTCTTAAATAAAAATATCTAATTATACAGTTAAAGTGGGCCATATAATGTCTTAAAAATTCTATCTAGTTTACAGGACATATTTTTCAATATTATTTAAAAAAGAAAATATTGGAAAAAAGTTCTGTGCAGCTCAAATATTTAGATAAATCTATAGAGTGAACTTTAATAATTAAATATAGCCTAATGGATAGTTAATATGAAGCATGCTGCAATGCACACTTTTATATCTTAATATTTTTTCCTTTTATGTTTGCATTGCTCTTCTAACATAGTCCATGCCTGTACTAAGCTTTATATACCAGAAAATTATCTTTTTTGAAAAGAGAGGCTTTAAAAAGCCTAAACTCTAGATGAGAGAATGTTTTATTATTTATCTATGCATTTGGCATTATTTAAACATGAATTTAATGACCAATGCATGCAAAGTATGCACTTATCTAGTATATGGGTTCTTACACAGCATTCGCTTTAGGTACTCACCTACTTCAATTCCTTATAAAACAATATTACTAGTAGTCAGATTTCACAGCTCACACTGCCCTTAGAACATCAAACTGCTTTTATTACTGCCACTTCATCACCTTATTCTAAATCATACCACCATCCTGTGACCTGTTTCACAAAAGGCAGAAATTGTCAGGAGTGAACTATAATATTTTAAATCAATATATTCCCTAAAGCAATCTTCTGTAAGTCCTTACCTCCTTTTTGTTGTTGCTGTTAAATCAACTAGGACCTCTCTTTTAATTGATGCTTTTGTACTTTTAGTGACTCTTCTAAAAATGCTTCTGTCATTGGGCATGTGTTTTGAATAGGCTCCTTTTCATGGAGTCATTGGAATAACTAGGAACAAAAATAATAAATTTGATGTATTGCTTCACTGGAGATTTAATTTTCTGTGGATCCCTACTTTTGCATTTAGTTAAGGTTTAAGAGCTCAAAGTATTATTCCTGACAACATGTTAAATGTTTGAGGTATGGATGTATAATGGAATAATGCAATAACTGTCTTGTGCCCATATTGATTTTTTAGATGAATCTGCTTTGAAAATTCTGGCACCCAGCAGCCCAACAGCATTTAACCATGGTAACCTTTGAGTTTTTTTTGTTTTTTGTTTTTTTTTTGAGACGGAGTCTCGCTCTGTCGCCCGGGCTGTAGTGCAGTGGCCGGACCTCAGCTCACTGCAAGCTCCGCCTCCCGGGTTCACGCCATTCTCCTGCCTCAGCCTCCCGAGTAGCTGGGACTACAGGCGCCCACCTCTGCACCCGGCTAATTTTTTGTATTTTTTAGTAGAGACGGGGTTTCACCGTGTTAGCCAGGATGGTCTCGATCTCCTGACCTCGTGATCCACCCGTCTCGGCCTCCCAAAGTGCTGGGATTACAGGCTTGAGCCACCGCGCCCGGCCAACCTTTGAGTTTTTTTAAAGAGTATGGCACTTCTGTAGTCAGGTGTAATCCCCAGCAGACTCTCAGCGACAGAAGGAGAATTGATCCTTATCCTCTTGTGCCCTAAAGTCATTTCAAGGAATCAGGGCCACACTGCCAGGAGAGCTAGGCAGCACCAACAAGTCAAGCCACAATGTGATATTTTCTACATGGGCTGGTATCACTTTCAAGAAGAAAGTGTTCCTGGAGAATGAAGGAATGACTGGCGCACGTAGCTCTGCAACATGTGACAAATAGGAAGCACTATTTCATGCCTTCACATGAGACTTGTTAATACAAGTTTTTTAATGACTTTATGAGATCCCTTAGAAAGTTGGATGAACTAATAAAACAATGAAGGGATTCTCTCTTGAGTGAACATAATTGAAGGACCAATAACATGTGGAAAATCAAGGGAAGTATTTATCGTGCATGGTAGATGCCTAAGGACTTATGCAAATGTCTGAGAGTAAAGACAGGCTGTGGAGGGAATGAACAATTGAAGGAAAATAAGGGCATGTTATCCCTCAGGGTCTCCTTCATTTTCAAATCCCTGTACTTTCCTGGTCCACATCCCTGGCATCCGTTAAAGTGAGTAGCTTCCGAAAAGGTCCCTTAGACCTGTCAAAATCTCAAAACTGCTGTGGGAATCTTTTAATTTTAATTTTAATTTTATTATTATTATTTGAAACAGAGTCTCGCTCTGTCGCCCAGGCTGGAGTGCAATTGCACGATCTCAGCTCACTGCAACCTCCGCCTCCCCGGTTCACACCATTCTCCTGCCTCAATCTCCCAAGTAGCTGGGACTACAGGTGCACACCACCGCGCCTGGCTAATTTTTTGTATTTTTAGTAGAGACGGGGTTTCACTGTTTTGGCCAGGCTGGTCTCAAACTCCTGACCTCGTGATCCACCCGCCTTGGCCTCCCAAAGTGTTGGGATTACAGGCGTGAGCCACCACGCCCAGCCGGGAATCTTTTTACATAGCTTTCATTTTCCTACGGTTCAGCAGGAAGGGAGGGAAGGAAGGAAGGAGAAAAGAAAGAAGGAAGGAAAAAATGAATGAAGAAATAAAAGGATAAACAAAGTGGTCTTTAGTGAGAAACTTTGATGGAAGAAATAGAGCCACCAACTATATTACAATACAGTTTTTTTTTCTTTTTCTTTTTTAGCTTTTAGGATCAAGGGGTACATATTCAGGATTGTTACAGAAGGATATGGTGTAATGCTGAGGTCTGCGGTATAACAGAAACTGTCACCCAGATGGCAAGCACAGTACCCACTTGTTAGTTTTTCTGCCTGTGCCCCCTTATTTCCTCTCCCATTTTGTATTTCCCAGTGTCTATTGACCCATCTTTATGCCCATGTGTACCCCACGTTTAGCTCCCACTTATAAGTAAAAACATGCGGTATTTGGTTTTCTGTTACTGTGTCAGTTCACTTAGAATAGCGACCTCCAGTGCATCCATGTGGTTATTATGGCTGTGTATACCTGGTGTATACGTACCACATTTTCCTTATCCAATCCACGGTGTATACATCCCACGTTTTCCTTATCCAGTCCACCATTGATGAGCACCTGTGTTTATTCCATGTTTTTGCTATTGTGAATAGTGCTGCAATAGACATATAGGTACATGTGTCCTTTTGGGAGAAGGATTTATTTTCCTTTGGATATATACCCAGTCATGGGATTGTTGGGTCAAATGGTAGTTCAACTCTTAGTTCTTTGAGAAATCTCTAAACTGCTCTTCACAGCAGCTGGGCTAACTTACATTCCCATCGATAGTGTATAAGTGTCCCCTTTTCTCCGCAGCCTCATCAACATCTGTTACTTTTTGACTTTTTAAGAAAAGCCATTCTGACTGGTATGAGATGCTATCTCATTGTGCTTTTGATTTGCATTTCTCTGGTGATTAGTGATGAAGAGAATTCTTTAATGTTTGTTGGATGCTTGCCTTCTTTTGAGAAATGTCTGTTCATATTCTTTGCCCACTTTTTAATGAGATTATTTGTGCAATTTTGCTGCTTTTTATTTCTGTTTTCTCTTGGTCACTTTTCCTATCAAGGAGCAATTTTCAAAAAATAACAAAAAGCAGTGCTATGTTCCTTTTTATGTTAAGTATTTCTGTTTATCTATTCTGATGATTTAGGACACAGGTGATTTTAAGTTCATCTTTAGACCATGTTTTAATTTTTATTACTTTTTTCCTTTAAAGAGCTGAAAGTAGAAAATTATTGGGGAAAATTATCTTCTAGTCATATTTCATTGTTAAATGTATTCATGTCAGTTTGGCAAAATCGCTTTCATCATCCTGAATTGATTTCACTAATATTTCCTCCAGATTGTTTCCATATTACGAGTTATATTTTGACATTCGGCATTCACTATCTTTTAGGGCCCTCATCCATACATTCAACAAAAATTTCTCGAGTGTCTCAGAGTCTGTTATGTGCCCACACTTGTCTAGCCCGTGGGGTTACAGCAATGACCCAGGAACCCTTGCTTTCAGGTACTTAAGGGGCTGATTCAAAAGCACAGTGATCCAAATCATAAATATCCACTTTGAACAAAACCTTTTCAATAACATCTAAATCATTAGGGACTGAATCATACATTACTGCTCTTTCTTCAGAGCACCATAAGTAAGTAATTGAGAAAAATAATTCTAAGTCATTTTCCCGAAATAGGAAAAAAATGATTTTTATAAACTTCTAAACTTTGTTTCTAATACAAGTACATTTTAGTTTGTTTGCTTCTAATTTTTCAACTTGGTAAAACATCTGTAACGTTAATTGGACCATTTGTCAATTGTCAGCATGTTAGTTTTTTCAAATTTAAATTCTCTTCTCAGCATTCATTTGTCATATCATTTAATATTACAGAGTGCACCCTTTTAAACTGTGTGCCCTACATACAAAACCATCTAGCATAAATAATATCTGAAACCCAGAGTAACGTTAAATTCTTCAACTAATAGAATTGAGCCCTATGAAAACAATATGTAGGCCAGTGAAAATAAGTTTGTTTTGGACAATCCTGACCCCAATAAAAACTTTTTAGAGTAGAAACATTATCCAAATCTACAGCAGTGGAAACCAATAGTAACTTTTAAAATTCATATTTACCTTTGGCTTAAATTTTACTGGATTAAGTGGCATTTAAGAAGAAAAATATATTCTATGTTCCTTTCACACTATTTCACTACTGCTAACAGATTTTGAACTATCAAGTGACCCCCCCCTAAAAAAAGCATTACAACTATGAAGGACTCTAAAGCAATTTTGTAAAATGTTCTTTGAAGTCTCTGAGGCTGCTAAAGGCCAAACACATGGAAGTTTATTTTCCATTTTTACTGACTGTAGTTTTATCCAGACCAATGGGCCTTTTATTTCATAGTATTTTCTCAATCCATTGCTCTAAGTTCTTCACTCTCACCACAATCAGGATGATGGAAGAACGCAGAGCTACAATTACCACTGGGAGATCCTATCTGACACACTACTTTCCAAACTGCTATAACGCCTTAGACTGTCTTTGACCTTTTCCTCATCTCAGTGAGCTATGAAGAAGAAACTCTCCCTGAGCTGTTATTTTTCTCCTCAAATCCATAACTTGTAAAGCCTTCAAACTGAGATATCCTGATCTGAAGAGCATACAATCACAATCTATTACCCCAGAAGCTTCCTGAAGATTCTAGGTTACTGCTTTTGCTGCTTTTTTTTTTTTTTTTAAAGTAGTACAAAACACTGGTTAGCAGTTGTTTCAAATCAGAAATCAGTCTAGCTAGTGAATTTTATCTGACATAGCATAAATTCATGACTGTGCTGTTTTGTCTTGCTGAATAAGGACATATTGAAAATAATTGGAGTGAGGAAAAGTTTTGTTGTTTTCTTCTTTTATGTTCATGTGTTCTTTGCTGTAATTTATGAATATACTGCCTTGTATTTTTTCATTATATTGTCTCGCTATTGGAGTAAGGAAAAGTTCCTTGTTTTTTTCTTTTATGCTCATTTTTTCTCTTATGTTCATTTTTCTTTTATGAACATAAAAGAAATACTGCCTTGTATTGTTTCATTTATATTGTCTCTCTAGGTGGACTATAGATTCCTCAGATCAGTGAAGAGATTTCATAATTTGTAAAAGCCTCTTTTCAGATTCAACACTGAATAAAATGTAATAAGTAAAGCCTTTCTGAAATAACTAATTGGTTAATTAAAAGACCACTTGCTTTGAAAGAAATAAATCCTATAATAATTATTTATAAAATCAAGCATTTTATTTCCAAAGCATCAAAATTAATTTTGAATAAATTCATTAATATTTGTAAGGTAAAAAATTGTTTGCATTTTTCTGTGGTAGATTATATGTTATACTCAGTTATCATATATAACACATATATACACTATACATATGAAATATAGATATACAAATATATTACAATAATATCAACTAAGTTGTGAAATCATGTGGCATGAAATGAACGAAGTTCTCTTTAAATTGTAAATACAGAATAGTGTGTGTTTTTATCAAAGGGAAATATTTATAGTCTATTTAATCTCACATTCCTAAGAGTTATTCAAAATCTTAGTATTAAAAGTCTCTAAGAATGCAGTTGTATATCCAATGAAATCGATTGTTTTATCTAATCATCTAGATAATGACTTAACTTTCTGGGTAAAATATAAACCAGCTGGAATCTTTGTTTATTCCCCCTGGACGGCAAGTCTCTGACTGTTTTGTTTGTTTGTGTAATCCAAACACCCAAAACAGTGCATGGTGCTTAATAGGAACTCAATAAATATTTGCTGAGTAAATGGCTTCTTATTGTGTACAAAAGAAAATATGTGAGTTTATATTTGATGGAGTTATCTAAGTGAAGGAGACAGGATAAAGGGTTTTGCAGGGAGAAAGAACACCATGTGTGCAAAAGCCCTGTGTGGAAGATAATGAGTAATGTTTGAGTACTGAAAATCCCAAGTGGCTGGAGTACAGAAACTGGGGGAAAGTGGTTTAAGATAGCCTCAGAGACATAAATGGGCCATATTATAAAAATCTTTTCAGGTCATGTTAAGAATGCAGTCTTTATCTTTAAAGCAATGAGAAGTGATGTGGAATGTTAGGCAGGGTAGTGGCATAAGCTGATTTGTATTTGAGGAAAATTACACTTGTAAAGCTGTTAATGGTTGGAGGGGACAGCATGAGTGGAGGCGAGGAGCCCAGTTAGGAGGCTGTGTGATACTACAAGTGGCAGATGATGTGGGTTGCAAAGACAATAATGGTGACTATAGAAATAAGTTTACAGCTTTGATGTAAAGTCACAAAGTCATCTCCATGCCATTTATCAAACTTTGCAATTGCCCATTTGTTTCTATGACTGTAGAGCAATGTCTACCACTACTGATCTCTGCCCTCCCTCAAGCTGACACTAGGTCTAATTTGGCTGTCCATTCTACCCCAGTGCTGAATGCCTGGCACACAGTAACTGCTCCATAAAGACTTGTTGATTACCTGAATGGAATTATATTCAAAATTAAAATTGTATTCTCACAATACATAAAAGTGAAGAGAGTTTTGCTAAACAATCCATGTCCAAAATGCTTAATTTTAGAATTTTAAAAGAAATTTTAAAGTATATTAAAAAACCATAAAATATATAGGAATCCTAGAGTTTAATATGTCTCACAGAGTTTCTAAAAGCTGGATGGTTTAAGTAGCTCCACCATGAGTAGCCCACTATCTTATGATGTAATTTATTGCATTGGCAAATAACTGGGTTTTAACAGTAATTCTTACAATATGACAAAATCTATATTCTTTTCACTTTCACTGTTATTTCTAGTTCTGAAGTCTGGACCAACATACAAAATTTCTAATGCTTTTATTATTTCAAAGTTATTTAAATATTTAAAGATGGCTTTGCAGAGTCTAGTCTTTCCAGTCCAAATAATTTCAGCTGCTTTTTTTGACATGCTTTCTAGACTTACCAACCTAGACTTCTGAAAATTGTGATGATTTTCTCCAAATGCCTTTCTTTAGATGCATTTAGGTTTGCCAATGCTTCTAAAATGTATAGCTACATTTGAAAAGCACCATATTGTATAAATATACAGACATATATTTTTAAAGTTTATGAGACAAAGGGTCAACACCATGCTGCAACTGTGGTTTGATCAGCATTGTGTGCAATGAGTTTGTTGCTTCCCATGATCTTAGCATCATTCATACACCATTTAAAACACTAAAACTAACTGAGGAGAAGTCACATGCCTAAGTTGGGATGTGCTGATTCATAGTCTATGTTTTCTACCTGCATAATTAGATGTAGTTCTAGATGCTTACAATAAAAAGATGATGATCAAAAGAATAAGTGATCTTTGACATAATATACTTCCATTGCTAAAAATATTGCACATCTAATTTCCAGACAAGATCTCAAAGCACTTAAGTGCAAATACTTTTTAATAAATTAGGCTGGTTTTCATATAGGCACATAGATAATGTTGTTGTTATAACTCAAGTTCTCTTTATATGAAATATAGCTCACCCAGGGAATGCACATCTGTTTTCTGAAAAAAAAATTCAAATTGAGAACCTTGTCAGTATTAATTAGGATAACAATACAAACCACACTAGTGTAGTTATTTTCACTCATCTAATAAGCTCTTCAGTAAAGATCTAAAAATGTATTTAAAACAC
Organism: Papio anubis; assembly: GCF_008728515.1. Lineage (NCBI taxonomy): Eukaryota > Metazoa > Chordata > Mammalia > Primates > Cercopithecidae > Papio > Papio anubis. The sequence goes on along the minus strand of NC_044978.1, from coordinate 139,546,109 downwards.
ATAAAACAAAATCATGTCTAATTATGAAGAGCAGTTGCTATTTTAATCTGCTTGCAGTGTTCAAACCAGAAATAATTTGTTTTAGATGTTGTATCTGATATACTGAAACCCAATTACTATAGGATAATTAAGTTGGTTGTTAATTGTGGGATGTAACTGAAACAGAATCCATTATAAACTATAATATCTGTTATTAAATGACAATTATTCCTATAAATGTTATCATTGGCTTAATATATCAATATGGGTAATTTGAGAAAATATTAAGAAATGTTAATTTTAAAATGTATTAAATTATACTTTGTCTTATTGGATCTTCTAATAACAGACAAAATAGTATTTGTATGAATTTTTAAAACACACTGGTATGGACAAACACAGAAAGACTGAATCTGCATGGCAAAAATACATGTCATAATATATCATATATACAGCTAACATTTATTTCACAATCAACTTTTTTTTACTGAGTCCCTAATATGTAAGGTAGTATTATACAATCTCTAAGAAACTTAGGTTAGAATCTGTTTTAATTGTGTTATATAATTTTAAATAATAATGTTTAATAATATACATATACTACTTTTAAAATAATATATAACATATAAACACTAGAATATATGCATATTTTCATATGTGTATATATTTTTAAACTGGAATACACTTAGATAATTATAGATATTCATTTTTCTATATGCAGAACAGTCATTCGTTTTTTAATATATTAAATACTGAATGTAATTAAATTCAGATTCATATTCACATCAGGCTCTTTCCACATGGCAAGTCTATGTGCTAGAACAACAATTATTAGTGAGTACAATAAATAAGTCTCAGCTCATAAAATTCAAGAAAAAAATACCATCTGGACAGTAACCTAAAAACTAGACCAGGTAATCACCTGAGGTTCCATTTATTTGCATTAATCTTAATTTCTACATTGTAATTTTCATTTGTTGAGTAAATTTCCTGTTATTGCAGATAAGAAACATTCTACAAATATACCAGAACTAGTCCAGCATTTTTCAAACTTCTATTTTGATGCCACCTAAACAAATTTTGAAAGCCCTTCACAAAATATTTAGTTGTTTAATTTTTCATAAAATTCTAGTCGTTGTAAATTATATAATTTTTTAACATGTTGCAATTATTGACCTTTAAAATAAAAATGTTATGTCATTTAAAATGTAGCCGATGGTATCTACATATCATGGCAATTTTATACTTATTATTATTCATATAAAAAATACATTAAATTTTTTCAACTGTCAGAAATGTAATATCATGACTCTTCTACTTGAACTTATATATCCATTTCACTTATGCTGACAATTTTATTAAAATTTAATGAATTACTACGTTTTAATCTTTTCTTGTTCCCCCATCGTACTTCTCTGCTTTATAATATGTATGTAAATTGAAATTTAATTTTTGAAAAAGTTTACCTGACTATAAAGTGCTGAAGTGCTAAAAATTTCTTTTGATATATACATAATTGCAATAATTAGTTGTAAAAATGAGTAAAACAACATAAATATATTATGTTTTGTAATAAATTTTATACATAAAGAGCAAAATTTTCTTGGAAACTCATTTCTTAATGAGATGGAAGCAGTTCTATTCCCCTGATTAATTTATATATCCAGGGATGAAGATTATTTATTGCCAGACAAAATAGTGGTTCACTATCAATTCTATTCTATTTGATCTACTACCAAACACCGAAGCAATTAGATACTCCTCCAATTTTGATGAAAGCGAAAAATTAGAAATCGTAACATGCAAATAGATTTGGTATTGTTATTAGACTCATTTACTTCCTCAAAGCAAACACTCACATTTGTAATTGTCATTTTATTTAATACTGAGAGTAGGGTTTCTACACTAAGACAATTCAACAATGGTTGCAACACAAGATAGAAGAAAAGGGTGCCCCTTTTTTGTGAAGTAAGAGAAGGGCAATTGTAGAAGGAAGTGGGAAAGGAAATCAGCTTAACTTCTCAGTTGTGCTTTTATAGGCTGACACATACTATTTTTAGTACTTACGAAACTTAGAAGACCTCTGATCTATTTCAGCATTCCACTAGCAAAGCAATCCATTCTGAAACAAACTTGAGAGGTATTAACAAATATTGCTAGCCCTCCATGTCGACATTAAGCTCAATCCAACATTCAATGTCTGAGATATTCTCATTTTGGAAAAGAAGCAGGGCTGTGGAGGAGGGATTCTTTTGTCCCTCACTAATATCCAAAAGTTCCATCCACCTCTTCTGAATTTTCCATTTATCTTAATTGTTCTGGACAGTAGTGAGACTGAGAATAATGATAATATGTACCACACCATTTTGAGACCTCTCTTCCTCTGATGATTTTAACCAGAATCATCATTCTGGAGAACAATATACTTTTAAGGCATGGTGTCATCCCTCCCATCCCCAAACACAGGCACTTACCATTCAGAGTCACAAGGATCCATTTCTGCAACTACTGAGAATTCAACTTCATTGGTTGAATTAACTTTGTTTTGCTAGTAACACTGATCATAGCTGTTTCACTTCATTATATAGGTCACATTTTAACATCTTGTCCATACTTACATCAGGAAAAAACTAACCCTCTATATATGGCATTCCCTTGAGTTAATATAGGCAAACAATTGTCCAGACAGAAAATGGTGTTACATGGATATAAGGCTTTCTTAAAGACTCATGCTCCTACTAGTGAAGCTTAACTTATGTTAGAGCTCACAAATCATCTGACCTAGAGTTTTTCCATGAATTGATACAAGGTTACCAAAATGAAATATGTAGGATTTGCCCATTTCTCTTTTTTTGAAAAGTACTCAAACATTTGCCAGTTTTCCAGCCTTAAGTCATCTCTACTATTTACATTGATTTACCAAATATCAAAATCTTTATATATCTATATGCATATATGCATTATTCTCTGCCCTAGGATTTAATTTGCATTTACATGGACACTGCTAATATAAGACATCTAAATTGATTTTAGTTTCTCTTAAAATGAGTAACTGTTTTACTCTCTGCATTTTGAGAATATTTTCTTGACAGAAAAATAAGGAAGCACCAAGGTGGGAGGATCACTTGAGGCCAGGAGTCTGAGATCAGCTTGAAGCAACATAGCGAGACGCCCATCTCTACTAAAAAAAAATAAATAACTGGTTGTGGTGGCACATACGTGTAGTCCCAGTTACTTGGGAGACTGAGGTGGAAGGATTGCTTGAGCCCAGGAATTCGAGGCTACAGTCACACCACTGGACTCCAGGCTAAGAGACAGTGCAAGATCCTGGAAAGAAGAAAGGAAAGAGAAGAGAAGAGAAGAAAAGAGAAGAGAAGAGAAGAGAAAGAAAAGAAGAAAAAAGAAAAAGAAAGAAAAGAAAAAGAAAAGATCCAGAGAGGAGAGGAGAGGGAAGGAAGGAAAGAAGAAAGAGAGAGAAAAGAAAGAGGAGAAGGGAGAGGAGAGGAGGAAAAAGAGAAAGAAACATGAGGAAGCAAAATATTAATTTTATTAAATGAATCATAATGTGCTGTTTCCATACTAATTACAAAGTTAGAATGCTTTCTGTTTTCATCAATTAGAACAACAATGTATTTATATTTTTGAATATGGCACTTTAAATATTGGATATCATCTACTTAAGCAGACATGCAAGCATGGATGCTTAATCTGTGAACTACTCCATTTCCATAAGCATTTAAATAACTGGTATATATTCGGCTAAATGTATTCCACTGAAGTGGTTATTGTCTGAGGACTTAATTTCCCTTAGGGTAGTTTTTACACTCTAATATTGTCCTTAGCATAAAAATATTAGGATTTTTTTCATGTGGTAATATTGATATCTGTTCTCAAGACTCAAGCTACAACCTTAAAATTTTTCTCTGAATGAGATCTTTTATATAGTCTTCACAAAATAAATATTGCTCATCTCTAATAATTTTGTATCATTAGAAATATCAAATTGTCAATATTCTGATATTTAATAATTCAAAATATTTAATAATTCAAGAGAGACTATTGAAGAGTGAACTGGAAAATTTCCCAGTCTTAAAAAGTGACAACACATTAACTTAGTCATAACTAGTCATAACTTAGTCACAACTTAGTCATAACTAGGTGCATAAGAGATGAAATACCAAAGTTAACACCAGGTCCAGGTAAACTTAAAAAGCAGAAATACACAAACAGGCAGGGTAAATTAGAGCACATGTGCCTTCTATTTGTATATGAATCCCAAATGGATGGATGTCAGGATTGGAATATTTCTAAGTTATTATTCAAATCAAGTCCTATAGCATTTTTTGAGGACTCTACTCTTACAGGAGCCATAATAGCACCTAGAGATACAAACCTCTTAACCATAGAATCTATTCTCCACATCAACACACTAAAGAAATAAGCATAGATATGCCAATAAATAATGTGCCCAGGGCGTGGTGGCTCATGCCTGTAATCCCAGCACTTTGGGAGGCCGAGGGGGCAAATCACGAGGTCAAGAAATCGAGACCATCCTGGCCAACATGGTGAAACCCTGTCTCTACTAAAAATACAAAAATTAGCAGGGCGTGGTGGCACACACCTATAGTCCCAGCTACCCGGAGGCCGAGGCAGGAGAATTGCTTGAACACGGGACGTGGAGGTTGCAGTGAGCCGAGATTGTGCCACTGCACTCTAGCCTGGTGACAGAGCGAAACCTCATCTCAAAAAAAAAAAAAAAAATTGCCCAGGGAAGGGAGTAATTATTCTTCCTCTCTGGGAGAGGTCAGTGACTATTTCATAGATAACAACTAGGCCGCTTTGGCAGATGAATACTCATCTAACAGGAAGACACATAGCTAGTGAATATTAAGTTCTCTTCTGCTCATATTAGATAAAAAATTGTCTCAAGAAGTGATCAGGGCCCACTCCTGCCACCACTGACACATATGAATGCTGCTTGGGGACCTCAGGACCAGGCCACCCAGTGTTCTAGTCTTCAGCAAAGGCTCACCACAGCCTCCACAAACAACCACAGCCTAAGCCACTGAGGAACTCAAGAACAGTACTGATGTTGATCACAGCCAAAGAAATCATATGGAGACTATACTGTGGTGGTCACCCCAAACCAAACCAAAGTACACTACCCAGTCAACATTATAGATCCATCTAGAGGAAAAACGTATTTTTCTATGAAAATAATTTAATAGAAAAGCTATGTCATAAACTTGGAAGAAATTACTGTTAAGCTACATGCACAAATATTAACTTAAAAACACAGGAAACATAAAAAAGTAAGGAACCTGACACTTTCAAATGAAAATAATAATTCTCGAGTAACATACCCCAAATAAAAGGAAATCTATGAAATGTCTGAATTGAAAAGGAATTCAAAAGAATGATCTTAAACTCAATGAGACACAAGGGAATACAGAACATATAATCAGGAAAATAATTCATGATCTGAATAAGAAATTCAACAAAGGGATATTGTAGGAAAGAACCAAACAAAAACAGTGGAACTAAAGAATTCTATAAAATAAAAATACCATCAAGACATTAACAAGAGACTAGCTCAAGCACATGAAATAATTTCAGAACTCGAAGAGAGGTCATTTGAAATAGCACAATCAGACAAAACAAAAAAAGAATAAAAAAGAATGAAGAAAGTCTACATGACATATGGGACACCATCAAGTGAACAAATAATACAATTTTTGGATTTCAGAAAAATAAGGGATGAGAAAAGTCATTAAAAATCTATTTTATGATAAATCTCCAAACTGCTTTCCACAGTTGAACTAATTTGCATTCCCACCAACAGGGTATAAGTGTTCCCTTTTTTCTGCAACCTTACCAATATCTGTTATTTTTTATCTTTAGTAATGGCCATTCTGACTACTGTGAAATGGTACCTCATTGGGGTTTTGATTTCCACTTCTCTAATGATTACTGATATTTAGCATTTTTTCACATATTTGTTGGCCACTACTATGTCTTCTTATGAGAAGGTGTCTTCATATCCTTTGCTCATTTTAATGGGGTTGTTTTTCACTTGTTGATTTGTTTAAGTTCCTTATATATACTGAATATTAAATCTTTGGCAGAGTAGAGTTTGCAAATATTTTCTCCTATTCTCTAGGTTGTCTGTTTACTCTATTGATAATTTATTTAGGTCCACCTTGTCAATTTTTTGTTTCTGTTGCAATTGCTTTTGGCGACTCGGTCATAAATTCTTTCCCAAGGCTGATACCCTGATATTTCCTAGGTTTTCACTAGGATTCTTTTAGTTTTAGGTCTTACATTTAAGTTTTAATCCATCTTCAGTTAATTTTCATATCAGGTGAAAGGTAGGGGTTCAGTTTCATTATTCTGCATATGGTGAGCCAGTTATCTTGAAATTTAGGTATTCAAGTCAGTAATCCCATTACTGGGTATATATTGAAAGGAAAATAAAACATTCTACCAAAAAGACACATGCACTCATGTTTATTGCAGCAGTATGCACAATAGCAAACATATTATGTCAACCCAAATGCCCCATAAATATGAACTTGACAGAGAAAGTATTTGTACATGTATGCCATGGAATACTGTGCAGTCATAAGAAATGATGAAATCGTGTTGTTTTCAGCAACATGGATGCAACTGGAGACCATTACCCTAAGTGAATTAACACAGGAACAGAAAACCAAATACCAAATGTTTTCACTTATAAGTGGGAGCTAAACATTGAGTACACATGGGCAAAAAGATGAGAACAATAGACACTAGGACTACTAGAGGGTAGAGGATAGGAATAGAGGCAAGGGTTGAAAAACTATCAGGTACTATGTGCACTACCTGGACAATGGAATCACTTGTACACCAAACCTTAGCAACATGCAATTTCCCCATGTAACAAACCTGCACATGTACTCCTGAACCTGAATGTTTTTTAAAAAACTAATGAAATAACGAAATAGGGGGAAATTTCTTAATTCTTAGAAGAAATATAGACATCAATATTCAAGAAGCTAAAAGTTCCCAAACAGACTCAACCCAAAAAGATCCTTTCTAAGGCACATTATGGTCAAACTGTCAAGTCAAAGGAAAAGAGAGAGAATTATATTTTCAAAAAAGCAGAAAAGCATAAAATCACATATAAGGGAATTTCCAACATATTAACAACAGATTTCTCACCAGAAGCCTTATAGACCAGGAGAAAATGGGATGATATTGTCATATCAAAAGACAAAAATGCTACTTAAAAATACCCAGCAAAGTTATCTTTCAGAAACAAAGACAAAATAAAGTATTTCCAAGACAAGCAAAAACCAAGGGAATTCATCACAATTATATTGACCCTATAGGAAATGTTTAGCGGAGACCTACATCTGGAACTAAAGGATAACATCTACCAGCATGAGAATACATGAAAGTATAAAACTCTTTGGTAGAGCAGATATGCGAGTGAGAAAGAGTAAGAAATAAAATATTACCAAAGATAATCAACAGATTGCAAAGATAAACAATAAGAGATGAAGAAAGGAACAGAGGATATACAAAACAATCAGAAAACAATGATCAAAAATGACAAGAGTAAGTCCTCATCTATCAGTTAAAAACTTTGAATGTAAATGGTTTAAATTTCCCAATTAAAAGATAAACACTGGTTGAGCAGATTAAAAATAAAAAAGAACCAATTATACACTTGTTACAAAAACCTTACATCCCTGTTAAGTCACACATAGATTGAAAGTAAAAGGATGGAAAAAAAGATATTCCATGCCAATAGAAATAAAAAATATGCAGGAATAGCTGTACTTATATCAGAGAAAACAGACTTTAAGCCAAAACACAAGAAAAAAGATTAAGTTCATTATACAATGATAAAGGGATCAATTCAGCAAGAAGACAAAATACCTTTCAAAGTATTTGCACCTACCAACAAGGAACACAGATATATAAAGCAAATATTATTGGAGTTAAAGAGAGAGATGGACTCTAGTACAATAATAGTTGGGAACTTAAATACCTCACTTCCAGCATAGGACAGATCATTTAGACATAAATTCAACAAAGAAACAAAAGACTTAAATTGCACTATAGACCAAATAAACCTCACAGAAGTTTATACAATATTTCACCCAACAGCTGCAGAATATATATTCTTCTAATTAGCACATGGAACATTCTCCAGGATAGAACACATGTTAGGCCACAACATGAATTTCAACAAATATTTTCAAATGGAAACTATATAAAATATCTTCTTAAACATCAATGGAATAAAACTAAAAATCAATAACAGGAGAAATTCTGGAAACTCTACAAATATTAACACATGGAAATTAAATAGGTGGGTGCTTCCAAGATGGCCGAATAGGAACAGCTCCAGTCTGCAGCTCCCAGCAAGATCAATGCAGAAGACAGGTGATTTTTGCATTTCCAACTGAAGTACCTGGTTCATATCATTGGGACTGGTTGCACAGTGGGTGCAGCCCACGGAGGGCAAGCTGAAGCAGGGCGGGGCATCACCTCACCCAGGAAGTGCAATGGGTCGGGGGATTTCCCTTTCCTAGCCAAGGGAAGCTGTGACAGACTGTACCTGGAGAAACGGTACACTCCTGACCAAATATGGAGCTTTTCCCACAGTCATAGCAACCAGCAGACCAGGTATACCCTCCCATGCCTGGCTCGGTGGGTCCCACACCCAGGGAGCCTCGCTCACTGCTAGCGCAGCAGTCTGAAATCGACCTGTGATGCTGCAGCTTGATGGGGGGAGGGTTGCACACCATTGATGGGGCTTGAGTAGCTCATAGTGAAAACAAAGAGGCCAGGAAGCACAAACTGGGCAGAGCCCACTGCAGCTCAGCAAGCCTCCTGACTCTAATGACTCCACCTCTGGGGGCACGGCATAGTAGACCAAAAGGCAGAAGACAGCTTCTGCAGGCTTAAACGTCCCTGTCTGACAGCTCTGAAGAGAGCAGTGGTTCTCTCAGCATGGCATTCAAGCTCCAAGAATGGACTCCTAAAGCGAGTCCCTGACCCCTGTGTAGCCTGACTGGGAAACACCTCCCAGTAGGGACCGACAGACACCTCAAACAGGTGAGTGCCCTTCTGGGATGAAGTTTCCAGAGGAAGTATCAGGTAGCAAGCAATATTTGCTGTTCTGCAGCCTCTGGAGTGATACCCAGGCAAATAGGGCCTGGAGTGGACCTCTAGCAAACTCCAACAGACCTGTAGCTGAGAGGTCTCTTAGAAGGAAAACTAACAAACAGAAAGGAATAGCATCAACATCAACAAAAAAGGACTGCCACAACAAAACCCCATCTGTAGGTCACCAACATCCAAGCCAAAGGTACATAAAACCACAAAGATGGGGAGAAACCCGAGCAGAAAAGCTGAAAATTCCAAAAAACAGATCACCTCTGCTCCTCCAAAGGATCTCAGCAACTTGCCAGCAATGGAATAAAACTGGATGGATGATGAGTTTGATAAGTTGACAGAAGTAGGTTTCAGAAGGTGGATAATAACAAACTTCTCCAAGCTAAACAAATATGTTCTAACCCATTGCAAGGAAGCTAAAAACCTTTCAAAAAGGTTAGATGAATGGCTAACTAGAATAAACAGTGTAGAAAAGCCCTTAAATGACCTGATGGAGCTGAAAACCATGGCGCAAAAACTTTGTGACACATGCACAAGCTTCAATAGCCACTTCGATCAAGTGGAGGAAAGGATACAGTGACTGAAGATCAAATTAATGAAATAAAGTGAGAAGACAAGATTAGATAAAAAAGAGTGAAAAGAAATGAACAAAGCCTCCAAGAAACATGGGACTATGTGAAAAGACCAAATCTACATTTGACTGGTGTACCAGAAAGTGATGGGGAGAATGGAACCAAGTTAGAAATTTACTCTTCAGGATATTATCCAGGAGAACTTCCCTAACCTAGCAAGGCAGGCCAACATTCAAATTCAGGAAACACAGAGAACACCACAAAGATTCTCCTTAAGAAGAGCAACCCCAAGACACATAATTGTCAGATTCACCAAGGTTGAAATGAAGTAAAAAAATATTAAGGGCAGCCAGAGAGAAAGCTCGGGTTACCCACAAAGGGAAGCCCATGAGCCTAATAGCAGATCTCTCGGCAGAAACTCTACAAACCAGAAGAGAGTGGGAGCCAATATTCAACATACTTAAAGAAAAGTATTTTCAACCCAGAATTTCATACCCAGCCAAACTAAGCTTCATAAGTGAAGGAGAAATAAAATCCTTTACAGACAAGCAAATGCTGAGAGATTTTGTCATCAGCAGGCCTGCCTTACAAGAGCTCCTGAAGGAAGCAATAAACACGGAAAGGAATAAGAAGTACCAGCCACTGCGAAAACATGCCAAATGGTAAAGACCATCGATGCTATGAAGAAAATGCATCAATTAAGGGGCAAAATAACCAGTGAACATCATAATGACAGGATTAAATTCAAACATAATAATATTACCCTTAAATGTAAATGGGCTAAATGCTCCAATTAAAAGACACAGACGGGCAAATTGGATAAAGAGTCAAGACCCATCAGTGTGCTGTATTCAGGAGATTCATCTCAAGTGCAAAGACACACATAAGCTCAAAATAAAGGAATGGAGGAAGATCTAACAAGCAAATGGGAAGCAAAAAAAAGGAGGTGTTGCAATCCTAGTCTCTGATAAAACAGACTTTAAACCAACAAAGATCAAAAGACACAAAGAAGGCCACTATATAATGGTTAAGGTATCAATTCACCAAGAAGAGGTAACTATCCTAAATATGTATGCACCAATACAGGAGTGCCCAAATTCATAAAGCAAGTCCTTAGAGGCTACAAAGAGACTTACATTCCCACACAATAACAATGGGAGACTTTAACACCCCACTGTCAATATTAGACAGATGAACGAGACAGAAAGTTAATGAAGATATCCAGGACTTGAACTCAGCTCTGCACCAAGTGGACCTAATAGACATCTACAGAACTCTACAATCCAAATCAACAGAATATACATTCTTTTCAGCACCACATTGCACTTATTCTAAAATTGACCACAATTGGTAGTAAAACACACCTCAGCAAAGGTAAAAGAACAGACATCACAACAAACTGTCTATCAGACCACAATGCAATCAAATTAGAACTCAGGATTAAGAAACTCACTCAAAACCACACTACTACATGAAAACTGAACAATCTGCTCCTGAATGACTACTGGGAACATAACGAAATGAAGACAGAAATAAAGATGTTCTTTGAAACCAGTGAGAACAAAGACACAATATACCAGAATCTCTGGGACACATTTAAAGCAGTGTGTGGAAGGAAATTTATAGCACTAAATGCCCACAAGAGAAAGCAGGAAAGATCTAAAATCGACACCCCAACATCACAATTAAAAGAACTAGAGAAGCAAGGGCAAACACATTCAAAAGCTAGCAGAAGGCAGGAAATAACTAAGATCAGAGCAGAACTGAAGATGAGACACAAAAAAACCCTTCAAAAAAATCAGTGAATCTAGGAGTTGGTTTTTTGAAAAGATCAACAAAATAGATAGACTGCTAGCAAGACTAATAAAGAAGAAAAGAGAGAAGAATCAAATAGACACAATAAAAAATGATAAAGTGGATATCACCACTGATCCCACAGAAATACAAACTACCGTTAGAGAATACCATAAACACCTCTACGCACATAAACTAGAAATTCTAGAAGCAATAGATAAATTCCTGGACACATACACCCTCCCAAGACTAAACCAGGAAGAAGTTAAATCTCTGAATAGACCAATAACAGGTTCTGAAATTGAGGCAATAATTAATAGCCTACCAACAAAAAAAAAGTCCAGGACCAGACGGATTCACAGCCAAATTCCACCAGAGGTACAAGGAGGAGCTGGTACCATTCCTTCTGAAACTATTCCAATCAATAGAAAAAGAGGGAATCCTCCCTAGCCTAATTTTATGAGGCTAGTATTATCCTGATATCAAAGCCTGGTAGAGACACAACAATAAAAAAAGAGAATTTTAGGTCAATATCCCTGATGAACATCGACCCGAAAATCCTCAATAAAACCCTGGCAAACCAAATCCAGCAGCACATCAAAAAGCTTATCCACCACGATCAAGTCAGCTTTATCCCTGAGATGCAGGGCTGGTTCAATGTACACAAATCAGCAAACGTAATCCATCACATAAACAGAACCAACGACACAAACCACATGATTATCTCAGTAAATGCAGAAAAGGCCTTCAACAAAATTCAACATCCCTTTGTGCTAAAAACTTCCAATAAACTAGGTATTGATGGAATATATGTCAAAATAATAAGAGCAATTTATGAACAACCTGCAGTCAATATCATTCTGAATGGGCAAAAACTGGAAGCATTCCCTTTGAAAACTGGCACAAGACAAGGATGCCCTCTCTCACCACTCCTATTCAACATAGTGTTGGAAGTTCTGGCCAGGGCAATCAGGCAAGAGAAAGAAATAAAGGGTATTCAATTAGGAAAAGGGGAAGTCAAATTGTCCCTATTTGCAGATGACATGATTGTATATTTAGAAAACCCCACTGTCTCAGCCCAAACTCTCCTTAGGGCTGATAAGCACCTTCAGCAAAGTCTCAGGATACAAAATCAATGTGCAAAAATCACAAGCATTACTATGCACTAATAATAGAAAAACAGAGAGCCAAATCATGAGTGAACTCCCATTCACAATTACTAAAAACAGATTAAAATACCTAGGAATCCAACTTACAAGGGATGTGAAGGACCTCTTCAAGGAGAACTACAAACCACTGCTCAACGAAATAAAAGAGGATACAAACAAATGGAAGAACATTCCATGCTCATGGATAGGAAGAACCAATATCGTGACAATGGCCATACTGCCCAAGGTAATTTATAGACTCAGTGCTATCCCTATCAAGCTACCACTGACTGTCTTCCCAGAATTGGATAAAACTACTTTAAAATTCATATGGAACCAGAAAAGAGCCCACATAGCCAAGACAATGCTAAGCAAAAAAGCAAAGCTGGAGGCATCACGCTACCTGACTTCAAACTACACTACAAGGCTACAGTAACCAAAATAGCATAGTACTGGTACCAAAACAGATATATAGACCATTGGAACAGAACAGAGGCCTCAGAAATAACACCACACATCTACAACCATCTGGTCTTTGACAAACGTGACAAAAAGAAGCAATGGAGAAAGGATTGCCTATTTAATAAATGGTGCTGGGAAAACTTGCTAGCCATAAGTAGAAAGCTGAAACTGGATCACTTCCTTACACTGTGTACAAAAATTAACTCAAGATGGATTAAAGACTTCAATGTCAGACCTAACACCATAAAAACCCTAGAAGAAAACCTAGGCAATACCATTCAGGACATAGGCATGGGCAAGGCTTCATGACTAAAACACCAAAAGCAATGGCAACAAAAGCCAAAATAGACAAATGGGATCTAATTAAACTGAAGAGCTTCTGCACAGCAAAAGAAACTATCATCAGAGTGAACAGGCAACCTACAGAATGGAAGAAAATCTTTGCAATCTACCCGTCTGACAAACGGCTAATATCCAGAATCTATGAAGAACTTAAACAAATTTACAGGAAAACAACACCACCATCAGAAAGTGGGTGAAGGATATGAACAGATACTTCTCACAAGAAGACATTTATGCAGTTAACAGACATAGGAAAAAATGCTCATCACCATTGGTCATCAGAGAAATGCAAATCAAAACCACAATGTGATACCATCTCATGCCAGTTAGAATGGTGGTCATTAAAAAGTCAGGAAACAACAGGTGCTGGAGAGGACGTGGAGAAATAGGGAAACTTTTACACTGTTGGTGGGATCATAAAGTAGTTCAACCCCTGTGGAAGACAGTGTGGCAATTCCTCAAGGATCTACAACTAGAAATACCATTTGACCCAGCCATCCGATTTCTGGGCATATACCCAAAGGATTATAAATCATGCTGCCATAAAGACACATGCACACTTATGTTTATTGCAGCACTATTCACAACAGCAAAGACTTGGAACCAACCCAAATGTCCATCAATGATAGACTGGATTAAGAAAATGTGGCACAAATGTGGAATACTATGCAGCCATAAAAAAAGGATGAGTTCATGTCCTTTGCAGGGACATGGATGAAGCTGGAAACCATCATTTGGACAGAAAACCAAACACTGCATGTTCTCACTCATAGGTGGGAGTTGACCAATGAGAACACTTGGACACAGGGTGGGGATCATCACACACCAGGGCCTGTCGGGGGTGGGGGCTGGGGGCTGGGGGAAGGATAGCATTAGGAGAAATACCTAATGTAAATGAAGAGTTGATGGGTGCAGCAACCCAACATAGGCACACGTATACCTATGTAACAAACCTGTACATTGTGCACATGCACCCTAGAACCTGAAGTAGAATAAAAAACGAAATTAAATAACATTCACCTGAACGACCATTGAATCAATGATCAAATTAAGACAAAATTAATCAAAAATTTTTTTGAAACAAATGAAAATTGAAACACAAAATAACAAAATTTATTGGATATAGCAAAATCTAAATGGAAAATTTGTAGCAATAAATGCCTACCTTTAAAAGGCAGAAAGATTTCAAGTAAACAATCTGACAATGTACCTGAAGGAACTAGAAAAGCAAGAACTGACAAAACCACAAATTTGTAGAAAGAAAGAAATAATAAAGATTGGAGCAAAACTAAACCAAAAGAGACCAAAACAATACAAAAGGTTATTAAGAAAAAGCGAATTTGTTTTCTGAAATGATACAAAAATCCGCAAATTATAAGCCAGATTAAGAACAAAAGAGAGAAGACACAAATAAAATCAGAAACAAAAAGGGAGACAGTGCAATTGATAGCACAGGCATGCAAAGGATCATTAGAGACTATTTTGAACAGCTATATGCCAGCAAATTAGAAATCATAAAGGAAATGGATGAATTTCTGAATCTGTATGAACCACCAAGATTGAACAAGCAAGGAATAGAAAACATGAACAGACCAATAGAAGTAACAAGATTGAATTAGTAATAAAAAGTACCCCCAAAAAGAAATGTCCAACACAAGATAGCTTTGTTCCTGAATTCTACCAGACTTTCAAAGAAGAACTAATAGAAATTCTTCTCAAAACCTTACAAAAAATTAAAGAGGAAGAAATTCTTCCTAACTCATTCTATAAGACCAGCATTACCCTGATATCAAAACCAGAGAAGGACACAACACAAATTAAAACTGTAGGCAATATTCTTACAAATATGATGCAAAAATCCACAACAAAATACTATCAAACAAAATTCAGCAACATATCAAAAAGAAAACACATCATGATCATGTGGCACCTATCCCAGGAATGCAAGGATAGTTCAACATATGCAAAAAAAATTTGGTACATCACATCAACAGTATGAAGGACAAAAGCCATATGATCATCACAATTGATGCAGAAAAAGTATTTGATAAAATTCAGCATTCTTCTTGATAAAAACTCTCAACAAATTAGGTGTAACAGGAATATAACTCAACACAGTAAAGGTTATATATGACAAACCTGTAGCAAATATCATACTGAATGGGGCAAAGCTGCAAACTTTTCCTCTAAGAATTGGAACAGATAAAAAAAGGTCACTTTCACCACTCTTATTCAACATAGTCTTGGAAACTCCCTAGTCAAAGGCAAGAGAAAGAATAAAGAGCTTCCAAATTGGAATAAGGAAGTCAAATAGTGCCTCTTCACAAATAACATGATCTTGCATATGGAAAAACCTGATACTCCACCAAAAAACTCTTAGAACTGTTAAGTGAATTGAGTAAAGTTTCAGGATCCAAAATCACCATATAAAACTCAGTAGCATTTCTATGCATCAATAATGAATTTGCTGAATAAGAAATCAAGAAAACAGGGTGGAGTGATATGGCAGAACAGAAGACCCCATGATTTGTACCCCCTGCAAAAACACCAAATATTAACAACTATCTGCACACAGAAAAGCACCATCACAAGAACCAAAAATCAGGTAAGCAATCCCAGTACCTAGTTTTAAATTCATGTCATTGAAAGAGGCATTGAAGAGGGTCAGAGAGACAGTCTTGAATCAGAGGCACCATCCCTTCACATCCAGCAATGGCCATGCAGCACAGAGAACCTGTACACTTGGGAAAAGGAAAGTGCACTGACTGGAGGACTTTACATTGAACTTAGTGCTTCCCTGTTATAACTGAGAGCAAAGACATGCTGGGCTCAGCCAGTGCCCGCTCATGGAGGAAGCATTTGGACCAGACCTAGCCAGAGGGGAATTGGCATCCAATTGGCCAGAACATGAGTTTCTCGGCAAGCCGCACCACCATGGGCCAAAACCTAGGTAAACTTGAAAGACAGCCAAGGACACAAGAATTGCAATTCCTTGGCAACTACTGGGCTGGCTCAGAGCCAGGGATCTAGAATGGCATTTGACCTAGGGAAACATGAGCTAGGATTGGTAAGGAAGCGCTTGCACCACTCTTCCCCCAACCCCGGTCAGTGTAGCTCACAGCAATAATATTGTCTCCTTCCTTCCGCTGAAGGGGAGGAGAATGAAGAATAAAGAGGACTTTCTTTTGCATCTTGGATACCAGCTAAGCCACAGTAGGAAAGGGCACCAGGCAGAGTCCTTAGGCCCCCGATCCAGTCCCTAGCACCCTGCAACCAAAAGAAAACCTGCTTTCTTGAAAAGAAGGACCCAGTCCTTGCAGGATTCATTACCTGCTGACTAAAGAGCCCTGGGGGCCTGAATAACCAGCAGTGATATTCAGGTTGTACACCGTGGGTCTTGGGTTCTGAGTTGGGCTGACTACAGGTGTCACTCAGAACATTTCCAGCTGTGGTGGCTGTGGTGGAAGACTTCGTCTGTTTCATAAAAGCAGAGAGAAATGTAAAGAGGACATTGTCTTCTACCCTAGATACCAGCTCAGCCACAGTGGGGTAGAGCAACAATCAGGCTCTTGGGGTCTCCAATTCCAGGACTTAGCTCTTGAACAGCATTTCTGGACCAGCCTTGGGCCGGAGGAGAGCCCACTGCCCTGAAGGGTGAGTTCCAAGCCTGGCAGAATTTACTATAGAGCTGACTGAAGAGCCCTTGGGCTTTAAGTGAACACTGGTGGCCTGGTGGAACCCCCAGGTGGGCCAGTGGAGGTGGTGCCCATAGGAAGAGGCTCCCCTGCCTTGAAAAAGAGGAGGAAAAAGCAGGAAGGATTTTATATTGTGGTTTGAGTGCCAGCTTAGCCACAGTAGAATAGAAAATCAGGCAATAATCTAAGGCTTTTGACTGCAAATGCTGACTCACAGACAGCATTACTGGACCTGCCTAGGGCCAGATGTAGCTTGGCACCCTGAAGAGAAGGACACAACGTGACTGGCTTTGCCACCTGCTGATTTTAGAGCCCTAGGGCCTTGAGAGAACATAGGTGGTAGCAAGGTAGTGGTTACAGCAGACCTTGGGCGAGACTCAGTGCTATGCTGGCTTCAGGTGTCACCCAGCACAGTCCCAGTGTTGGTCACCACAGGGGTTGTTACATCACCACATCCCCTGTTCCAGGTGGCTCAGTACAAAGAGACCCTTTTTGTTTGATAGAAAGTAAGGGAAAAGGGAAAAAAGTAAAGGAAAAGTTCTCTGGTAATCCAGAGAACTTTTCTGGATCTTATTCAAAACCACCAAGGCAGTACCTCTACAAGTCTGCAAAAACCACAGCACTGTTGGGCTTGGGACCCAAGTCCCTTTGAATACCTGGAAAGCCTTTTGAAGAAGGATGGGAAAACACAAGCTCAGACTATGAAGACTACAATTAAAACATAATTATTCAATTCCCAAACACCGACAGACGTCTACAATCATCACAATCATCCAGGAAAACATAACCTCACCAAACGAGCTAAATAAGGTACCAGTGACCAATCCTAGAAAAACAGAGACATATGCCCTTTCAGACAGATGATTCAAAATACCTGTTTTAAGGAAACTCAAAGAAATTCAAGCTAAGACAGAGAAAGTATTCAGTATTTTAGCAAATAAACTTAACAAAGAGATTGAAATAATTGAAAAGAATCAAGCAGAAATTCAAGAGTTGAGAAATGCAATTGACATACTGAAGAATGCATCAGAGAAACTTAATAGCAGAATTGATTCAGCAGAGGAAAGAATTAGAGAGCTTGAAGACAGGCTATGTGAAAACACATGTTCAGAAGATAAGAAAAAAGCATCAGAACAATAAAGCACACCTATAAGATATAGAAAATAGCCTCGAAAGGGCAAATCTAAGAGCTATTGGCCTTAAACAGGAGACAGAAAGAGATAGGGGAGAAAGTTTATTGAAAGGTATAATATCAGAGAACTTCCCAAACCTAGAGAAAGATACCAAGATACAAGTACAAGAAAGTTATAGAACACCAAGCAGATTGAACTCAAAGAAGACTATCACAAGGCATTTAATAATCAAATTTTCAAAGTCAACGATAAAGAAAGGATTCTAAAAGCATCAAGAGCCGAAAACAGATAACATACAAAGGAGCTACAACACATCTGGCAGCAGACTTCTCAGTGCAAACCTTACAGGCTGGGAGAAAGTGGCCTAAAATATTTAAATGTTGAAGGAAAAACTTTTATCCTAGAATAGTATATGAAGTGAAAATATCCTTTAAGTATGGAGGAGAAATAAAGACCTTCCAAGAAAAACCAAAGCTGAGGGATTTCATCAACACCAGACCTGTCCTACAAGAAATGCTAAAGGGAGTTCTTCAATCTGAAAGAAAGTATGTTAAAGAGCAAGAAGAAATCACGTAAAGGAACAAAACTCACTGTTAATAGTGAACACACAGAAAAGCAGAATACAGAAAAACACCTATAAAAACACAGAATATTGTAACACTGTAATTGTGGTGTATAAACTACTTTTATATTAATCAGAAAGACTAAATGATGAGCCAATCAAAAATTATAACTAGGCTGGGTGCAGTGACTCACACCTGTAATCCTAGCACTTTGGGAGGCTGAGGTGGGTGGATTGCTTGAGTCCAGGAGTTAAAGAACAGCCTGGGCAAGACAGCAAAACCCTGTCTCTCCTAAAAACACAGTAAGTTAGCTGGGTATGGTGGCTTGTGCCTGTAGTCCCAGCTACTCGGTAGGCTGAGATGGGAGAATCCCCTGAGCCCAGGAGTTAAAGAAAATCCTGGGCAATATGGCAAAACCCTGTCTCTACTAAAAATATATTTAGCTGGGTGTGGTGGTGTGTGCCTGCAGTCCTAGTTACTTGAGAGGCTGAAGTGGGAGAATCACTTGAGCCCAAGAAGTCGAGACTGCAGTGAGTTGTGATTGTGCCAATGAGCTTCAGTTTGAGTGATGAGAGAGAGACTTTGTCTCAATAGTGATTATTATTATTATTATTATTATTATTATTATTATAACTACAACAGCTTTTCAAGACATAGTACAATAAGACATAAAGGGAAACAACAAAAAGTTAAAAAGTGGGGGATGAAATTAAAGTATAGAGTTGCTACTAGTTTTCTGTTTGGATGTTTGTTTATGCAATAAGTTTATAGTCATTATCGATTTAAAATAATGGGTTATAAGATAGTATTAGCAAGCCTCACAGTAACATCAAATTGAAAAACATACAATGGATACACCAGCAAATAAAAAGCAAGAAATTAAATCATACAACCAGATAAAATCACCTTCACTAAAAGGAAGATGGGAAAGAAAGAAGGAAGAAGAGAAGACCACAGAACAACCACAAAACAAATGACAAAATAGGAGTAAGTCCCTGTTTATCAATAATAGCATTGATTATAAATGGACTAAACTCTCCAATCAAAAGATATAGAGTGACTGAATGGATGGAAAAACAAGACCCATTGATCTGGTCCCAGCAAGAAACACACTTCACTTATAAAGATTGAAAATAAAGGGATGGAAAAAGATATTCCATGTCAATGGAAACCAAAAATGAGTGGGGGTAGTTATACTTACAACAGACAAAATAGATTTAAAGACAAAAGCTGTAAGACAAAGAAAGTCATTATCTAATGAAAAAGGAGTCAATTCAGCACCAGGATATATTGATTTTAAATATATATGCACCCAACACTCGAGCACATAGATACATAAAGCAAATATTATTAGACCTAAAAACAGGATAGACTTCCATACAATAATAGCTGGAGGCTTCAAAAGCCCACTTTCAGCATTGGACAGATGTCCCAGACAGAATCTCAGCAAACATTGGACTTAATCTGCACTATAGAAGAAATGGACCTAATAAATATTCACACAATATTTCATTCAAAGGCTGAAGAATACACTTTCTTCTCAGCACATGGATCAATGTCAAGGACAGACAATATCTTCGTT
The DNA here is from genome assembly GCF_008728515.1 of Papio anubis. Lineage (NCBI taxonomy): Eukaryota > Metazoa > Chordata > Mammalia > Primates > Cercopithecidae > Papio > Papio anubis. The sequence goes on along the minus strand of NC_044978.1, from coordinate 139,525,671 downwards.
CACAAAACAAGTCTTAAAACATTCAAAAAAAAAAAAAAAACTGAGATAAAATCAAGCATCTTCTCTGACCACAATGGAATAAAACTAGAAATTAAACAAGAGGAATTTTGGAAATGATACAAACAAATGGAAATTAAACAATATGCTCCTAAATGACCAGTAGGTCAATGAATAAATTAAGAAGGAAATTTTAAAATTTATCAAAACAAATGATAATGAAAACACAACATAACAAAACTTATGGGATACAGCAAAAGCAGTAATAAGAGGGAAGTTTATAGTTATAAGTGTACACTTTGATAAAGAAGAAAAATTTCAAATACATAACCTAACAATGTATCTTAAACAACTAGAAAAGTGAGAGTAAACTGAACCCAAAATTAGTAGTAGAAAAGAAATAATAAAGATCATAGTAGAAATAATGAATTTGCAATGAAGAAAACAATACAAACGATGAATAAAACAAAAGAAATTTTTTTTGGACAGATAAAACTGACAAACTTTTAGCTAGATTAACAAAGACAAAAAGGAAGAAGACCCAAATAAATACATTCAGAGATGAAAAAGAGACATTACAACTGATATCACAGAAATTCAAAGGATCATTGGTGGCTACTGTAAGCAACTATATGCCAATGAATTGGAAGATCTAGATGAAGTACGTAAATTCCTAGGCATACACACTTACCAAGATTGAACCATGAAGAAATCCAAACCCTATGCAGACCAAAAACAAGTAATGAGTAAAAAGTCTCCCAGTAAAAACAAAAAGCCTGAAAGCCAATATATTTAAAGTACTAATACCAATTCTACTCTTCTACTCAAACTATTCTGAAAAACAGATGAGGAAGGAATACTTCCAAACTCATTCTACAAGGCCAGTACTATTCTGATACCAAAACCAGACAAAAGAACATCAAAAAAAGAAACCTATAGGCCAACACCTCTGATGAATATTGATGCAAAATCCTCAACCAAATACTATCAAACCAAATTCAAAAGGATAACTGATCATGGGCAAGTGAGATTTACTCCAGGTATGTAAGGATGGTTCAGCATTCACAAATCAATCAATTTGATATATCATATCAACAGAATGAAACACAGAAATCATATGATTATTTCAACTGGTGCTGGAAAAGCATTTAATAAAATTCAACATCCCTTCATAATAAAAACAATTTTAAAAAACTGGGAATAAAAGGAACATACCACAATGTAATAAAAGCCACATGTGACAGACTCACTGAATGGGGAAAAACTAAAAGCCTTTCCTCTAAGATCTGGAACGTGACAAGATGCCACCTTTCACCAGGCCTATTCAACATAGTACTGGAAGTCCTAGCTAAGGCAATCAGAGAGGAGAAAAAATATTGCATCCACCTTGGAAAGGAAGAAGTCAGATTTTCCTTGTGTACATATGATATAATCTTATATTTGAAAAAAAACTAAAGACTCCACAAAAAACTACTAGAACTAATAAACAAATTAAGTAAAGTTGCAGTATACAAGATCAACATACAAAAATCAGTAGCATTTTTATATGCCAGCAGTGAACAATCTAAAAAAGAAATAAAAAAAGGAATCCCGCTGACAATAGCCATAAATAAAACTAAATACCTAGGAATTAGTTTCACCAAAGAAATGAAAGATCTCTACAATAAAAATTATAAAACACTCATGCAAGAAATTGAACAGAACACACATAAAAAAGGAAATGTATTCCAAGTTTGTTGATTGGAAGAATCAATATTATTGAATGTCCGTACTACTCAAAGCAATCTACAGATTCAATGCAATCCCTATCAAAATAGCATAACATTCTTCAAGAAACAGAAAAGAAAATCTAAAATGTATATGAAATAAAAAAAGACCCAGACGAGCCAAAGGTATATTGAGCAAAAAGAACAATACTGGAGGAATCACATTATCTGACTTCAAGTTACACTACAGAGCTCTAGAAAACAAAACAGCATGATACTGTCATAAAAACAGACACATAGACCAATGAAACAGAATAGAGAATCGAGAAGCAAATCTGCATACCACCAGCAAGCTCATTGTGAACAAAGGTGCCCAAAACTTGTATTATCGATAAGTAGGAACTTACTCCTACCATTTTGTTATTTGTTTTCTGGTCTTCTCTTTCTTTTCTTGCTTCTTCCTCTTAGTGAAAGCGATTTTCTCTGGTGCTATGATGCTATGATTTAATTTCTTGCTTTTTATTTTTTGTGTATCTCTTGTATGTTTTGCAATTTGAGGTTACTATGAGGCTTGCAAATACTATCTTTTTGCCCATTATTTTAAATTGATGATGACTTTATGCTTATTGCATAAACAAACAAACATGTAAAAGAAAACTAACAAGAACTTATGCTTTAACTTCATGACATTGATTTAAAAAATGATTTTTATATGACCCCAAAACACAGGCAACAAAGCAAACATGGAGAAATAGGAACATATAAAACTAAAAAGCTCCTGCACAGCAAAAGAAACAATCAAGAGTGAAGAGAGAACATGTAAAAAGAAATAAAATATTGCAAATTCATTATCAAACAAGCAACTAATATCCAGAATATACAAGGAACGCAAACCACTCAGCAGCAAAAATTATAATCCAATTAATAAATATGCAAAGATTCTAAATAGACATTTTTCAAAAGAAGATATATAAATGATCAAGTATATGAAAAAATGCTTAACATCATTAATCATAAGAGAAATACAAATCAAAACCACAATGATATATCATCTCATCTCAGTTAGCATATTTATCATCAAAAACACAAAATATAACAAATGCTGGTAAGGATGCCATGGAAAGGGAACTCTAATACACTGTTGTTGGGAATATAAGTTAGTATAGCCATTTTGAAAAACAGTATGCAGCTTTCTCAAAAAAACTAAAAATAGAACTATTGTACAATTCAGCCATCCCAATACTAAGTATTTATCTAAGGGATGAAAAATAGGAATACCAAAGAGATACCAGGTCTTCCATGTTTATTGTAGCTTTATTGAATAAAGTTCCATTTTTAGTTATACTTTTAGTACTTAGTTTTCGTTTAGCCAAGACACAGCCTCAACCTAAATGTCCATTGCGGATGAATGGACAAAAAATGAATATATGCACAATGGAATACTATTCAGCTATAAAAAAATGAAATCCTATCATTTGGGGAAACATTGATTACTTGGAGGACATTATGTTAAGTGAAATAAGCCAGGCGGAAAAAAGGCAAATTATTCTCCCTTACGTGTAGGAGTGTATTAGGGCATTCTTGCATTGCTGTAAAGAAATACCTGAGACTGGGTAACTTCTAAGGAAAAGAGGTTTAACTGGTTTATGATTCTGCAGGCTGTACAAGCGTGGCACCAACATTTGGTTGGCTTCTGATAGGGTGCTCAGGAAGCTTACAATCACGGTGGAAGGTGAAGAGGGAGCAGGCATATCATGTGACAAAAGCAAGAAGACTGGGTGGTTGTGGGGGAGGTATAACAATTTATAACAACCAGATCTGGTGAGAACTCATTCGTTGTTGCAAGGACAGCACCAAGCCATGACCCAAACACCTCCCACCAGGCCTCACCTCCAACATTGGGAATTACAATTCAACATGAGATTTGGCTAGGGACAAACATCCAAACTACATCAGGGAGTTTTTAAAATTTTTTCTTATAGAGGTCAAGAGTGGAATTGTGGTTATTAGAGACTGGGAAGGGTTGCAAGGAGGAAAGTTTAGGGAGATGTTAGGTAATAAAGTTACAGCTAGATTGGAAGAATACCAGTGTTCTGTAGCACTGAAGGGTGAATATGGTTAACAATAATTTAGTGTGTATTTTCAAAAAGCTAGAAGAGAGAATTGTAAAAGTGTACAACACAAGGAAATGGTAAATGTTTGAGATGATGGATATGCTAATTATCCTGATTTGATCATTACCTATTGTATACATGTATTAAAGTATCACTGTATCCCATAAATATGTATAATTATTATAAGTTAACTAAAAATAGAACGAAAAATAATGAATGTAGATAAATGTTAAAAAAAGAAGGAAATTATCTAGGACTGGGATAAACAGATAATCCAAAGAAGGTAAATGAGATCATACGTGGCTTCCATCCCAACTGTCTGATCATTGACTACGGAAGACATAGTTTTGCAACTGGAGGTTTGTAGAGATTTATAGAGTAAGAAGTTGGGTGCACCTTTCTGCATCTGACCTTGAAGGGAAAAAGATGCCCTGTGTGCCCCCATGCATGCCAGGAGAAAATATGACATCAAAGGAAACCATCAGAGACCCAGGAGGGCATGAAGCCAAATGAGGTGTCTACAAAGTCAGACCAGCAAATCTACCCCAGAAGGGGTGAAATTTTATAATTTTGAAACATGACTATTTATATACTCTTTGTATCCTATTTTGTACCTCTTTATAATGTAATACGGCTACTTTTGAAAATGTTGTATTATCTCAACTGTTCTGAGGGAAACAGGCTGTTTTCCACACTTCGGTAAGAATGGGAGAGGGTATGGATAGACATACAAAGAAAAACCTCCAAAAGGAAGTGAACCCTAACTGTACATGGGGGCTGCAGTGGGGAATGGAAAGTTTAGGATGGAGTAGGTGTTCAGAAACGTCCTCAAAACATCTCCCTGCCCTATGCCTTTCAACGAGAGTGCCCCTGTAGAGGACTGATTAAACCTTGGTATGTTGACCCTTCTGTGAGGTAAACAGAATCAGAAAGGAGCTGGTTCTATGATGCTCACTAGGAGAGCCTGCTGTTTCAAAGGCCTACACAGACAGGCCTAGGAAGTGGATCACGAGATGTACAACACTGATTCCAACACCGAAATGCTTGCTCTCTGCTCTGTTCAAAAAGGGAAGCAAGGACTTACATGTTTATGCAATCATTTATTCCTTTAAGTGTTTTATAAATATTCATTGGCTACCTCCTAAACTTCGCATTTTGTGCCAATGGCCAGAGAAAGGCAGAGCTGCTCTGATGTGGTACAGGGAAAACTCAAGTCTTGCAGGGAGTTCAGAGACTCCCACTGCTTGCAAGAGAGGGAGCCGCTGCAGCTCTGGGTTACTTCAGCGTATTCAGACATGCAGAGAATTCTGCAAGGCCTGTAGGTGTATGACTCTCCATATGCTAAACTTCAGACAAACCAGGGCAGACAGGAAGCTGCTCTATCATTCAAAATGTTATTAACAGGTTTGGAAAAGATTTCTTCAGTCACTGAAGCCTGAGTATGAACATGAATGGTAAATATATATATATAGTAAAATAAGAAAAAACAGAAGTAATTTTCCATAAGAGAAAAGAGTAAACTAAAGGGAAGATTACAAGGTGAGGTGACATAAAAGAAAAAAAAAATGGACTTGGTAGGAAAATCCTGTTTTGCACTTACTATATTCCATGAATGGTATTAGGTCATTTTATATCCATTCGTAGGGTGATGCTTCAAAACAACTCTATTTATTCCCATTTTATCGCTCCCTATTTAATGATAGGTAAACCAAAGTTTATTTAGTTGGTTTAAGTAACTTGCAGAAAATCATGCAGCTAGTAAAGAATCAGAAGTGGAATTGATATCACATATATATTCTATTGCAGAGTTTTTCCAACATGAGCAGAAATAAGAAGAGATCATCATCTGGTGTTGAATCTGTCTCTATCTTTCTTTGGACAAGTAAGTTTGGCTTTTGGGGCCTCAGTTTCCTTATCTTTAAAATTGTGTTCCCTTGGGTCTCATTTTAATTATGATTGAAAAATTGATCATGCTTAGGTTCTTTACAGAACATAGGTGGAGAGAAAAAGGGCAAATTAGAAAAGGCAGAAGTAGTAGGAAGAATGGGCAGTAGAAGGATACAGAGTAAGAGGTTAAAATGTTAGAAGAGGATTGAGAATTATAAGTTGCAAGGAGGGTAAAATTTTAAGTGTAGGCAGGTGTGTGTGTGCGTGAGTAGGGGTGTGTGTGTCACCTACGTTAGTATCACCTGAAAATGCTGGAAAACTAATGACAGACAAGTACTGGTCTGAACCCTGAACACTGGAAGAAAGAACTGGTACACACACACACACACACACACACACACACACCACACATCTCCCACATACCAATTACTAATCTTGAAAATCTGGGCAGGTTGCCTCACAAGGAAAACATAAAATGCAGAGGCTACTGTTAGCCAAGTGGCATTTGATCTGGTGGCCAGGCATGCATTCAGGGATTGGGTAGCTTTTCCACCCCCAGGACTGACATGGATTCCAGCAAGATTCTCATTTGCTTTAGTCCTTTTCTCTCTTCTGTAAAGTCGGCCTTCTGTATCCACACATTCTGCATCCACAGATTCAACCAACCACAGATGGAAAATATTTGGGAAAAAAAAAAACAGTATAATAAAAAATACAAATTAAAAACAGTACAGTAGAACAACTATTTACAGAGCATTCACATTGTATTAGGTATAAGTAGAGATGATATAAGGTGTACAGAAGGATGTGCAGAGGTTTATGCAAATACTATGCCATTTTATATCAGGGACTTGAGCATCTGTGGATTCTGGTATTCTCAGGGGTCCTAGAACTCATTCCTATGAATACCCAGAGATGACTCTATAAATTCCCTTCCAGGAAACTCACAGCTGGGCTAGAAAGTCTTCTGCATCTATTTATCAAAGCAGAACTTAAAACACAATCTTTTCTGTAGTGTATGGAAAATTAATCCAATTCTGACAACTTCTTCTCTTTGGATAGTCCAAATTCATCTTTTTACAACACTATCAAAACAAATGAAATGACATTATACTCCCAACCTTTTAAGAATAGGAATCTTCAGTACCTCCAGAGGAACACAAGAAATACCCTTTGGGTGTGACAAAGGGTGTTTATGCTCTGGGAAACCCAGTTAAATGTCTGGAACTTCTCTCTGGCATCCCTTACTTCTGTGGCATTAAAAAGCTACCTGAAATTATCAGCATTTTAGCTCCTGCTTATAAGTGAGAACATGTGATATTTGGTTTTCTGTTCCTGCATTAATTTGCTAAGGATAATGGCCTCCAGCTCCATCCATGTACCTGCAAAGGGCATAATCTAGTTCTTTTTTATGGCTGCATAGTATTCCATGGTGTATATGTATCACATTTTTGTTTATTCAATATATTATTGATGGGCTTCTTAATACCTGAGTGATGAAATAATCCACACAACAACCAACCATGATACAAGCTTACCTGTATAAGAAACCTGCACATATACTCTCGAACTTAAAATATAAGTTAAATCAAAATAAAACTACCTGAAATTTACAATTGCTTGAATGCTCAGACACTGCATATAGACTTTCCCCCTCTTTCTTTAGTTTAACAAGTGGATGGGAAAGTTTATAAACACATAGTACATATATTATTTTTCATGGTTGGTTTAAAGCAGTTTAAACATAATTTTGACTATAATTATTTTAAATCTCAAACCTAAATTCAATGGTTTTACTAATAATATTTGTGGGTTGCTTTAATTATGTCACATATGTATGATTCATTTATTTTGTGGCCTATATACATGAAAACACAACCAAAATAAAAATTATCTTTGAATGACATTGTGGGACCTGCAATTCAGTGCCACCCATAAAAATGGAAATAATGTAGGATTTGAACTAATCCAATGTTTTTAAATGGGCCAATTTAAAGTTGTTGTTAAGATGCTCAGGTTTTGAAAATTATGACATCAAATGCAAAGAAGAGCAATCAGACAAGTTGCTACCAGGAAAAGCATTCATTTTTTACTTTGCAGCTCAAATCAACATCTACATGACATTCATGTATTTATAAGCTCTAAATCAGTGCTGCACAGTGGGGGCGAGGTGGGAGACTATCAGAGTCACCCAGGAAGCCTTTTCAAACTACACCAGTCCTGCTCTCCCTGCGGTCCCTCCTCCCCTTGAGATTCTGCCTAGATGTGTCTCTGAACTTGAGCAACACCATCTGTTCACTTACAAAGAGGCATTTTTATCTCCAAAAGGGCAGGTTTCTGCACATGAGTCTCTAACATGTATAGAAGGCAGGGAGGGGAAGTCCTGAAACATACATCAATAACATAATCTCCCAACTGAATGCTGACATGTTAGAAAATGGATATGTCTATACTATTTTCTGAGCGATATATTCAACTGGTTAGCCTTTGTGCTAATGAGATGAAATCTGCTATTTTAAATACACATATAGGTTAGCAAGCTTCATTCTGCAAGTTTTCTACAAATTTAGGCTCCATTCTTGGAAATTTTCATAAATGCAAGCATTTGTAGAATTAAGTAAAAGAGTGTGGCAATCTCAGCTCAAATCAACTAGTGCTATTAGAAAAGCATGGTGGGTGAGTACATCAACTTTCTATCATGAGGAATAAGAAAAGCCATTCTTATTATACACACATTTCCCATCGGGTGAATTCCTATAAAAACCATGTCACATTCCCTTGAGTGTTTTCCCTCTTTAAGAAATATTGTGAACATTTGTAGATATTGTTCTATTCTGCACAGAACTGACCTTGTAGGTTTCCTTTGCTGCAAGTGTTATCTTGAGTTTGTGAACATAAGGCATAAACATAAACACACACGCTGCTCACATTTTTATGTTATAATCACATAATTGAAGCATTTTCTTCTATCATGCTTTTGCCAATTTATTTGGAATATGGAATATGTTGAGGTTTTGAAACTAAATATTCATGAACTATTTCGTTTTGAAGAGCAAAAATATTTGAATGGATGTAGCATTAGATCATTTATGAAGTAAAAATACTTAAAATGTTACAAATATACAGTCATATGTCACTTAACATCAGGCATACATTCTGAGAAATGCATCCCTCAGTGATATTGCCATTGTGCAAACATCATAGGGTGTCCTTAGACAAACCCAAATGAAATAGCCTACTATACACCTAGGCTGTATGGCATAAGCCTATTGTTCCCAGGCTACTAGCCTGGACAGCATGTTACTGCACTGAATACTATAGGCAAATGTAACACAATGGTAAGTATTTGTGTATCTAAACACATCTAAACACAGAAAAGGTACAGTAAAGAAAATACAATGGTATAACCTTATGGGACCACTGTTGTATATGCTGACTCTTGTTGACTGAAACATTGTTATTCAGGACATGACTATTTAATAGAACAAGCCATTTATGTCTGTGACATGACTAAAAGATTTCTGAACCATCTTTTACAAACAGGTACTTATTTAGTGAATTATAATAATAATTTTTTAAAGCTCATATTTATTCATGTTCACTCTATCCAAGCATGGTTATTAGTGAAGTAAGTAAATGAATTTGTTTGACCTATACAACAATATTACAAGGTAAGTCCTACTATAAAGTGGCTATGAATATCCCAATTTATAGACGGGACAGATAGCTTATAAGCAGCTCATGAAATTTTCTGTAGTGACAAAGTTAGTAAGGGACACAGCAGGAATTAGAAGTTAGGAGGCATTTTTGCTTCAGAGTTCATGCTCTGAAACACTTGACCACTGTAGAGGTGTGCTGGTGCCTCGTGGCTCATCCCTGTGTTGAGTCTTGCTAGCCATGCAGCACACGATTACTACCGATACCCGTAGCTTCTACCAGCGTGGAGACCAAGAAAGTTACTATGGCTTTTTAACCGGTATTACCTCCCGTGTCCTTTTTCACTAAGGGCATTCAGGATGTCTCTGATGCAAAATTGCCTTCGATGCTCAGAATGCTGAATAGGTTTCTTTTAAAAAATTTTTTTCCAGGGCACATCATGTTGATATAAGGTGATCTCCTCCTCTTAATACACAGAGTTTCCCTTGACTTAACTGGAAGTTTCTAGAATTCCCTCCCTATTAAATACACCCCATGGACAACAATAGAAACAAAGACTTCTTTGCTCTTTGGAGCAAAGTACTGTGCTACTTTGCATTGGAGTAGGTGATGATGATTTAAATATTACTACAACACAATAAAATCGTTCTTGAGAAGCTAGCTAAAAGTCTAGAATAGTAACATATATAAACAAGCAGGCAAATCATTGCAAGGCATTTATTCTTAAAAATATCTAACTTGTAATATTTTCATAAATTATACTGTTGGATCGCCCACTTAATCCTGCTCCATAATACCTGGCTGTTTTTGGCTAGTGGGGTAGTGGCCCTTGTGGATGATTATCTGAACTATTGCTTCCTCACTATTTAACTTCATCTCATTATTTGGGGACTTGTATTTCACACAGTTCTGTTTAAAATACCTCTAGAAAATTCTCCCTTGAATTGTTTTACTCTTTCTTTCCTTCTCTGTATTTTATATTTGTTTTCCTCCATGTGATGAGAAAAATTTATTTCTGTTTTTACCTTCTTTGTTCTTTTAATTTAATTTCTTAACATACAGCAAATAAGCAAAAAACAGCTACAATCAACATAAGGCTAGTTAGTGGAAAAAAATCCTCCTATTTCCAATTGAAATTAGACATGAAACAAGAGGAATGGCTTCACAGTTTGGAATTGTTGGAAACGACATAAAATGAACTTAGAAATCTCCTTAAAATCTTTACACTTTTTTCCTCATTCTTCTTTATTTTTTCTACAAGTACAAAGATCAAATGTCTTGCTTTTGCTTTCATTTAACTATAAGTTATATTTGGATTGGATTATATATGCTGTAATAGCATTGTTTTCCACATAATGACACATGATTAACAAGATTGTGTGGGCTGAATTCCAAACCATAATTTATGGCATGTTTCTGCAGGATAAGGCACAACACATTTCTAACAATGAAGTTATAAGTAAATTTAGAAAAAAAACCAAGTAAAAGATTTCTAATTGTAATAACTGATTTAGGTTACATATTATAAAATATTATTATTATTTATTTATTGTTTTACTTTAAGTTTTTTATTTATTTTTAAAAGATTTATTGATTACCTTCTCTGTGCCAGGTAGAGTTTTAGGGACTTTGAAAAGCAAATAATATGGCTATGTATCCAAAATGTTGGTGAGTCATTACAGTATTTCTTGAATAAACGATTTCAAGACCCCATAAACACCAGTAATCCTAAGAAATGAATGTGTCCCACTGGCCCTTTAAATCTTATTTTTAATTCTTTAATGCCTTTAATTAAGTTGAGGGTGGCTTACTGTTTCAAGTAGTTTTTCAGGGTTACATAATTTATTCTTAATTATATCATGAATATTTAAAACACAAATTTATCATCCTGTGTTCTGGCAGTAGTAACCACCATCCCAATTGGGTATCTTGCATATATCCCCTTCACTCATTTTCTGCTTACTACTACCTACATCCAGGCTCTCGCTGCTTCTCATCTTGATTGTTGGAATATACTCCTAAATGGATACTCCATGATTTTTCTTCCCACTTTAGTCCAGCTTGCACATTGCCGCGAGAAACGGTCATGATATTACCTCATTGCCCAAAGACCTTTGGTCACTTCCTATTCTATGCATAATGTGGGACAGACTTCCTAGCAAACCACAAAACGCCTTTGAAAAAATAGCTTTATCTTCCTTTCCAAATTTTCCTCCCAGTATTTGCCTGCATCCAGATAAATTCAACTTCAGATCCCAAGCTGACACTAATTTAGCATAGGCAAGTTAACCCAAACAAACCTCAATTTCCTCAAGCTTAAAATGAGGATAATAATGATACCACTCCATATATAGTATTGTTGTGTGTATTAAATGAATATTTATCTCTCTTTATACAAAACAAGGTGTTTGATTAATGAGTATTCAAAAATGTTAACAACTATAATTTTTATAAGGATGATGATAAAAGCATTAAGCATGATGCTTTCTGGCCTCCAACCTAAGTCACTCAGTATTTGCTATTCCTGTGCTCCTTTTGCCTGCTGTGGCTCCAGTTCTTTCTTCTTCCCAACTCAGCAAAAGCAAATTCTATTTATCCTTCAAGACCTGGGTCTAATGTGCTTTCATTTAAGATTTCACTGGTTCTTCAATGTGAAGTAAGTGTCCTTTCCTCTCATCTCCCATAGTGATGTTTCCATAACTCTCTCACTGCACTTTTCAGAGTCAGCCTATTTAGTTCTGTAGTCTGTCTTATTTTCTATTAGCTTAGTGGTACTCTCAGGGAGATTTTCATTTTATTTATCTTGAGCTTAATCTGAGGACATGATTTCTCACACTAGGCACATTAGACACCTCTTGCTGCAACATTGCTGTATAGAAAATTAACCCTGAGCTCGGTAGCTGAACACAAGTACCTTATTTTTCTTGCTCATAGGTCATTGGCTCTGATGCAACTCAGGCTCTGGACTCCAGACAGCAAGCACAAGGCTCCAGGCTGCGCATCTCTCTATGTGTCTCTTATCCACCTTAGTTTGGTGGTTAGACATTAGAACCTGGAAAATGTTCTAATGTCTTAGGACTAATGGTGAGAACACATGAAAATGAGTAGAAGTATGCAATGGGAGCAACTGGCACACTGTAGCACCTGCCCAAGATCACTGGTCAAAGCAAGTCCCATGGCTCAGCAACCATCAGTGAGAGAGGAAGCCAATATGACCCACTGTGCAGTGGGTGGTCCTGCAAGGCAAAGTGCAAAGGAAATAACTGGGTAATTATGTTACCTGGAAAGGAGTAAAGACTAAAGAATAGTGCAACCTATCATCCTCTGTTCGTTCTAGAACTGCTTTTTTAAAGGACAGGAGTTCCCTGTAGTGGTCTTTGGAAAAGCAGGTCTGAGGCAGTGAGGAATCATTGACTAAGATTTTAGGACAGTAAAATGACAGGTTTTACATATTAGAAGGTCTTTCTGGGAGGTGTGGAGAGCATGGACTAGAATGTAAAGGCAAACTAGCTACTAAGGAAATAATTACAAGACCTCTCAGTAACAAGCAAATATATTGTGAGGCTGTAGGGCTGGTGATAATGGGATAGATCGTATAGCTCTTTAAGTAGTGAAATTGGATGGACTTATAAAATATTAATTGAATAGGTGATGTGAGCAAAGGAGGGAGATACTGACAGTAGCTCCAAAGATTATACTAGGGTGGCATCATTCATGTACAGAAAGCCACATCACTAATACTATATTTTTCAGATGATTATGTAAGTTAAGTACAATAGACAATATAGAGCATATCTTGCCCTAATAACATCTTCAGTGTAGACATATTACAAAGCACTTTCACACACCTTTTATAGTCACAGGAACTTTGTGCATTCGTATTGTTACCATTTCTTGTAACAAATAAATTAAAGTGCAAAGAACTTACAGGGATTTCTGAGCAAATAACTTTAGATAAATGGAGACTAAATTCATGTTTCCTGATCCAGATTCTTCCCACCATTCCATTATGTATTTTATTTCTTCCATCTGTAAAATGAGAAAAATGACTGTGGTCTAACTTGGCAGATAAATTTAAAATAAAATGAGATATTAGAAAAGCTCTGGTGAGCAATAATTATAATCTCTATCTCCAGTAATACTCTTCTAAATTAGATATTCTATTATTTTCCTTATAGTTTTTATTGACCTTTTCATTGTTTCCTCCCTCTTGTAGCAGTTACAATATGCTACACCAATGCAGAAATCACATTGGATTTTATTTATTTCTTCCTTCATTTCTTCTTTTTGTCTTTCTTCTTTCCCTTTCTTCCTTTGTCCCCTGCATCCTTTCTTCTTTCCCCCCTTTCTTTTTTCTCCATCTTTCCTGTTATCTTTCGTTTATTTTTGCTTTGTTTCTTTTTTATAAATATCATTTCTACCATCCAACTATAAACTCCATGAAACTCTACCTTAATGCTACACATTTTTTTCCAAACATTCAGTAAATACACTTCAGTGAACTGAATAATGGAGTCCTTTCCATCTTTCTATTTCCCAGTGTGATAGAAAACACACTCACCCCTCCCCTATTTTGGAGACTCCAGAGACTGAGGCAGGAGGATCACTTGAGGCCAGGAGTTCATGGCTGTCATGCCCTATACTTGCACCTGTGAATAGCCAGTGAACTCCAGCCTGGGCAACATAGCAAGACTCTATCTCTAAAAAAAGAAAAAAAGAACACACTTTCCTCCCTTTTCTCCCTTTTTTCTCAACCAACAAACTATTTTTCATTTACCTATAATTCTTCAAATCCATCCTCAAATATCCTGTCTTAATGTCTTTCTTTCTGTGCCTTCCCCTTGTTCCTTCTCTCCAAAAGAGTTGTGTCCAACTCAGATGATCTGGCCAACATGTACAACACCCTTCTCCTTATCCACCACTTGTGATTGATCTTAGGGGGTTATTTGACAGACCATCAAGGAAATGGAAACTACTTGGACTGAGGGCTTCCAAAAAAGTTATTTGGAAGGCGTCTAGGCTAGTTGCAGCCCCTCAGGCCTGTTCCGCCTTCTTCTGCCTGAAAAATGAAACATGACTCCTAGAGGTGGAAAAGCTGTCAAGCAACTGTGAGAATGAAAGCTGTACATTCTGGAGCTTGGAGCCAAGCCATGAAAAGAGCATAACTGAGCTTCCACGGTGGCCATCTACTGCCTACTCCCAGGTTCCTTATTGTTAGAGATAAATACACCCATTGTGTGAAGCATAATATTGCTGACACACAAGTGTGTGTCTTACTTTTACATAAATCTTCTTCCCAGGCTCCCATATCCTTATATTCCCACAATATTTTTGTCTCTATTTAAAATCCTTCTGTTTATTCATTTATATTGCCTGTTAGATTCTGAGCCATTTCCACACAAGGACTACACCTCATGTATATTTTTCCCTAAGGGTCCTAGAGTGGAACCACAATATAATAGGGGGGAAGTGAAAGTTTTCTGAATTGAATTGAATTGGACTTAATTCTTTCAGTCAGTTAATGGGAAAAGCAATCTACAGGGGGTTGGCTCTCTTCAGCCCTTCTTAACTAGTGCTCTTCTTTTGCTACAGTGGTAACTCATCCGGCTGCATATACCACAGAATAGGGATTTGTTATTTTTCTGCCCTACATCCATTCTCTTTGGCATCTTTTTCTTTTTTCTTTTTTTTTTTGTATTAATCATTTTCCAGTGTATCCCTTTGGACAATCCCTTATCCCCACTTTCAGTCCAAGTTTCCAGTTGGCAAATATTGGCACATGACCCAGGCCCTGCCTCTCAGTATATGCCAAATATCTGGCCGCAGTAATTACCTCAGTTGTGAGTATGTGGCCCAAGATAGGCCAGGGCCATAATTCTGTATTTATGTTTTGCCATTTGGAAATGAGTGTGCTTTGTGTTGAGATTGACAATGATAAAGACAACGTAAACCTGGAGGTGCTGGGAATCCCAGGATGGAGATCGTAAGTCTGTGAATGAAACCAAAACAGAGGAGAGCATAACCAACATATTGAGGGTGGGGGAAGTACTAAGTCCCATGAGTGATATTTAAATGCATGGGTCTAGGAAATGATCCCTCAAATCAGACTGTCGCTAGTAAATACTGTGTGTGACCTTGGGCAAAATTACATAACCACTCTGTTTCCTCATTTATGAAATGGAGATAATAATGGCACTTTCATTCAGTTATGATGATTAAATGAGATAGCACATGTAAAGAGCTTAGAAAGTGCCTGACACGCAGTGACAGTAAATGGTATCTATTATTAAATAGATATTTCTTATCCATGGTTTTTGAGTTATGTACAGTGATAAATTATCTTTTTACTTAAGCTGGTTCGGGTTGGGTTTCTTTCACTTGCAACCAAATGGGTCTTATCTAATACAATTAATAAAAAGCTTAAAGCCCTAGAGAGTTTTGGTTTATGACAAGTTAAATCTCTTTCTCTGGACTAAGGTAGGGAAGGAGGATTGAATCAACTGAATCTAGACCATCTGGCTCTCCTTAGTTGATGTCTATCAGTAACATTATGTGAGGACTCTGAACTCCCAACTCGTAGGAAAGGAGTTTTCCTCATCACCATCCTATTTATTCACTAAAATCCTCTTTCTCCTATGTTGCCAGTTAATCCAGCTAATAATATCCCTGCTATGGAGATTTATTTTTAAAAGTACACAAAACATATAAAAAGTGAGGAATCAAACCTATAAGGAGAGAGATAAAACGAAAGAAAATATTTCCATAATTAAAATATATGATCAGTTGTTTTTGATGTAAGCTTTAAACTGGAAACTTTTTCAGTACTAGTTCCGAGTAAATGATATTATTACTAAGCAGCCTACATGCTAAATAGCATACTTTTCTTGGTGTAGATTTCTGGAGGGATATGCAGGGGATTTGCATGCTTAATTCCCATTAGCACCTGTCACTGGGATTTATTATCCCAGAGTTAATTCTCCACTCACTGCAGCCAAGAAAAAGAAAGCCCTTGTATATGGATTTAAATGAAGCTTTTCGTTTTTCAAGATGAGATGAATTTCATGTCTGTCCCTTAAACACCTGCAGTATTCCAACCCTAAAAAGTCAAATTCCAATAAATTTTTGTTGAAAATTTGTCAAAACTTGATTTTACTCAACAACTAGGAAAGCCTACTCATAATTTGATAACTTGGGAGGCTGAAGAGGAGAGCAAGAAGGTTTAATGAAGGACTTAGCTCGGTTTTAAATCCATTGGCTCTGATTCAGTCCATTCAATATTCAGTAAGTATTTATTGATCACCTGTTATGTACAAGGTATTGTTCCAGGTTCTGGGTATACAGCACTGAATGTATTAGAAAAAAAAATTCCTCCCCTGAGAATTTTATTGGAGCGTGTGTATATACATGTACATATACATATATATACACACACACATATATGTACATATATAAAATAAGTGTTATATGGAAAATCAAAGTCGGCAAATAATACTTTGGATGATAGATTGTTGCTATTTTAGGTAACTTGGTCAGTGAATGCCTCCCTAAGCAGTGTCATTTGAGCCCAGATCTCGGTGACATTAGTAAGCCTATTCTCAGGAGCATACAAAACACTATTATTTCTCTCATGAGGAAAAAATGTGATGATCAACAAAAGTAGGCAGGATGTTAATCCACAAGACAAGTTTCATCTGTATTTGTAGATAGCAGGAAACTTGCCTGCTGTGTAAAGCTGATCTATTGCTGGTGTTTTTCCTGTCCTTGGTGTGGTGCTGTCACTCTCCTCTTCCTTTTCTACCTCATCACTCTATACACTTCTCAAACCATTCTCCTGCCATCTTTAGGCTGAATTTCAGTATTTAACTACATTTCCTCTTTT
Organism: Papio anubis; assembly: GCF_008728515.1. Lineage (NCBI taxonomy): Eukaryota > Metazoa > Chordata > Mammalia > Primates > Cercopithecidae > Papio > Papio anubis. The sequence goes on along the minus strand of NC_044978.1, from coordinate 139,508,431 downwards.
AATCTCTTATTTATTTTAAGGAACTAATTGCATGTGGTATCTGTCACTGAGTACCTCAATGCCCCAAACAGGAGTAGGTGACTATTTCAACCTTCTTTAGCTGTCCTAGACTTTGAGGAGTCTTCCCCATTGAGCTTTTTGGGCAGGAAATCAATCAATATTGATTGAGTACCAACTATATATCAGGCTCAGTTTAGGAGCTGTGGTTGAAATAATGAACAAAGGCAAAATCTCTGTCTTAAAACAGTTAAATTCTAATGTAAGAAGACAGGCAATAAACTTGTAAATAAATAAACAAATAACTTTTGGATGTTGTTGATGTGATGGCGAGTATATGTGGAGATTTCTTAGTATTTAAGCTGTTGTCCTTCTTAGTAAAATTGTACATACAGATAAGTATAATAATAATCCCTTGTGAAGTCATTCTCAAAATACTTGACAAGTTATTAGTGGCCTCAATACACCATAAAATATGGTAGCCGCCGGCCACATGTGACTATTTAAATTAAAATTAATTAAATAAAAATTTCCAATTCACACTAGTCACATTGCAAGTAGCCACATGTATCTCATAACTACCAGCTCAGAAAGCACAGATATGAACATGTTCTTCATTCCAGAAATTTCTGCTGAACAGCACTGGTCGAGATAGCATAAGGCTAATGGGAATTTTTCATGAACGGTAAGAACAGCAGTTTACAATTTTGGTGTCAGGCATTTTACATATGTTTAACTTATACAATCCTCAAATAACCCTATGAGATAGTTCCTGTTACTAGACCCATCTTACAAGTTAGGGAAGAGAGGCACCTAGCTTTAATGCTCAATATCAGTCAAGTAATAAGAAATGCTAAGAACTGAAGGCAGACAGTCTGGTGCCAGCACCTACCCTATTGTCAAATATCATGATATCTTGGTATGGAGAAGATGAAGAGAGTGAAGAAGAGTTTTGTGTGGTGGACAGAGTCTCCACAGAAATAAGAAGTGGCCGGTTTTGTCAATGTCTTTGGCAAATACTACCTTTCTGGATCTCCCTGATTCATCCAAGATAGGTCTTATTGCCTAGATGGGGCTGTGCAGGCAGAATCATAGAACGCTAGAACTTAAGAGAACTTTGAAACTATCAAAATATTTCACAAATGAAGAAACTGAGACATTCACAGGTTACCTGACTTACCCAGGGTAACAGTAGTTATGACCACAGCCAAAATTAGACCTCATGTTTCCTGCGTGTGTGTGTGCATGTGTGTTTACACATGGCCCCCTTGGCACCAAGAACATAAAATTCCCTGATGTATTATTAGTTTAAAGATATGCTAATCTTGGGAAATGGTTTTCTTTTTCCCAAAATGCTGTGTCTGCGTGTTGATCTTTTAATAAATTCACTTTCCTTTTGTCTAGTCTTTCCTTATTTTACCCACCCAGTCTTGCATCCTTCCTTCATCATGACAACAGGGATTCACAACCCGGCTACGTAGACAATTATTTCCCATAGAAAGGTAAACAAATTCATAGCAGCTCGAGTTCTTACACACACTATTAGAAATTTGAAAAACATGTTATAGGCTCCATCATCACTTTGAGTATCTACAAATTTTGCTTTGCATTTTTTTTCTAAGAGAGTTTCTTCCTTCCAGTATCGCCTCACCACCCTTGTCAGCCACCAAGATGCACGCAAAGAAAGCACTGTTGCAGAATGAGTTTTCATGGAGCTTTTAGTTTCTGTTCCACTGCAAAGGGGTCACACGCGCTCGGAACATAAAGCAGTCTGACAGGCGCTGACAACCCCAGGACAGCAGCTGGAGCACTGCAAAAGCTTCATGCCTTCTTCCCCAACCAAGAAGGACTTCAGTTCGAGCCCGCACCGGCTTGGTCAAACGCAAGACCCGAAGTCGTATAGCGAGTCCAGTCCCAGGGAGTACGGCTCAAGCTTTGCCGGCGCGGCGAAGAAGGTGGCAGGCGGTAGGCTGAGCTCCACTGGACACAGCCAAGTGGCCCAGGGTGCGCCCGCTGCACTCCTGGCGTCCGGGTCTGGCGCACCGCGGGAGGCAGGCGCGCGGCCATTCTCCGCAGCCGCTTCTTGCTTCTTCCTCTGGAATCTCTCGCCTCGGCTTCAGCGGGCAAACCCACAGCTGATCTCCACCTTCCGCCCTGGGCGCTGATCTCTCTCCAATCCTTGCTTACATAAGGCGGGCGGGCGTGCTCCCGCCCCCGGTTACCCCCCAGCGGAGTTGTGCTGCGCCCTCTACGCCTCCTTGCCGAGCGCCTTCGCGCACCCGTGCGCCCTACTCTAGGATGTGACCCTCCTTGGCCACCCAGCAGCGACAACCGGGACATCTCTCCGCCGGCGTGAGAACACTAAGATTGGAGACCAGAGCGCCTGACGGTGCCCAAGCTTCCTCCCTCCGTTCCCTCCTCCTCCCACTCCCCACTTCAACCCCCACCCCCACACCCGGTGTCTGTGTGTGTTCCTCACAGGCGAGGGGACCCGGAGAGCAGTCCAGACTCGGCGTGCGGCGGAGCTGCGGCTGCTCCTGCTGCTGGGGGGAGCGGCGGAGGTGGCTGCCTTGCGCCTCCCTGGACTTCCCAAGTGGGGGCAGAGCAGTCGCTCGCGGGAGACGTCAGTTAGAAGGCATTGGAAAAGAGGGACCTTCAAACTCCTCCTCGGCGTCTCCTCTCCTCCCCCTTTTGGCCCCTGCCCTTGGAGAAAGTGGAGTGTGGCGCTCGGTTGTCGTTATTTCTTCGGACTGCTTCGCGGTGCACGGATTCAGCTTCTGCCCAGTGGGGCTTTCCGCTGTTTGCGCGTCTCTCTGTTCCCCCGCCCTCCCCCGGCACACCTCTGTCTACGATGAGGAAAGGTCTACGGGCGACAGCGGCCCGCTGCGGACTGGGACTGGGATACTTGCTGCAAATGCTCGTACTACCTGCCCTGGCCCTGCTCAGCGCCAGCGGCACTGGCTCCGCCGCCCAAGGTAAGGGGGTCCGCCAGGCTCCGCGGCCACCTCCCTTCGCTTCTTCCTTCCCTCCTTCCTCTCCTCCTCCCCAGTTCTCCTGACTTCCTCAATTTGCCTCGTTGCTCTCAACTGGAAACCACTCTAAATTCCACTTTCCCAACTAGTCAAGAAGCTTTATTATTATTATTATTATTATTAATGTTTAATCTATCTTCCGAGATGGGCACGAATGGACCGGGGACGAACGGGGTGTGGACACGCATCCGATCCGTCTCCATACGTGTGGGAGCCTGGGTTGTCTTGTGCACTTTCAGCTCCACACACGCACGTTGTTGCATATTGTACACACAGAGGTTTGGAGAGACTCTCGGTGCGGGTCGCTCTGTGATATACCGTAGATGCACCCCGAAGCGCGTGATGCACAGAGGCTCCTCGCGCTGTGCCAAGTCTGGGGTAGCAGGATCTTCACTGAGTCTCTGAGCACACTAGACCCCGAAGGGCGCTCAGCTAAGGAAATGTGTCCATTACTGTCAAGGACTCAAAAGCATCCGTCCCCCTCGCCTGCTGCTTCAGGTGCTGTGGAAATACACAGCCCACCCGAATCCGCGTACCCGGCTGGAGGCAGGCCCGGGGTGTGCATGCCTCTGCACTCATACATACCCCAATTCATGTCTGCCTCCCACCAGGGGACGTAGAAATGAAAATCACAGAGCTCTGGGGGAACCGGCTGGTTGTTCAAACCGCATCCGAAATTCCCCGGGGTGGCCGACCAGTTTATAACTCTGACATTTTAATTTAACGCCTGTGAGCTTTAACATAAGTGACCGGAGCCCTGGGCGAAGCCGGGTTGGGAAGTATGTGGCCGGGAGTTGGCGATGGGTAAGGGAGGAGGGGAGGCTCAGGAGCTGATCGCCCGGCTCCCTTCTTGTTCCCCTAGTTTGAAGTGTTAGCAGCAGCTCCCAGCCTTCCAAGCCAGGGAAGCTTGACTGGAATGGAGCGGAGAAGAAAGAGCCAAGGCTGACCCCTCTGCGGTCTCTCTCGGGTCACCTGGGCCCCAAAACTTCTGGCCAAGCCCAACTCCTACCTGGGTCTCTCAGCCCAGTTCAGTGGTGATAGCCGGCTCAGACGAGGCGGCTCAGGCGAGGCAGCTCAGCTTTTCCTGGAAAAGGAGAGGATGAAGGAAGCTTATGCAGCATTCAGAGGCAATTCAGGGATTCTCCCCTCACTCTCGGTTACTACTATTTCCAAATTTGGAGAGTAAAGGGGGGCTCTACGGTAGCCCCAACTCCCCAGGTGATGTTCAGACACCCTAGGGGTTCCGGAGAGCATTCCCTCTGATCTTAGAGAGGCGCTGGGGATGGGGGTGGGGTTGTTGGAAGTGGAGGGGAGCGCCTAGCATAGGAGTGTGGTCTGGGTGGGGAGGTAAGTGATTAGCAAGGCTTTGTGAATTAGCGATAGCTTCTTCGGGAGTAAATTTTCCTGCTGCCCTGCTAAGTGGCCCTGCTCATAAATCCTTCCTTCCCTTCTCGCCAGATGCCTCCCATCCCCGAGGTTCTGCTCTTGTTTTCTTATGCACACTTCCAGAGTTCATCTGTCTGTCCATTTAAAAAGGAATCTCCACCAAGAATCATAGCTTGTAGATTTCCTAACATTGATAACAAGTTCTCAGGGCGCTAGCCAGGGATACTTAGAGGGGGGTGTTTGGAAGCTTAAGTGAACAACCTGATGAATAGTCGTGGAATCAACCGCATGACTCCCTGTGGAATTCGCCTGCTGTTATTGGGCGCACAAAGGACTGAGCCATGGGGGTGGGTGGTGGGAGAGGGGGACGGGACACGGTGAGAGAACTGTTTGGGAAAAGGACAAGTTAAAGTCCCCAAAGATGTCAAACAAGAGATAGGATTCCTGCTGAGAGCTTACAATAACCAAATTAAAAAGACTGGGTAGAAAAAGGATCAATAAAGATAATCAAACAGGAGATTGTAAATGGATTAATATTGAAAGAAGGGAGAAGAGATTAAAAAAGAAAAAATGCTTAGGATAGACTGTTTTCCTCTTGCACTTTTTATAGAGTAGGCAAGTTAAAGATTGGAGACTGAGTCTCGTCTTAAGTGGAAAAGGAAACGTACTCTGTTGGGTGTGTGCATTTCACTGCAGTTCTTGTCCATTTCGTTTATTTAGTTCCTTCAGTGCTTGATTAGCAAAATTTTTGTTTGAATCTTATGGTCTGTAAAATGCACTATTCTACCACTTTTATCTTTGTTATCCTCCATGTTCCAGGGATACCAGCTCTTCATGTGTTGTCTGTTAGTTATCAAAGGAAGGATAAAGCACCAAACTCCACTATCAGCTACTATCATCATCACTGCAGTACATTACCCCAGCCTGTTTATCTTGAGCCACTATTAACACTTTCCTCTCAGAATCACACATGTTATAAATGGTCTGATGGTCAGACCTCCTTTCCCTTCTTCTTCCTCTTCTTTCTCCTTTCCTTGGACTAGAACACTAGCCCATACCCTCAAGGTATGATTTCCTTGTGGTGATGACTTAAAGATCCAAATGAACTATTTCTTATGAATGAAAGTCCAAGTACGATTAACATGGGAAAGTTAATTTAAGCACTTTACAATGTGGACAAGGTTTTCATTCTGTTGTTGAAGTACTGCAGAAATTAGAAGTATGTATATATCTTCAGATATGATCAAGGAAACAACAGATATTTAAGATAAAACATAGAATAGGCATTATTTGTGAGTGTACTGAGTTTTGTAACTGCGGTTTAGACAGCAGTCATTTTAAATAGGTCCTTGGGAAATTCTCTAGGCTGTAGGCAACAACTTTCTCCTTTCTGGCTATGCCCTAATTGTTTCATTCAGGATTGCTGGGAACTCCTAGCTCCAGGGAATTTGCAGTGTTTCTGACTTCCAAGAATGAAAGATTTTACTAGTAAAAGGCAGCGTGTGTGTGTGTGTGTGTGTGTGTGTGTGTGTGTGTGATCAGTGTGCTTCTGAATTAGGACCCTCCTAGTTTATAAATGCATTTTATCTGGGCTACACAGCATTGGTATGCTGCTTATCTAGCACCAACTAGTGTTTGAGTGTTAACACCACCAAACTCAGGACAAAAAATTACTGAAGTCTCTAATCAGATTGGGATAATTCCCTATTATCTTAACTGATACTTTACAAAAAAATATGTCTTCCTACAAAAGAGTAAAAATTCCTTTATGCATGTTTGCATATTGGTGTGGTATAAACAGTCAGTCAACAATGAAGACAACTAAAGTTCATTACAATTCTGTCGTATACGTTTCCATTGTAGGAATACAGAAAATTTATGAATTCACATTAGGAATATACAATAAGGAAACGTAGGCTAGTTTACTTCTGTTTAGAAAAATACTTTTGTGTATTCTAGCTTAGAGAATGCTTAAAACTTCAAAGAATAAACTTTCCAAACACTTGCAAAGAATTAGGAATCATTAGATTGTAACTGACATTTATTGACTCCCTGTATTCTGGATACTGAGGGTAGAGTTAATTAAGACAGGGTCCTCAAATGCCTCCTATTGTAGTTTGGGAGCTGGTTGTCCTAGTCAGAATTCGTACGGGTCTATTTTAAGCAACCCCCCTAAGGACATGAACAGGGCATGAGCTCTACTAAGCAAACCCTCTTAGCTTATTTAGAATTATTGTTGAGACTTAAATATAACTGTTCTCTAATGTATGCTAGGTTCTCCAATTAGTGCAAACAGCAAGTATGCTCTATTAGGCCTTAACTGCGTTTAGCACTTTTCTGATTTAGGTCATGGCTTTGCAGGAGCAGCAGAGGGAGTCACTCTCAGAAGAAACATTAAAATTACCGGCTGCAACCACTTCAGGAAGATAATGGGGAAAATTGTGGGGTTTGAGATCGAGCCAGTGCTATTGCCTTGCAGTTTTAGCCTACATATTTTTTTTAGTTTGAGTTTTGTATTTGTGGCAGTTAAAGACAAACCTGTTCACATTTCCTCACAAATTAGAAACAATGTTTTCTTTGGATAAAGCATGGTATTAGAAGTAAAGTTCTTAAACAATTATTGTGCACTCATATTGCATCCCAGACTGAATGCTGTTTGTTGGAAACGGAATGTAGCGAGGCAGTTTCAGCCCTACAGGAAGACAGAAGTAGAATCATGGAATTATAATTCACTTTCTTAAGTATAAAAGCGGACACAGGTATAGTACTTTCTGGATTCAGACATCTGAAGACAGTAAACATAGGTCAAGCTAGGATTCTAATGTGAGTGGTGGTGGGGGGTTCTAAAATTTCTACACAGAAGAACTTGGAAGCAGTGATTTGGCTGGAAGTTGTATGTTCTTGAAGCTAAGTTTGCGTTGCAACAGCATTTTACTTAGATTTAATGCAAGTTTCATCTGGCTCTGGGGAAGCACGAGCTAAGAGCTGTTAGTGGTATATGCTCATTTTGTCAGTTAACACAGTGCTTACCAATGCTTCATAATACTGCTTCCAGCACCTCCAGCTGTGTGACTATGAGCAAGATATTTAACGTTTCCGTGCCTTAGTTTCCTCACATGTAAAAATGAGGATAATATATACTACAGGTTACAATTAGAGCAGCGTTTAGCTCATAGAATATAAGTGTTATTCCTTGACTTCCAATTCTACAACCCATTGGCAAAGAAATCTAGACGTAAAAGAAACTAAAGGTCAATAATTTTGAACTCAGAGTCATGATAGCTGCTGATACTGCTTCCCCAAAAGCAAGAAATGGAGCTGTCTGAAGAGATGCTGCAAAGTAGATCATTGTAAACGCCTGAACAGAGCACAGTTCTCTGAACAGCCTGTGGGAATCTCATTCCCTTCCACAGCCTCTTTTCTTCCCTTTTGTTCTCTCTGGGAAAATTAACCTCCTATTAGTTCTAAAAATGCCATGTTAAGTCACTGCCAGTTAAGTCCTTGCAAGAAGCTCGTCCTTGACTTTCTGTTTTCTCAAGGAATACTGCAAGATAACTTTTCATAAATCCATGAGCACTATTACAGAAAAAAGGTACACCCCAGGGTTTCTGATAAGGGTTTGGGGAAAATCAGACCTTTATGTGAATGTGGACAGTTTTTCTTTAAAAGAAAATGGACACAAGTGTATACTCTAAATAACATAATTGGTTTTGTGTTAAAACAAAATAAACAAAAAATAGGTCAACATGAAGGCAAAGCAAATTCACCAGAACCTTCATTTATTCAAACTATATTTGCAATAGGAAGTTTGGTTATCCTAATTTAAAACAGCATAGATAATCTAGATGACATATATTTTGGTGAAATATTTGCATTTAATTCTTACTGTTTAATGGTTATTGCTATTCTTTGCATGTTTGGAGCAAATGTTTTCTGTCAAACTTTTGAGATAAAATAAGAGATTTGTAGGGCATTTTATATTACTTACAGTTTAGATTTTTCGCCTACAAAATTGTCATTCTGCTTCTATTATTAGTTCTGGTTCTGCACTCTTTCTTTTTTAACCTGACTTCTTAAACATATGTATGGATGCTTCTTTGGTTTCATTTCTTACTTGGGTTTGTTATTGCTTATGTATTTGTGGAGCAGGGCTACATGAATATGAGACCTTTGGTATTATTTCAGTATCTCTTAGCTCAAGGATGTTTTACTCACAGAAATTTGGTGCTGTTTTAGATGCTACTTTGAAGCAGAGTAAGTTTGCTTTGAGCGATATTCAAACATTAGTGTTTCTGTTTTTTCTAGTTTTTAAAAAAGAAACTTAGTAATGGGATAATTTATAGTTTCTCTTATTTTAAATATTTGTTATTTTCAAACTTACGGAGATTTTAATAAAAACATTTTATAGTAATACTTTTATGAGCTAACACGATCAGAAATAGAAAACTTTTTTTTTTTTTTTATCCTATCTACCTCTATGGAACCACCAGAAGAATTTCTGCCTTTTCATGAAAACCCAAAACATATATCATGCTGCAGATATTTGGACTCTTTATGAGCAATATGTTTGAAAATATTGAGCTGAAATTTCAGAATTAAAAAGTTTTGTGTTGAAGTTGTACTGTGGTTTTTCGTTTTGAGCATTGCTGCTCCCCCAAAAGTTGCTCACTTAGGAATATATAATGAGGTTTTAAAATACACAGAAGAATGTTTCCAGATTTTATAAGTACTTAAAACATACCTCCCCTTCTACATGGAGTATATAGTGTTAAAGTTGCCATGACATTAATTAAGTTGAAGTTATAATTTAGAAAGTGAGCTATAGCTTTGAAAGTGCCAAATATGCAGGTATTTGTCCTTAGGTCAGTATAGTTTTTATAGCAATGAGCAGTGATTCGAAAGTGCTTTGTGTGGCAAAAGTGAAGTGTAACATCTGAAAACCCCCATGTTTGGGGAATACCCTCTTTTAGTTAAATAACTAAACACATCTCATTGCCAACGTGGCAGTGGAATGTGAGAGTGAGGGGAGCCAGGTGAAACTTCATTATACAGATATGCCTGTTAGAGTTCTTATTTTAAATACCAGTGCTCACAATAATCATATTAACAGATGATATTGATTACTCAGATTTAACACCAGAGTTACCAGTCTTACTTATTTTAAAATGTTGTGAGGATAAGGCGTTTTACCTTCATTAATCATGTTGTCATGTGGATCCTGTGGCTAGTTTCATTTCTCAGCAATTATGAGAGCTATAAAAATGCCTCATGTAGATGACCATGGATTATACCCCCTCCTAACTGAGGATGTGAAACAACAGAAACTCCCTGAGCACACTTAACAAGTTCATTGATGCATGCTAACATTTCTTAGTTTTAGTCAATCTCTTAATTGATTATTTAATCATGGACTGCCTGAACTCTATTCTTATTTATTGTTTTCTCTCTCTTTTTTTCTGTTCGGAAGAACCACCTTATATGTGGATATTTCTTTGCAATAAAAAGAGAGTAGTGCTTGTTTATTAAAATGCATCTACAGTACAGTCAGAAGGGATATATCCATAAATAGAAATATATCCATAAGTAGAAATGCAGGTTTTCTCAAAATTTAAAAAACTTAGAGTATATAATAATATAAAAATGTAGTATAGAAGCACAGCATTTGTGGATAAAAGTGATCATTTTAAATTAATTCATAATATACATTCTCTTAGATAATAGAAGTTTAGTGCAATGTAATAGGGTACGTGATATAAAAGTATCTACTTATAATAACAAGCAAAATAAATTCATGTACAGCAGTCCTCCCTTAAATGCAGGAGATATTTTCCAAGAGACTCAATGGATGCCTGAAAGTACAGATAGTACGGAACTCCCATCTACACTGCTTTTTTTCATTTGATAACCAAGATAACTACTAAGTGACTACCAGACAGGGAGCCTATACAGCATGGGTACATTGGATGAAGGAGTGATTCATGTCTGAGAGATTTTTGTCACGCTACTCAGAGCTCCATGCACTTTAAAACTTATGAGTTGTTTATTTCTGAAATTTTCCATTTAACATTTTTGGACCACAGTTGACCTCAGGTAATTGAAACTGCAGAAAGTGAACCACAGAGAAGCAGGGGGACTACTTTATAGAACTAAAGGTAAAAGGAGCAATTTGGGACTCTTCTATTCTCTATGAATTTGCATATTTGTTACTTGTATTCAAATTCAATATTTTAAATAATTCTAATATCTTTTTGGAACTTCATATGGCCTTAAAAACCCTTTGAAGAACTAGATCAAAGATTATATTTTAGCCAATGGTATTCCGTAACTTTTATAGAAACTAAAAATGATAGTCAGTGACAAGAGCACTGTTATTATACATGATTTTCGGAGATCTGTGTTATTACTAATCAAAATCAAACAAGTAACCAAATTAGTACCACAACAAAATTTTTATGATTGGAAATACAAAGTAAATAATGGTAATTTCACTTTGAGCTGTATGTCTATGTGAAATACGTTGACATTAGAATTTCGCTTTTGATTAAGGGAAAATGATAATTTTATCTCACTGAATAAAGTGTTTGGCAAATATACACATTGTAGCCACCCAGTGGAAGTGCTCAAGTTTAGCAAGCAGCAATCTTGAAGTCATTCTAAATGAAACATTGATTATGGTGCCTGTCATTTTATTTAGCTTTCCTTTTTCCTTCTGGATCTCCTCTATAAGATGATGAAAGAATAAAGTTTAAAAATGTGTTAGGGATCAAATTCAAGGATTGGAGGCTCAGACATTTCCCGCTCTGCCTCCCACAGCCATCACCCACAGAGCATGCAGGGTGGTGGAAAACAGAAGCCCATTTCAGTAACTGCTCTCAGAAGCTGAGGAAAAACAGACATGTTCAAATGATTTATTTGTGCTATATGGAATAGAGACCCTAGATCAGTATTTCATCATAATATTATTCAACAGGCCCTCTGACTTGAAATTTTTATCTAAATAGAGTCTTGATTTGCACATATTTCAATTAACATAGCAAAAGAATTTGGGAAGTATTTAAAAGGTATAAACTTGTAAGAAGTTTGAATTGTATTGGAACTATTTGGGCAGGATGTGCTTGTCTGAGAAATCTAGACTTAAATCAATGGTATACCAGTATCCTCCAGGGGTTTTATAAAATGCTACTTCCTAAGCTACTCTGTTAAGTATTGTTGTCATTTTTATTTGTGTTTATATTTATACACACATATATAAATCTGTATAGAATTAAAATGACCACAGTGAAAAATGTTATAGTTTACTTACTATAATATGGTTTAAAAAAAAAAAAAAAAGTAGAAGGATGGCTAGGAAAAGTTTTGGCAGTAAGTATGTTTTCCCAGTAGCAAGGGAGAGCAGATAATCTTATTGGATTTATTAGAAATGATGATCACATGAAAGATACACGTCATTTTTTATTGAATTAAATAACTATGGAAATGTTTCCTAGGAGGGTGTTTCCAGGCCGACTCTTAATGAAATGAAGAATGACAAGGAGAAGGCAAACATAGTTCCCTAATTCCCTGTGAGCATATATGTGCTTACACAAATTGTGAGTGTGTGTGTGTCTGTAGCTTTTTATGTTTTAGGAGCAGGAGTTGATTTTCAAACGGACTTGGCAATATTCTCAAAAAACCAATGGAGCCTATCAAACAAATGAAGAAACTTTTTAACTTGTAAAACAAATTCATAAAGGTAGTCAAGGACTAAGAACTCAGTTTTTCACTGATTTAATCACTGATTTCTAAATGAAGAATTGTATCTTACTTTTCTTAGAAAAGTTGCCTTGCTCTTGGCAAATTGCACAGTCATTTCCCCAGTTTCCAAAGAGATGTTTCTGCCTCATTAGTGCAGTGGCTTATCTGATGGAAACAAGTTCTCTCCTGTCATCCAAGTGACAGAGACTAGGGAATCTCCACTTTCACTGACTTGTTTCAAAGCCGTGGAGGAGGACTGCTGTTGTTTTCCTACACGGTGGACTATAATTTGTTGACCAAAGGAGACTGTCGACTTTTATGCCTGCAGTGCACACAGGGGTAAAATCCTCTCTTCACATTTATGAACCCCTCTCTGGGTGCTCTCTGGAAGAGACAGCATGTCCCTGGTAAGCACCCTACGTGAGGTGACCTCTCGTGTGGGCTGATTGAAGAAGAGGTCAGTTGTGCTGTTCTTCTCTGACCAGAATTCAGTGATGGTTTGTTTCAACCTCTTAATCAAATGAAGTTATGTTTGATTTTCTTGGATACCCTCAGATGCCGTATTGGTGGCTTTATTTCCAGGTTTATCCATTACATCTATTTAAAGCTTTATTTAAATGGATGAAGATAAAGTTAATTGGGAGGAGGGAAGGTTGTTGCTACTAAAGAAAGAATAAACAGAATTTTATTCAGTATATAGTGATAATATGCTTCCCTACTTATATTCACTACTGTATTAAATGCAGGCTAATATATAAATATTTACATAATACATCAACATATAAACATATATTGATTATTATTGTCATACATTCCCACATCACTTGTCATTTTTGAACTAGGATTTTTAAAGTGTGTAAATAAATTCTAGGATTAAACAAACTGTTTTGAATGTTTTCTTTCATACATATACCATTCATCGGTGACGTGGGGTTTTCATAGTGAAATATGTAGTATACTGCTAAGAATGGCAAAACAAATAATAATGCATCACACAGTTTTCAGATTACAAGTCTAAATACTAATGAGGGAGGTTGCCTGTTTAATGCTGAATGAAAGGTTAAAAAGAGGGTCTTAAAGATAACAGTGGACTCCAGAGTTCTTGAGTTTGTTTTGCATTCAGTGACAGTCACTAAATTAGGGAAAGGAATGTTCAAACAACACACTTGAGGAAAAGTGATTTTTATAGAAAGGAGCCATTTCTGCTAATAGCCAGTAACTGCACATAACCCCGCTGACATTAAAAGTCCATTAGCTAAGCCCAGTTTAAATAGCAGCTGATGCAGTGTCAGCTAAATGTACATTGGAATTTTTTCATATAATGCAGTAATAGCAGTTCTATAATTTTTTCCCCTAAAACTACGTACATTAAGTAAAACAAATGTCATCTGATAGTGGTGGCAGGGCTGCTAATAAACAGGCAGAGATTTGTGATGAAGCAAAAGTAACAGTCTATATAACAAGAAGATAATAAATAGTAGTGATGGTTTTTAAAGGGAGCCTTTGAGAAAAATCATATGGAGAAGCTTAAGCTGACATTCAGAAAGAGTTGTTTCCATAGAAGCACATATTAACATGAGCTACTTTGAGAAATTCACTTAAAGTGAAGTGATTTTTTTTTTTTTTTTTTTTTTACTCTTAGCTGAGTGTCTAGTTTTTCAGTGCAGTTTGAAACTATACGACACTCCCCCCACCCCAAACTGTTATGTGTCTAAATGGGAGAGAAGGTAAGGAAATTAGAAGAGAGAGCAAGTAAAATCAGAGGAATGTGTCCTGATATTTTTAAGGTGATTACTATGATAATCCTTTTGAAAGTAGTATGATGCATTATTGCTGTCTGAAATGAAATTGAAGGTTGAAATGCCCACATTATTTTCCCCAAGAGAGTTTCTTATATGTACATTTTTCCGTCTTTTGAATATTTTCCAATCTTCATTTTAAACATCTGAAAGACAAGAAGTTTCACCGCAAATTTACACTAGTATCCAAAGATCATTAGTAAGTCACCTTAACATATTCTCTAGGACAGTGTTCTGCAACTATGAAGCCATTGTGGAGACAAACGGGATTGCTCAGTAATCTAATGTGTGTTGAGAACAGGGCAGTAATTAATCAGTGGCTGTCATGCTTAGACCACTATAAAGTATTACGAGAACCTCCATGCCGACCTTCCCCTCCCCTATTATCAGACCATTAGTGAAGCTCTGTACAAGTAACAACGGTGGAGCCCTGCTTAAGCATATGACCCCGATAGCTTGTGCATAAGCTTTGTGAGCATTTTCACAATGGTCACTTGAATTCTCATTATACTTTCTAGTAGTCAGAATTATTTATTCAATATTCTAACCAGAGGCATCACATCTTTTATTTATTTAGATTTTAAAATTAAGTCCATATTTCCTTATATATATATATTTTAAAAACTCTCACAGAACCCATCATTTGTTGGAAAAAGAGAAAGCAAAGAAAGGAAAAGGAAAAGCTTACTCTTTACTGTAGTGGGATGGCAGAGATCTCCCCCTATATTAATAGATTTTCATACATGCATTTCTTAATAAAATCAAGAGGTACTCTTTGGTGTTGTTAACTGTTTTAATTCAGTTCAGGCCACTGTAAAAGCTTATTTTGAGTGAATTGGGAGCTTACATGGTCAGGGTTTGAGCAATTAAATTACTAACCAAAATCCCATTTACTAACATATTGCATGAGGGACTTGATGAATAATCTCATCTTTAGTATATAACTCAAACATTAATAACAGATGGAATATGCCTCAGTTCAAGCCATGGGCTTTGATTTTTAATTCTAAACCCATTTTATTTTTTTCAGACTCAAATATCTATTAAAAGTGACTATTTTCCATATGTTTTTCCTTTTGTATTGCATAAAACTTAATTCTATTGCAAGATGAATAAAGAATGTCATTGTATTTGGCCACATAATAAATTTACACACATCTATGAACTAGTATTATGAAACTGAATTATGTTGAAAATAACAAGATGATGCCAGACTGATTGAAATAGGACAATTATTACATTAGACTTTGGAATAGTTTTTAGAAAAAAATTACCCTGTTAATGTACTGTTACTTTCATGGATAACTTTAGAAGTGTGTTCTTTTCTTTCTGTATGAATGACATTTAAAAAAATATATGAAGTGGCCGGGCGCAGTGGCTCATGCCTGTAATCCCAGCACTTTGGGAGGCCAAGACCAGTGGATCACCTGAGGTCAGGAGTTCAAGAGCAGCCTAGCCAACATGGTGAAACCCCGTCTCTACTAAAAATACAAAAATTAGCTGGCCATGGTGGCATGCGCCTGTAGTCCCAGCTACTTGGGAAGCTGAGGCACGAGAATCGCTTGAATGGGAGACAAAGGTTGCAGTGAACCGAGATCGTGCTATTGCACTCCAGCCTGGGTGACAAGAGCGAGACTCAGATCTCAAAAAAAAAAAAAAAAAAATATATATATATATATACACACACACATATATACACGTATATATGTATACGTGTATATATGCGTATATATACATACACTGCCAACACATTACAGTATGGATTGATCGTCACTTGATTATTTATTATTTATGCTTATAAAACTTTTATTAAAAGCATCTTTAATAATTTTCATTTTTTAAAGTGTATCATGGCTGTGTTTCCTTGAGTGAATGCTGTATATCTCTCCTTTTTTCCAGCTTAATCCTTTCTTTCTTTAACTGCTAGAGAATTAAAAATGTATTGGATGTGTGCATGTATTTGTATGTGTGTGCGTGCCCATGTGTGCGTGTTTGGATCTGATGATTTCCTGATATAGGAAATGAATCAAATTACTCAGAAAAAAAAATTAAGATGTACAACCAAATGTATTCCTCAGACACCTGTGCTGGCCAAATACTAATGGCAGCCTTTATGTAAGTCTCTTGGTACAGGTGAATAAATTGTGCTAAAATATATGCTTTGCAAATTGAATACAAGTTAAAATCTCTTAGTTTCACTCCATATTTTCAAGGAGAAGATTCCAATAATAATAATAGTTACATCATAGAATTGTAATTAACAGGGTCATCAAAAGTGAAGAACTGAGAATAGCTCCTGGCACCAAACAACACTTAATGCACATTAGCAATTGTTGCCGTGCTGTTTTATTCTCATCATATAAGTCTATGCCATACAATGATTTTCACTTGGCATTATTATGAAAATAATTAGATAAAAGAATGACAAAATTGCGTTCTGTCGGGGGTACCATCAGGTGAAAGAATGTCATATGGACCAATAAAAGCGTGTTGTCAAAGGTAAAATTCTTAAAATAAATTGGTATGTTTTAAAATCACATTTTTTTATAACCGGTTAGGTTATGAGATTCTGATTTTACGATAAAACTCTTTGGAAAGTCAACACACTTTTGTTTCAGTTTTATGAATAAGCAAGTTTAGGTAATTTCTTTTTTTCTGTGCCAGGTTCTGAATCTAGAATATATTTCTGTAAAACTACTACTTGATAAACTGTAATGAAAAAACTAAGTTTGTGCTTTTCTCCCCTATACATTTGCTGTATTCATAAAGACAAATATAATTAGAAATCAGGAAGAATAGGAAACTTGTTACCCATGGCTAACATTTAAACTCTTTATAAAGGAAGAGAAACAATTAACCTTCCTCACTATATCAGAAATTTTAACACAACAAAGTCTTTACTGGTACTAATATAAAAGTAAAAATTAATTAAACTGAAATTTCCAAGCAAGGTCAAAGTTCTACATTTGCAAGGGGACACATTATTGTATAAGCAAAAAAGAAATTAATTAGGTACCCTATTGTTAAATATATATGTTGTGACTGACACATATTGCATTTAATAAAATATTCCTAAAATGTACTAATGAACAGACTCTAGCTAAAATCTATAGTTTCTAAAAGGCATATATATGTTAATCATGATATAATTAAGGAGAAGGGAATGGAAAAAATATCCAAAGATCACAGTTCTACTTGAAAATGTTTTCCAGTGTGTATTTGTAAAATGCAAGTGTACAGTTGCTTAAGTAACAACTTTATTTTGAAAAATAATATGAATAAAGAAAAAGCCTTTCTGCTACAAAGAATACTCGTTAGTATTTGTCTTGGTTCACTGTGACATTTATATTCTTTAAAATGTGTCATTGTAAAATTTAAACAAGACAAAACATAAAAAAATCTTGTCCTCAAAATGTGTCAACTTGATAGGAAGAACATAATCCAAAATATTTATAACCCAAATTAATGCAATGGTGGACCTTTAGCAAACATAATGTAATAGATGCATTAACTAACTAAATAAACAAGGACAACTCAGTCACCACTTCAGGATGATACCCCCACAGGAAACATTTTAAGCAGGTCCATAAAACACCGATTCACTTGTAATTTTCTCTGTCTGAAAATCAGGTTAACACTCTTTTATTTTTTTAGCCCAACCCTCCTCCCCAACTTCCTCAAGTGCTGTGCTGCAGGGAATATTCCACGTTTAAAACTCTGCAATCAACAGTGTAGTTTAGTCCCTACATAATTATAAAAATGCTTTATCTTTATAGGATATTATTCCATCTAAAGAATTCAACAGAAGCAACCTTGAATGCTTTTAATGATTGCTTAAACTGCTTATTTGGGGTTTTATGCTACCTAGAACATTGAATTTGTAGGAATTTTTATTTGAAGATTTCCAGGGAGGGAAAAACGAAACAACAAAAAAATATGAGACTATTTAGAATCCCTTCTTTCAGGCTGTACCTGTGTTGTTTTCTGAAATAAAAACATGCATGTGTTCATAGCTTTTAAAAACACCTTAATGTACATTTAGGAAAGTAAATATCTTGTATATAAAATTTATCTTTCTTTCCTTTTTTCTTTCACTTTTTTTTTTTTAATTTTTAATGAATAGTTTCTGATGAAGTTCAGTTTATTGTTTTTTTCTTTTATTGATCACACGTTTGATTTTGTGTCTAAGCTTCATATCAAATGATCAAAATTAATTTTCAAAAGTGCATCTTCAAGGATCCTAAAAAGTAGTAACTGTTATAAGTGAAAACTCAATTTTATTTAGGAAGTTAGCATCATACCTTTTTACCATCAGGTTTATTGATAAGGAAGACTTCACTCCATATCTGAATTCCTGTGGTCTCTCGTTCAGATCCACCTCTCCATGAGAAACCAGTCAATGGTTCATTGTAATCTCCAACCCAATCAACTGATTCCTATAAAATAATAAAGTCTGTGATATGGAAAAAAAAAAAAAAAAAGAAATAAAAACATGCTTCTCAAAAACTAATTTTCTGAATATTAAACTGGCTTAGGAAGTTCTATTGAATGATTACTGCCTTTTCTGTTTTTGTTTTTGAACTAACAAGAACGATATTTATTTTGTGCCATAATATATTATTTATTTGCTATTATTTCGTTGAAGTGTAGGAGAGCAATTCAGAGAGCCAAGTTATTCAAACAAATAAAGAATTAAATTATTTCCTGGAGTCCCACATATTTACATGTTCACAAAAAATGTACACATATTCAAACATTTCATGATGTTGTGTTTAATGATGTATTATTTAATGATATCACATTAAATGATAAAAATTGTTTTATCATTTAAAATATTATTAAATAATAAAATATTATTCATATTCTTTTTCTTTTTTTTTCTTTTTTTGACATGGAGGTTTACTCTTATTGCCCAGGCTAGAGTGCAGTGGTGCAATCTCGGCTCACTGCAACCTCCGCTTTCTGGTTTTAAGCAATTCTCCTGCCTCAGTCTCCCAAGTTGCTGGCATTCCAGGCGTCTGCCACCATGCCAAGCTAATTTTTTTTGTATTTTTAGTAGAGGGGGGGTTTCACCATGTTGGTCAGGCTAGTCTCGAACTGTTGACCTTGTGATCCACCCACCTTGGCCTCCCAAATTGCTGGGATTACAGGCGTGAGCCGTCATATTATTTTTCAAAATAAAGTTGTTATTTAATGATTACATGATGTTACCTAACTATTTTTAAAATATGTCCATTTCTCCCAACTGGTTCACTGAAGAAGGTTCTTCCTGCTTCCTGTCCTTCCTCACTCTCCTCAAACCTCCACATTCAAGTCAGGAAAATTCTAAGAGACACCATCAGTAGAACTTTTTTCCTTAAAACCTTTTTTTTACCTTTACTAAACAGTTACCTTTAGAATATGATCTGAACATCTTACAATGAGTGACAGGAGTATTTGTGCTAACCCTCTACTCTATTCCCTGTCATTACAATCTTCCAGACCATGAACCCTCCCAAATTTGGCACAGGCTGTTCCAGTGCAGCCCCAGTAGATGACATCCTTTAGGGTTTTCTCACAAGCCATCGTGCCCACTTACTATCAGTTTCGCTTAAGCTCTTTCATTTGCTATGAACAAGTGTTAATTCCTCAGGCTCCCTAGTTTAGATCTTCACCCCTTCTTACAGCAACCTTTCCCATCTCACAGGAGCACTCTTCTTTTCCCTGTGTCCTCAGTTGGTAGGCCAACATGATAAGTACAGGAATTGATGAGTTGATTCTGGTGTCTCTAGCACGTGATACAACTTTTGGCACACAGCCAGAAGGTAACCGGGATATTTTTTTTTTTTTTTGAATGATGTTGGGTGAATGCATATTTTGTTGATGCATAAATAAAGCATCTTGGAAGGACTCTGTGTGAGGACTCAGGGTGGTAAAGTTCATTGAAACTTTCCAGGTTCTCTTCATCACCCACTTTTAGAGTTACTGGACAGAGCGAGGTGAATGTGAAGTTGTAGGTGGAAATCAAGACTATCTCAGGAGTGAGTGCTTCCCATCTCTTGGATTCTAGCTAAAAGGCCACTCTCCTCACCCTCAGAGATCCATCTCTAACTTCAGACTTTCTATCCTGTAATTTGGGACTATTAACTAATGAAGAACTTGGATTCTGTTGCAGTTGAGGAAATAAACCCCAGACAATTGACAGGTAAGCACAGTTGGGCTCTAACTGGTTTGGTCAATTTACCTAAAGACAGAATTGGGAATTAAAGAGGTGTGCAAGTCAAACAGCACTGCAGTACTGCCAGAGAATCTTTCCAATTATTCAACTGTAGAATTCTATCATATGGAATACTGACAAAATACATCGACTTTCAGGTTGAGTGATGACATTTTGTTCTATATTGGGATTATTGTTGTGCCAAAAATCACCCCATGGCATATTTTTCATTTTTCTCCACTGTAAAGTCAACAAGTCTTGTGCAGGGCATGATGGTGTGAGTGTGAGGTGGTGGGGAAGGGTGGCTATAGGAACAGGGGTAGAATGGTAAAATAAAGAAAAATAAATATATTTTGGAGTACATATTAAACCAAATGTTTCCCTGTAATTGACTATTATCTGAAAATTCTTTTGGTAGGACCACAGCCTATTATTTTTGGGCAGGATATTTTGATTTTTTGACAAGGAAATAGTATAGTGAAATGTATCATTATAAGGTGTTATTGAATAAAATATTCTCATAAGCACTTTTAAGGTAACCAAAATATGTTATGGATTAGGCTACACTGCTAGCAAAGAGGAAATTATAACAAGTAACTGCTTCTTGTTTCCTAAGACTTCAGTAAACACAGACCCAACTTGCCCTGAATAATTACCGCAGAGAGCTGTGCACTGGTCTTTAACTGGTAGTTGTTTGTAATCAAGCAGCCTGAATCTTGCTTTGACATAAAGCAGAGGAAGTGGTTAGGAGACAGACCTGTAATTATCAGCAGCAGGTGCCCATAATGGAATGCCAGAGAGATGTTTAAACATTACTTTAGGAGAGATTTCAAGACTGTCAATTTAGACCAAAAAGCATTTAAGGAAAAACTGGCTTGCAAAGAGTATTAAAAGAATACTTCTCTGGAAACAAAGAAAAGTTTAAGAATCCCATTAATGTAAGTTAATCTAGTTTTTTTCCATACACCCAAATACTATAAAGTTACGAAATCTTAAAACAAGGCTGGATTCCACTTTCAGAAAAGGGATGATTTAGCAACATTAGACATTCTGATTATTAAAAGGTTTATGATGTAAACAAAAACTTTTGTCTTTAGTAAGAATCACATGAATATATTGAATGAATGTCTCACTTCCTTTTTTAAACGAATTTTCATGGTTTCAAAGGTCCTCAAATCTTGATTTCATATTCATATATGACCAAATATATTTACTTGTCAATTGCTGAACAAAAATGCACCTTTCAGCAGCAGTTTTCAATTTTCACTTTTTTTCTGAAAAAAGTCCTCTCTAAATACAACTTATAAAGAATAATAAGCCATATGATAAGGTGCTGTATATTCAATAGAAACTTGTAATCATGTTATAAAGGAAATGTTAAATGTCAATTGATGATGCCAGCACCACTTTTAAAAATGCACTTAGTGTTGTTATTTTGATAGTACAAGGTACTTCAATATTTCTCTCAAGCTATGCACTACTGTGGTTAGTATTAACTTACAGGAAATTCTATTGTATGAGGCATTGACTAAAGAAATCCAACAAGGGCCGGGTGCGGTGGCTCACGCCTGTAATCCCAGCACTTTGGGAGGCCGAGACGGGCGGATCATGAGGTCAGGAGATCGAGACCATCCTGGCTAACACGGTGAAACCCCGTCTCTACTAAATATAC
Organism: Papio anubis; assembly: GCF_008728515.1. Taxonomy (NCBI): domain Eukaryota; kingdom Metazoa; phylum Chordata; class Mammalia; order Primates; family Cercopithecidae; genus Papio; species Papio anubis. Next base: position 139,486,615 of record NC_044978.1, on the reverse strand, counting down.
AAAAAATTAGCCAGGCGTGTTGGTGGGCTCCTGTAGTCAGGAAGCTGAGACAGGAGAATGGCGTCAACCCGGGAGGCGGAGCTTGCAGTGAGCCAAGATGGCGCCATTGCACTCCAGATTGGAGGACAGAGCGAGACTCCATCTCACAAAAAAAGAAAGCAAGCCAACAAAACATAAATGCTTTAGTAGTGTTTTGAATTTTTAAACGAAGAATTTTATTTTTCTTTCTTTTCCAAGTAAGAGTACACTTTTGGGGTTTTCTGTTGTGGGAGTGAATGAACTTTGTGGAACTGAATATCTCCTAATGCAGAGGGGAATCATGATATATCTGTATGACCCCATTCATTACCAGATGGCCTTAGCATACATTTTTGGAAATATTTATTTTCCTGCCTAATGCTAACCATATATTTATCATTATGAAAACACGTGGAAAAGTCAATCATTCACTGCACTTGCCAGAAATGCCTTTAGCTCCCACAATAGTTATATGTCAGCATCTTGCCCCACTTAAAAGCAAGACATAAAATTTATTCTGGAAATTTACCAGGATAGACCAACCCTCAAAAATATAAAGGAAAAGATCTCTGTAGCTAAATAAAAATAAACTGAAGTCACACTTGATGCATTACACTTAAGATAGCCCCATCTAAAACTATATATGCAAGTTGCAGAGGGTTTCAGTTGTTGTTCAAAGTGGACACCAAATACGGAAGACAGATTCAAGAATTACCTAAACTTCGGTGGATGAAAAAAGGAGTGTAAAATTTTTATGATTTGTAGTTTGTCTGCATATTTTGACTTATTTGGAATTCTTTTTTCTTAGATTGTTAAGGAAATTAAATTAAGTCTGGCATTAGGCCCACAGTTTGTGTAGTTGTAACAAAGCATCAAAGTAATTGAATTCTCGCTAGGGAATTTTTTAATTCATTAATTTTTTTTTTTTTTTTTTTTTTTTGAGACAGGGTCTCACTCTGTTGCTCAGGCCGAAATGCAGTGGTGCAGTCACAGCTCACTGCAGCTTCGACCATCCGGGCTTAAGCAACTCTCCTGCCTGAGCATCCTGAGTAGCTGGGACCTACAGGGATGCACCACCCTGCCCAGCTAATTTTTTAGTTTTTTTGTAGAGGTGGGGTTTGCCATGTTTCCTGGTTGGTCTTGAGCTCCTGATCTCAAGCAGTGTACCCGCCTGGGCCTCCCAAAGTGCTGAGATTACAAGCATGAGCCACTGCACCTGGCTAGTATTTTAAATTTATATGAGGATAAATGTGACTAGAAGTATAGATGTGGAACTTCGAATATATATATATATATATATATGTATGTATATATAGTGTATTCTCTCAAATCACAATTCAGTTTAGCTTTTTTAATGGAGGAAAAAAATCAGTACTGCTGAGATGAATCCAATTCTAGAAGCATTAATCGGTATATCCCATGGAGATAAATGAGACAGAATAGCATAACATATGGTACCTGCCTTTAAGAAACTTAAAATCTTGTTAGGAAGATAAAATATATAAAATCATAAGCTGGTAAACTGATGTAAAAAATGAATGAAAATATTTTGGAAGAGATTAAAGGAGAGATAAATGTGCTTTGGTAACTTTCTGCTGGAATTAACTATTACTTAATTTTCAGAAAAAAAAAAATCAAGCAACAACTTTCTTTGCCTTTAATAAGGATTGTTTCTTTACTTAATTCAGAGAGGCTACTGGAACTGTTTTGTTATAGCCATGCACAGTTATATCCTCTCTTTGCCTCTTTCCATTTTCTTCCCCTTTCAACTTGAGAGCAAATCTTCCCTGGGGCCTCTCCTTTTAACAGCTCTTGTCTTTACCTTGAAGTGGGGAGCTGCAGAGAGTCCCTGCCTCTAATTTCTTGAGTCGCTCTCTACTTGGCTCTTCCAGGGTTAGACTACATTTCTGCAGTGCAAAATGAGTCTCCAATCCAAATTTAGCTGTTTTATTACATACTCTGTAGCTAAGCCACTTTAGGCCAGACATTACCACATCTCTCAGCAACAGAGTTTCAGTTTGTCAAGTTGTGCACGTTTGTTGTCTCCTTTAAAATACAGTTTTACATCGTTTAAAACTTGTTTGGATTTTGAGTAATGGTCTCCTTGGTCCCCTGTTGTTTACAAAATGATGTCAGTGTTTGAAGGTAAATGGTGGCAACGTTAGCTATTTCTCCTTTTCCTTGAAGGCTATATGAAGGGAAGGAGACCCTGTGCATGAATCTCCATGGGTGCGAAAATTGATAGAGTTAAGCATAAGCAGAACTACTTCAAAGTCAGTTATAGAAATTTCTATAATTAACTAGAATTCTTCAGGTAAGTTCATATCGAAGGGGCCAGAGGGCTTTGTATGAAAGATTCTGAAAATCAGATTTTAAATTCAAAACATAAGAATGTTTTTACCTAACAGCTTTCACAAATAAGTTTCAAAACATAAACGGGTAGTTAAGAGATATATATTAATTTTAAATTTGATCATGTAATAATTTTTAGAACTGGAATTTCCTTACTCTGTAATCCTCCCACTAGTAAAAGCTTTTTGAACTTTTTCTTATGCCTTTTGTCATTTGGAAAAACTAAGAGTATTGTTAGAGTAAACAGTGTATAGGATGCCAATGAATATTTCTGAAGCTCTGGTGTTTTCTAGTTTTAGGAATAGAAATGTTAAAAACAAAAATGTGCGAGGAATATAGGGGAATAGTGTAAAGTGATTTTGCAATACAGTGTCACAGCCATGCCTGTGGTAGGCTCTTATTAAAAATTTCTCCATCGATTGCATTAAAAACACATGTAAAGCAACTTCATATTACAGATTAATAAGAAAATCACAACACATTCCCTCAAATAAAGTTTGCATAATTCTTATCAAATTCTATCCTTTTCATTTGGCATAGAAATTATATGCCCATAAAAAAACTTCATTTTTCTTAAAATAGGTAAAAATAGTAATTACAAAAGCAGTTATAAATATTTACTATGTTAAATATATATACACACAAATAGATATTGAATTGACAGTTGTATGATAGCAACGTAAAGACCATGAGGAAAGACAGAGGCTGAGAAATACTCCAATATTTAAAAAACCTCAAGTTTGCACAGCTTACCCATGAAGTATCAGGAGTCTTTCTTTAATTTATCAAATCAGTTTGGTCACACTAATCAGAAGTCTTGATTTGCAGTTGTATATCTTTGTGATTTAAAGTGAGTTAATTTATTATTTCCTAATAAATGCAATTTATTAAGCATGAAGTATAAAACAATGTCAAAGGCAGGAAAAAATGTTTCAAAATCCTAAGCGAAGTAAAATTAGGAAAATATTATTAATGGGTGTGATGCGTTTTTGTCGTTACTAATACATTTGGAATTGAAATTGACAACATTTCTTAAGTTCAGTTAATTTTTGTCATTGGATTGTAAAAGTAACTTGTTTGGGGATCTTCATTTTTAGGAAGTTTGTAAATAGGGTAAATGCATGGATATATTAAAAAATTTAAATACAGACTTTTGAATTTGATCTTCAAAATATTGTCACTTAACTTGAAACTTTATCCTAAAAGCTATCATACTATGCCTGTATTAAAGACATGTTTTTGCTTTGTATTATTGGGTTTTTTTAGTGCTACATATTATTTTAATAAAATTAAAATTCAACTTTCAGCTAATTTTATTTATTAAGGACTTAGTAGAAATAATTATTCTTTTGTGTTTTTATTGTTACTTTGTACTGTTGGTAATATAACCATGTTAAAATCATTTTTTTTTCAATCCGCCTGAGTAGTTTCATAGCAATACAGAACAAAATTCACATTGTGAAACATATCTTAAATTTGGGCAATAAGAAGACCATTTATGCCCCATATTCCACTTTTATTTCCACTTTTATTTTAACTTTAATTCATTATACAATGTTTAGAAAATAGTTTTTTTTGTGGTGATTATTTAAATACTCTGGATTTTAATTTATCTTTGAAGACACGAATTAAAAACTTGATAGATAATGGAAATAAGACATTTGTATTACTTACTAGTTTTGTAAGTTTAACCTATTTCTGACCATTTTTTGTTACTGCTTAGTAGAGTTAAATTGAAAGTATAGCTTGACTAAAATTAGTGTAGAAGAATATTTATTTACACTTTGTATTGTAAATCTTCCTTTTAGTGCATTTTCTTCAACAGGTTCAGTCTTATTAAACCTACATCTGTCTATCTACGGTGTTGCATGAAAGACTAGGTGCATTATAGTGACCCAGAGGTAGGGAGACCACATAATTTATTGCCTAAATTGGGTCATTTTTGTGCAGGAGATAGAAAGTTATTAATAATTGTTTCTTTACAAGTATAAACTGGGATTGTCTTGGGTAAACAAGATGGATAATCACCCAACTGGGACACTGCAAGATCATGTAGTACCTTCTTAATCACTAGGGGAAAAGTCAGATCATGCTCACAGCGAATTTGGAATTAAATGTACTATATTCTGTGTCTTTGAAAAATTGTTGCCCTTTCATGAATTTGAATAAAATAATTGATTAGTCAGAACAGTTACCTTCTTGCCCATGTCAATTAACAGAGTATGCTTTACCTGTGCACCTTTAGTCTTTCATTAAGCCTATTTGAATTCTTAAAATTAAATGTGTTTTAGAAAGTAAAACAGTTGACTTCTTATGACAGATGATTTTTCAAAAAGCATAGAAATTACGATTTGTTACACCATGAACAACACAAATCTATAATCTATTTTGCCAGAGTTGATATAGCCCCTTACCTCCCATTCTTGTTAGCTGTTATTCCACCACTGGGAATTGTCATTAATTGACTGTCACATTTGAGTAGAGTAGCTATTCTATACAACAACAGAACACAAAACAGAAAACCTTGACAGTAACTTTCTGTAAAGTTTATTTGCTTGACACTTCCAAATCCAGTATCTTGGACTTCAGCAAGATATATTAGCTGCATATGTCTTTTTTTTTTTTTTTTTTTTTTTAAGAAGTAGGCTTAGCACACTGCTATGAAAATTGAACATGGGTTTTTTAATATACTATCTTAGGTGAGAACTTGAGTATCACATTTTGAGTTACATGTTTTTCACATCTTTTTCTTGTGGGATTTACAAAAATCGTTTGATTAAAAATTTCTAGAATGAAAAACACAAGAATAAATCTTAACTGAATAGAAAGAGTGAATAATGATACGTACCCAGAGTCATGAGTTTCAAAACGCAGTTCTGCAAACTTATAAGAGTATATGATTGGAATTTTGCTTAAAGAGAATTATAAAGCAGATATAATTTATTTTAGTACTTGAGCATTCCTAGGTATTTTAGGCAGAAGAATAAACTTGAGGGAAACAATTAGTTCTATTTACTCAGTTAGAACTAATGCATTAGGCCAGCAACACAGGGGAGTGCATTCTCAAAATTGCTGCTCTTATGTATGTTAAACTTCCTTTTGGCATTTGAGCTTCCAAATGTATCCCATCAACTCTGTGTGCAGTGTTTCTTTTTTTGACAGGAGCATTTGGAGGGAGGGCTTTCTCTAATTCAACCAGGCTTCGGTGACCCACTAATTTGGCATCATTTTTAAAAAAGAACAAATGAGAAACTGAAACCCAGATGGGGAACTGACTTGCCTGTGTTCAGAAACTTGACCTACCCAGAACATATATTTTACAGATGAGGAAACAGTCCCCCATAGAGCCCGGAGTTCACACAGGTGTTAATGTAGAACTAGGGCTATAACTCATGCCCCTTGACTCCCGGTTCCAGCTGCTTTCTACCACGCAGCACTGCATCTTCAGCTGCCCCCATGCAGATTTATATTGCATGCCTCTGGGTCTTATGCTTCCTTGGCAAACCAGGCAGTCACAAGCTCCAGTGCCTACTGGGACCAATGAGTTACATGAGTAAATGGGCTGAGTGTAGGACAACAGATTCTGCTGGGAAGTGTGGTGAACTGGAGAGCACACGTCCTGTCTAACACAAAAGACTCCAGGATCTCACTGCAGGAATATGGGCCCAATATGGTGGCATTCCAGTTTTCCAAGAAAAGCCAGATCTCAATTTTTATTTTAAATTTCTTACGCAGGACAGGCCAAAGAACATGCATGCAGGTGGACATTTGCCAGCTGCCTGATAGATTGCAGCCTCCACTTAAGTGCGTGTTTCTTATCTCCCTAACAGCAGCAATCATAATTGCCCCTGTTGCATAAAACATGCAAGGCATCATTTATGTCTTATCTTTTTTAATCCTCACAAAAACCCAGAGAAATGTTGAAGATGAGGCACTGAGGCTGTACCAGTTTGAAATAATATGCCAAAGTCAAACTTAGCTAAATGCAAGGTTAGGATTGAAATGTAGACCTGTCTGATCCCTCAGCTTTCAATCCTACCCTAACACCCTTAGCCTTCCTGATGCTTCATCCATTGCTGATTGAATTAAAGCTACCAACAAATCTATAGAGTTTTCCAAAGTCCATTTCAATTCAAATTTTCCAACACATTTTAAAAACTGTATTGAATAATCACTATGCAAAAAGTATTGTGTGCTCTGAAGAGGACCAAGATAATTTCTAGAATTTAAATCACTTCTCTCATGTATTAAACTTCTAACTGCTCATTTTGTTGGCTTCTACTTGGGTTGACATCTATTTCTTCTTATTTTTCTTCCAGGAAAAAAAATCAATAAATTATTTGTGAGCTTTTTATAGAAATGGAGTTAAAGCTTTTAAAATTTTTATTAGGGGACTGATACTTTTGACATTTATTCCTAAAGGTAACATTGTTTGAATTATTTTTATTATGCATTTGGTAATTGGAATGCTAAGTGACTATATTTACATGTGATTTTTTGTAGTGTATGGTTTTAACGGCAATTGTAAAAATTATTTTGTTATTAATTATTTTGTTCTTTCAACTTCCAACATAGCAGCAGCCTTGTCACTTTGGTGAAACTAGCAGAATAATTTTTTGAAAATTAATTTCTAATATTTTTATTATCTCTCTCTCTCCCTCTCTAGTACAGCCATGCATTCTTTCGCAAACTATACCCCTAATCAGTTGCATAGACACATTTCATTCCAACTGCAGTCGAACTTTTCGTCTATCCTAGTGCCTGTTTCTGCTACATGCAGAGATGATCAGTTATGTCAACAGAAAGGTGATGGGAAATCTCTAAGGAATGGGCACACAGTGGATGCTGTTGCTTTCCCGTCCTGATCTCCTTTACTGGCCCAGTGCACACATCCCCCAGCTGCTGTCCTGTTGGCGGCTAAAGGCTTACAGCTGCCCCCTTCTCCCTTCTCCAAGGAATCTCCTTTGACTGAAGCAAGAGCTGCCTTGCCTGGTAGGTTTCCTCAAGGTGAGAACAATTCTGTTGGGCAGTTCATGCTCCAGAGGCTCCAAAGGCTTGGTGAGGCTGAAGCTTGCCTCTGATGAAGACTACATTCTTGCTCAGCCCCTCCTCTGCCCTATCCTGACCATCTCACTCTCCCCCTCTCCTTAAGGGTGTCCATTGGCGAGTCACCTGCACAGATTCCCTCTGTGGAGCTCTTCTTTTAGGGAATCCAGGCAAAGATAAGACAAAATACCCATCAGTATTGATGAAACACACTAATTTTCTAGAAAATGTGCCTACAACTGTGGGGCCCTTTCTTTTCTTGTGCTTTGCTCTGGTCACTGGCATTGCAGAAGACCAGAAACCACAGGTCTTGGAGTGTTTGAATAGAACAATTATGAGAACATGTGACATAGAATACAGGATAGTCTCCCCAGCAGTTCCTAACACAGATAAAAAACTCACGATTAGGAGAAAATGAAAGAAGAGGTTAAGATTAAAATACTGTAATGATTTCAAAAATTATTCTAAGGATTGTAAAGCCCTTTGTATTGAAGGTTAATGGTGATAATAGAATCTACAGAATCTACTGTGATTTTAGAGGTTGACTCTCAACTCTGAACTTTTAAAGACTGATTAAAAAGTCAGGACACTTTTTTCACCATAGATTTTTTAAGCTTTGTGTGTGTGTGTGTGTGTGTGTGTGTGTGTGTGTGTCTGTGTGTGTGTGCGTAGGTTGTTTTTTCATGTTAACTTCTTCATAAAGATGAAATTGTTAAAATTTTAATACAACCTCTCATTCTGTAATTTCTCTCCTTCTCTCTTCCTCCCAAACCTCTTCTCTCTCTCCCTCATGGCTCTCTCATGCACACCTGTGTTTGTTTTTACTTTTATACCTTCTTTCAGAATAGCTTTCATCCAGCCTAATCTATTTTTACTGAAAGAAATATTAGCATTGCACTTTAAAATCAGTTAAAGCTCCTACCCATTTGTAGGGTACCAAAGTATGAACAATTGAGGATGTTTTATTTTAAATTATTTTATAGGAAGGATATTTTCCAAACTTTTAAAATATAGAGTATTACACTATTACTTAATATTTAGAAATGAATAATATAAACTATACCTTTATACAACGTTTAAATAATGTCTTTTTTCACATGCAGCTGTTCAGCCAGGGACTTATTTGTAGATGATCTTGGAAAATTGAATACGATTTACTATATATGATTATATTAAATTATAAATAAATTAGTGGAAGAAATGTGGTCATATTTTTTTCAGAAAAAAGAACTGCACGTTTCTGACATTTATTTTCAGTTTGATATTCATTAAGTTGAATTACACAATTTGTAACTGCCAGTTTTCTCATTCACCAAGCCAAGACCAAATTGAATGATAAAATTAAATAGAAAATTATGTTTACTTTTTCATAATTGCACTCATTTAGTATTATCTCTTGCATTCTGTGACATATAAAAATGGATAGGAACTTTAAAAAATATACAATAATTTCTTTTTTAGAGTCCACATTTTTGGCAAGTATTTTGGAAAATTTATGAGTATCTACATAGCTTTCTCACATTTTTCCAATGGATGTTTGCTATGGACTGAATGTTTGTGTCCCTCCACAACGTATGTGTTGAAACCCTAAGTCCCCAATGTATTGGTATTTGGATGTGGGATCTTTGAGAGATAGTTAGGATTAGGTGAGATCATAAGGATGAACCCCTGATGATGGGAATCAAAGGCCTTATAAAAACAAGAAGAGGCTGGGCGTGGTGGCTCACGCCTGTAATCCCAGCACTTTGGGAGGCCGAGGCAGGTGGATCACCTGAGGTCAGGAGTTCGAGACCAGCCTGGCCAACATGGTGAAACCCCGTCTCTACTAAAAATACAAAATTAGCCAGGCATGGTAGCACATGCCTGTAATCTCAGCTACTTGGGAGAATGAGTCAGGAGAATCGCTTGAACCCAGGAGGCAGAGGTTGTGGTGAGCTGAGATCATGCCATTACACTCCAGCCTGGGCAACAAGAGCAAAACTCCGTCACACACACACACAAAAAAAAAAGAAGAAGAAGAAAAAGAGGAGGAGGAGGAGGAGGGGGAGGAGGTGGAGGAGGGGGAAGAGGAAGAAGAAGAAGAGGAAGAAGAAAAGAAGAAGAAGAAGAGGGAGGAGTAGGAGGAGGAGGAAGAGGAGGAGGAGAAGGGAAGGAAGGAGAAAGAAAGAAAGAAAGAAAGAAAGAAAGAAAGAAAGAAAGAAAGAAAGAAAAGAAAGAAAAGAAAGAAAGAAAGAGAGAGAGGAGATGATCAGAGACGAGACGTGAGGATATAACCAGAAAGAGCTCTCACCAGGAATCTAATCATTCAGGCACCCTGGTCTAGGTCTCGAGAACCATAAAAAATAAATGTTGTTTTAAGCCGCCTTGATTATGCTCATTTGTTATAGCAGCCTGAACCTATTTAAGACAATGTTTCTTGGAGGGGTACTAAGAGAGGGGCATCATTGTTTTCACAGGCTACATAGGAACAGGAGGTACTCAGGTTACAATAAAGAGCATATACTTGATAGTTTTTCTGAAAAATAGTTTTTAAATGTGGCTTTCTTGATGGCTCAAGAAATTGCAGTTTCTCTTTGTTCCATTTTAGTCATTTATCCAAAGAGATAATGAATATCTCCTTAAGCAAAAGTATTTATATCAGAGTTCAGATATAAACTTCCATCATATTTTTCACCGTTATGCACTTTGGGGCTTGTCACACCAACTAATATAACCTGACAAGTACAATGATCAATCAGTGTTAAATTAAAAATGAAAAATGTAAGTGTTGAATTTTACTCTTGACTTATATTTGAATCTTACATTAGATAATCCTTGTCTTTTAAAATTAATTTGATTATCTTGAAAGAATGATACAACAAAATATCAGTATACCTACAAATATATTTTATATTCTATTTTTAGAGGTGATGTGATCTGTAGAAAGATCTAGAGATCTCTTCCTATGTTGAGTATTTAGAGACTTGATAAGCTCTGTGACCTTGGGAAAGTCATTTTACCTTTGTGGAGGTTCAATTTCTTCATTGATCTCAAAGTGTTTGGAGTGTTGCTAGAGGTTCCTACATACTTCGTCTTATCTGAAAGCATAAGAATCCATCTTGCATTGCTCATTGGATGGTTTTGTATAATTCGCAATGGTTCAGGCACTGAATGTCTGGGTTAATGACTCTTTTGGGAGTACAGCTTCTTCATTATGAAGTCAGCATGTTCCAAAATGTCTTTATAAATCATCTCTATTAAAGATGCAGGCATTTGCAGTTATGCAAGACAAAAATACCTTCAGCTATGTTAGCAGTTTAGGTTTGAAGGAAAGTAGGGCAGACAGTGGGAGAAATGGGAAATCCATAAAAAGTCTTCCCTTTCTGTTCCCTTATGCACACTGGGCAATTAAAACACATTTAATGAATACTCTTCCAATTAATTCTATCACTTGTATTGACAAAGGAAAGTGTTTGCTGTGAGGCAATTAAGCAGGTAGGTTGAATTTACTTTAGTCCAATGAGTTGCAGTCAAAATGTTGCCCAATCAGCAGTTGAAGTAGGAAAAGTTTTTGTTTTTGTTTTTGTTTTTAAAAAGAATGTGTTAATGTATGTTTATGTTTGCTTTCCTGTTGAAGTGTTCTGAGTTAACAATGCAGTGTTTTGGGCCATTGGGCATAAATAATGGCATTGGCATAAACAACTTGGAATAGACCCAAGTTGAAATCAACTTGGGTCTATTCTATGGATTTATTAAGGGGGAACATCATTTAATCATTCTGGAATGATCAGAGTGGTGTGATGGCCTCTAAAGAGGTCTCTGGTTTCCTCTCCAGATGGATTCTTATTCCTCTGGGGGCTTCAAGGCCATGCTGACCTTATTGTAATAGCTAGATACCGGGTCCTACTGCTCAAGGGGCCTCAGGTGTCAATTACTACTCCCCTAGAATTTTTTTTCTTAACCCATGCTTGCAGTTTAGCAGACTACTCAATCATCTTAATAAAATTTTCTTTAACTCTCTATACTTTATGTATTGAAGCAACATTTCCCAGATGTTGATTTAACCATGAAGCAAGTTTCTCAAAGTGTGGTCCATGGAACACTAGTCATGAAAGGTGTAATACCTAATAATCCATAGAAAATAGAGATTTTCTCTAGTCAAGTCCCTGCCCAACCCCAACTCTGAGCTTCAAAATGAAATTCAAATAAGACACTTTGGGAAGTAATACTTTCACTTTATTCCAATCTCTCTAGTTCTCCAGTACCAAGGCACCCAAGTCAACATATTTCTCACTAGATCCTCCTTTAAAAAATATTGTATAAGCTTACTTATAAGGACTTAAATATTTGGGGAGCAACCTCTTCATCAAAGAGATGTTAATGTTTTATTTAATTATACTTTGAAATCAAGTAAACCTCACACAAAATAGATCTTGTTTGATTGCTTCTTTACAAATGAAATAAAAATATGTATCTTAAAGATAAATGCCTGAAAAGCACTTTTAAAGTGAAATGATTGTTATTCTGCATATTGAAAATGATGTATAAATCTCTTCCAAGGTGAGCTACTGGAGTTGCACTTAATTTCCTAGACCTTCCTCCATATTTATCTATGTAACATTGGGACTTCGGATAGTTTTCTGTATAAATATGCATAAAGTCAATTAAAAAATATTTTGACTATATTTTGCAGCATAATTATGAAATCAGGTTTTTCCTTTTATGTTATAGTTTTACAGAGTTTACATCTTCTCATTGTATATGGAGTCTTGTCTTTAGTGACCTCTTCTTTAGGTTACCCAATTAACAGATAAATGGGGTGTTGCTAGAAGAAAGGGAACAAGGATCATCTTTTTGTTCAATGTAAATATTGGGTGCTAGATAGTCCATGATTTATTTGGAGTGAGAAAAATTGGCCTTGTTTGTTCAGACACTATCCCCAGTGACACATAGGCCAAACATAAAGGAGATCGCCTACCCTTAGTTCTGGAATTCTGATGGAGCAAGGCCTTCTCTCTGGTGCTTTATTAGTTCTTGGACAAGGACTGCAGGGTTATGTTGAATAACACATTCACTATCTCAGTCTTTTTTCCTCATTAAGGAAAAAAAATTCTGCCATAATGTGATCCATGATTAGAGTTAATGCAGTCTCTAACGTCTCCCAGATGTTTTAACGTCACTCATGTCACTTGCAGAGTTTATAAATGTGATTTGTCTACTGGTTTATTCCTTTTTGTAGCAAACATTATCTTTCCGCTTGAGAAAAAAAAATCTAAATCAGAGATTCAATGAGTTACTTAACATAATTTACAGTGTGTTTAGAAACAGTGCTAAAATGCAGAGTATGTAATCAATGGCACATTCTCATAAAGAATGTATTTGCACTTCGTAACAGAAATGTGATCATGCCAAATTGACCAGATGTCTCTTCTTAATGGTATCCCTTTTTTTGGTACTGTGCCTCCATTCCAACTTTTCATGTCCATAAAATATTTTCCGTTTTTTCAGTACAGGGTTGGAAATGCTGTAATCCCAACCTGGAAGAGTATATCTGCGCAGTATTGGGTTACAAGTTTAATTTTCAAAATTGTTATCTTTATCCTGATTTTTTGGGAGCACTTCAATAAGACTCTCCTCTTTTGGTTTAAGTTTCTGCATATATTGGTTCGGTTTTTAGTTTTGTGTATATGTGTTTATGATACAGATGGGACCCCCTGTTTTTCCTTTCATTGTGTGTGCTAGGCACCCTGCCTCAGGTAGTCAGATATTTATGCACAGTCAGCCTGACTCCAGTATAAGGTCAGTGGGAATTAGAAATCCCCTAATTTACAGATTAAAACATAATTGAACAACAAATGAAGAAGATGCAAATTTCAAGAAGTAAGAATTGTATTTGGAGGAAGCAGGGATTTTCTGAGTTGGATTTGAGGAATAAAATAACAGTGTCTTACATTTAAATAACAGTTTAATATTTTTATCATTATTATCATTAATCATTGTTTGTATCTAGCTTTGCAATTTTTAAAGCACGGTTCATATGCTATGACTTTGGCCTTCACAGTTAGTTTTTGAGAAAAAGAAACAAAATTGATATTATCCCCCAGTTTACAGAGAGGAAACTGATCAGTGAGTGAGGCATGAACACATCCTTCCCAGTCTGTGCTGTTGCATGACATCATGCTCCCTGTAAGCCCCTATCCTGGGGACATCAGATCGCTTTTCATAGTGCTCTCCATGTGTATGTACAACAGGAAACACAGTAACTTGGCACGCACTGTAGGTCCTTTAGGGCACACAGGAAGTGTCATTCCAAGAAGAGATTTTAAAATGCCTGGTCAAAATGAGGCCTTCTGTTGCTTGGCTCTCCAAGATGATAAACACCAGATGCAGACATTGATGTAACAATGATTATCCAGGCTGATGAGCATGTTACTTTGATTACAAGAGCCATGGACTTAGAAGCAGGGCTTGGGAAAGCTTCGGAAGCAGCAGGAGATTTTGCAAATCCATTACTCCCTCCACTCTAAAAGCTCCTGTGTCCACTATGAAGAGGGCGGTCGACTGCCACTGGCATTTACACACACTCTGCCCCAAGCTTTCGCCATACACCAACGAAACGTCTCTGAAAACAGGGAATTTGGCCTTCATAATCTGAAAAGCCAGCCCAGCTTTGAGCAGTTTCACTAAAATTGGGGATCATGGGTGCTTTCACTCTTCATTGGATGCTCAGTGCTCAGTATATTTTGGTTGAAGGAATGGAGGATATTCCAAACCAAATAATATTCTGTCCCAGTCAATACTGTTATCATTTGCTTAATATTTAGAACCTCCAGTCCACAAGGTTCACATTCAAGAATGGTCTGTGAGGAGCCATATGCTGGGGCAAATGAAGATATCATAGTTTAGGTAAATATGTGCTAATTTAAATCACACTTTATTTTTATTCAAGTAATATAATTAACTATAACTGAATTATTTTTTAAGGATTCAATCTGAAAACATAGGTAAACATTACTACCATATTATTGAGAAAAAAACAATAAATACTTGTTTTCTACATGGGTGATCCAGTCCAAAAGCATGTACAGTTACAGTTAATTTTTTAGTTGATTTGTCTTATTTCAGTTCACTTTAACATTTTTATATGAAATTTAATATATTCATATATACATGCACATAGAGCATTAATATATGCATACATACATAATACTACATCATTAGGGATTGTTTGGTTAATGTTTACACAAATTTCATGACATCTATATACACTCTTTAGACTGCCAAGTTTCTCTTTGGATGAAGCCAGCATACAGCCCTAAAATAGGAAAATATGATGTCAAAAAGTAAGAATTGTCAAAATTGTTTGTGTGCCAAAATTGACCTTCGTTTTAGGACTTTGCAAATAAAGTCCTGTATTAGGTTAGATGTGGTAGATGTTTTTTTCTCCTTAGATCTGTTGGATCTATGTTGAACATCTGTTGACTATTGGCTATGCATAGTAGATGATTACAGCTATTTAGCTGCATTATTCATACTTAACATTCACTACTCTCTCTAACATAAGGGAAAATTTTAGATGCTTTCAAGTATCCATTTTACTCAGTTAACAAACACTGAGGTTCACTAAGGAAAACCTAACACGTTAAGCAGAAATACCTTAAGGGTCAAGCTATTAAAATACTCATTAAGAATTCTGTCATTGGGATTTCATTCAGACTATAGGGCTGTGCAGATTCAGTTCTTTCAGTATTACCTACCAAGTGTTTAAATTTGAGCAAACAGCAAACCCTTAACATTCTGTGCCTCAGTTTGTCCATCTGTGAAACAGAGGCAATAACACCTTACCCAAAGACTCTAGCAATTATTTATTGAGAAGATACATGTGAAAGCAGTATGTACTATAATTAATAAATTACAGTTATTAAATTAATTACATATATACTACTAGAAGCATATATTGTATAAGAAGTGAGATATTCTTGATGCTATTTCTAAATCATTGTTAGTTTTCCATGTTACATATATAAAGTATATGTAAAGCAGTTGATTTCCTGTCATTTAAGTAATATAAATAATCTAGTCCTTCTTTGCAAATTAGATATATTTAAGATCTTTCATTATGAAGATGGGGAAATAGCAAGGAATACATCACCATTTAAATATTTCCTCATTTAGGGCCAGGCATGGTGGCTCATGCCTGTAATCCCAGCACTTTGGGAGGCTGAGGCGGGTGGATCACGAGGTCAGGAGTTCAAGTCCAGCCTGGCCAACATGGCGAAACCCCGTCTCTACTAAAAATACAAAATTAGACAGGCGTGGTGGCACTCACCTATAATCCTAGCTACTTGGGAGGCTAAGGCAGGAGAATCACTTGAACCCAGGAGGCAGAGGTTGCAGTGAGCCGAGATCTCGCCATTGCACACCAGCCCAGATGACAGAGCAAGACTCCATCTCGAGGAAAAAAAAAAAAAAAAAATATATATATATATATATATATAAAAAAAAAAATATGTGTGTGTATGTGTATGTATAATATAAATGTATTTATAAATATATTTATATTGCTACTCTTATAGAACACACAGGCTAGTGTAAGAGATAAATACTAAAGAGATATATAGAAAGGAACTTAATTGTAATTGTGATAATTGCATTTAAGGAAAGATACAGTAAATTATAGAAGTATGTGATAACTTGTGGAGATTGCCAAAGAAGGCTTCTCAGAGGAGATTATCTGACGTCTAAAAGATTTCAAAGAATTAAGGCCAATAGAACTATAAAATTTTGTAAATTTATCAAAGCATACCAAGGTCACACACATTTCTGAAATATCTCAACTTACTTTATACCTAATTAGCCTGGATTATTTCTGGTCTTCCCTTAATTTATATGAACAAACTGAATATAGGCATTTAAATATAAATGCAAATTTTGTTAGTATTCCTTAACCAGTCAAGCTTATCTATAACAGATTTGATACTGGGTTGTTATTTACTATTGACAATTTTTGAACAATTACCTTGTATGAACACGTTCTGTGGAATGAAACGATGGAAAAATGAGGAAAATGTTACTGTGTGAATGACAACACTGGGTATTCTCAGAAAGCTGCTTTGAGAAACAGGGAATTTATTTATGGCTAATTTAGCAAAATTGATATTGATTCTGAAGTATACCATCTGCCCAGAGCATGGGGTAGCACAAATTTTATATAACCCAAAATTATTCAAGTGATAGGCTTTCAAGTTTAAAAGAAAGTTAGGTAAAGCAATTTATGAGCTCTAAAATTAACATCTATATATTCACAAAACAAATGAATTTCCCAGATAAGTTAGACATACATTTAAGAGACTTGTCACGATGGTTGACAATACATGAGCGTCCAAGAAAGATATACCGAAGTTTGAATATTTTAAACTCCCAAAATATTTGCAAGGCTATTGCCAGGCTGCTCTAAAGCTGTCGCGTTAATGCCTGCCCCTCCTTCACCTGTTACTTTCCTAAATTTCATGTGATCTATGTATGTGTATATATTCAGCAATACAAATAAAATAATTGAAACATACATTTTAATGTGTTGTCTTCATGTGTCTTGATCATATACATTAAGCTTGAATTTTGTGAGGAAATTAATATGATTTACTAAGAAAATTTCAGCAAAATTTGTCTATTAATGAGGGAAAAGGAAAAGTAGAGGTCATACTTAATAATGCTGGCAGATCTTTACATTTCTAAAAGATTTAAGTCTACATCAGTGGAAGCAATGTATATTAGAAAGTATTTGTTTATCCAACCATTACCTTCTTATCACATTAGGAATGAAGGCACCACTTAGCACACTGGGCTGGTGTGCGCCTGGCATTCTGAACCTTAATCTGACTAATGCCCCCATTGCAAGATGTAAATAGATTACAAAGAAAAATTCAATATTTTCTCCCTTCTCCCACCAGAGCAGCCCACATTAGTTGTTTCCTGCCATATAATTGCATTACATGCCGGGACGTGATCCATGGTTAATGGCAGTCACAGTCAACTGTCACTTTGCTTTTAGCCTCGGTCATTCAGTATGATTTACATATTTAGCAACCATGACGAGAACTAGATTTGTCAAACCACTTGTGGAGGTTGTGATTCTAACTGCTACCAAGAAAATTTTTGTTGTTGTTGTTGAGGGACACCTTTGCAGGTGGTAATGCACCTAGATGCAGAGCATCTGTAATGTAAATTAATTAATTTATCAAGTATTTTTATGTCCTTAAAAATATTGACTACATCACTGGATTAACACTTCTCATTAATAATTTTCATTACCTGGAAATTAATTTTTATTTTAGTTTCTTACCAATTAAACAAACTTTTAAAAATAAAATTAATTACTTTTGCTTAGTAGTAACAAATATATAAGATTGTTTCCATAAACCTGGCATAAACATGTTGAAAATCTAATTTATCATAGCTATTAACAAAACATATAATTGCATATAATGAGTCTTTGAACCATGTTGAAATGTCAGAGATGGTAAATTTTAGGAGATTTTGTTATATATAAATAGATATCAATTTAAATGCACTTAAGTCATTTAGTTATTCATATGAAACTCTCCTCCCTGGGGTAACTTGAATGTCCAAAGATTGGCAGAATGAAAGGTGAAGGCCTCTCATTGCTTTATTTTATACATGAACTCTCTTTTCAGAACCATGCCCAGTTTCCCATAACACATTGTTCTGGGAGAAGAGGGTTAAACAATTATTAGCTGTGAATGAGGAATTCTCCTTATTGTTTGGTTGAAAATAGGCCATCCAATTTCTTTGTAAAAGTCTGGATCTGTAAGCCTAAGAATAATTGCCTTACTCCAAGCCACTTCTCATACCTTCATCGAGTGGTGTGCCTGTGTGTATGAATATGTGTGTAAAATACAAAAATAATGATTTTTTACTTTATTTTTGCGGTTTTCCTGTGTTCCCTCATCAAGTTCCAGTTTGAACCTGTAAATGTTTCCTATCACCAACTTAAAGGAAATCATAGTTCCCTGTAGGAGTGGGGCATGACAGGTCCTCCACCTTCTCGCTCCTGCCTCCTGCCTCCTTCTCCAGCTCCCTTTTCATTTCCATATTCCACTTACAGTGCCATGTTCTCCCACCACTTGGTGTCCAGTGCGTCACGTGCTACTTCCTTTGCATCTAACAAGCAGTGACATACCCTTCAAGTTTCTGCCAAAACAAGATTATCTGAACAAGACAACCTTCTTCCCTTGAATCTTCTTCCAGACAATACTCAGAATGTAGCCCCTTCCCCAACTTCCTCAGAAGAAAACTTCCACCTCTTTGATTCCACAGTAATTGGTACATATTTAAATTTTTATTGATTTTTTTTTTCCATCGCATGGGTCTGAATGTCAACATCTTTCTCCCACATGTAAGAGAAAACCCTTCAAGGGAAGGGAGTGTTGATCAGCTTTATTTTCTATGCATCTAGCAGGGGACCCTAACTAAAATGAAAGCTATGTGAGAGCAGATCTGGTTACTGTTGTATCCATGGAACCTAAATAGAGGTTATGCATGTATCTGCTGAATGAATGAATCAGTGTACCTACTAAGTGAAGAGATGTGGATTGTGCTCTGGTGGTTCAACATTTCTCTATCAATTTCTATATCTTGGTGTTCATTGTTTTCCTCCATGTAATTTAGTTATGTTGGACATTTAACACTTTTAATACTAATAGCATGTGGAGGAGAGGAGGCTTCCATTTTTCCTCATAATTCGGCACAGCATTTCTAGTATGTCTAGCCTGCCATCAAAGTGTTGACGTCAGAAAACACTTTGATCCTGATATTAACACTTTTATCCTGATATTAATCCTGATATTAACAAAAGCAATCTTTTGTTAAAGAACCCCCCGACAAATACAATAAAAAATACGCAAGGGTTGCTAAACTCTCCTTTGTGGTGCTTAGGTTTGCCTTCTGCCCTGATATTATTAGCTTCTGCTAATTTGACAAGGTCAGCAGTGACACTATCTTTCTTGCCATTATCAAAGGTTGTAAGGCGTTTCTCTTGGATGAATCACAAAATCATTAACTTCTCTATCACTGAAAGAGCTTCCCAGCTATTCTTTCTGTCTTTCTGAATCAATATCCCCATGGTATCAGTGTCCTTTTATATTCAACAGAAATTATGAAATCATTCCACCCGTTTCTCAGGGCACTAGCTAATGGGGACCTGAAGAAGACTTTAATTGTCTCTGACAACAACTCAACCAGTTTTTTCTTCATATGTGGATCCTGGTCTGCCCCGTAAAAGAAGGGACAAACCAAGTTAGGAAAACACTGAGGCAAATTTCGAACAGTGTTGAAGAATATTCCACAGGATTTTATTAAAATCCCATTCTATGGAGATTATATAACATTCATTAATAGACTTTACACAAAAAGCTGTTCTTTGATTTTCAGTGTCAGAGATGTCCAAGTTACTATACGACAACTTGCCTGGGAAAGTCTGGTTATTTGATTTTTCTACAGCACACTACCCTTAAGATAAAAATTTAAAGATAATACATCCTGAAGGAATAAATAACGTTAAAGGGATGTATTAAAACCATTTTCAAATCTATATGCCTATGTGTATATGGAGAGAGAACTAGGGATACACACACACACACACACACACACACACACGTATATATATGACTTGCTTTAATTCTGTATTCACAGAGGCTGGTACACAATGGGCACTGAAAAATTAGTTTTGAATAAAAAATTAAGGCAAGAAAGAATGATTATTAGATACAGCTAGTGTTTTTAAGGTAGCTATATTCATTCACTTATTTATATCTGAGATCAGAGTGTGGCTTGCCCTCTAGTGGTCTCTTTTAACGAACTTTAATCCTGGCCTTTGAAAGATAAATATTTACTTGATAATAGTAAAGTATTTATAGTAAAATATTTACAAATGGATGATAACATAATTTTCATTTTTAATAAACATATGTCTAATAAAGCTTTCTTTTGTCCACTTTAAAAGTTTGTAGTGAAACATCAAAGAGAATTTGGAAAACTAGAAATAAAAGGACTTTACCTTTTAGAAAAATGAAAATATTTAATATATGACATTGATATTTTAAGCCTGATATTATTGTTTTTTAGTTATACTTCCAATTTCTGTGCCTTAAGTAAAATGTGGAGAGGACTTTAAATTGCTTTCCCTGTCTTCTATTACATGTCAAGTGTTTCACAGATGGAAAACAGAATCTATTTAACAATATTGCAATCATTGGCATGAAATGCAAACATACTTTTCTTTTGGAATATTCCAATTATGGCTACTTAGAAACTACTGACGATTTATATACTAGTGTGGCTGATTAATACTTACTTTTTCATATTATTTATATTGTTTATATTTGATTACTATTATGCAAATAATTATTTGAATTAAAATGGCCTGCTACTCTAATATCAAATATACTAATATACTGAGAATACAATTAAATAAACATACATAAACACATTTCAAGAAGTGTATTTTTCTCTCAAGAGTTCACTGATTATTTAGTAATTATGTTCAGTCTAGGTGGCTGCAGTTATTTTTAAATGAATTAATAACAGGGTACACACATTTTAAATAATATTTTACAACAGGCATTTAATCAGTTGTGTAAAAGAATCAATGTCAAGCTTCAGATTTTTTATTAAATTTCTTCATTTTATTTGTTGATTTCAGCATCTCTTCTTTCTTTGTTTTACTTTATGACTTATATAATAGAAATAAAGGTGGGATTTTTCTAGCTACAATTTGGGGCCTAGAAATTAGGAGTTGAAGGCTGAAATGTGTGCAAAGGAGAATAGAATTATAGACTAAGATTCTGTAAGGAATCAAAACTTTAGTCTGTATTGCACTATACTCTTTGATTTACTATCATCAGATACAACATTAATAGTTATGTTGAAAAGTATAGGTACAGACTGCAAACAATTTTATGATTACTAGAAAAAAAGTGTAAAAAGTTTTTCTCTGGGCTTCAAAGTTTTTAATTAATAGTGATATTAATCAAGAATAAACTTAATCAGATGTTATTAAATATTTTTTATTTTTGGTATTCCACTTACATAATGTGTCAAAATTCCTACTTGTTAGAAAATTAAGCATTTCACTCTCTCAATTATCCCAGATTTACTTAAACTCGTTTTTGAAATTTAGCATTATGGAGGAATGCTACATATCATTTCCATAGGAAATTGTGACTGTAACACCAGTTTCAAAATTAAAATGATTTTCAGTTCTCTTCCTGAATCTAGAATATTCATGTCTAGATTTCCAATAGTTTCTGGAAGAAAAAAGATGTTTACTCCTCCAATAAATTTGGGATACTATATTAAAAATATTATTTACTGTAGGACATCTTAAGGTCCATTAAAATTAATGTGTAATATTAATCTCCAAGATAGGTTATAACATACAGCTCGTTCTCAGTTTATTTGAGGACTCCTTTTTCTAGAAACTTTGACCAATACCAAATGGTGATCTGGTTTTTCCTCTTTGGGAACAAACTAGACTTGAGTAAGTCAGTGAAAAATGAGTAACACAGTAAAAACGGAGAGAAACAACAACACATCAAAGAAAGAGAGGGACATAATGAGTCACAGCATGAATGAAAACATAATTTCAAAGGGTGTTCTTTTTAATTCACCCCGTCTGGAGCAGAGAATTCATATTGACAAATACTATTTATTGAATTTGAGCCAATAACAAGATCAGATTGTACAGAGTCTAATTGCCAGGTTAAGGGATTTAGGCTTTATTTTATAGTGTACAGGAAGCCATTAGAAGTTTTTCATAAAATAGATGATAATGGTAATAATAACAGTGTCCATGATTTATTAAGCACTTGTCTTAGAAGCTTTTCTAAGTGCTTTCCCTGTATTAACTCATTTATTTCTCTCAACAGTCCTTCGGTATAGGTAGAGAATAAGGGAACAAAATGTCAAATAACTTTTCCAGCGTCTATAGTGGATGTTGGAGCTGGCATGTGTAGATCCCTAAGTAGTGTGATTCTAGAATTGTTGCCCTTAAACCCTATTCTATGGTATAAAGAGTATCCTGTAAAGGGAGATTAATCTGGAACCATATGAAAGATGGATCCAAGAAGAAGAAGACTGGAAGAAAAATTGGTTGGTCAGGAGGCTCTTGTAATAAACCAAGTGTGAGATCCTAAAGTGTTTAATGGGGTGCCAATAGGAATGGAAAGAAAAGGGTGAGATTTAGAGATTCTAAGAAGGCAACATTGATGGTAAACATTTAACTTAATTTATGGCTTCACATTGATCCAGGGAAGTGGAGTTCCCTGTATGAGTTTTAGCTGATGGTAGCATTAACAACAAGATGATGGAAAAATTATGATACCACTGACAAAACTAGGGAACTCATACAGAAGAAACAGTCATAGAGGAAGATGATGAGTCTGAGTTTTAAAGATCTTTAGTTGGAAATGATGTCAGCACACTAGAATTATGTGACTGTACATCGAGAGGAATAAATGGCTCTACATAGAGACTTGGAGTCATCAGCACCAACATGATGGTTGTGATCAGGGCAGGCTATGAATTTTTTAAGGGAAAGGATGAGGCAGGAAGAGCTGAGGCTCGAGAATGGGCCTTGAGATCTGCTAAGTGCTATGAGTGTGCAGAGGAAGAAAAATCAGAGAAGGAAACTAATATTTTAAAACGGAAATTGTAATGTTGCAGAGCCGTGTAGACAAATATCCTTAAAATGATGACGCGCAACACTGTAAAAAAGAACAAAAAAGAGAACCAGGAAGAGGGGTGGCAGTTAAACCATCTCATTGGTTTGGACTGTTTGGATGTTGTTACAAAGAATTCAGTGAGTCATTCCAGAGTTAGCAGCTGTCATTTGTCTCTCCTAACTATCTAATGGTGCATCATTAGCTCATTTTTTCTGGTCAGTTTAAATAGAGAAACACTTTCCTTTGTATCTGCTGATTAATTTACGTGGTGTGATACTATATTAGAGAAGAATCAAAAATGATTATTCTCCCCATTTAAAAAAGTGTATTTGATAGTCTCAAATTCTTGAGAGTAAAAACTTGGAAAACTGAAGGACGCAACACATTTATCAAATTCCTGGATATTTGTTGAGTTCCTACTCTGCTTCTAAAATTGTAATGGTTTTCAGGTGATTTAAGTGCAAATTCTAGTCATTTAGTACATATGTGTGTTTTTGTGTATATGCATATACTATTTATTGTTATTCATATTATACATTGTATGTATATTTATTAATATCTTACTTACATTTATTAATATAAATAACCCTCAAAATCAAATATACCCTCAACATCGCAAAGTGAAGGCATTAGAAGAGAGTAATAGTGAAAGAAAATCAGATGTATCCTGGATATTATCATTGCCATATAATATATGTATTATTATGACCATATTATATGTATATTAAAGTATTTTATTAGTTTTCTTAATGCAGTATAGCTATTTAACAACCCCAGATTGTTAACATTGTTACTGATTAATTTTTCCCAGATTTACCATCTGTCTGGGCTGACTACATAGCCATTTTGCTAGGGTTTTTTTTTTCCCCTCTGTAGCAATTAGCCTTACTCAACATGCTGGCTTTTTTAAAAATGTAAAGTAACACGTCATATATTATTACATCAAAGACCATTCAAAATAGCAACTTTTAAATGTGTGAGTGACAGAATAAATTACTACTGAGTATTATGCTTAACATCACTATCACCTAGAGCCAAAAACCATCATGCAGTGTTGGTGGTTTGGTGACATATTTTGACTGGAATGTGCTGTACTATTGGGCATCAGTCAAATGTGGTAATTTATGATAATTACTCATCTGAGGCAGATAAAAAAACAACATCCTAAATACAAATACTGTCATAGCACTATTGCCCTGAACTGGTTGCCCCAGATTTGAATATTCTGCAACTACTTTGTGATTTTGCTTCCAATTTACTTCTGATTATTTTTATATAATATATAGAATCGTGTCTACTTTTGTCTACATTTCGTGAGAAAGTAATAAAAATAAATGGCCCCACCTGTTAAGATTAAGATGAAAATTGAGATTTCATAATGAAAATAAAAATTAGATGGATGATGTAAATTTTAAAAAACATGTTTTCTCATCCTTTCTTTTTTTCCAGATACTAAGAGAAAAGGCACATGTCAGCATATATTCTAGTCTTCTGGTAGCACTTTCAAGAAAAAAGCCCTTTAGAGTTACTCTTTACCCTTGAAATGAGTTCAGTCTTGTATTCTTTGTATCTGCTCTTGGTCTTCCTCAAAGACAAGATAAAATCAGAGTTGTGACTTTACTGCTACTCTTTCTAAAAGACAGATTCTCATTTCTTTCGGAAACGATGTTATTTGTCTTTTCAACATCTCCTGTATTTCAAAATTGAGAGTCAGTAGTTTTACTGTTAGATATAAATTGACACATATTTTCCCCCAGTAGCGAAGCAAGTGATCAATTCATATGGAAAGCATGAATGTTTCTAGAACAAAAATGCAATGTGCTTCATAATCTAAATCTGACAAGTGTTGAGGAAGAACTTTTCAAAATAGTGATCAGACCAATTTGCTTTAGTTGCTTAAAATATTATGTCACCCAATGACAGAACAAAAAAAGTGTTTATAAGGCATACTGCATAATTAGGAAGTAAATTCCTAAGATATATGGCTAATACAGCAGGGTTTGAATAGCTCCATTTCTGAAGCTGAATCATGGTCTTTGATGAGAGTGGGTTATAACAATGCAGGCTTTGAGAGCCTCGCAAAATCTCAATTAAGTTGCTGAAATGTTTCCACAGTTTATTTTTCTAGGATCTTTTCCATGACTGCTTGCTCATAAAGACCTGGCTGTGGAAGGAAATTGAACAGGAACTTTTGAATTGGCCTCTTGTTTGCCTAGTTCTATTGACCTGTACCAGGGTAGTTACACTTTAGAGGCCGTAAGTTGTTCATATGCTACTGTTCTTAATCAATAAATTGTTCCTTGCTAATGAATAATTAGAATCAAATTCTGATAACAGACCAATTAAAGCAGGAAGCAAAATTCTGAAATTAAGAAGTGAATATTTGTTGATTTTTCTTTTTGAGCCCCTGTCATATATAGCATTGTCATTTTTATTTAGTAAGAGATTATTGGAATACTTTGGTAAATAAGCTAAGCCTCTTAGTTTTAGATGGGTTGCATGTGAATACCTAAAAAATGTAGAAGTTCTTTAATGAAAGCAATTGTATAAAAAATAAAAATTAGTATCATAAGATCATAAAAACTATAAAACAGACCACCCCCAAATTTAAACTGCAATGAATGACATCATAGGGCAAAGACATTATTTGATGATTCATATTAATGAGGGTATGCACACATATATGCATATGTAATATCTTTGCAAAAAACTTTTTAAAGAGCTGTTAATTTGATTTTGGCACAAAGGTTAATTTTTCATGCCTTGTTATAATGTGTCAGCAGTTTTTTGAAACCACAGCTTAATTTTGTTACTATATTTATAGACCTGAAGTGATGTGTGTTTTTCTCCAATTTAAAAAAATGTTCTCCTTGCCTTTAAATAATAGACAAAATCCATAATGAAATACCCCCTGAATTATTCAGTACCTTGATCATGATTATAATTCTTGCTAGCTTTTTCAAGAGTGCTATTAAGAAGTTTAGTTTACAAAGATGTGATTCATATAACAAATATATTTGTTCTTTACATGTATCTGCCACAGACTTGGGTCAAAAGGAAATGATAGTTGCCCCAAATGGACAACTAAGGATTTGAAGACAGAAGGTTAAAGAAATGCTAAAAGCGTTGTTTGTTTTTTGCTATATTTAGAACTGAGTGGTGGGTAAGCTTGTTCAGAGGGGAGTGCTGTTTGCAGTAAGAGGCAGAAGCCCTAAGTGTTCAAAGACAAAGAAAAATGAAACACATTTGCCAAAGACTGGAGGACCAGGAAGTGCCATCTTATATTACCATCCACTGAAAGTTCATTATTTCATAGAAAATGTCAGTGGGACTGGACATAGGAGTCATGTTTTACTGCATAATGTATGTGGAGTTAAGATAAAATCATGCATTACAAAACTGTAGGAAATAAGTGTTTAGGATTCTTAGTGATATTACATAGTGGTGATTGATTAATGACATAAATTTGAAATTCCTCTTGGACTGTTGTGAACTGTTAATTAGGGACTGTGGTGAAAGAGAAGAAAATGCTGTAGATTTCTGAAACTAGAATTTGTTTTGTTATATCAAGGATACAAGTGAAAAATTTCCATTGAATATAAGTGAAATGGTGTGGCAGCAGATGGAAGCAGTTTTAACTGACAGCCAACAATGAGGAATTTGGAGGAGTGATGAGGGGCCATGCTACTTTATGCTTTTCTAAAGAGTTGGTTAAATGGTTTTGAATATTCTTCAAGTAAAAGGACAGAAATATAATAAAAAGTATATGAAGCATGTTGATTATTCTTCTATTATTTTAGCATCTTTTAATAAAGTTGCTAAAGTGTTTATTTGGCATCTATTCTTTCAGAAGGTTTGTGTCCTGATGGCAGCCAGATGACATGAGACAAAAGGAACTGAATTTGTTGCATTAGAAGAATTATGTCAAATGACTCTCTAATAGACAATAAATTACAATTACAAATCAAAATAAAAGCCAACTTATTAGTGTTACAAAAGAAGAGATGTATTGTCCAATAATTATAAACTTGAAGAAAATGGGTGACATATTGTTTTAGTTCATTTTGTGTTGCTATAACAGAATACCACAGACTGGCCAATTTAAAAAGAAAAAAAAGTTCACAGTTCTGAAGGGTGGGAAGTTCAATATCAAGATACCGGCATCTTTCTAGGGCCTTCTTGCTGTGTTATTCCATGGTGAAAGGGGAGAGGGTGAGAAAGGGCATGAGAGAGAAACCAAGAAGGGCCCTCTCTTCTATAACAAACCCACTCTAAAAGTAACAACAATAATTCATTGATGAGGCCTGAGCCTACATGATCTAATCACCTCTTAAAAGACCACCTCTCAATACTGTTACATACGGGATCAAGTTTCCAACACCTGAAATTTGGGAGACACATTCAAACCATAGCACATAGGAACCAAACTTTTTCACTGAATAGGAAGTTAAGATATGGAATACATTTAGTGAATATAAATAAAAGTTAAAAGAGTGCATTTTGTAATGAACAAAGGGCAAAGGTAAGGTTAGTCAGAGTCCACGATAACATCATTTGAATAATCTTGGATATGATATCTGTGGGATTCTTTGAGTAGAGGAATTTTAAAGATTCTGGTAATAGTTAATACCACATAATATTCAATATAACCTGAACTTAAATCTGTGCTTTTCCCTAAGAGGAAGTTATAGGGAACAATTTTATTAAAATTTTCATACAATAAAACTGTCTATTTTCATTTTTAGTAATAATAAAAATGGTAACTGACACATACTGAGTGCTTTCCACGTGTGTGTCAAGCCTGTGCTGAGCATTATGCACTGTTGTGTAACTGCTCAGATTAAATGTAAGTCTAGCACAAAATGTTTGTCTGTATAAGTCAAAAAATGTTGGCCAGGCATGGTGGCACACCCCTATAATCTCAGCTTTGGGAGGCTGAGGCTGGAGACTGGCTTGAAGCCAGGAGTTTAAAGACCACTCTGAGCAACAAAGCAAGACACCATCTCTACAAAAAGAATTTTAAAAATAAGCTGCGCAAGGTGGTGTGCAACTGTGGTCCCAGCTACTTGGGAAGCTGAGATGGGAGGATCGACTGAACCCAGGAGTTCAAGGCTGCAGAGAGCTATGATTGCACTACTGTATGCAGCCTGGGCAACAGAGCAAGACCCTGCCCCTTTAAAAAAAAGTGTATATGATAATTATTTTCTGTTACATTTCTAATAAAGTTTCTAATCCAGTTTTTACAAGGTGATTGGGGAACAGTCATAATCCATTGTTGTAACCAATCACATTAGAAGTAACATGTTCTTCATCAAAAGACCAGCTGTAAATGCTCCTTTACTTTTGTCAAAGCTAGTAATGAAGTAAAACACAGCACCATGGTAAGAAATTGAAATGTTCCTCAACTAATGGGCCGTAGTTTTTGAAGAAATAAAACAGTGGTCACTTCTTCAGGGGCTGATTTGTCAACATAATACAAGGGAAACGAAATCTCCTCTCTTCTACTATGGCTGCATCACCACAGGCTTCCAATCAAAAAATAAATATTTCCAACATAAGAGGAAGGAAGCTTTGGTAAATACACGTATATATTTTTCAAAAACTGTTTTACATGAAAGAGGTCATTCATCACTGTAAGAATATTTTCAAAGGTAACATCAGATGTGAAATTCAAAACTCCCTCAAAGCTGAATCCTGAAAAAGGAACTATAACAGACAAAAGAATCCTTGGGTTTATATGTGTTCTTGGGATTCTCTGATTTGCCTTTATAATATTTGCACAAGCTACAGTTTATTATTTTTAAAACCACTTTACTTCAAAATTATTGTATTTCAGCATCTAGTCCATACACATGTAATAAGAGGAGCCAAATAATTTATTAATTTAACAACAGCGATGGAGATTTCTGCACTCATTAGCATGTAACAATATTCATATTTGTTAGGTTGAAAATGACCTTACCCTATGAAAAGTTTTGCTAAGCTAATTAGTAACAAAAAAATACATTGCAAATGGACATTGTTAGCCTCCTTAAAAGCAAACTTCTTTTAACTTATCTTAATTAAATAGCAAGATTATGTGTAAATACTGTATTTGTGGAATGATTGATACTTGTTGCTGACCAAAAAAGCCCTAAATTGTAGTCTAGTTCTCAGAGTTCTGAGCCAATAAAAAAATGCCTCTAGCTAGTTCTTTTAAAGAACACAAGCCCACATTGAACAGAGGACTAGCTGCCTATATATCATTATAAAGCAAAACCTAATTGTACTATCATGTATTTCAATATTGCATCTATAAAGCACTTTCCAAGAACTAAAATAAGAACATTAATTTATACTTGTATTTTAATGCAGAAGTAGAATTCCATCTCTTTCAGTGCTTATGAGTTTGGTGTTTTAACTCCATCCCAAATTACCTAAATTCTACAAATACTTATTAACACACAGGGTGTAGTATTATTCTAAGAGTTTTTCGACTAATGATCATGCAGTACTATCTAAAATAGCTATTGATGTTAGAAAGTTGTAACATTTCTTTTCCATGTAATAGCACATGATATGCCCAAAGGAAAAAATATACAGTATTTGTACATAAACCCAATCAAGGTGATATCAGTGGGACTGAATTTTTCCTCCTTAAATAACCAGCAAATGAAAATTGCTTTCTAGCATCTCAAAGGAGAAAGTGCTAAAAAATATTAGCTAGCAGAGCTTTCTGCCTGGCTGCATTAATTTTCTATTCATTTTAGTAAAAGGAAAGTTTTGATAGGCCTTATAAATTACAGCATGTTCCTGGTAGACTAATAGCTTGAGGAAGAACATATAATAGCTCTCCTTAATCAAAATAAGAGCAAGTTGTTGTTTGTGCAGCTGAGGAACCTTGGATCAAGGGTGCTGATTTTATTATTTCGATGCCAAATCAAAAGTAATCCATATAAACATGACCAATGTTTAGAAAGGTTAGGAAAAAACTTATTAATGTGGCTCTAACAGGCAGAGTTTTTTAGGAACTCATCCATTTTTTATAACTAGCTTGTTTTTTTTTAAGAACTTAATATGGGCCAGACATTGTTGTATAAGCACAGGGGCCATCATATTGAGCAAAACACTTCTATAGTCCCTGTTCTCATGGAATTCATTGTCTGGCAAGAAACTAAATGGGTAGCATAAGGTTTGTAGGACACTAAACTCCTTCAAAACTAGAGACCATCTAACTATTCATTGTGGCATGATAAGGTGCTAAGAATGAAACCAAAATGGAAATAAGATTTATGTTCTATTAATATTAAAAAGAAAATACTGCAGCACTTCTGTGAACTAGGTGTTATAGGACCGGCTGATCCCAAAACAAAACTCCTAAGTGTTTATCATTTGTATTAAGTTTCCATGTCAATTGGTTTTACTGGCCAAACTACCTTTAGTTCACCTACTATTGAGTCAGATGCTAAAGGTGTGTTAAGTCTTCCAAGGATGGAGGGATTTATCCTCATGTGCCTACTGTTTCCTGAAATTTAGGTCTGCACTGAATGGCCTAGGATGTACAGCCAGTTAACCTCGCTGAAACACAGCCTATCCTGTTTTGTTAATTTCCACAGTGAATGACAGTTCTTTAATTTCTATCTTTTCCCCCCAGTGCTCCCATCTTACTTATGTGCACATACATTCCTCCAACTTCTAACTGGACATCAATGTAAACTTACCTTAATAGCTTTGGCAGATATCTGTGATCAAGGGGAGGGAGCTTACTGGAGTGTGTTTTGTCTCCTTGGAAGATTGAAGGGGTTTAGGTTTCCTGTGATTGACTGCTGTGCTCCTCCCTTTGTCTCCCCACAACTTCACCTCTCTGGCCAGATCAGTGTCAGTAGGTAAGTGAATCCATTATTTGAAAGCTATCTGTTGACCTTTTCTTCATGATTGATTGCATGAAAAGTGCATGGGAGTGAGATTTCCAGAGAAGAGAATGGTCATGCTACCTGCCCTTGCCACTTCTCCCAGAATATCACTGGGGTTTCCCACAGAGGCAGAGGCTGCTTGGGTAGAAGCAATACCTGAGAATGCTCTCAAGTAACCATGGTGAAGCTGAAAGCCACATCCAGCATTGCTCCACAGCCGGTGAGAATTATTTATAAAGACAAGCCAGGGGTTGAGTGGTTTATTGGCCTTCAAAACATTCCTGAAGGGACAGTGACCAGGTCTGCAGTTGCCTAAGGGTGTCAAGCCAACTTTTCAACCTCCACCTATTGTATCCAGAGGATTCCTTCTAACTTGGACTCAGAAGAATAACCAGATTCCAACTTTTTCTCAAGTTGGAAGTTACATAATGAATGATAGCTGTCCTAGAATAAGAAGTATATTTTAAAACTTTATGCCTTAAAATATTTTTCTTACTTGAGTCTGCATTTCATCAGGTCTCCTGTAGAGCTTTAGTTTTCTTCCATGTCCATGAGGAAAAAGAGGTTTCAATATCAAGACTCTTCCAATAATGAATATTAAAAACTTGCATTGGAAAAAATTAAGCACAAGTACATTTGGAGAAGTACATTTTTATTTGAATAAGGTAGTAGATTTACTGCAGCAAAAGATAGCAATGTATCAGTACTTGAAATAGCGATTATATGTGTCTTACCCAAACTTAGAATCATTATGAAGTTTTACATGTCATTTCATACAAATCAACTCCAAAATAAATTTTAAAATTTGAATTCCGTTATAGCGATATATGATCCCAAGGAAAAAAATCACTGTATGTTCCAATCTGAAAATATTTTTGGAAGGAATAAAATGATAAAACAGAAAGGGTTTTTCACTGTTTTTAAAATTTTATAAATATGTAGAGATTGGCTTAAAGTTTGGGATACGACAAATCAGTGAAGAAAAAATCGTACCATTATATGTTAGCATTAGCCAACATTTGTATACACTTTTCACTTTTTATAGTATTTTGGTAAGGAGTATCTCATTTGGCGTTTTTAGAAAAGATGGAATGTTTTCCTGTTTTATGTAACACTTTTCAACTAGTCAAAGGAAATATTTAATTTTAACTACAGCTCGTCTTGCTTTCCTTTGTTTATGGCTTACTGAATGATCTTTCCTTTTGCCAAAATGTAAATGACGAGTTATTGGGTGCAGCACACCAACGTGGCACATGTATACATATGTAACAAACCTGCATGTTGTGCACATGTACCCTAGAACTTAAAGTATAATTTTAAAAAAGAATTAATACTATATAATTCTGATTTGAGGCTAGAAAATAAGAAACTCAAAGATCATTATAAGTGGTAAGCAAAGTTGTGCATGGGGCTGAATAAAACAACTCAAAAAGAATGATTATTCAAAATATTGTTACCTAATTCTGCAACATTAAGGGAATTATAAGCAATAGTTGCTATTTCCTAGTTCTCTACTGACTTTTGGGATCTATGATAGATGTTTGGTAAATAATAGTCTCTGATGCTTGAAAAGCCTCAAAGCTACTTATTTTTATCCCCAATTTACAGATAAGAAAACAGAATGTGAAGTGGTAGAGCAATTACCTAACTCTAAACCCAAGTCTCTGAGATTTGGAAGCTATGCAGCCTGTGCATTATGCCATGACTATGATATATCTGCTCACTAAGTTGAATATCATGTAGCTATTTAAAAGCATATTAAAGTATTATGTAGGATTATATGAAAATACTTGGGAGGAAAAAATTAAAATTTTCGTCTCAATAAAATGCATATTTGTTAAAGACTGGAAAAAACACATAAGATAAAACTGTGTTTTTTTTCTTATTATGCTTTTTACCTTTGCTACAATTTCTTAACTTTCTCTAATACCATTATAATTATATTGTTCAAAAACATCTATTTTTAAATAATAAATGGATCAAATGGTCAAGTAGTAAATGAGTATGTGGAAAATACTAGCTATTAATTAATTTATCTGTGTGCATTTAGTACTGTAAGTATTAAATTTATTACATTAGGTCTTATAATTTGTTTACACCACTGGGAGACCATTAGTGATTTCCACACGAGTATAGCTGATGTCTTATCTACACAACTTGAAGACCAGCACAGTGATTGCCCTATAGTGTCTGCTAAATAAATCCCAGGTGAATGATCATTGAATAAACAGGGATCTTTCTTAAAACTTATTAATAATGAAGAGTTTGTGAAGTAAGTGTAGAATAGAATTAGTGAATTTAACTGCTCTTAAATGGCTTATATAGCATATATCAATATGGATTTATATTTTAAAGTAAGTGCAAACTGTGGTTAAAAGCGTACATTTTTGCACTGCTGGTGGGAATGTAAATTAGTACAACTACTGTGGAACGCATGAAGGAGATTCCTTAAAGAACTTAAAGTTGAACTACTATTCAATCCAGCAATCCCACTATTGAGTATCTACCCAAAAGAAAATAAATCATTATATGGACACATGCACACACATGTTTATAGCAGCACAATTCACAATTGCAAAGATATGGAACCAACCTAAGTGCTCATCAACCAACAAGTGGATAAAGAAAACGTGGTATGTATATACCATGGAATACTACTCAGCCATAAAAAGGAATGAAATAATGTCTTTTGCTACAACTTGGATGGAGCTGGAGGTTGTTATTCTAAATGAAGTAACTCGGGAATGGAAAGCCAAATGTTGTATTTTCTCACTTCTAAGTGGGAGCTTATGAGGATGCAAAGGCATGGACTTCAGGGATTCGGCAGTGAGGGGGAAGATTGGGAGATGGTGAGGGATAAAAACTACATATTGGGTATGGTGTACACTTCTTGGGTGATGGGTGCACCAAAATCTCAGAAATCACCATTAAAGAACTTATCCATGTTACCAAAAACCACCTGTACCTCAAAAACTATTGAAATAATAAAAATTTTAAAAGTACAAATATCTATTTCTTGTTATATTTGTCCTCAATGCTACTGTCATTTAGTGCCCAATATTTATGTTACTTTATCAAATTAGGGTTCTCTTGGATACAAAGAATGTCTGTTTTAAAACCTAGGATGAACTAAAAGTGATGCTTTTGTTAGTGGCACATGTTAAAATATTTTAAAGTTAAAGCTTAAAAATGACTGAGGATGGGCAGTTCATAATTTCCTAGTTAAAATAGCAATCTATAATTGTTTTCCCTTCTATATATTTTAAATACATTATACAACACAGATTTAGGTATAGTCCAATTTGAAATACATACTCAATACTCTTAATTTTCCATCAGATACTAATATACTCTTCTTGACCAATGTGAGTCATTCACCTGTTTAAAAGATAAAAGTTATTAGACATTTTTGGTTAAATCCTAATTTCTGAGGCTCAGTAAATATTTATTTTGAAAGTCAGGAAAGAGCTAAAATACATAAGTAGTATATACACTGTCAGAAGAGAATGCCACTTTTCTTGTTGCTTAGTTAATGAGTAAGGATTTATGCAATAATACTGTTTTTCTTCAGAGCAGTGTAATCTTCTAGTCCTCAGATTTTCAGTTAGTTGTTAATATGTTTTGTTAATTTTGACATTAACAAAACATATTAACTAGCATTTATTGAATTGTTTCTATATGCAATATAAATAGGATAATGTATGTAAAACACCTTAAAAATTGCAAAGTGCTATACATATGAAAAGTGTTAATATATATCTCTGAATAATTTCTAATTTCTCCATATGAATTGAATATTGTTTAAAATCTGGGTACTTTGTTATTCATTTGAACTTTAGTAAATCTTTGAATTTTCTTCTCCTTTTTGGCCCTTCAGATTGTTGTTGCTTCTGTAGTCGACAGATTTTTCCACTAATTTCATAATTTTAAAATGAGGGTGATAGAGTTGGCCTCTAAAAGAAGATGAGCTCTGGAGTCAGAACATGGGACTTTAAATCCTAGATCTGCCATTTAATAGCCATTTGAACTTAGACAGTTATTTAACTTGCTGAAGCCTTGGCTCCTTATCTGTAAAATACGGATTTTAACCCATATCCTTATTTACTCGCTGAGATTGTTGTGAAGGTTCAGAGAAATCATCTATGTGGGGTTAATGTGATCTTTATGATGTTAAGTACGTATCAATTATTATCTTTTTATTATAATATGTACAACTCAATTTCAAATAACATCTGCTATCCTCAGGGGTTTCATCAGTGCCACGAAAAGATACTGTACTTAATTTGGTTTTGAAATTGACAATCTCTTTCCCTCTGTTGTTAGAGGCAACGGTTTTATCAATTTCAGGGGCAGCTTTTATAGACCAATAGATCCTGACGTCTATACTGGGAACAATTTGTCTTAAAACTGACAAAGTTACAGGTGATAAAAGGAATATAGTGCTGTTGAGAACATTCCCAAGAGAAGGGAGTGGGGAGTGTGTTAGAATCTTCTTTTCAGTTAGTTTTAGAAAACAAGTGATTATGTAGAAAGAAAAAATAGAGAACAATAGTTTACCCTTTGAAATAAAAATTAATATAGATATGCAACAGTAGGGGAACATATAAAAATTCCTTCCAACTTAAATACTAGCTGACTTCATTAAAATAATTAGAAATGCCTATATTGATTCACAAGAATAACTGTATATAACTGTATCACTTTGGTTACATTTGGAGAAATATCCTATATAAATCCTACTTCCAAATATTCTCTATGGTGGCCATATATATTCATATAAAATATTAAATGTTATTAAAATTTGTCATGAAATCAGTTTTTCTCCAATTAATGTTTTCAATTAAAGAAAGGCAATAGTGAGTTACTTCTGGCTACTTACAGTAATGAAAATTTCATAATAAGTAGTGACTAAAAATTTGTATCAGTTCTGCACTTTAAAGGCATGTAAATATGTCACATGAACATCATTTAAATTGGACACTTAAATGTTTTAATTTTAGCGAGACTTAGTTTAATAAGTTTTAAGTTTAGCATTGCCTCTTAGAAATGGAAGACATCTGTCCTCCATTCACCAGATTTGCTTTTTCTTATGTGAACTTTACTTCTCCAATTTTGAGAATTGCGTTTAATACAGGAAGGCCTTCTAAACAAAGACACGTCCTTGAGAGGCAATTGTGCTCTTTCTTTCTGTAAAAGCATTGAATTCTGTTGGCTATAGTTAAGGGGTGGCGAGGACAACAAGATCTGAAAAACATCTCCAATGAGAATTATGGGGCCTTTTGGTCTAATTTTCCAACAGCTAAAAATTTTCATCAGCACTAACTTTTTTAAAGGTCCTGAAATCTTTTGAATGAATAACAAGTTGCCATTACTAAAAAGCCAGTTGAATATCTGGACATATCAAACCCGCTGGCCATTGTTAATTGTATTTTAAATGGCTTACTTTCCTATAAAATGTAAACTGATTTAAATAACATTTGATTCACACTTTAAATTTGCCAAATAGCACCACTCTTCAAGCCTTTCCACTGAGTTAAGCAATATCAGCTGATCATCTCCTTTTTTACTCATTGATCATTTGAATGATTTTTCTTTCTTGTCGTTTTTAGTCTGGGGAACATTTTTAAGAACCCTGGAGTGAGCCGAAATAACTGATTCCTGTAGTTTTAATATCTCCTTATTGAATTTTGATATCATAGTTTAAATTTAATCATGAAATGTATCATATACTTCGCATCTTAGGCAGATACAATTTTTAAAAACTAAAAAAATGGCATTGTAATTGATAGAGAATATTAACTGTACATAGTAGTGGAGATTTCCTATCTATCATTTGCCTTCAGATTGTTTATTAATATAACAGAATTGGCCTTTAGGTTGGATATTGTTGATCAGGCCAGCTGTTTCTTGACTTAATGATTTGCAAAGCCTGCTGAAACAAGCAGGAATATACAGCCAGCTTTTGTCAGTATTTCTTGAATTCCTAACCCAGTTACTGGATGCCATTAAAAACCTAGACGACTTTTGCCCCACAGTACCTAGTTAGAAATGAGTAGTTAAACACACTTAAATTTGAATGAAAGAAAATTTGAAAGAAAGAGTGTTTTAAAACTTAGTGTGTGTTTTTTACCTTTTGTAGTTCTATTTTTCCCAGATTAAAAAAATTGTTAAAGTTTAATAAAGCTCACCATCTAGTGTTTCCATCCACTGACTGAAAAGCGTATTGTTGGATAAAAATATTTGGAAAACTCTCTTTAAAAATAGAGTGTACACAATAAAACTTCAGTTCGCAATTCAGTGTTTAAAAGTCTGTTCCTGACTGTATTTCCTGCCACCTTTCCAACTGTGAATTCCACATTGTAATTGGATTGTTGTGCTTCCAGTTTTCCAAAGAGGTCTCTTGAATTCCTAATTCAAAGCTATATCCTTATTTCTGGCAGGAATTCCTTGTAAGTCCTTTCCATTCCATTATAACTTCAGATTCTAGCTCCTGGAACATCTCATCCCTAATAGCTGTAGCCTATGGTCATTTCACATTTACTTGAATTTATTATTACATTCATTATCTTTATTTTAATTTGGAATTAAGCTTACATTATAATAATGTTGGTTGCCATTAAAGCTGCCTCTAAATGTGTCATATGTTGAGTGCTGTACAACATACATCCCAACATACGATCGGTGTTTAATAAGTATTTTTTAGCTTTTCTGCAGTTTAAAAGGGTAGTCTGAATCAGTCAAAATCAGAGTTGTATATAAATTTTAAAGAAATGTTATTATTTACTACTAAATATATGCCTAGCTATCCAAATATTAACAAATAGGAATCTTTGGATAACTCCTCTGATTAATACATAGATGAGAATGATGTCAAATAAACCAAAAAATCTTATCACAATTATTTCAAAAGTTTGTTCTGTTTAGTTAAACACTGCATTTGAAGAAATTTGCTCTTCTGATCTCATTAGATAATGGATTTCTCTCAGAGTAATAGTAAACTTCATCACAGCAGGCCTCTCCATTAGTAACTTAATCTCCATTAAAGGTGAAGTCAAGATTTGTGTGTGTGTGATAACATGAATTTTTGTGTGGAATTATTACATTTTCCTTTTGTACCTTGAATAAAATATACTTTTAAATCTTAAACACAGCTAAAAGCAGTAATGCATAAGATTAATGCATATAATTAATGCATAAAAGCATTAATGCATAACATAAAGATAAACCTTTAAACTATCTAGTATATATTTTATGAGTGGTTATCATAAAAACAAAGGACAGATAATAATTCAGGCTTCTAAGGCTGGAAGAGAGCAGCTTAGTAACTGGATACTTTCTGCTAAGATTACTCCATGTTAGGAGAATTAACAGTAAGCAGAAACAACATTCAAAAATCGATATAACATAATGCTATGCACATTCTAATTTTTAAAGAAATTTACAATAAATGGCAGAAGCAGCATGATAGAAGTGAACACACATAAAGAGTTATGAGCTATCATAATCTTGGCTACTCAGGGCAAGGAAACAGTAAGTTAATTAAGATAGTGTAACTATTCATAAAATAAACATATAATTCCTTCCCCAAACTATACATTGCTTTTTAAATAGCGTAGGAAACATAACCCATTTTGCATTAGAGATTTATTTTTATCATCCATCTCCCTATTTCTTTTCCTCACAACTACACACACCCCCTCACACACACAAAGCAAGCTTTCTTGTAACATTTTGCACAATAAATAGTAATTACATAACTAACACACCACACTTCAAGAATTTCAGTATATTTCCCATGTTTTACACATACATTTTGATATAAGCCAAAATCGTCTGGCTGTCCTTGATGCTACCAAACAATGTCAATGATAGTGAAATTATAGAGTTTGGACACGTATTGATATTTAAATGGAAATTTCTGTTTGAGAATAGAACAAATCAGTAAATATCTCAAGAATGCCTTAGTAAAAAAAAAAAAAAAAAAAAAAAAAAAAAAAAAAAAAAAAAAAACCTCACAATGCTGAAATAAAATCATCATTTCTTTGGAACACAACACATTTTACTATTGCTTTATATTTTATAGAGTATTTTCAAATATATTGTCTCATCTGATTTCTGGAACTATCTGATGTGGTAATTACTATCATTTGTAACCCTAAATGGGTTCACTAGTGAGTGAAGGAATTAGGATTTGGGTATCTGTTCCATGTGACTGTCCAGTGGATTCCTCGCCATGTAACAACTGCACAGTAAGCAGAATGAATTATCCAAGAAAACTGAATGGCTATTTTACTGACTTGTCTATATATAGATGGGCAGTTTTTCCATATGTAAGTCTTTAAAATGTTCATTAAAATAACTTTTGTTTAGTCTCTTTGCCTAACACCAAATGTTTCTTATCCTAAATTCCACATTTCTTTCTATCAATAAGTGAATATGATCACTTTTACAAAATACTGTTTCTTTTCTATCTTTAAAATAGCAACAGCACTATATTGAGGCAATTTTCCATTTGTGCCTGTAATTATTTTGTCAGCCTCTAGTTAAACAATTTACTATGTTCACATTTTCTTACTTGTGTCATGCAAAGTTATAATATATACCCACTTTTTTGGCCAGTCATTGAAAAAGTTTTGTTGGCAAAAATTTTATTTTAGAAGGGGGCAGTTTTGTGTATCCCCCCCATCTTACTTTTCTGCTACCATCTTCCCATTGATTTGTTCATTCAACAGACATGTATTAAATTCCTACTGTATTCCATGTGCAAGGCATTACACTAGATAAAACCATTCCCTACCAGAAGTTCTATCTAGCAGAAACAGGAACTATATAGAATTAAAGAAATCAATCATATTCTAAACTTGACCTAGTAAAATGAAATGAGATCTGCTTGGATATATAATAATTTGATAAATTATTTGATAAATTGTTTAATTTAAATCACTTTTTATTTACAGCATATTTTACCTTTTAAAGTATTTTACTGTTTGTCCTTTAGTACAAGTGAAAAACTTCAGTTAATGGACTATTTTTAGTTGTTCTCTTAATCAATATGACTAAATGATTAAGTGTATTCAGAAACAAAATTTTATTCTTAGGAGGGTTATTGAGAGAGAACTATTGAATGATAATTTTTTTCCATTTATATTTGTGGTTATGGTGATCTTTTAGTAATGTTTTACTGAAGCAATAAGGTCACTCACTAAAATGCAGATGAATCTATTATGTGTGTTCATTATGCCTTATTTCATAGATATATACATGCAGAATCTGAGACATAGTCAAGATGTTAATTATTTTATAATGATTAGAATAAATTAACAGGGTTTTTTAATATATTAATTAAAAGTTCACGATGGGAGCAGCTAAGCAATAAAATGTGATTGAATGCTTATTTTACTATGAACTTTAGGTTTACTGGTATCTTGAAAAGTTCAAACTTTTTAAAGTTATCACTTTTTAATGCCTTTTTTCCTGAAATTTCAGTGATTTTTCTAAGGACTTGTGATAACTTGCTATATTTTATTTTGGCCAATGTAACCCCTTCCATCTTATCGAGATGCATCTCTCGATTGCCATGCAATTATGTTCTGCTTCCCTTCTGCCTCTCTTCCTCTCAGATCTGTCCGTCTCATTCTCCTTTCCTGGCTTTTCCTCTTCTCCACAACTGTTAGGTGTCCAGGCCTCAGGACTCCACCTGGGGTCCCCTTCTCTTCTCTGTGTAAACATGTATTTTCCCCAGTTGTGTGCCATGGTTCTGATTATCCTTCTTAGATAATCTCATTAAGTTCCATGGACTGAAATTTGACTTATATGCTAATGACTCCTAAATTCACAATTCCAGCCCTAACTTTCCACTTGAAATCCAGAATCATACATTCATCTGCATAGTTGATGTCTCCGCTTGGAACAGACTGCTCACATACAACCTGTCCGTAAAACAAAAGTTGTTTCTCCCCTTTCTTCCCTCACCCCAAAATTCCTCCTCTGCATCCCATTCCATTCCTCAACTTCTCACTGTGTACTCCAATTATCAACATGTCCTGAGACTGATTTCACAGCATATGTAGAATCCATTTACTAACAGTCTACCACACATATGTCTCTCCATCTCTTTGCTCCCTTCCAGGGCAGGACTCTCACATCTAGAATATGGCAGTAATCTAACTGTTTCTTGCTTCAACTCTTGCCCATCCAAAACACATTCTGCCCCAGACAGTGAGGATGGGCTTTTAACATCTTTACTAGTTCAGTGACTTTCTACCATGTGATCTTCTAATACCTCATCTCTATCCTCAGAATAAAATTTTAAAAATTACTCTTCACTGTGGCCTGCAATGCCTTGTATCATCCCACTTCTCTCTGCCTCCCAGGTCACATCTTCTGTCACAATCACTATCACTGAGTTCCACTGGTCTTAATTCTGTTCCTTAAAAATCCCCGTGTACTTTCCACCTTAGGGCCTTTGGTTCCTGTTTGTAATGTCCCAACCTCAGAAATTGAACAGCATGTCCTTTCTTACAGGCATTTGTATTGTATCACCCTATCATCATGTCTGAAATCTTATAACATATTCTTACCCTTCCTTCCTTCTTTCCTTCTTTCCTTCCTTCCTCTCTCCCCCTTCCTCCTCCCTCCCTCCCCCTCCCCTTTCCCTCTCCCCTCTTCCCTCTCCTCTTCCACACCTCCCTCTCTCCCTGCCTCCCCTCTTCCCTTTCTTTTTTCCTTTCTTTCAGAATATACTCATTTTTATTAAGTCATGATACCCTCATCCCCTTGATGCATAACACA
Source organism: Papio anubis (assembly GCF_008728515.1). Classification (NCBI taxonomy): domain Eukaryota; kingdom Metazoa; phylum Chordata; class Mammalia; order Primates; family Cercopithecidae; genus Papio; species Papio anubis. Next base: position 139,444,797 of record NC_044978.1, on the reverse strand, counting down.
ATTTAACATAGCAGAGAATAAGTATATGCCAAATTGCATGGTTTCGTCAAATTCTCAGTTTTTGAACTGGTCCTATGTTTTCTGAGGATGCATCCCAAAGCTAGAGAGCATGCATCGTTGTGTGAGAGTGAGCTGCTACTTTTTCTAACATTACCTTTATCTAAAGTTATCTAAATATTTGAAATATTCTATGCTAACAATTTTTGCCTCCTCCTGAGGTTGTGAATAGAATTATTCTCAGATGGTCCCAAAGTTTCAGCACATTACTGCAGTTAACAAAAAGCTTTTGAAAATGTTATATTAACCACTAAGGGGCATGTGCTACCATTAATTTGTGTTATGAGTTCCTGTTGTTAATGGTAGAATTTGCCTGAGTGTGCATTTTTCTCCTTAAATCATATATAATAGAGTATTTGTTCTTAAGAAATCACAGATACCAAAGAACTGATATTAAAATACTTAAAACATGTTAAGTGTGCCTGTTAAAAGAACCAATTCTTAGAAGCTATGGAAGTATTGCCTTGTTTTATCTTAAGGAAATTTTAGTTGAAAATTTGCTTAAAAAGGTACAGAGAGCTGGATTATTGTTGTCAAGGAGTATGTAAAGTGTAATTTGTTTTTCTTTTTCTTTTGCGTTTATATCAAGTAAATTCATGCAAATTCTCCTTAGAAAATATTTCTGTTTAATTGTTGTTATGAATAATATTGTTAGTATATTGTATATATAGCACTTTCAGATTTTATGTATCTATTTATATTCAAAGAATTTACATAAAATAAATAACCTTAATATCAGTATTCCTGCTATTGATTCAATGGTTATTTTCAGAACATTTCCAGGATAGAGACTGTTTAAAATGCCATTTGGGCTTACCGTAGTTTGACTGAATGGAGCTAAGTTTCTTTGTGGATTGGACCAGTATTAACCAAAGAAAGATGAAAGGTTATCACTATTGTTAGTCCTATACAAAACATCTGAAAAGTTTTGAAGACAATGGGATGGGATTTACTAAAATTCTTTTCAACCTTCTTGTAAACAGTTTACTTAAATGAAAAAGACAAGGCTAAAATTATAATACTATAGCCCATGAGGAAGGAGTTAATCAATAAGGAATTCAAGGTCATAAAGTACACTTTCTGTTTCCTTATAAGAAACTAAGGCTATAGTTTGACTTGCTGCTTGCCAACTTATATATATGGTTACCAGGGTAACTTCCTGTTCTAAATTATGCTGTATGAAACTTACATGTATTTTCTTAATTTAGACCCCAAATTTAGATTCCATTTATAATAACTAGGATGTGGTAGGAGAGAGTTCTCTAATAACTTAATGTTTGTAGTTTCTTGCTTAAAATCAAAAACTTTTTAGTGGCACCTAAGTATTTATAGTAGTGTAAATCAATACATAGCACATTTAACCAGATCATAAATCAAAACAGTCTAAATAAAATAAATTAGGGAAAAGCAATGTTTTATTTTGAGTGATGATTTTATAGTATGAATATTAAAAAGGATACCATAGAGTAAGTGTTTATTTCCCTTCTGTATCTCTTGTGGCAAAATATGTGCTAGAAATTTATGAGCATATTTTCAAATGGGCATAAATATTTATAGAGTCTTAGAGAATATGCTACCACTGTCCTTTAATAAAATCTCACATTCAGGTGTTAGAGATAACTATTCATTCACTCCTTTGTTTATTCAACAAACATGTACTGTTCATTATGAGGTACAAAGCAATGTGCTAAACACCAAGGATCCCAAATCAAATGTTCTACTTATCCTCAAGGAGACTAGAGGGAAAGATGGTGTCTTAGTCTGTGCTGTTATAACAGAATACCACAGAATGGGTAATTTATAGTGAACATGAATTTATTGCCTCATGGTTCTGGAGGCTGGGAAGTCCAAGATCCAGGGGCCAGCATCTGAGCCTTCTTGCTGCATCATTCCATGGGAAAAGGCCAAAGAGTGTGCAAGAAAGAGCAAGATATGAATGTGTGACCTCAAACCTTTTTATAATTGGCCTTGATCCATTCATGAGAATGGAACCCTCATGACCTAAATACCTCCCATTAGGCTTCACCTCCCAACCATTGCATTGGAGATTAAGTTTTCAGCAAATGATTTTTTGGTGGAACACATTCAAACCATAGCATGTAGCAGTATATCAAGTTTCATAGTGCATTGTGATAAGTTATATAAAAGAGAAATGCTCTGGGTGCCAGGGTCATGGTGGAGAAGCATCAAAATCAAATGATGGGGACCAGGATGTTTTTCTGGAAGAAGAAATACATTTAAAGCATTTTCATCGGAGGGTAACTCAAGTCATCAGATTTGCATTTTGGATTAATAACTCTAGTAGCAGTTTGGAGGCTGTTGGGAATAAGGCCAGACTGGAGATATGGACACCCATTCTTGGGAGATCATTGTGTTAAGTGTAGGATATGGATAGTGTAAATATGGACACCATATACTTGGGAAACCAGTGTGTCAAGTGTAGGATAATGAGAACCCAAACTATGTCAGTGACAGTAGGAATGTCAAGAAGAGATGCCAGAGTATCAACACAGCAATGATTTGGAGTCAAGGAATTTTAGAGAGTAAAGGGATTGTGGATGGTGAATGCCTGTATTTATACATTAGGAAACAATAGCCCAGAAAGTGATGCATACATATAAGTCTTAGACAAAGGGGATATTATGACTTCAATATTCTCAGTGATGAGCATGCAGTAACTTCAGAAATGTTTTGTGCCTTAAGATTAATATAATAATAATTTCTGTAATGGTCATAAATTCTAAAAATATATTTTATTTTATGTATATTTGATATTTTGACCTTGAACTAATCAGAAACTAAAGAGATAAGCCAGAGTTTTTAAATCAAAGCTGATTAAATCACAAAAACATTTGAGCCAAAGGTTGCCTCTTAAGTAACCTGATATTTTTCAGAAAAATATTTTTATGTTTCATTTCTAACATAAATTTATAAAATCATTTTATGTCATGCAACTTTTTTGGTGATGACAGGATTCTTAATTCTTAATGTAAAAGATATTGGAAAGTTGTATAATTAAATGCATGGTTGGACCTGTGGATACTGTGTTACTATTAATACTCATAAAAGTGACCATCTGAGTAGAGCATAAATGTAGTTTATAGAACTCTGCCTGATAGCCTTGAACATTTTAAAACTATAGCTGACCTAATGACAAAATAAATTATAGGAAAAAATTATAAACTTTGATCAAAACAACTTATCTTTCCTTTTTCTCCTTTAAGAATGATAACTAATATCAAGATATAATTTATATCTGACCATATAAATTTAGGGACATATGATCATCATCCAGTTTTCAAATGCTTATGTTGTTAAGTGCACAGAGCAAATATAAAGTGTTTGACTAATTTGTGGTGTTAATGTTAATTTCCTCTGGTGCCACATGAAGGTTCTTATATATCATGTTCTTAAAAGCACTGTAAAGTGGCTTACGTAAAGATTTGACCTTAGAAAGATGAATAATTTCTTCCTTTGATGATGATTCAAGTGCCTACAATAAGTTCTTACAGATCATGTTCTCTTTACTACATGTTTCCTAAATAAATAGCTTATGGTATTTCAATTTAGGCACATCTTTAACGTTTGGGACAACTTTAAACACAACTCATTTAATGTCATTAAAATAGTAAAGACTGTCATATTCTGTCTTAGCATAAGATATCTAGTAATTCCCAAGGCAGTTTAGTTCAGTGAGTTTAAAAAATTACATGTCTTCTTATTAGAAATTGTTGCCAGAACATATAATTAACAAGATACCAATTTCCACTATATGGAAATTTATAATTTTTCAAAAGATATTATCATACTAAAGAAAGAAAGGCAGAATATAAATGTCAGATATTCACCACTGCTTTTGTTTTTGAGACCACTTATCGTAATTATGTGACATAAGCCCAAAGAGATTATATACGCTTGGATAGATTATATTTGTCATTTTAAGCATTTTTTTAACCAAGGGTACAAATATATGAAGTGTTTTCAGGTTCAAAAATAATTTCCTATAAAGATAATATGAACAGGTCAAATGGTTTGACTTTACCTTCAAAACTTATCCAGAACCTCACCTTCACTACTTTAACCTTTGTCCAAGCCCCTGTCATCTCAGAACTGAGTTATTGTAGTAGACTCCCATTTAGTTGATTTCTTCAGAACAGGCTAGGCTTTAGCAGCAGTAACTCTGAACTCTCCAAACCTCAGTGGCTTAACACAAAAATATTATGTATCTTCTTCAAAATATCTACTTTATGTTTGCATGGGTAAGGATACTAGAGGAGCTTCTTACTGTCACTCAGGCATCCAGGTTGACAGAGGCTGCACCATGTACAAGGTCACCAGTTGAAGCAGTAGGAGAAGAAAGAGACTGGAGAATCCTGTAGCCTCAGTATAGAACTGACACATGTCACTAATGACCACAGGTTGTCACCCAACACCAGTCATGTTGCCTCAACTCCAACTGCACAATGGTTGGAAAACATACCTGCTCGTGAGTCCAGGCAGAAATGGGAACAGGGTACTACTGAGCATTCATAATATCTTTCACACTGGTTTCAAAAATCCAGATTCCTTCCTTGCTACAAGAAAATCTCAACGGGGCAGCCAAAAATGGTCATTTTAATGTGTGGGGTCATATCCCTCCTCTGCTCAAAATTATTGAATGGATGCATTTTTCACTCAGAGGAAAAACCTGTGTCCTTACTATGAAGCACAAAGTCAAATATACACCCACCCATGTGGCTTATTCCCTGACTTCCTGTAGGTCTGCTTAATACAGAAGCCCTTCCTCATTACCCATTTTATTTTTCTCCATAGCACTCACCACTCTGATATTCTAACCAACATGGATTTTTTTAATACTTTTGTTGATTGTTTGTCTCTTCCTACTAGAACGTGACCTCAAAAGTGGAAGGACTGTTTAATTCACCATTTAAACCTAATGCCTAGAATGGTGCCTGACATATTAGAATATGAACGAATGTACGAAATGCCCTAAAGCTGTATTGTGAATCCCATTTCCTCTCTGTAGTTAACGTGTTTGTCATATCGTATTCCTTAGGAACTGGAGGAACTTACTTTCTTTTTTCCCTTGTTTCCTGAGGCTATCACAAAAATTAGAGGGACTTGTCTCTTGCTTAATGGGATCCAGGTTGAAAACAGTAAAAATAAGAGATTACAGCCAAACATGGGGAACAGCTACTCTATTAAGAGATTGTATCAAGGAGAGGGAACCCTTCAGGTCAGTAGAGGCCTAATTTGGGGTGATTGTGAGGATGGCTTCTGAGTCAAATTGAATTAATGAGAATACAATATAGAACCATAAAAGGGTCTGTTTCTCAGCCTTACTAAATTCGTTCTTAGGATGGGATTGTATTTGATTTTTGAAGTGAGAAAAGCTTATCAGGCTGCCATTTTATATACAAAAATTATAGTACATTTAAGATTTCTAGTGGCAGATGCATTATTAACATGATAAGCAGATGAAAATATATACACACATTATTATATACGTACACATTTCTATTGGTAAAGGGGTGAATATTTACAAAATAAAGAGAAAGAGTTAAAGATAATATAAAAAGTCCTGATTTGACTTTAATAGTCACAAAAGGAAAAACATTAATACCCTTTTAAGCTCACTTGACAGGAGATGAACTGTCAAAGAAGGAAAGACAGAAGGCAGTCTGGGTAAATTATTTGCTGGTGTGAGACTGAGGATTTATTATGCCTGAATGGAACTTGAGTTCCTTGCCAGTGGGCACTCTAATATACCAGAGCTAAAACCCAGGCATATATGATTAGCAGGAGGTCTTGAAAACAAGGTAGTGATGGGCTGGTACTTATCAAGGGCTAACTTGTGAGAGCTGCTAGAACTCCCTGCTGCTGTTCCAATGAATTCCATTGTGACCATCTTAACATGCTCCTTTTTTTAATCTGAGGTATGATAAGTACGCTGTGTACAATGGTAGAAAATGACATAGGGTGGTCTTTGAGAAAATTCTCAACAAGATTCTATTATGTATACATGAAAATGGTAGCATTTATTGCTCATTTCTGAGGACATGACAACTAATATTTTTAGACAACTCTTTCCTAAACTATTAAGTATTGCAGAAGTCATAAACTAAAGCCCTATTGTATTAGTCATCTTTCTCCAGAGAACCAGAGCCAATAGGCTATCTATATATGCACACACAAACACATATATGTATATGATTATAAATATAAATTGTATACATTAAAAATGTGTATATACATATATACTTGTGTATACATATATATGTGCATACATATATACTTGTGTATACATATATATGTACATACATGTACATATTTATTTATTTATTTATTTATTTATTATAAGGAACTGGCTCACACAATTATAGAGACTGAAAAGTCCCAAAATTTCCAGTAAGCAAATTGAAGACCTGGAAGTGCTGATGGCATAGTTCCAGTCTAGGCTCCAAGACACAGGCCCAAGGTGTAATTTCCAGTCCGAGTCCACGTCAGAGTCCAGTGGCAGGACTAATGTCCCAGCTCAAAGACATTCCAGGAAAGAGACAGAATTTTCTGTTACTCACCCTTTTTGTTCTATTCAGTCCTTCAACAGATAAGATGAGGCCCATTCATTATGGAGAAGACAATATACTTTACTCAGTCCATTGATTCAAATGTCAGCCTCATCCAGAACATGCTTACAGATATGTCAATAATAATATTTAATGAAATATCTGGGCACTCCATGGTCCAGTCAAGTTGACACATAAAATTAACTACTGTATTCATGAAAAATAAACTTCGTTGTTTATGAGGGGTTGGTTTTCTGGGTAAAAAAAATACATTCACTATCTTGGGTATCTTATAAACTAAGCTATTCTTTATGAATATGAGGATTTTCTTTCTGCTAAAGACGGTTCATTCGCCATTTTTGGATCTTCCAATGTGTACTATAGCTGTTAGTTTCAGAACCTTCGTATATTTCAGACATTCATTTAGTTAACTGAGAGGAAAATACTGTCTACTCAAATAATAACCCAATTTCTACCCACTGTTGTAGTTTATACTATAAGATCTCAATCCTGGCTGCATAGTAGTATCATCTAAGGAAACATATCTCCTGCTTCTGGCATGATTTTTGATCACATGCCCAGGGATCTATCCAATGGTCTAAAATTCTGTATCACCTAAGCCCACATAGAAACAGAGATCACAGTTTTTAACCAAAAATAGAGACCCACAGTGAGGAAGAATGTGCATATGAAGATAATGGAATATACTATTTGAAATCAAGAAAAATCTGGACAATGAAAAATCACATAACTCTTTATACAAATCAGCCTAAGAATAGAGCAGGTAAGCATGCAATTTTTAAAGGTAGATGCTTGTGTTAGTCTGTTTTGTGTTGCCATAAAGGAGTACCTGAGGCTGGGTAATTTATAAGAAAAGAGATTTATTTGGCTCATGGTTCTGGAGATCGTACACCTTCTCAGCTTCTGGTGAGGCTTCAGGAAGCTTTTACTGGCAGCGGAAGGCAAGGGGAGTCAGTGGTCATATGGTGAGAGAGGGAACAAGTGAGAAAGCAGGAAGGTGCCGGTTCCTTTAAACAATCAGTTCTCACGTGAACTAATGGAGTGAGAACTTGCTCATTACCATGATAAAGGCACCAAGCCATTGATGAAAGATCCACTCCCATGACCCATATACCCACCACTAGGGCCCACCTCCAACATTGGGGATCAAATTTCCACATGAGATTTGAAAGGGATAGATATTCAAACTATATCAGTGTTCAAATAAATGATAACCTGGATTTTGGACATTAGGGTCAATTGTGTCTACTATTGACAGAGTTAAAAAACAAAATAATAAAATGCAGAAGAATTAAAGAAGAGTCACTCTAGGCTAACTGAATTGCTTGTAGGGATACGTACATATCAGTGTCGTTTACAACAAGGGTGTGGAATAGAAATAACCACCCAGATATTGAAAGGGGCATCAACATCATACTACTGTCCCTAAAGATAACAAGAGGGATATATGGTGAATTTGAAGCAGTCCTGAACCATTGAAATAGGTGGAAGAGGGTTTAGAATCTCATTAGCTGATGTGCAAAGCAAAATGTCAGGTAGAGATTGAGAGATTGTTGAGTGATCTTGGAGAAAGTGGTAGCTGAAAACAAGAAAAATTATAAACCCCAATCCTTGTCCTTATTCTTGTCCTGTCAATCATGGAACTTAGGGACAGAGGCACATAGAAGGTTCAGCCTTTACTGGCAAGGATTACTAGAGAAAAAAACTGATGCTATCCGGAATGAATAGGGTGGTGGTAGGAGCTTGAGGAGCAAAAATAAAAATGGAGAGGAGATTGTCAATTAAGAGTGGGTATAAGGACTGAATAAAGTGTCCAGATTGAGTATTGGGTTTTGGGAGTGGTAGGAGTGAGCTAAAAACCTAGTAATAATATTGATAATACACAATACTCATAACATTTTATTGAGTACTTATAAGCACCATGCACTGTTCTAAGCACTTTACAAATATGAACTTATTTAATTTGCATGTCAACCTGTAAAGTAGGTACTATTAATTGGTCCCAGAGACAGGCTACCTTATTTGGTGAGGGTGACACTAGAGGTGAAATTCCAACCCAGGTGAGTCAACTCCAAAGCCTGTCCTCTTAAGTGTAGGTATATGCTTATTATACTTAAGTTTGTGCTCTGAAGTATGACAACAACTAAAGGCATCTGTGTCTAGATGACTCTTCATGAAAATCCTGCTTTTTACACACACAACATTATTGTGGATGTAGGAAAGTTTAAATGTAACAAGAATTTGCTGAACAAAGGCTAATATGTTGTCCACCAGGCAACCGTTTTATAAGGCTGCTGGGTGAACGTGGACAAGGATGAGCACATCAGAGTAATTTAGGTTCCAGAGCTGCTGAGCTCTAACAGCTTTGTCTCTCCATCTCATGTAGGAAAAATTCTGTCTGGGAGGCAATGGTGCCCCTTTCCTTTAGACAGTGCTTATGATGGCTCCACCAACCTCAGTTTCACAGACCTGGCCCTTTCTCCAGTCCACATTAATTCCCCATTAGACTGACATTTTGTTCTTAGATATGTTATTATTACTTGAGCCTTTGGTCTGGAAATCAGAAATCTCTTTAATGTTGCAATTTCTTTCCTCTGATCCATTTTGTGATAATTTCATATAGTTTAACCCTCAACATGCAATCTTATTTCCAAAAATGTGGCCTGCCTATATATATATGATAAAAAAGGAATAATAAAATCACTTGGCTAAACGGGACCTCAAGAGGGAACCTAATATATGTCATAGCCAGTTGGCAAAATCTTCTCCCCAATATATATAAGCAGTCTAATTTAATCATCCTAAAGGTTATCTTTAGACATTTTTATTTATGTTCAAATAAACATTCCATTTCTCTTGCAGTCTCTCTCACATATTTGTGTCTTTTGTGTGTAAACATGCACACACATGCACATGGTCACAAACTATCATAATTCAGATTCCAGATATGTCCAAATGAATGAATTTGGTGTGAGTTTTTTTTTTTTTTTTTTTTTTTTTTTGAGACGGTGTCTCCCTCTGCCGCCCAGACTGGAGGTTCAGTGGCGCGATCTCGGCTCACTGCAAGCTCCGCCTCCCGGGGTCACGCCATTCTCCCGCCTCAGCCTCCCGAGTAGCTGGGACTACAGGCACCCGCCACCACGCCTGGCTAATTTTTTGTGTTTTTTTAGTAGAGATGGGGTTTCAGCGTGGTCTCTATCTCCTGACCTTGTGATCCGCCCGCCTCGACCTCCCAAAGTGCTGGGATTACAGGCGTGAGCCACCGCGCCCGGCCTGGTATGAGATTCTTTTTCCCCATACAAGGTTGTGGAAAAGGGCACAGACCGTGGAGGCATTCAGACCTGAGCTAAAAATCATGAGTGACTGAAGAATTACTTAATCGCTGCTAGCCTTGGTTTTCTTATCTGTAAACTGGAAACAAGAATAGTATATACCTAATAGAGTTAAGAAGTTTAACAACAACAAAAAAAGGACAAATTCTTACTGCAGTAATATGTATTATTTAATACTAAACAACTATAAATTTTATTAGTTGAAGTAGTTGCATGCCTTTCTTCAAAGCAGCATTGTTTTTTCAGAAAGATTCGAAATTCTGTGTCAGAACAGAATGAACAATATTTTGGAAACTATCGAAAAACATGAATTCGTGTTTTTAAATTTAGCAAAGGTAATAGGGACAAAGGAAGTGTTCTTTGAAAAAAACTAAAGGACACCCCACTTCCAAAAGGTTATATTTTATTTGGTTATGTAATTTGTGCGATATTTCACCTATAATCTACTGTCACCTTCCGGGGAGAAGAAAATAGCTCAGTCTGCCATTCCCAAACTGTGACGTTCCTTTTATGACTGCAAAGTACCCTATGGAGATGGTAGATGCCAGGCTTTTTAAGACTTTACAAAGACTGGAGGCCAACTGCTTTCAAACAGAAATATTTACTGAGAAGCTAATGCATGTATCAGAGATCTGAAGAGAAAGAGCATGACTAACAGCTGAAAATAGGGCTCATTAACGGAGCAATCTGCAATGAGCCCAGAGGGAAGTTCTCTCATTCTAGAAAAGATGTGTTTAAAAGGAAAGACCAAGAAATGGAGTTAGATCAAATGATATGTTTGAAGTAAGGAGTTGGACAAACTGACTTGAGTGAATACTAAAAATGAACAAAATGGGCCTCATTAAGTTATTACAGTTCATCGTATGGTCTTCATTCCAAAGTATTTACTTATCTAACTGGAAATATTGACCAGTACTTGATATTTTATAATAATGCAGGTGAGCATAATGTATGCCTGACATAATTACATGAGCTTTTGAAAACACTTTATTGCCATAAGATGTAGCGAGGACCTCCTGATTATCATTAGACATCTTGTTGTGTATTTAGGTAATGAATGATTTGGTAATAGTTTTTATTCAGGCTTATGCCAGAAACAGATTTGTTTTACAATTATTTTGCTAAAACATAGGAAAAGCTGACATGTGATATTTAATAGTAAGTTCAAAGTTTTCCCAGGTGGGTAGTTGTTTGTTTTAGTATGAGAGAACTTATTTTTAAGACCCTTTTTTGTGAGTTTAAAGGGGCAATGGACTTAATTGTTCTGATCATGCAAAATATGTTTTATTCTGGATGTCTTCTGACTTTATATTTTGAATATATATCTATTACAAATATCTGTCTGTCTGTCTGTCTGTCTATCTTTCCTGAGTGTCACAGGACAGAAGCAAAGAGGGAGGATCCGTCAACTAAACAGTCATTAGCACTGGTTGTTTTTAATATATGCCATCACTGAATTCTCTCAGCAACCCTTTAAAAATTGGGTGTTATTATTACCTTCCTTTATAAATTGGGAATTTGATGCAACTCCAATTTCCCAATTTCCCAAGTAATGAATTAAGTGAGACCCAAAATGGGTCTTGGATTCAGATTCCATGTTCTCACATGTTTCCTTCAATAATATGGATCTTTCATGGGGTCCCCAGTGGTTTTCATCGTCTTAGTCAAGAGGAGAAGGTATAAAGACACCCCGTAATTTAAGACTAGATTATCCCTTCATCATTGGGAAAGCTGAGGTATTTGACCTAAGCTAAAAGTGAATGAAGCAGGAGGTAGAACCCTAGGACCACTCATAGATGGAGCTGCTTGTTAGAGTACATAGCAGGCTCTAGCAAGTGGGCTGTCTGGGATGAAGTGGTGCAAGCAAGGGGAGAAGATCGATATAAATGTGCTTGATGGTATAGGGGAATTGATATTTATTTCATGCCAAGGCACTGTAAAGTGAACCTCAAAAGTCTTAAAACTGTGAAAAGAGTCAAATGTGGTGTTCAAAGTCAGAAGAGTGGCTATGCATAGGGTGGTGGGTAGTGACTAGAAGACAGCACAACACAGGCTTCAGGAATTCTGGTAAAATCTCTTTCTTGATCTATGTGCTGGATGAATAATGGGTACAATTTGTAAAATTCAAAGAGCTCTACATTATAATGCATGCATGTCTTTCTAAGTTTTTATTATTCTCCATTATGTTTATTTTACACTTTGTTTGCCCATATAATTGTATTTCTGTTTCCACATTATCTGGTCCCAAAGGTATTAGTTTTTAACAAGTTGATCAGTGTCTTTTAAAATTATATGTACCACAGGCCAGGTGCGGTGGCTCACACCTGTAATCTCAGCACTTTGGGAGGCCAAGGCGGGCGGATCACCTGAGATCAGGAGTTCGAGACCACCCTGGGCCACATGGTGAAACCCCATCGCTACTAAAAATACAAAATTAGCCAAGTGTGGTGGCAGGTGTCTGTAATCCTAGCTACTTGGGAGGTTGAGGCAGGAGAATCACTTGAACCCAGGAGGTGGAGGTTGCAGTGAACAGAGATTGCACCACTGGACTCCAGCCTGGGTGACAGAGCGAGACTTCGTCTCAAAGAAAGAGAAATTACATGTTTGACAATGTATAAGAAAATTCACACGTGTGTGTGTGTGTGTGTGTGTCTCAAGCCTAGTTTGATTCCATCTCAACTTTGTGGCAGTGGGACAGTCACAGAAGGCGAATCGGCTCTGAGAAATGCAATCACATTTTTGTGCAATATAGACAAAATGGGGAAAAATAATACTAACGGTTTCTGAATGAAAGGAAAATATCAACTACAGAATCATTGAAGGAAGAATTTATCATTGAAAGTTTAGGTGTTATAAGCAAGGAATTTGATTATATGAAATATCACTGTCTCCAACACAGAGAAAATTGAAGGCTGAGGAAAAATGTGTTTTGTGATTATAGCTTACCAATGTTAAAAGGCCCTGTGATCTATCTCAGGGATTTGGACCTTGAAATCAGGTGGAAACTATTATCCTAACAAACACTCCCCTTCCAAAATTCCATCCTTCTGAAACTATACTGGTCTCACTATCTCATAATTAAGTCATTTATAGCTACTGTCTCCCCTCTGTAGAAGTTTTTAGTGCAAGTGGAGTTAGACTTGGAATATGGCACAGAGGAGTGAAGATCTTAATGTTTCTTGAGTAAATTCCACGTAGGTCACTGACTTGGAAAATCTGCCTGTGTGTGACCATCTCTAATAAAATATCATCTTATGATAACCTTTTTGCAAATAAGATACTTGAGAACAACATACTTCAATTTACCATGGATTATACCTGTATCAAGACAACATGAAAGAAAATTTAACCATTGTAAAGGACAGATCAAATTTAAGTGGAATTTGCTCTTATCCCAAAGTCTAAAGATAAATGCAGGGAAATTTCTCAGCAAAAGGAGAAAAGGATACAACACATTGTTCATAAATACAAAGAAGCAGCAAGCTCTCAAGAGACAAAAAGAGAACAGATTGCTTAACTACAAAGTGGAAACTTAAGCTTTCCATTCACAGATATAAAAATAAAACACGACCCCAGGTTACTATGGATGAAGATATGGCAGAAATCTTAAGCTACTGTGTCTTTGGTTTTGTAATCAAAATCTAAGCAATTGATTAAAATCAGGTTGCAGATATTTTCAGTATAACTGTCCCTGATCACATATTCCAAGAGGAACTTTTAATGAAACTTTTGAGTAGAAAGTCAAAACGCAAAAGAAGAGTTGGCATGAATTACCTTTGGGTGAGTGGATCATGAGGTTAGATGTTGAGGAACACATTAGGAGTTAAATTTCAAATGTCCTATACTGTTGGCAGCAAGATATAAGATATCTGAGTAACAATTTCATTATTAACTAATTTGTGATCTTTTTATTTCAGTGGAGCATAAAGGATATGATAAAAATTTGCTACAAATAAATGACAGCTTTGTTAAACAGGAACACTTTTTTTTTTTTTTTAGATTTTACAACAATAGAATGGGCCAAATATCCTTGTAAATTACATTAATGAGATAGATTGCTACTTTTAATGGAGGCTCTGTGCTCTACATTATGCCTTATGCAGATTTGCCAGTTAATAAGCCTGAACAGTGTTTCTGTTTGAGGAAAATGAATCTGAAACGATTGTCAGATTATCTGTTTGGCATGCCTGGCTGGTGTCTGGAATGGCACTTTGCTAATGTGCTATTACTCAGTGTCATTAACCCACACAAATGATTGAAAGGTGAATTTATATGTGTACCATGGGACTCAGCACAGGGAACAGGCTTCAGTGAAATGAGACTGCAAAGGATAAAATGAACCATTCATTTTTTACCTCAATTTTCATGTGCTCACTTTAAAGACAGATGATATTTAAATATACAAAAAAGAATGAGACAAAACTATTACTTAAAAAACACAACTTTGCATTGCATTAATGGATTAAAAGTTATGTAGTTGAAAGGTGAGCATTCATCTCCCCATCATGATCCTCATGCCTGGGAGATCTTGGCAAAAAGGGCATAGTAATTAAATACCTTTGAATCTATCTCATATAAGAATATTTTGTACACTTTAAAACTCATGATGGAAATGTAAAATGAAAGGCTTCTCCTTCATGAGAAGAATTTAATTTACATGTATGCAGATTCATTAAAATACTTTAAAATGGAAAACTTATTTTTTAAAAAAATACAGATTAATACAGTAAAGCCATCAAATGGAAGTTATGAAATATTTTCTAGTTTGTCTTTTTAATGTCTTGTTTGACATTTATTCACTGGGTATTTTAATGCACATCTATCCTTTTGAATTTCAAGGGCATTGGAAATTTTGAATAAGCCTGTAAATAAAAGTTCCTGCCCTTATTCTTACAAAATAAACAGAAAACATCCTTTTAATGTGATTCTTACTTTCTGCATAGCTAAACTTATTTTCAGACTTAACAGAGACACTTGAGGCCTAAAATACCTCTAACCTAGCTGGTCTTACTTTATGTTTTAAGGCTATTTGGAATTTAAAAAGAAAAAAAAAATCAGAGTTTAAAAAAAAAAAAGTCAAAATGCATACAGGTGTAAAGTTTTTTGACAGTGCATTTATGGAACTCATCATTACATCATGTGCTGTTAAGATTCATAAACTAACAGGGCATCCCTTGAAAACTGTTAAAGTTATGTATGTGCCTATATGCCTATGCATGAAAGGAAATTCGACATAAAAACATAGAAACGCAAACTGTGTTAAGAAAAAAATTACTCTTCCAATAAGATGTCAGGATATCAATGAATTTGAGGGCCATGTTGACAGGCAGTGAGTCTTGAGTCAGGGTGTGGTAAACTGCATGTCGGGGGGTCCAAGTACTCATGTAAACTGCGGGTTCCCAGGAATGCTTTCTTGTTTATCTCTGAAACGCTGTGTTGAGTGGCTAATGTTCTCACTGTGATATTCTCTTATCCAGGAAATCCCTTTATTTAAACACTGCGTAATTTCTAATGACCTTTTTGAGTGGTGTCATCTTTCTATTCCTAGTACATTCAAAGGTCTTGTAAATTAGATGTTGGTATACTTACATGAAGTATATCATCCATGAAAACTTATCCACACATTATTATATTTATAGCATAATATATTTAGGTTATTTTTATTCATCCGATTTCAAACAAAAATCACCATTTCCAAGGAAAATCATTTTTTCTACTTTTAATTCCAGCCTTCTCAGTAACGGCTTACCACCCCCACCCCGCCCTCATAGAAATAAGGAATTTTAAGTTCCAGCCAATCTTCCTATATTTAAATTTAAGAAGTTGCATAAAGGATATTTCCAAATTTCCTAATTTAGGCTCATTTTACTTGGATAATGGTTTCCATCCTTGGATTTTTTTTTTCTTTCATAAGGAAAAAAGTTTTAAAAGTATATCCTGACACTCATGAAGGCTAGAACTTTTTCAGTACCATTAATCTTGTTGAAAAATTAAATATTTCATACTTCTTTTTTGTTTTTGTCAAGGAAACCCTTACAATTTAAAATGAATAATTAGTAATTTCTCCTTAGCTAAGCAAATAGACCACGAGAGTAATTCAGGCTCGTGAGAAATGGCTTTTCTTTATCGTTTAAAAATATTTATCCAATCAGAATGTTGCTTCTTTTCCTCCTCTAGTTATAAATGTTTGTTAAGTATAAACTTTGGTACACATCTGACTTATTTCAAAATCATTTTGCAATAGCCTTACTTTTGAGTGCTCACTTTGTTCACGCCTAAGTTTATTGCCATCACATACTGCTATTTTTTTTTTTTCTAACTCTTCTCTCTGCCCTTTATTCTCCACCACCTGCCCCTCTCCCCCAACACTAGAGCTACTCAAGGTGGGCTACCGCTCCCAAGGCTATATCTTATTCACAGGCACAGTCCCTATCTCCTTCCCAGATGTTGTTGTATACTCACGGTGTGGTCCATTCTCTGTCGACCAGGTAACCCAAGGTAAACTGATCAACAGAACCATGTTAATTTGTTCATTTATTCTTCTCTTTGAAATACATTTGACCCTTGAACAACATGAGTTTGAACTAAGTGGGTTAACTCATACATGGATTTTTTTAAAATAAATATATGGAAAAACATTTTTGGAGATTGTAGCATTCTCCAAATGCTACAATTGGAAAACATTGCAGGTGAACTCAAGTAGCCTAGAAATGTAGAAAAAATTAAGATAAAGTTAAGTATGTAATGAATGTATAAAATATACATATACACTAGTCTATTTTATCATTTACTATCATAAAACATACACAAACCCATTCAAAAACGTAAAATGTATCAAAACTTATGTGCACAAATACAGTCTGTGCATAGCACTATTTGCAGTCCAAAGAAATGATAAAAAATGTAAAGATGCAGTATTAAATAATAACTGCATAAAATTCGCCTTAGTACATAATATAATAATGCTGTAGCCACCTCCTGTTGCTGTTGCAGTGAGCTCCAGTATTAAAAGATACACTAAAAACACTCTTTGATGCTATTTATCTCCGTATGAGCAATTTGTCTCTCCAGTAAATTGTGTACCACAGTAAAAGTGATGTCTCTGGGTTCCCACATGTTTATTATCTTGTTTAGTGCAAACAGTAAACATTGATTAACACCATGGGACCTACATGAAGTGCCACTAGTGATGCTGGAAGTGCTCCCAAGAAGCAGAAAAAAGTCATGACATTACAAGCAAAAGTTCACTTGCTTGATATATACCATAGCTTGAGGCCTGCAGCTGCAATTTCCCATTGTTTCAAGATAAATGAATACAGTTTAAGGACCATTGTAAAAAAAGAAAAAGAAACATGTGAAGCCCTCACTGCAGTTATACTAGCAGGCATGAAAACTTTGTACTTTTTGCAAAATACCTTTTTATCTTGTATTGAAAATGCAACCTTTTGTGGGTGCAGGGTTATAATAAGAAAGGCATACTTTTGACTCTCATATGATTTGAGAAAAAAATGAAGTCATTGTATGACAACCTAAACCAAAAGGAAGGTGAAAGATCTAAAGCTGAAGAATTTAATACCAGCAAAGGATGGTTCGATAATTTTAGAAGATTTTAAAAGTCAAGATAAGAGGAGAAGCAGCTTCATTTGACCAGGTGGCAACAGTGTCCTCCAGATGCCATTAAGAAAATCTTTGAGAAGAAACAATATCTGCCTGAACAAGTTTTTAATGCAGATAAAAGTGACCTACTCTGGGAACCAAAAAATGCCACAAAGGATATTTACTGGTAAGGAAGAGAAGTGAGCTCCAGCAATTAAGGGAGGGAGGGATAGGCTAACTCCACTGTTTCGGGCAAATGTAATCAAGGTTATGATTGGAACTGCCCTTATCTATAAAGCAGCTAACCCCTGAGCTTTGAAGGAGAAAGAAAAGTATCAACTGACAGTCTTTTGTTTGTAAACAATAATGCCTGAGCAAGGAAAACCCCTTTTGTGAATTGGTTTCATTGATGCTTTGTCCCTGAAGTCAGGAAGTACCTTGCCAAAAAGGGACTGCCTTTTAAAGTTCTTTTTTTATTGGACAATGCTGCAGGCCACCCAGAACCCCAGGAGTACAACACTGAAAGTGTCAAAGTGGTCAACTTGCCCCTAAACATGGCATCTATAATTCAGCCTCTAGATCAGGTGTCATTAAGACCTTTAAGCCTCATTAAACATGGTCCTCTATGGTAAAGATTGTCAGTGATATGGAAGAGAACCCCAGTAGAGAGAACTTTATAAAGGTTTGGAAGAATTACACCATTGAATATGCCATCGTTGTTATAGAAAAACTCCTGAGAGTCACCAAGCCTCAAACAATAAATTCCTGCTGGGGAAAACTGTGCCCAGATGTTGTACATGACTTCACGGAATTTATGACAGAGCTAATCAAGGAAATGATGAAAGGTATTATGGATATAGCAAAAAAGATGGAGGGTAAAGCATTTCAAGATATAGATCTTGGAGAAATTCAATGACTAATAACCACCATATCAGAGAAACTAACAGAAGAGGACCTGATGGAGATGAGCGCTTCCAAACCAGTGCCAGATAATAAAAAAAAAAAAAGACAGAGAAGAAGCAGTCCCAGAAAACAAGTTGATATTAGACAATCTAGCAGAAGGGTTCTGATTATTCAAGACTGTTTTGTTTTACAACATGGATCTTTATATGATATGAAACTAAAGCAAATGGTGGAAGGAAGATTGGTACTTTATAGAAAATTTTTAAAGAAATGAAAAAGCAAAAAAAGGAAAAAAACAGATATTACGATGTATTTCAGTAAAGTCCACCAAGTATGCCTTCCTATCCTGCCTCCCTTTCACTTCCTCCACCTCTGCCACCCTTGAGACTACAAGACCAACCCCTCCTCATCCTCCTGCTCCTCAGCCATATGAAGATTTGAGAATGAAGACTTCTATGATGATCCACTACCTATTAATGAGTAGTAAATATATTTTCTCTTCCTTATGATGCTCTTAATAATATTTTCTTTTCTTTAGCTTTCTTTATTGTAAAAATGCAGTAAAAAGTGTATATAACATGCAATATATGTGTTAATTGACTGTTTATGTTATTGGTAAGACTTCTAGTCACCAGTAGGCTATTAGTAGCTAACTTTTTGGAGAATGAAAATTTATTCTCAGATTTTTGGCTATGTGAAGGGTTGGTGTCCCCTAAGCCCAGCATTGTTCAAGAGCTAACTGTATGGACTCTTCCTAAGGAGACTTTCCTGGAATCAATACTTTTATGCAGTGACTATGCAGACACAGGGCATCGTTTACCTTTCAAATAAGTTCATGCTCTTCTTTCTTATCTTTGGAATCCATGTAGTAATTTTCATTAACTACAGAAAATGTTGCCACATAATGATGATTGTAAATTCCAGTGATAATGTGAAAAGAAAATATATGCCTGCTGCAAGGGTTGTGCCTGCTTCTCCCAGTCCCATTCTCTCTCTCTCTGTTTTTATCTATGGGTTGATCTTTATATGTTTTTCTCTCTCCCTTCCTGTTGTTTATTCCTTCTCTATCTTCCAAAAAAAGTGATTGCATTCATTATCTATTGCTGAGTAACAAATTACCCCAACATTTAGCAGCTTAAAACAAAAACATTGGTCATTTTAACACCGGTTCTGAGGGTGGGGAATCTAGGAGTAGCTTAGATGGTTGGCTCTAGCTCAGAGTCTCTCATTAGAGAGCAGTTAACCTGTCAGCAGGGGCCAGAACCATCTGAAAGCTTGACATTGAAAGCTTGGGCTGGAGGATCTGCTCCCAAGTTGTGTCACTCCTGTGGCTGTTGGCAGGAGGCCTCAGTTTCTCATCATGGCTTGAGTGTCCTCACTACATGACAGCTGGCTTCCACAGAGCAAATGATCTAACACAGAGCAAGGTGCAAGCAGGAAGCCACAGTAACTTTTATTACCCACTCTCTAAAGTTGCATACCATTAGAAGTGAGTCACTAGATCCAGGCCACACCCAATGGGAATGAAGTTAGACTCCACCTCTTGAGTGGCTAAATGGCGTGGTATTAAAGAACTGTGGACACACCTTAAAACCACCATCCTTCTTGAGAAAGAAAATATCTCTGGTCACTTCAATAACACTATAATGTGATTTATGAATGGCTTTTAAAAATAAAACAATGAGTATCTCCTTTGAGGCCTGGGACTTTTTTTTTTCTCATATGCACCCTATGTCCATAGCTCAACTCAAGCATAGAACCTGGCAGATAGTAGCTGGTACTGAACAACTATAGCATTAATTAATTAATGTCTCCAAATGCTGGGGTATGTTTTCTAAACACTTGAAGTTTTACCACCAACATTTGCTCCTCTTGCTCTGCTTCTAATAATGTTAAACAAGGGAAAATGGAATTAAGGGTATTTATTCCTTTTATCTAAAGATTGATTTAAAAAGTTACAAGCATCATAATTTATCTCTTAATTACTGTCCAATGTATGTGAAGTTTATATGTAGTTTCATATATGTTGATTATCTGCTTTTATAAGTCTTTTTATTGTCTGTTACCTTCACTAGATTTTACGCTCCGCAAAGGCCAGGAATTTTTCCTATTTTGGGTAAGGCAGTATCCCCAAACTAGGACCCTGTGACTCTATGAGTAGGTACTCTATGAATGTTTATTAAATGAATTAATTAAAATTTTCACTAAGCTAAGGATGTCAGAACCTTGTCATTTGCAGGGATTTTGCTTAGACAATTATACACACTTATACTTATCTGGAGATCTTCAAAATTCCTCTCCTTTTTCTCTAGGTTGAAGTCCTCAGCATTAAAAACATATGATTGAAACACATACTTATTGCTGTTGCCAGTATACAGGCTTGTCAGAATGACCAGGTTTACTTGACTAGCTTGTTGCTCTATACCTTGGAAAGGACAAGGTAAGATAAGGGGCAGAAAAGCTGTACAGTCAAAGTATGGCAAAGAAAAGCTCTGAATATTGGTGAAGATAGAAAACATGTTCCAAGGCCTGGGCAGGAGTGCAGAAAGGAGAAAGATTATTGGGGAAATTGCTTGTTTGTAATTCCAGTCCTGAAATTAGAAATGAAATAGCATGTGCAAATCCAAACTTTTTTTTTAACCTGGCTGCTTTGGATCCATCTGTATATTTTGTCCTCATTGGCTTTTCTAAGTTCTAGGATACAAATTGCTGTAGATCTTAAAATAAGCTACTGAATATTCTCTATTCATTTTTACGCATCCCATATGTTACCCAAAATGATGGGCAAATCTACCTTAAAGAATCACCAAATCTGTTTGGAAAGGATGGCACTGGGAGAAAGACTATTTGGCTTTCTTCCTGCATGGAAGGAAAGAAACACCTCCAGAGGAGCTAGGACTTTTTGTGAAGCCTACACTATATTGTAGCATAACACAATGATTCAAATACTTGTCAAGTTCAAAGTGACTTTAGAGACCACATATTCTAATCTCCCCTTATAACATTATATAATTTGGATAATTTTCCACTTCAAGTATGTCAATACGATGGTTTTGATGACTGCACTTCTTTTGTTCCTACTTTGGAGATGGGAGGGACAGGCTGCAATATACCTTGAGAGGCTATCCCCTGGCAGGGATTAGTCATGTAGGGAGTCTCTTCAAAATAACTCATCTGCTTCCCTTCCTGAGTGTTCCTCTGTCTTTGTGGCTGTTTGTTTTAAATTTTTTATTGTTTACTTAACATAGCCTGCAAGTGACCCATACGGTATTCATTTGGAACGATGCGCCTTAGTGAGGCTTTTTATGACACCCTGCAGATGTTAGGCAGCAGTCCCACGGTTCTCACCATCACTGGGGACACACGTTCAGCCTGGATCATCTCTCTGTGAAAAGCTCCACAAGAATATCTTTTTCATTATTTAACACCCACTTATTGTATTTTATTTGAACGTTTGATCTTCAGGTTTACTTATTTAGCCCAAAATGAAAACGTGACACCTAATCCCAATCTAAAAACTAGTAAATGTTCTAAGTTCTGAAAATGGGAAAGAATTATGATTTTTCATAAAGGTTCAAAACTTACATGAGGTATAGGTGGGAAGACACACTCAGGTTGAAACAAAAGCCTATTAGAAACTTTTTTCATGCTCACGATAAGAAAATAAGACAGTGATTTGTTTACAAAAACCATAAAAATAATTCTCAAAAACCATTTCGGTTACAAATAGTTATGAATTTATTTATAATTAAGCAATCTATGATGTTTGGAAGTTATCACTGGTAAAATGTTATCCCCTATTTAATTTTGCATTCTTGTTGATAATGCATAAATCTCTGTGATTATGTTCTTAAGTTAAGGAATTTAAAATAGCTCTATTTTAGATGCTCCTACTTTTCTGGCTTAAAAAAAGCCTTTCATATACCAACCAGGATACCATCCAATAACAATTCCTAAGGCTTGGAAACTTCTCTAATCAGATTCTTCTTAATGACACGGTGCTCAATACTTGTCATTTTTAATTGTAGATGACAATAGCGAACTGTAACAATTTCATTTCCGTAGGAACCAATTCATTATCATGCAGTCTGCCAATGATGCTCTTGTTCCAACTCCTCCCAGCATGCCTACTTAGCCTTCATCAAATATTTTTCCTTTAAAAGTAAACCAATACAGAGCTTTTTAGTGAGTCTTGTGATGTGGTTCAGTATCAATAGTTTCCAAATAGATTTTACTGGATCAAGATAACGAGATGTTTCCTTCAATCCACATATCCAGCACCTTTCTGTTATGTAGTAGAAACCGTACCTTGTGAATAATAATATTGTTCCTTATGTCATACTTTCAGCTTATGTGAAAGTATTTATATCATTGTATTTCATTTTGCACTTCCTGAGAAGACTGGTTTACAGTAAAGATTAACAGTTATTTTATTAAAATGCTTCATTATTTAAGGTGAATCCTGGTGACTTAATAATAGTTGGAGAGTTTAAAAATACTCAGGACAGATACCTCTGTGTGTTCACATATCTTTTGCCCTCTCTAGACTATTACTAGGGGGCAAGACCTGTTTGTTATTCATCTTTGTATATGGAGTACCCAATACAGTAGGTTGAAAATAAGGAGTCAACAGTTCTGTTGAATAAATCAATTGATGGTTAAATGGATATAAATGTTGCTACCAGTCATATACGGAGATTTGCAGTGTTCTGAGATTTACATTTACAATAATCTGAAAATTAAAATATCCTGCTATTTTGATCCTTCCCTTCTTTTTTCTCTTTTGTCTCAGAAGTCATGTAACTAAAGCAGGTTACTCATAGATTTTTACTAGGAAGATGTTTCTGACCTGAAACCCCCACGTTTCCTCCTCTGGCATCTGCTCTATGCTCTACTTTCCATTAGGATGGGTTCATTTTCTGCCTCATGGTTTGGACTCTCAGCCTCAGTCTCTGCTTGTGCTTCATTTAGTGTTCACCATTCATGGCATGGTTGGGCTTCTTGCCCTTTAAATCAGGAGAGCCTGGCATCATCCTAAGCTGAGACTGCTCTTACCACGACTTCTTCCTGAGAGCCCTTCCTCTTAGCAGCAGAGCCTTCTTGTTCTCCCTGTTAGGAATGTGTCCACATAGTCAGCAGCTCTGCAGTCCCTGCAGCCACACGTCTCCAGCAGTAGGTCACACACTGCAGCCTGGCTGCCACTCCAATCACTGGCCGTATTCATCAGCCCTTTCTTTAGTGCTCTCTGTGGCTGGAAGCCTGGTTTTTCTCCAACATGAAAGCCCTGTATTTAGTTAGTGGGGAGAGCACAGCATGTTTGAGGGTGGCAGCTGGAAGACTACCTTCCCCACCAGAAACAGATCAAATGGTCATTTGAGATATTTCCAGGTTTCCTTGTTTAAAAGGCAGACAGATCAAAGACACTGTCACCCTCAAAGATTTGAAGACTAGCAGAGCAGCCTCAAGGCCGTCACCCCGTCATGACCCATAACTGTTCACTGTTTGTGGTGACTTTGCACTATGTGATTTGCCTGTCTACCTTAATCAAAGGATCTGGAGAATCAAATACTAGTACACTTAAATATTCTGTCTTGAATATCAACAAGAATAGGGCCATTTGTTATTTGAATACATTGGAAGAAAGTAATCTGCATATATTGTTTTTAAATTTGCTACATAAACCCAGGATACATGCTAGTGTTGGCTGTAGTTTTTAGTTTTTATTTTTAGGAAAGATCTAAAGTATTACAGCAGTTAAGTCTTATTTCATTCAGAAAGCTTTATTTGACTTTCCCTTAAAACCAAATTACCTCCTGTATGTGGCCATATTACAAGAAGTTACGCTAGAACTAGGCATTTCTCCTGAAATTTTCATTTTTATAGTCAGGGTTAACTTGACTATATTCTCCACTATGATGATTTTAGGCTGATAAGGTCCTTTATGAGCAGAGGATGGATCTTACTTATAATTTTTACCCCTAATATCTAATAGAGCACCTGAAACAAGTTTATCACTCAGTATTTCTTGAATTTGTTAGTATAAATTCCTAACATACATTGTGCTCTTGTCCTGTGACTAGTTTGAATGTCCCATTTTTTTGTTGTCTACATTTATAACTATTTACATTATATCTAGTTAGGTATAATATGTGTACACATACATGTGTCAATTTAGAAAGAGAAAGGGAGGGAAAGTGCGCATTGAGGAAATGTTTTGTCCATGCAGTAATGGTTAAAAAACAGCAATGGATTTTCTCGAATGTGGTTTTATTTTATGGTATTTCAGTATATAGCTTTCTCTCTATTCACTCACCTAAAAAAAAAAAAAAAAAACCCAAGGCTCTATCAACTTGATTGAGGAAAGGATTGTGGGAGTCACTAAAAAGATAAAAAGTCAATAAATAGTTCCAGCTGCCAATCATATAAACACAAGATAAAAAAAGAAAATCAGAAAAGGCAAATAAATGTTTCCTTTTATTTGGGTAAATTTCCACATATGAAAGGATATCTTGGGTTAGCAGGGAAAGCAATCTGACTTTACCAGCAGCTTTGCAAACATGGTCACTATCATCACTATGCATCACCTCTGATTGACTTCCTCCTTGCTACCAGGTTCCATTAGGCACCGGATTAGAAAACACAGAGTTTGAGCAGTGCAACAGCATGCTGCAGGTGGGCTTGCCAAATTAAAGCCCCAGGCCCAGGGTTGTCATTGTTGTTGTTATTTTCATAGAAAAAGACTAAGGATAATGTAAAAGAAAACAATTCAAATAGCCAGAAAATATAGCAAAATGTGTCATTGCTAACAGTTAATTGTATTAATCAGCTTGAGATATTTGTAAGGTAAAACTGAAATTGTATTTAGATTAGTGTAAATACTTGATTCTCTTGTTTGAATTGTAATTGTATTTTAGATAAGCCAGCAATAATTTATAATTTTACTTTGGGAATATTTTTCGACTTATATTTGATTATAATATGTTCACAACACAGTATTTTACTCACAAAGCATGACATCTTCTTTTGTTGATTTCTTTCCTTTGATATCTATTCAACTTGCTCATGCCTTGTGCTTCATGTTGGAAAAGGACTGTATCACATCTTAACTTCATGGGAAGAATCAATCACGCATTAAGTGAATTATTATATATTGCATGCCTTGCACTATCCTTGGAGGAAAAAAGATACTTTGCATTAAGAAACCTTCCCTTCAAGTCTTTCTGAAAAAGTAAATGGGGGATCTGTTTATATCTTCAGAGTACTTAACTAAGCAGAATAACTATCATTGTCAATAATTTAAAACTACAATTTATGAACATGTTCTATAATAATAAAATGTGTTTGTAGAATTTAATATGCCAAAATATCAGAAAATATTTTAAACCATCCATTGTGCCTACATAGAAAATATGCTATTTATAACTTTTGTGAATAATAAGCATCTTTTATATACCTATGTGGCAGTTAGAACTCTAGGATGGACCACATGATCACTTCCTCCTGATATACACACTCTGTGGAATCCTATCCCAGTAATAGTGGGTGGACCCAGGAATGTGATGAAATATCACTCCTATGGTTATGTAACATTGTTTGTCAAAAGAGAATTTGTAGACATAATTAAGGTTCATAAACAGTTGACACTGTGTGTATTAGTTTGTTTTCACGTTGCTGATAAAGACATACCCAAGACTGGGTAATTTATAAAGAAAAAGACGTTTAATGGACTCACAGTTCCACGTGGCTGGGGAGGCCTCACAATCATGGCAGAAGACAAACGGCACGACTTACCTGGTGGCAGGCAAGAGAGAATGAGAGCCAAGTGAAAGGGGTTTCCCCTGATAAAACCATTAGATCTCGTGGGACTTATTCTTTACCATGAGAAAACTATGGGGGAAACCACACCCAGTATTCAGTTATCTCCCACAAAGTCCCTCCCACAACGTGTGGGAATTAGGGGAGCTACAATTCAAGATGACATTTCGTTGTGGACACAGTCAAACCACATCACTGTGTTAGATGAAACCAAAATAAGCACGTTGCTAACTATTTAAGTTATTGCATAGAGAAAAGTTATTATTAGAATGACTATTTAAAATTTAGTATTATGAATTCATGCATATACATGAATAGACTTCTTGAAAATGCAAGTTATAAAGAAATATGAAACACACACACACACACACACACACACAAAACCACATGGGCAGTTCCATCCACCAACAAGTGCATAAAATGCCGTTACCCACAGACAATCCTAATTGGGGTACTCGCTGGTAACTTGTTACTCCTACTCCTTTTAAAAGTGCAGTTTTCTTCTATTTGATTCAAAGAAAAATGTATTTCCACAAGAAATAACTGGAACCTTGAATTAAGTACCTGTCAGTATGTTTTGATTCTCACTATTATCAATAATAATCTGTTACCATTTAAAATAGTGCATAATGCTTAATGTTATAAGAATTATATTTCATACATATTCTTAATCCATGAATGAATGACAAATATGTTACATATTTATAAAATTATGAAAAATGCTTGTTCAAACTTAATGGTAATGATATTATCATAATAAATGACTGCTGTTCCATAATGAGAGACTTTTAGGGAAATTCTTTCAGGTCATTCTGGGATGTGGTGAACCACCTTTGGAATAACAGTCAAGTCTCCCCATTTTGAAGAAGTTAGAACCTATACTAACTGCTCTGCCTCTAACTATGTTGTCCTTGATAAAACAGTCTTTTGCCCCATTGTTCAAATATTCGTAACTTACAAAGAAGTTTATCAAATCCACTGCATTGAATTGGCTTGTAATTACAGTCTGTTGTATACATTTATTGTATTTTTTTCATTTACAGTGTGACTTATGAGTCTGATATAGTCTCAGTCAATTACATGTGTATAATCATTATTGAACCAAAATAGACAATGGTGGGTCCGGAGCCAGTCTAGCCTGATACCTTAATGGGCCTTTAGAGACTTTTAATACACTGACTACTGGAATAATAGAGAGTCAATCTACTGAATGACTTTGTACATTTTGATTTTTTTAAACTCTTCAGGTACAAAACAACATTCTTAGAGGAAGTAACATTAAAAGTAACAATCACAATGCCATATGAAAAGACTTGAATTCCAGATGTACTTGACTATGCTCCACATAGGAAGGGATGAGGAAGTTGAAGAGAAATTTAAGAGCTGGTTTTATTTGGAACCACTGTAATACTTTTACCTCTAATTGAAGAAAATATAAAGTGGGATTGAGAGTTCCTTTTAACTTTATGTTCTTTCTAAAAATAGATGTAGTGGATAAATAACCCAGGAAAATTTCTAGAAGAGTATCGTGGTGTAAATAAAAACATACTAGTAATATCCGTATACCTAGTTCAGAATTTCAATATAAGAGAAACCAGAAGTCTTTTTAGAGCAATCACCAATAAATTATAATTCTCTAATTCATTTACTTAAATGTTAAGGGATAAGTTAAAGTGATAGATATAAATTCCCATCTTACCATTTAAAATATGGGATTACTGTGAACTTCAATATTCTGTTAAATAA
The DNA here is from genome assembly GCF_008728515.1 of Papio anubis. Taxonomy (NCBI): domain Eukaryota; kingdom Metazoa; phylum Chordata; class Mammalia; order Primates; family Cercopithecidae; genus Papio; species Papio anubis. Next base: position 139,416,761 of record NC_044978.1, on the reverse strand, counting down.
TAGTAATAGAACTTACTCATTGGATCATTATGGGGATTAAAAGAGGAGGCATATGCAAAGCTATAGGAAGTACTCAATTACAATATAATTATTATTCAATTATTCCTTTACACCAAAATTTCATAAGTACCTATTAGCTGTGTGACAGAGAAAATATATTTTAATAATCACACTACCCTGAAAATGAGTTTTAATCTTGAAAGACCTTAGAAGAGGTCTCACTGAAGTCTTTTCCATTCTTCAATTAGCTCTGGTAAGGGGGCCATAGATTTTTGTGGTTCAAAGGAAAGAAATGAAAAACAAATTTTAAAATTTTAGAAAGAAAAAAGAGGTGGAAAAGACAAACTGAAACTACATATTTGTCAGCTCCATGAAAAAAGAAACAGATATCTAATGGAAAAAGCAGAAAATTGTACTATATGTATTTTTCAAACATTTTTTTTACTTGACAGAAAAATCATATTCAGCAAAATTCTATTAATAGATGTGATACAGACATCTTCCAAACCACGTTTTTATCTCAGTTACCCCCATTTTCTAGCCAAAACAGAAATAAAAATATCATACTACAATGGGACAGACTCACTCTTTTCATTGCTAAGTTCCATTTTGGTTCATTTGAAACTTCTAAACCCCTAAAAATATTCTGGCCCTATATTAATAATGAGCAGCTTGGAGCCTCATTTCCTTGCAAACTTGCGTTGAAGTTAAGTAATAAAATAAGTGATGGAGAAAATGTACATACACACACACATACACACTACACAAACTGATCTTAGATTAGAAATTGTGGACTCTTTTCTAAGGATAGATTCTCCTAGGTTAGCACCACACAAAAAGCTCTTCACATTTCTCAGAGTTCTATAGAACAGAACTCGGAGAATGGGTAGCAGAGTTCTCTGCCCAATCTTCTCAAGCTAAAATTAAGTTGTTAGCTGGGGCTGCCATCTCATCCGAGGTTCAGATCCTTGTCCACATGCTTTGGTTGTGGTTGTAGACAGAGTTCAGTTTCTTGTGCTGTAAAGCAGAATTCCGTTTTCCTGCTGTCAGTCCTTAAAAAGACCATCAGTCTTTCTATTTCTTTTTCTATCTCTGTGTCTACCTTTATCTCAATCTCTGTCATTTCTCCTTCTCTCTTTCTTTCTCTTTCTCTCTCTCCAAGGTCTGTGACTGAGGATTCAGAATTAAATAGTTAAAAACTTCAGTTTGACTCTGGTACTCCAGCTGCTGAAATATTAACAGCATTAAATGCAGGCAAATGGGAAATGTGAGTGTAGACCAGAAGCTGTTCAGCTGTGTGCTCTTGTTTTGTTGGTTCCTGAGAGTAGAATCTCTTCTGCTTTTCCCAGACAGATGAAAAGTGACAAGGGTGGTAGGAATATTTGATATTGTTACCACAATTCTTTGAAAGCAAAATTTGGCAGATGGATAGAGAAGAGAGGGGAGGGGTTAATGTTCAAATTTGTTTTTTTTTTTTTTTTTTTTCAAGAAACATGTTTTTAGTATGGTATGAAACACCCTAGACAAATCTGTACCCTATATGAAAAATGGTTCCCTTCTTCATTTTTTAAAGTATATTTGTTTGCAATCAGTACACATAACAGGTATGAAAAAAGGAAAATAACAGGAAATAGGGGTATTCCTAATGTTTCTCAATTCAAGTTGAAATGAATTTAGAAAACAACATTGAATAATATATTATATTTACATAAAATATTCTTTAAAGGTGTGTGTAAACATGTAGGTAAAGATATTATTGGAAATTTCTGATTAGCTTTTAACTTGGTCATTGAAACATTATGTCGGTTGATTCACTTAAAAGTATCTAATAAGTTCTGCAAATGCGCAGAATTTTCTGGGAACATTGAAGTTAGAGATGAACATAGTATTAATATCTTATTGCTCATGTTACTTAAAATATTAAAAATCAGTCATTTCTTTGGTGAAAATAATTGTAGTCATAAAAAATGTTCTCATTTGCTTTTAATTTTCTAAATAAGTAAATCTTAACCTCATATTTGCATATGGAACTGAATCTTTTAATAGTATTTGTATAAGTTTCATCAATGAATGTGTTCTACGCATGAAGCATGATGGAATATCTAATTATATTTTTAAAAAGAAAAACATTCATTTCTACACATTGGTACATAACTTCACCTTCTTCAACTTCCCAGATATTTCCAATGTCCACATTTTGGTTACATCCTTGAATTTTTGTTATTTCCTTAATATGTCTGGCTTCAGGAGTTTTCTTCTTTTAAATTAAGCAATCTCTGTTATCTGAAAATCAAGCATAAAGACAGCCATTCACTTCATTTTCAGGATATATATTGAACACTAGAACCAAATTAATCTCTTGCACCTCAAAATTAAGAAGGTTCTAATGACACAGCCAGTGAAAATGCACAGAATTATTACAGTTGAGTTTACCAAAGCAAGTTATTCTATTTCCATCACCACTATGATTAAGTTCCTTTAACTCAATGGATTCCCCATTCCTACAACTGACTTTCCTGCAGTCTTAATAGCCAACTTGTATGCTTTCCTTATACCTAGAGGATTTAAATATGAAATCAACTTATACTGTAATTTTGTTTTGCTTGAACACATTTTCTCGTTTCATTTGTTTTTTATTTTATGCTCTTAGTCAGTGGTGTGTTCCTCCCTATTAAGGCCTTCATTGCCTTATAATTACTACCATTATACACACGAAAGATACAACTGAGGGGAGTACCTTTACATGCAGCCACTCAGCAATATAAAAAGCTATGTGTTTTTCACATGGAACAAAGTCCCTAGATGTCACTCACAGGCCTCACTGTGTAGCAGTCATTTCTTTAGCACATCAACTGCCATCTATCTAGCTGGCCTTCAAAATTGTGATTTCAGACACTGGTGAATTTAATCTCATTTCATAGATACACTAATGTATCAAACCAAAATTGGAATTTAAAATGAAAAACATAATTGTTACCTGAATGGAATACTCCTATGGACATGGTGGACATAGTCTAAATACATGATACTGCTACTTTGGATACTGATATGATCAAATTATGTAGAATGTCAAGTTATTAATAACTTGAACTAATATCTCAAGGACAAGAATATCAAGGTCTGTATGATGAGAGCATTTTCTCTCTGTATGTAGATGCACATGGAAAAATAAGTAAAAAGATTGCTCAGAATCAGAATAAGGAGAGTTAGATAAGCCGATTTATTTATTTATTTATTTATTTATTTATTTATGACAGAGTCTTGCCCTGTCTCCCAGGCTGGAGTTCAGTGGTGCAATTATAACTCACTGTAGCCACCTCAAACTGCTGGACTCAAGCAATCCTCCAGCCTAACCTCTCAAGTGGTTTAATTTTTTGTGGAGATGGAGTCTTGCTACGTTGCCCAGGCTGGTCTCAAACTCATGCAAGCAATCCTCCTGCCTCAGCCTCCTAAAGTGTTGGGATTGTAGATGTGTGCCACCACACTTGGCCTAAATTGCATGCTTAATAGTTTTGGGCCATTACAGATGGACACCAAATGCAATCAAGGTTTTGTTAATGGGGAGGGAACAACATAACCCCTTGAGTCTATCTCCAGCTTAGACATGACTTTGCCAATGGGAAAGAATTCTTGAAGTTCATTGCCCGAGCCCGATACTTTTCTACAATGTTTGAAAGATACTTTGAATATTGACATCTGTGATGCCTCTTCAATATGATCTCATGGATGATTAATAGTCTTCTGTCTTCCCAGGGATTGGGACACTATTTTTAATACATATACTCTATACATTTTTCACATTTCTCTCTTGTTCCATTCTGTTTCAGTCTTATAATTTAACATTAAGAGAGCAATATAATTTCTTATTATTTTCAAGTTTTTGAGAAATAACTCATTCTGGGCTATAAATATTGACAAGTATATATTTCTTAATGTCTTTTCCATGCACTTAATTTTATAATCTAACTTAATTTTTAAATTTAAATTTAAATTAGAAATGTTCAGCAGATCTTTGGATACTGATATGATCAAATCATTAGAAAATGAGTTTTGTAGGTGTCGCCAGTTTATGCTATTAATCAAAATGGCAAACAGAAAATCATTGAGTCGTGAAGTCTCATTCTACCTCTAGAATCCTTAGTGAAGAACCTGGTAGGTTGAAGAGCGAATCAAGTATACCTGTAGCTAATTTTATAGTACTCCTAATTCACCTCTTCCTCAGTGTGTCATTTCCCCTCCTCCACAAATCCCACTTGCTTGTTTTCTTGCAAAGCTGCCAAGAAACTGTGAACAAATTTACTGTCTGAATGACTGATTGCTCTCTCAGTGACCTTGAAAAATTACTTGCATCATTAAAAATTCATAGAAAGTAACGTTTTGGAGAATACTCGTATGTAATCATAGTACCTCCTGCTATGCTACTGTACTATTGCAATCTTCTGAACTTTAAAAACTATCTCAAAGACATTAACCTTGCTCTAGGTATCTAGTTAAATCAAAAGTTTCTTGCAGATTTTTCTTTCTCAAATATTCTGCATATTCTCCACGCAGAAAATTCTTCCACCTTTTTCTGCATATGGAGAATAAAAAACAGAAAATCAGAGGGAAGAGTCTGATTGACTCTGAATTTTTGCGACATGTCAGAATGACTATTTCAAAGTGCCACAAAGTATCAAATGAAGAGTGTCAGTTTTTTTTAATTGAGATGAAGTTCACATAACTCATAATAATCATTTTAAAGTGTAAAATTGAGTGGTTTTTTGTGCATTCACAACATTGTGCAACTACCACCCTATCTAGTTTTGAAATTTTTTAACACCACAGAACATCCTCTACCCATTAAGTAATCACTCCATACTTCTCCCTCTTCCCTTCTTCTGGCAACCACTAATGTGCTTTCTGTGTCTATGGATTTGCCTATTCTGGATTTCAATTGTTTTATTTTTAAATATGTACACATTACAAATTCTGCTTATGCATTGATTGTATGCCTCATTTTTCTTGAGGAATGAGATATGGAGGACTAGGATTTGAAATCCTAGTAATAATTCCTGGAAACTCTGCCAAAATGGTAAAGTCTCACCATAAGCAGCCTTCTGATCTCTCTCCCAGAGCAAGTATCACCCTCTACTGTCATAATCTGCTTATTTGTCTGTATTCTCTTCAAGACAGTAATCACTGGTGGGCTTTTTTCTAACTATAATGCTTAGCACAATGCCTTTATATGTTTCAGTCCTTGGTGTTTGCTGAAGGAAATGAAGGGGAACAGGAAGAGAAGAGGTGGAGCTCATTGGTGATATTTTGACCCTAGATGAATAAATGAAGAAATTATTTTAATGGATACTTTTCCTTTTTTGTTCTTGCTTTCTTGCTTTCTTGCTTTTCTTGCTTTCTTGCTTTCTTTCTTGCTTTCTTGCTTTTATCTTTTTTTCTTTTTCTTCTTATTTTTTTCCCCTGATGTCTGACTTTCCTGAAATTAGTTTGTAGACTATGGAATTGGTTCCAGAATATACTTATTGTATTAAAATTGACCTTACCTTATCTTATCCAACATTTGGCTTTATTAGCGTATGAGGAATGATTATGTGTCATGTATTATTATCTAATTGGTAAAGAGCTATGTTTAATTATCTGGGTAATGCAATCTGATTTTGATCTGCCTGTTTTCTTTCACTAGGCTTTCTTTCCTCTTGCACAACATGTGTCTCTCAACCCACCCCCAGCACCTTGCCCGAAGCATTGGTGCTTAGTCTGGTAGGTTCAGTCAATGAACACTCACCCAGTGCTAGAGTGAGACAACTAGTTAGATGACTGCCCATGGAAAAGGGAGAAAAACTAGTTTCAAATCCCATCCTTCCTCGGGTATATTTTCTGTAAAATCTGATTATTTGGCATGGGATAGTAGGAAATATGATCACAGGAAGAAAACCCATTGTCAACCACGTTCGATTTCCTATAAGACAGCTTCCTTCTAATGGGCAGATTGCCCACCACAAATAGTAGTGAGTATCATTTCAACAGTGGATAAGATAAGCACTTTCTTTAACCTTACCCTCTTTATTTCACTTCATGTTTCAAGATAACGAATGCTGGTAGATCTGTGTTGTATGTCTGAAAAAAGCAAATGGTAAAAACCTTCCCCATAATTCTTTAAACTTCAATGCTTATGTGCCTTCGTTCTCTGTTGGCTTGGACAAACAATTCCTTCATAGACGAGGCATTAGGAATGTATTTTAATCTTGTTTCCAAGGTTCTGTGAAGATAGTGCTACCTATTTGATTTGTGGAGAAGAATGGGTCCTTGCTGATTTTACAGAATTTCTAAGGAAATTGTTTTCTGCTCATTTCATCTTTCCTCTGGGTAACACGTCACATTATCTTGTATGGCAGTGTCTGCTGTTTGCTTCTCAGTGCCATTAACATACATCTGGGCCACCCTTTGTGTGGAACTGTCCCCTGGTGAAACCCTCAGTGGTCTGGGATGGAGAAAGACTGCAATTTACAGAGTCCATTATCACCTCTGGACGTGTAGAATGATAATGGAAGTGACAGAGGTGCAGCTGAAAATTGGCTCTTAATATTTTATGTGTTCAAGCAAAGGATTGGAAATCTCATGCTGCTCTTTAGGGAAAATGAAGTATGTGGGATTTTTTTTTTATTAGAAAGTTGTACCCAAAGAGTTGACTGCAGGGTTTCAAAGAAATTGTTACACCATATTCATTTCGTGTTAACCAGTACTTTTCACTAGGGAAAAATACTTTTGTGTGAAAAATTAATATATGGAAGCAAAGTATATCCAGCATTGAAGCAAATTTAAAATGATGTACCGTATACATTACCACTTTGTTTTAACCAATATGCTATGTCTATAGAGTCATAAATATTTGCTTTAAAAGGTTATCTTTAAATTGTTTGGTTGCTTTTTGTTACTTTCCACCTAACATATTATTTTCTGATTTACAGACTTAGGACAATGTTTGAAGAGCCATCATGGTAATGCTGATTTTGGAAAGGGAAATTTTGTGTCAGATATTTTAGTGTTTAAGACATATAGTATAAGATAGAAAACAAATACAGTTTCTGAAATAGTTATATTGATAATTTAACATTTATCTCATTTGTTATAATGCTTATTATTTCACTAAAGAGATGTTTATCAAAATAATTTTTCTTGAAAAATATAGTTGCTTTCTGTTTTGACTAAGATGTGAAACAATACAGTGTTGGTAGAAGAATTTTATTACTTTTCATCATCTGATCTCAGACAAAACAAAGTAGCAAGATAATATTTTTTCTTACTAATAAAAGATTAAATGATTTGAAATTTAGCAAATGTTAAGATATGTTTTTATTTCCTTAATTTTATTTATGATGAGAATTTCCAATTTCTCTACTTTACCAAATAGTAACTATTAGTGGCATTACTATATTACTATTGAGTTATGGTTAAAATATCTAGATTTTACATTTTGAAGCATTTGGAGATGAAGGGATAAACCTGGTGAGGTTTTTCAGTAGCATTTCAGAAATGACAGCCTGCTTTTTCTGATATGTTTCTGTCGAAGTTTCCTTTCTGGGAATGAGTATCACTTTTCTAAGCTGTAAGCAGGAAAAGTTTCAAGCTGCTGTGGTGGGCTTCACCCCTAATTTAAATCAGCAGTGCCTGCCATTTGGAATAAGGTCCCAGTAGATCAGTTTATTTAGATGTGTAATGTGATTCCGATGCCACTGACAAGATCAGATTAACAAGACTTCCAGGTTGAGATTTAAAGTGACTTCTAAATGCTACAAACACTCTGCTAGTGATGCTCAACTAATTGCTACATAAGTTATAGGTTTTTCATATTTTTATGAAATAAATATAGGTTTTACATTGTATGGAATCAATATGAATACCTTTAATCACTAACATTTACTGAAGGTATATGTGCTAACAAAATTATAGGCACTTTTACATATGTTCTCCATGCTACGTTAGTCCTTTGGGGCATGCTTATGAGGGAAAAGGTGATTGTCTTGGTCTTTGTTAGCCCCAGACCTAGTTTAATTCCTGGAAATTGATAGGACCTCAATAAATATTTGTTGAATGATTTAAGACATTACTTAAGGTGTGATGACAAGGATATCTATGTAAACATTTTAATTTGCTCTTTCAAATAAGCAACTTGGAAAATATGTATTAAATGGATGACTTTTTTAGTTTATTCCATGCCATACACTGCAGTTTATGGAAACACATTACTGTTATTTAAGCAGCATTACTTATAATAGACAATGAAGAAATAAATTTCTCACTTAAGGAAATAAGACAGAGAAAGGAAGCTGAAAGAACAATACTACTCAAATAGTTTTTCACAGTGCAATTCAACAACATTAGATCTTTGATGTAAGAAGCACCACCAAGGCCATGTGCAGTGGCTCATGCCTGTAATGCTGACACTTTGGGAAGCCACACCAGGAGGATTTGAGTTTCATAGTGACACACACCCTCTACAAAAAAAAAAAAAAAAAAAAATTAATTAGCTTGGTGTGCTGGCATGCACCTTTAGTCCCAGCTACTCAGGAGGCTGATGTGTGAGGATCACTTGAGCCGAGGAGTTTGAGGCCTCATTGAGCCATGAACCTATGATTGTGCCACTACACTCTAGCCTAGGTGACAGAGCAAGATCCCATCTCCAAAAGGGTGGGGAAAAGAAGCACCACCTTACAATTTACATCATGCTAATTACCTACAATGCCTAGATGCAGTGATGACATGGTGGAAAGGGCAGATCTATTATCTGTTTTCTCAAAGGGAAATGATGTATAGATAGAAACAGAGAGATTCTTATAAAATAGAATTCTTCTTGGTGAGTTGCTGACTAAAATTAAATTGAAAGAAGCAAATAAATCTTGAATAGTTAAGGGATTGTTCCTCCCTGCTGACAGTAACAAGAAACTTGGGTATGGGCCAGATTTTCCATTGCAGTCTGAAGACCTTTGATTTCCTGAAATGCATGTCTCCAAAGTTTGATAAATGCTCCAATCTTTAAACACTACTAGAACCTAGAACTTCCCCCATACAAACAATAAAATGTAAGACTCAAATAACTTTATTGTTTCAATAAATATAAGACTAAGATTATTAATAAAGTCACTAACAGACATTTTAGTTGGCACATTTACTAGACGAGTTCTGTATAGAGTTTATATGTAGATGTGTTCAGTTACAAATTTGAAACGTTGCAGAATTTCACATTCCACTCTTTATACAAGCTGCTATTTTCTGACTAAAAACTGCCAGCACTTTCTTAGATGTCTTTATGTTTTCCTCATTCCTGTCAATGGCTTGAAGAATTGGCATTCTTCTGGGGAAACATTTTTCATGAGAGAAAAAGATTTTTGTTATTTTATGAGCATAAGAAAATTAGCTATGTGAGATGTGGATGCTGCATACCACCATACACTTTACAGGAAGTGCATATTCATCATAACAAATTTAGAATTATTTTTCATTGATGAATCTCATATTAAAAATTAAGGGTTCAATCCATAAGTGTCCGTGATTATTTTTAAAGGGGCTGGTTTCATGAAAGGCCTGGAATTTTGGTGGTGATGACAGACAATGGTCGTCTCATTGCTTTTGGGTACCAAGCATGTACATAAATAGAATTCCAGAGATAAAAACTTTATCAAGTTGGGGGCTTAACTGGTTTGCTGTTTTGAGAGGGGTCAGGTAACATTGACCTTTCTTTTTGTTACCAGGTGTGGATGTTCCCTCTGGGTCCTGCCAGGTCTAGAACAAAATAGCAATATTTCAAGTGTCTTTTTTGTTAACATAATTTGATTTTTTTTTCCCAGTAGGAGCAAGTTTGCATAATCAGTATGTGGGGATGTGTCAGGTGTAAGGGGAAGGCAATGGATATGGGGTCTTGCCTGGCATAACCTTAGATCAAATGGCCCCATGATATTAGAAGAGTCTACTTAGAGTCCCCAAAGAAAAGGGGCACCTAGAACGGATTACTAACTACTTCTGTTTTCAAGTTCAGTTGGCTGGAAATCACATGAAAACAATTTTAGCATCCAAATACAAGGAATCATTAAATCATATAAAATGTTCATCTCAAAAGAGAGTGTATCCGTTACTTACAGCTTTATCTGTGTAAAAATGTGTTTCCCAGGTGTCATGACATTAGCATATACTTTCATGTTAAAATTCTGCAGTCTCGGTAGTTGTAATTGAATTTATTAAAGGAACACAGGTGGAAAATGTTATTGCTCTGTACTTTCTCAGACCACCACATGTTACACTTGCCACCATTTTCGCTCAACTCCACCCTGAGTTAAAGCTGCTTTTCCCAGGATTTGGAGACATTTTGCTTATCTTTCCTTAACTCGATCCACTATGTGCCATCACTAGAATTTAAAATTGATTTCATATCCATAGAAATTAATTTGATCCTCACAATAATCCCAAAAGATAGACAGAGTCAGTTGTGTTGTTAGTGAACTTCTCTCTCCGATGAGGAAACTAAGGCCCAGAGAGGTCTTATGGGTTGCCTCTGGTGATGAGGTTTTTGGTTTTCAAATGTTGCTCGTGTGGCTACAACCTGGCTTCATTGTTCTTCCCACAGAAGATAGTGTCCACAAATCAGGCTTTCTTTCTCTCTCTCTCTCTCTCTCTCTCTCACACACACACACACACACACACACACACTAGCAAAACTTGAACACTTGTGACATGCTAACATCACCACCATTTTCTCTCAGCCCCGCCCTGACATATCAGGGTGAGGCTCTCAGGGTGGGGCTGAGAAAAAATGGTGGCGATGCATGTTAGCATGTTACAAGTGTTGCTTTTCTCAACTGCACATAAGCTAGAAAGTGTCAGCAGGAAAGAGATTGTTTGCTCTACTTACGAAAGCCCTTTCCTATCTATCAATCTGTCAAAATTCTATCTATCCTATGGTGCCAGCCCAAGCCTCTTCTTCCTGGAAGAATATCCCCTTTCCTACAGATTATTTTTCCCCTGTTATAATATTCTTTACAGTCTGTCTTATGGTAGACTTTTTTTTTTTTCCTTCCATCATTGCATCTCAATGAATCTAAAATTGGGCACAGGCTGGGCGCAGTGCCTCATGCCCATAATCCCAGCACTTTTGGAAGCCGTGGCAAGCAGATCACCTGAGATCAGGAGTTTGAGACCGGCCTGTGAAACCCCATCTCTAACCCCATCTCTACTAAAAATACAAAAGTTAGCTGGGCATGGTGACAGGCACCTGTAATCCCAGCTACTTGGGAGGCTGAGGCAGGAGAATTGCTTGAACCTGGGAGGCCGAGGGTGCAGTGAGCCGAGATTGCGCCACTGCACTCCAGCCTGGGTGACAGAGCGAGACTTTGTCTCAATAAATGAATAAATAAACAGGCCGGGCGCGGTGGCTCAAGCCTGTAATCCCAGCACTTTGGGAGGCCGAGGCGGGTGGATCACGAGGTCAGGAGATCGAGACCATCCTGGCTAACATGGTAAAACCCCGTCTCTACTAAAAATACAAAAAACTAGCCGGGCGTGGTGGCGGGCGCCTGTAGTCCCGGCTACTCGGAGGCTGAGGCGGGAGAATGGCGTGAACCCGGGAGGTGGAGCTTGCAGTGAGCCGAGATCGCGCCACTGCACTCCAGCCTGGGCGACAGAGCGAGACTCCGTCTCAAAAAAGAAAAAAAAAAAAAAGAAAAAAGAAAAAATAAACAAACAAATAATAAAATTAGGTAGGCCTGAATTTTATTTTCAGAACTGTCACTTTAACTAGCTGTGTGACACTGGGCTAGTTGTTACACTTTCTAATATAACTTTCCTTGTCTATAAATTAGGGCCCTTTTCTCAGTGAAGTTTCGAAGCTTCAAACATGTAAATCATTAAGAAAATGTGTGATACTATGAAGTGCTCAATAAATGGGAGCTATTATTATTTTGGGATTTTGTATCTCTCTGGACTTTAATTCAGATACTCATTTTCCTATGAATCTAGAATAGTAGTTGAATATAGAATTTTATAACAATACATATATCTGTATTTCTAATCTCCAGCTCTTCAATTTTTACTAGACAAAATAGATTCAGATCTAAGAAGATGTATCTAGATAAAATACAACATTATGATCATGCTAGAGAGGAACACATTTTGATTCTGTAACTCCAAGTATTTATGAATATGTTTTAGAAATAATTTTTGTATGTGGTCAATTCTTGATTAGGTCAAACAGAGAAAGAAACTTAAGAATAGATAATGGTAAGATTCTGCCAGTCTACTAAGCTGTGCATAGGGAATGATAGAGGAATGCTGTGGAGACCACCTTGTACATGGACAGCCAAGATAAAACAGTGGTATACTAGTCATGCACAATCAACAGACATATTTAATGCTCCATTAGTGAAAAACCAGATAATTGCGGAAAATAAACTGATTGTTTTTAAACAGAGAAATTTATATTGAGTAAAATTCACCCATTTTAGTGTACAGTTCTATGAGTTTTGAAACACAGTGTGTTACTGCTATAGTTGTGTAGCCAACACAGTCAAGATATAGGATATTTACTATTGTGTGCCAATGAACCTGAAATCAGGCAGGTTTAAATTTAAATCTGTGATCTGCCACTTTCATTAGATGCTTGTCATTGACCATTTTTCTCATCTCCAAAATACACCCTCTTGTCTACTTTCTGTCAATTCCTACCCTTGCTCCCATTGTCTGGTAACACTTACTTATTTCCTCGCCCTGCAGTTTTTTTCTTTCCCGGGATGTCATATAAATGTAATCTAAATAGACATCATTATAAGCTTATTGAGTATTGCACAATTATTGTATGTAAGAATCTGTATTGTAATATTAAGCAGTCCTTCAGAGTGTATCACGTATGGGATGCTCATTTTTTGTGGATGGAGTCAGATAACTATTTTTGAATTCTTGCCTTCTATTTTGTAGAATTTTTTTTCCTACAGCCTTTGCCTCTGTCTTTACAGCTTGCCTTCAGTTTGCCCTCTGGCTACTACTTGCTATGCTCTCCTCTTCTTATTTGCTACTTATTTGTATCATAGTAAATCAGATTAAATAACTTGTTGAATTGTTGGTTACTTAAGAACGGATGAGTTCTGAATGAGGCCGGTCTCTTTAGGCACTCTCTTGAGACAAAGTGTGTCCTTCCTTTATTCTAGGTACTTTATAAAATCTACCTTTATAAAAACCACATCTCCCCGCCATTTTTTTTTCAGGCTTTTTGGTATCTTCCAGAAATGTGATATTCTTAGTGAGTAACTTCTGGTGGTGCTATCTTAATAATAATAGGGAGTCACATCTCAGGCTTTCCCTCTCCTCCGCTCCAGCACTGAACACCTGTGTTTCACTGAGCAGCTTAAGACTCACTTCTTCCACCTCTTCAGAAATGTATCTTGATGACTCCACTCGATCTACATTTCTCTCACATCGCTCAGAAAATTCACTTATTGCTTTATTGCATACTCATTGTTTCACAGTAAGTTGGGGCTTCTCTTGGCAACAAAATTGTCAAGAACTTGTACTTTCCCCTCTAAATGCTTCCTTCATACTAGACATATTGCCAAACCAATAAATATTTACTGATTTATTGCTTGATTAGCTGGCATAAAGCAACAGAAATAAGAGTATCATTGTCTTACTGAATTTGTTTACTTTATGTTACTGATTCTATCACAGGGTGTGCTATTTTTAAAAAGCCAATTCTACAGGACTGTTGTTATCAAGAGGGGAATTTACAAACGCGCCAGCTGAATCTGAATGGAACAGAAACCTAACTGCATTCAGCTGCATTCCCTGCCTTTTTCACTGCAATTCACCTAAAAGAAAAAAAAAAAAAAAAGATTAATTTCTCTAATTAATTCATCTAGAAGAAAAGGGTTGGGGGGACAGATGAAATTAAGGAGAAAAAAACTAAGAATGGAAATGATATATCGTTGCAAGTAGGGAAGGAAAAAAATAAACCTTAGTAATTTAATTTACAAATCATCTCCTGAAATTTGATATATATTTAATATATAAATTGTCTCTACACCCTCTCCATTACAAAAATAGAAAAGCAAAAGGCAACTAATAATGAAAATCAGTTGGGTGAGGTGACAGCTTTGTCATTGTTTTAATTGGATTCGCTCTCTCCTTCCCTTCTGAAATGACGCACTCAAGACTCTGCCTCCACAGCTGTCAGTTCAGTTCCCTCAGACATTATTAAACCCTGCAGCGAAGCTTCCATTGGAATACATCTACCAAAAGTGGCTGTTCATATGTTTCTCTGTTTCTAAATATAATTGAAAACTGTTTTAGTGTGATATTTCAGTTAATTTTTTTTAATGGAGGCAAAATCGCGGAGTTGCAGAGTGGTGATAATCCCCTGCAGATACAGGACCATCAGAGCTTGCCCAAGAGCTGTGAGTACTGGGAGTCAATGGAGGAAAGAGTTATGGCTTCGCTCCTCCAGTTCTGAGGTCTGTTTTACTGTGTTGTACCTATGGTACTTTGTCCCCATGGCCAATCATACACGTTCCTAAAGTGCTTTAAAAGGCAATACACTCCAGCTGCCTGTTTACTTGTTGTCAGACAAGCAAGTATCCCCATTTTGTAAGTGGGATTGCTGAGGCCCACAGTGAACTTCCAAGACCCCATGGTGAATAAAGAAGAAAGAGGTCAATGAGCAGGTCTTTATCTGCCAGTGCAGTTTTCACTGTAGAACCCCACATTAGCAGAGATAAGCTGAATTCTGTTGTCCATCTGTCCATTCCCAGTATAGTCTATGGAGTTAGTTTCATGCTCTCAAAGGATATTCAGGAGACCATTAGTATATACGGCGATGCGCTGTATTAATAGCCATCTCCATGGTACAAGACTAAGGAATTCACTTTGTCAGTATTCAAAAATGGTGATGGAGTCTTAATGGACTAATATATGTTTATGTATATAAAATAAAACATTCATGGTCTAATTAAAATGTTTGTAAATTATCTTGATTTTATCTTAGTGAAAACAGAGGGTGTTTGTATTATTCGAGAGAGAGTATGTCAAATCCTACCAGCACTTTGACTGAAAATTCTGTAATCTCACAGAAATTCAATAAAGAATAATAGTAAAAAGAAACAATAAATATATAGTTCAAATAAACTTTTCTATACCCATTAATATTGATAGAATTCTGTATAGGAACATCATTTTCATGTTCTATCTATAAAAAATAGCACAAACTGAAAATCAAAGATGTTTAAATAATTAAAGGAAAACATTTTTAAGTGTCAAATTTTCAGTGAGTTCCAAATAAAAGAATGATTTATTACATTCTCAAAGGTCCTAGATTCCTCTGCATCCTTGCAGCAAATGATTGGCAAATTGCTTTGATTGTTCCTCTAATATCAGTGTGCATTTAGCATAACAGATACCCTCAGTCATTTGAAGGAATCTTTTGAAAGTTAAGAAGTGTTAAAGAAATGATATTTAACATACTAATACATACTGTGAGTAGCAAAAGTAGGTACCCTGTTACTCCCTGGTAGTTTCTAATTATACTTGAAAAATAACAACACAAAAATACACAAAGACCTCTGAGGCCCTGTCTGATCTTTAAGATGTCCCTTGCCTGACTGTGTCCCTTCTGGTCTGATCACGTAGTATTCTCTTCCCTGTGTCACACTGACTTTCTTGCTGTCTAGTTGTTTAGACTATCCAACCTGCTTGCCAGATCCGGCCTCCTACATTAGCTGTTTCCTCTCCTTGGGATGTTCTCGTAGCAGATTTTGTATTACTTCCTTATTCATATCATCTAGTCCTCCCCTAACCAATCTGGCTAAAATATCCCCAGCTTCTCACTCTTTTTTTTTTTGCAATTAGCTTATCTCCTCATGTGCTCCAACTGGAATGTGAGCTCTTTGAAGACAAGGACTGTCTTGTTCATTATGATGTCCTCCAAACCTAGGAAACTTCTGCCCGAGTGACCATTATGATAAATGATACAAGAAGAAGCTATACATAGCATATATTTGCATGAGTATGGTTTTTTTTTTTTTTTTTTTTTTTTTGTATGTGTGTATGTATTGGCGCACACACTCATGCATGGACTTTTAGGAAAAAAATTTTGGACTTTTAGGACACATCTGCATACACTACTAATTATTTGGCATATTATTATATTAGGCTACGTTTGTGATTGATTCTATACAAGACAGCTGTTATTTTACCTCACCAAAATTCTTCCAGCAGTGAATAATAGAAGCAGAAGATAATATATATTGTTAAAAATGATAAGTGTACCTTAGTCCCAGCTACTTGGGGGCTGGGGTGAGAGGATTGCTTGAGCCCAGGAGTTGGAGGTCAGCCTGGGCAACATAGCAAGACCCCATCTCTAAAAACAGGTGGGCTTGATGGGTCACACATGTAATCCCAGCACTTTGAGAGGCTAAGGAGGGAAGATTGCTTGAGACCAGGAACTTAAGACCAGCCTAGGCAACATAGTGAGACCCTGTCTCTACAAAAAAAAAAAAACCCATAAAATTAAATTGGCTGAGCATGGTGGCACATGCCTGTAGTCCCAGCTAGACAGGAGGCTAATGTGAGAGGATTACTTGAGCCCAGGAATTCAAGGCTGCAGTGAGCTATGATCACACCACTGCACTCCAGCCTGGGCAGGAGACTAAACCCTGTTTCAAAAAGAACAACAACAAAAAAAAAAACAATCAAAAAACAGTAGGGTCCTTCAAGACTTTGAAAGTCTTGAAGTCTTTAAAGATAATTCAATCTCTTTCTCTCTACCCCTGTGCTACTACTGTTAAAAGAGTTAAGACTCAAAAAGTTGACATGGTTCACAGGGTCACGTGTCTAGTAAACTATACAAGCAATTCACCAAATTGGGCTCCTGAATGGAAGTCATAAATTCTTTCTAGCCAGGTTGACTTTCTTTGCTCTGTGCTGGGTTATCCACCAATTGATCTGCTTAGCATCTTAATCTTACTAGTTTACTATACTATTTAGCTTTATGAGAGCAACTTATTCTGAATAGTGCTTAAGAGTCCAGCCTCCTGAAACAGACTGTTTGGGTTTGAATTGTGACTATAGCATTCACTAGATATATTGCCTTAGTTAGGTAAGTCATATCACTGTGCCTCACTTAATTCATCTGTAAAACAGTGATAATGATACCTGTCTTTTGCTGTGATAACTCAATAAAATAATTTATGTAATTAGTTACATTACATATATTATGTATCTATGTGTATATATTACATATTCATATACAAAACTGTGTAATTATACCTATTTTTTGCAAGATCTCCAAAACATTGATTTGCAGAGTTACTTAGAATAAAGAAAAATTGAGTGCTAACTTCCATTAAACAAATAACATTTGGCCAAAGTAATTTAGCAATTTCTTTATTAGTCAAATATTGATTAAAATAAAACAACCTGGACATATTTTTCACTGATAATCACAGAGTTCTCCTTCATTATTAATTAAATAATTTTTATATTATCTTTTGAAACATACAGCTTTGAAAGTTAAATGTATTCAAAGAGCAAAATACATTCATTTGAAGTTCATTTGGAAGGATTTTTTTTTCTTTTTTTTTTATTATTGTACTTTAAGTTCTAGGGTACATGTGCACAACGTGCAGGTTTGTTACATATATATACTTGTGCCTTGTTGGTGTGCTGCACCCATCAACTCATCAGCACCCATCAACTCATCATTTACATCAGGTATAACTCCCAATACCATCCCTCCCCACTCCCTATAATAGGCCCCGGTGTGTGATGTTCCCCTTCTGGAGTCCAAGTGATGTCATTGTTCAATTCCCACCTATGAGTGAGAACATGCAGTGTTTGGTTTTCTGTTCTTGCGCTAGTTTGCTGAGAATGATGGTTTCCAGCTGCATCCATGTCACTACAAAGGACACAAACTCATCTCTTTTTATGTCTGCATAGTGTTCCATGGTGTATATGTGCCACATTTTCTTAATCCAGTCTGTCACTGATGGACATTTGGGTTGATTCCAAGTCTTTGCTATTGTGAATAGTGCCGTAATAAACATATGTGTGCGTGTGTCTTTATAGCAGCATGATTTATAATCCTTTGGGTATATACCCAGTAATGGGATGGCTGGGTCATATGGTATTTCTAATTCTAGATCCTTGAGGAATCGCTGTACTGTTTTCCACAATGGTTGAACTAGTTTACAATCCCACCAACAGTGTAAAAGTGTTCCTATTTCTCCACATCCTCTCCAGCACCTGTTGTTTCTGTATTAGCAGTTCCATTGCTTTCTTTTGTTAAGCTGGGAAATGAGGACATAGCCATATTTATTCAGGAATGAATAGAAACATGACACAAAATCTGAAGTCTGCTGGCCTGACATTGAAATTGTCCTTGTATATCAATTTTTTAAGCAGTTTTTAAGACACCCTTGAATTTAAGCAGCCTCCATAAAGGAATGTTTTTATGTAGTCAAAACCAAATTTAGAAATCAGAAATTCTAAAGTCCAATAGTATATAGACTCTATTTCCAATGACCTGTCCAGTTTTGGTTTTATTTCTCCTTTTTAAAATTGAGTGTGGCTTATGTTTAGTATTTGTGAAGTCCTTTCAGGTTCTTCAAATGAGCAACTCTATATAAATGCAGAAATAGCATTGTTAATTCTCAAGTATTATAAACATTACTTAATGTTGTAAAGTACATTGAAGATGAAAATTGTTATGTAAACACTGTTAAGTATTATTTATGAAAGAAAAGCATGTTAGAGCTATGTTTACTGATAAGTACTTTTTAAATTTCACTGAGTTTCAAGTTCACTGAGGCATGGCCAAATGTTATTCAAGCACTCCAGGAATCTTCCCTCCTTTTTGGGACTTATTGCTTTCTTTTTAGTGTCAGGTCTTAGGAATCTTAATTTTCCCTTACTAATTATCACCATTACTGCCATCTAGAAACCTAGAATGCCTTAAAATTGTATACAAGTGAAATTAGCTACATATGCGGTATTTTTTCAGTGGAAAGAAATAAGTAGAGTCTTCTACTCATACTTCAATTAAAAGTCATACCAATATTTGAAATAATTATGAAAGTACTGAATAACTGGAGACAGCCTAACATCCTCTCTTAATGGTAAATGATACTAAATTGCTGTTAATGAAGGCTGAAAACATTGGTCTGTTTTGTTTGAATTCCTTACATTTAGAGAGCAAATATTTTTTAAGATGTGACTAAATTCATCTGGGTTGTCTCTTTTTCACATTTATTCCCTTCTGTAATACTAGCACATAGGGAAACAAACAGAACAAAGGCAGCAAACACAGGTAAGCCACCTCCTACTGAAAATAATCTAGTGTCTCCCTTTCTCCATTAGGTGTTCTTCTGGCTTCCCTATCCATGCAGAACAATAGCCTCTCTGTGATTTATAATCTCTGCAGGAAAATCAACAAAGGTATCTGAGGGTCGCTACATTACCAAACAGAGAACAGCAGAGGCAGAACAGCCAATGGAAAGCAGAAACAGCAACAGGTGACCGATTTTGCACAAAATACAGGAGAGAAATGTTTCCTAGTACATAAGGGAAAATAAACAAACAGCATGACTGAGTAGGTCAGCTCTTAGCTTGTCCTCTCTTCCTGTAATCTTCTTTTTTTCTCTCCTTTTCTAACATTTCCACCTCTAGGAAGGAGTTGGTGACAGAGTGGTGCCATGAAATTAGAAGAAAAAGATTGGCATTCAATTTCTTAGTGCCTGTGGGGTCAATACACTCCCTGACATATGGGTTTACATTTCCCACCCAATTAGCCAGTCTAAATGGGAATATTCATTGTTCTAAGCAAATCCAAATTGACATCAGCATCTCCTAAATTTATTTGACCTCAGAACACGTTTTTTCCCAAAACACCATTAACATCATGCTTCTAGAATGCACTTTGGGGAATGATGCTTTTTATACAATCAAAAAAGTTTCAGTCACATATTCAGCTTATCACATTAACACGGAAGTATGTGACATGTTTTTGGAAGGTTTCCTTCAAATAAAATGTTTTGTTTCCAGAGGTATTTCTCTTTCATCTATCAAAAGCATATCTGTGACCCTAAACATATCCAATAACAAAGGGGATGCTTGTGTTTTGTGTTAAATAAACTTTCCCTTAAAACATAAGAAGAAGAGGGAAAAAAAAATCACATAACACTTCTTTTTGCTAAATGATTCAGATTTTTCCTCTTGAGTTTATGGTTCAAACAGCCTCTGAACCCTTCTTCACATCATCCATGCCAGCCATGCTTATAAATCTTTTACATTCTAGAAGCTTGAGATGTTTTATTATTTATCTGTATTTGTTGGGGCTAGCCTTGATAAAGCGAATTGTTTATAATGGAACTGCTTATTGCAAGGGCCTGTAAAAGAAAAATAAGCTGAATGTGGCCTGTGAACTTGGATATGCCCCAGAGTATAATTTTTCCTGCTACATGACAGGGTAGAAAGAAACTGAAATCACCGGTAGAGTTTTTGGAGATTTAAGGATTGGAAACAGAGCTACCTTGTATCATCTTCACTTGGAGTTTTGCACTGAAAAGTAACATCTTACTTGAAAGGGATATCAGAATTGAGAGGGCCACTCAGTAATCATGCAACATTTCAAAACCTTTTGTTTGTCTGTTTCCTTGTACTCTGTCTCTGGAATTTATGATTCTCAACCAGTCAGTACAAGCGACCATGACACTCTACTTATTTAATGAATGAATATGTTTAAGGGAGCAAATGAAAGTGTGGGACATGCAAAATTTATTCAACTATCCATTTCCTGTTGTACGTTTTTCTGCAAGAGCAAAACTCTTCTGTGATGTTTTGCTGTACTCTGAGAGAAGTTAACAAATATTGGTAGGGAATGGGCTTTGACATACTGCAGTGCCTCTGTGGCCCTTGCACTGCTGTGCTTTCATATTCTGGAGCTAGACTCCAGTGTACAGAGTAGAAAAATAATAAGTTCTTTGAGTTGAAACTTCATAGTCACTGTGGGATATTCAAGAAGGAGACCAATGGGGAGAAAGATAATATAGTCATGGCTTTGAACTTTTCCTAGATTTTACTTGCCAGAAACCAAACGAGAGTCACTCTGACACCTTATTATTACTAGCTCTTTCTCCATGTAGGGAAAAGTGCTCCACAGTCCATGTCAATAAAAGTGAAAGGGAGTTCACACATGAGAGAGAAGGTGGTCTGAATTTAGTGTGTAAAGAAAGTATAGTAAAGCTAAGATCTATTCCAAGCCTCAGCTTGGAGGCCACTTTCAATGGCAAGTCAGTCTTTTCCTTTCCCTCTGATTCAAGTAAGGTGCCCCTTCTTGCATTTCCAGAGCACTTTTCAGATTATATTATATGTATCCGTTTCACTGTCTGGTACCAGAGTAGGTGCTTAGTAAACATGTATGAATGAATGCATAAGCATTGGATCTCAGACATTACTGTGAAGAGGAAGAGATAAAACACACATTTATGAATTGATTATGAGATAATGTGATGCATTATTATAGAATGAACAAGTAATGTCCAAGAAAGAAGAGATCAAAGAGGGCTATAATTCATTCAGTCAACTGCTATCTGTATTCTGTTTCCCTGTGTTAGATGAACTAGTGGATTAGAAATATATAGTCCCTACAATCATGGAACGTATAAACTAACAAAGCACACAGACATTAAATAAAGAAAACATAAACATGTATAATTCACATTTTGATAATAATTATAGAGCATAACTGGGAAGACATAATCTATATGGGCAGGCAGGGAAGGCATTTTTAAGGAGGTGATATTTAAAAGTGATGATCGAAGATGAGGAGGGACAAAAGGAAGGATTAACTTGTGCACAGGCTGTGAAGGCATCAAGAGCTCAGCTGTATGAGAAAAAAGAGAGAAGGCTGAAGATGAGTGAGCTGGGTAGGCATGCTGGGCTGGCGTCGTGAGTAGAGAAACAGGCTGGAGCCAGATCATACTTGGTAGAAGGTTTGGATTTTAACTGAGGTGAGTTTGCATGCATTTGTCAAAATTCAGTGAATGTAAACTTAGTATTTGTGAGTTCTATTTTGTGTAAATACTGCATGAAAAAAAATTTAAACCAATATTGAACTCTGGTTAATGATTTACATGTTTAAATATTTACTAGGATGATTCCTGGGTTTGTAATTTACATTGAAATGCATCAGAAAGATAAAATTGATAGAGGAGTAGACAAATATATAAAAGTATGATAAAACTAGTAAAGTAAGTTACTAATAAATCCAAGTGGTAGATACACAGATAGTCACTGCAAAATTTCTTCAACTTTACTGTATGTTTGAAAATATTCATAACAGTTTTAGAAAAAATAAATGCTCCAAAATGAAAATAAGGAAATATATAATAATCATACAAAATCCCACAACTCCAAAAGAAGGATTCTTCTAGCACATTACCATTTGATTCTTGCTCTGTGACTTTTTAGTTTTATGGAATTGATATCTGCATTTTAAAATAATAAGCATATCTCATCACTTTAAAGAAATCATTTTAAATCATTTGCATCATATTACATTACTTAAACTATCCAATCTTTGATGAGGTATTTCTTTGACTAAATATAAAGACAAATCTCTTAGACTAGAATACATTGATCCTCAACTGTCCACCCAGTACCTGTCAGTGTGGCAGAAAGGAAGTGAACACACTGGAATCTATTAGTATAATCAGTTCTCAGCAGAAGATTCTACTTTTAAAGTTTTTTAAGATTTGTGGTTGACTTAACTGACATAAAAGAAAGAACAATTGTTTCTTTGAAGGTACCTAAGGGTACCCAAGAGTCTCAGTGTATTCAGTAGTTTAGCTTCTAACTTGTTTCCGTAAAAATGTAAGTAGCATACTGTGAAGGCTGTGGAGCAGATTGCTCTTTTTCTTGATGAGTTGCTACCCACCATGAGCATTTTGCTGATAAATTAGTGCATCACACAATGTTAGCAGCCTCGTGCTTGATCTCCCCATGTTTTCAATGAAAACATTTCCCTTTTATTGATGTTTGTTCTTATTGACCCTTTGAGGTCAGAAGACAGAGTTTCTTTATTAAATCAGTAAATCAGGGGTATTTAATTGGCTCTAGAAACTTCTGAGTGGTTTTGGCCTATTCCAGCCCCAAACAGGGTTCTGACCGACCACTGTGAATTCTGCTTTTCCAGGAAGGTAGGGGGTGAGAGATTCTAACAGGCTCTGTGTAAATTGTCAGTTGCTCATTGCCTTCAAAGCACTGGTTTTCTTGGTGTAGGCAAAATGCCAAAATCAATGTTTTTGACTCACATAAAGAAATAGTTTAGCATTTAGAAAACTATATGGTTATCCCTCTTTCTGACAGGCCATCAGACGTTTAAAAAATAAAATATGTCTTAGATTTTTACAGAGGAACTTATTTTTATTCTTCATGTTACATCAAAAATAATTACATGAGTGTTGGCCTTAGCAACTGTGCTAAGATCAATGATACTGCAGGAATGATGAAAGTGGACTTTTATAATGAGAGCAAATGGCCCGGAGTCTGTGAGAAATTGCTGAGGATCCTTTTATGGTAGCACCATTGCTAATTAAAATCTAAGAATCAACACCAAGATTGTTCAGGAAACACAAATACTGATTGGAGAACCAACCTTGAGGATCATTCCAATTCCTAAACTATCTTCATTGGAATTTAACTTTTTAAAAAATGTCTCCAAAGCGGCATAACCTCACTTCTATTCATTTCCTTTTACATTTCTTACATTTCGTTCCCTAGGCTTTCTGTTCTTGTGCTTGAGATCATTATTACTTGATATGGGGCAGTGACAAATGAGGGAGGCAATTTGTTCAGAAATCATGCCTGTGGCAAGCATTTCTAGACTGGAGGATGTAGCCTCATTTATCATCATCATTATCACTGAAAAGCTATAGGTCAGGAATGTCTTAAGTCCCCTGTGTTTCAGCATTGTCTATTAAATTGGGGTTAATTAAAATGTCTCTTCTAAAAGTACTTCTCTTGAATACACACACACACTTTAACGCTGGTCTTTTTTAGCAGAGCCATTACTCTATTTCTTGTAGGGAGGAATGGAATGACATGTGTAGGGCATGATTTCATTTTTAAGACTAGAAAAGGAAAACCACCTAGAGAATTGTGACTTTCAGACATGGCAATGGTTCTGCCTCCATGTAAAGGCTATAGTCCACTTTTAAAATATGTCTTTTGTTTTTAGTCTTTACCCCTTATTTCGTTGATATTTTAAGAAAGGAAAAGTAGCCTCAATCTGTGTTCTTATCCTTCCAAAGAATATATTTCATGCTCTAGTTTTTCTGAAGTTAGGGCACATAGGTATTATCTTGGAAAAATTATTTAAAGTACAGATTTCTCAGCCCCATTACCAGAGATTTCAATTCAGTAAGACCAAGATGAAACCTAGAAATCTGAGTTTCAACAAGCTTTTGAGATGATTCTGATGCTTGTGGTACTTGGACACATTTTTGAAAACTGTACTTTCTACCATCACTGTAGAGTGATATGGGGATGAGTGAAGGGGTGCGAGGAAACTGCACAGGAAAGGAACCTAAATTAAAAGGTGGTAGCACTGAGATTTGAACTGAGAGCTGAAGGTTGCGTGGGGGTTACCTAAAGGCAGTTGGCAGTGCATAGGCTATGAGAGGATGAAAACATTTTAAACTCAAGTTTATTTGAGTAAAAAGGCATAGGGGCTAGAGAGAAAATGGTACTTTAGGGTCCACAAGTGTATCAATCTGGATGAAGAATGATGTGTGAGTGGCTAAGGAGGTGGGATGTAAAGATGAGCTTGAAGAAGTGAGCGGAGATCAGACTGCGAAGTCCTCGGAGCCATGTGCAAGATTTAGGAAAACATCCTGCCAAACACCACCAGGACTTCTGTAAGCTGTGGACCTTGCCACCATTCATGGGTTCTTTCATGTTCTTAGGCTGCATATAGTCTGGGGTCTGTCATCATCAAAAAAAGAAAACTGCTTTCAATGTAATTTTCATTTCCACCGCACCTTCCAAGGGTGAGACTCTACAGAAAAAAACAGGTCATGAAGTAACATGCAAGAGGAATGGCTTTGTGGATATATTTTATTTGAAGATAATTTGTACTTAATAATTCAGACAGCTTATTTCATTGACTTTGAACCATAAATATTACGAAGAGAACACTAGGACTGTGGTAAGACAATGTCATGTGACAAAGATTAAAAGGAAAACAAATGGTCTAAGATTCCACCATTTGTGTTTTCTGATGCATTTTTAAGTGCATTTCTTTTCTAATAGGTAATTGAAGGTAAACCAGGCATTTTTATCATTTATTTTGGGTGCATCTAATCATGACATTTAAATAAATAATCATCCTCATCCTATAACACAAATTAATGTTCAAATACATGTTAGACTTCAGACTGAAAATTATTTTAAAGACTTTTTGAAGTTCATAGCAAATTTGAGAGAGAGATACAGAGCTATCCCACAGATGGCACTCCCTCCCACATATGCATAGCCTCCCTCCCACATATGCATAGCCTCCCCAATTATTAACATCCTGTACCAGAGTGGTACATTTCTTCCAGTCGATGAACCTACATTGACACATCATTATCGACCAGAGTCCACAGTTTACGTTAGGGTTCACTCCTGGTGGTGTACATTCTGTGGGTTTTGGCCAATGTATAACGACATGTATCCATCAATTATAGTATCATACAGAGTATTTTCCTTGCCCTAAAAATCCTCTGTCTTGCACCAGTTCATCTCTCCCTCCCCACTAACCCCCAGCAACCACTAATCTTTTTACTGTCTCCATAGTTTGGCCTTTGCTAGAATGACATATAATTGGAATCATACAGTATGTAGCCTTTTCAGATTAGCTTCTTTCACTTAGTAATAGGCATGTAAGTTTCCTCCATGTCTTTACAAGTCTTGATAGCTCATTTGCTCTGAGTTTTTCAATGCTATCCCTACTTGTTTTCTCTTCCTGGTTAAGGATATGTGTGTATTTCAATGTGTGCTTATGTGTCAATAACTGCCAGTCAAGAAATGGCAAGAATATATGTTAGAAATGTAAGAAAATTGCTAACTTGAGCTTAAATTTGATGTGTTGACTCCACTGTTGTGAATGAGGCTTCTTTGGCCCCGATCTGATTCGTGTCAGTATACAAACACCTCAAAATGGAAAGCTTACAGCCTGCCAGGAAGAAATTTTTTTTCTTCTTTTTTTTCTCCATTTAACTTTGAAAGTGGGAGGATTTGATTTTTTGATTGCCAAATTGCTGTCAACTTAAAACAACTAGATTTTATTTTCTTATAGTTAATTTCTTGATCTGGATCAGGATCTGAGCAAGAAAACAGCTACCACTGTAAACAGCTATTGAGGCAAGAAAAAGTGTACTTAATATAGTACAGACACAATCTGTGGTCTGTATGATTGGATGGTAAAATTCCAGTTTGTTGGTTTTTTTTTTTTTTAAGAATCACTAAGTATTATTTAAAGGGAAGATCTAAAATGCTCCAGCAAGTAAAAATCAAATCCTTAAGAGAGTTTTTAAAGACAGTTTCAGACATGTCATCTAAATGCTAGTTTTAAAGTGCTACCTAATGAACTAGAAGAGGCCTTGATTAGCAAATTTGCCTGCATTTGGCCTACTGAGTAGTGAAAGGCTTGTTTAGGGTAGGTTCTGCTTTCTCAGATTGCCCTCCTTAAACAAACAGAGCAAGAGCAGAAAGCTTTTAGATGTATAACATGAAGCCTTACAAGAAGCTGAAAGTCAGCCCATGAAAGAAAGGAGCTGTTTAGTGGGTTTCCAGTTAAGGATCTGGGTGGTGCTGGAAACAGAATGGTAGATAATAGACTCCTAGTGACGGGGCTGTCAGGAGATAGAAAACTGTAGCAGCTTTGTGGGAAAATAGAATTGCTGGGTTTGCCCACTTGACCTTTACTCTGAATAGATGGGCTTAAGAAGATCACAAAGGACTTTGCAAAAAAGTAGTCTCCTCAGTTCTTTTGGTGCCTGAAACTCCTTCTTTATTCTGGGGAGTTTTAAGTTTGTTTCTTAGTATTCTTAAAGGGATTCTGTGAAATCCCTATTATCATTCCACAGGTATGTGTTTTAAATGAAGGCATTGCTCACTATATGGCCATCACATGTCCTGTGCAGCAGTGAAGCTAACTGTTTATGGGAAAAGATTACTGAATAGGGACTCCAACATCTGTACACTCCACATTATCACTCCTATCAAAGGCATTCATTGAGCCCCCTTCTATGTTTCTGGGTAATTGCATAATCTTATTAAATAAGAAATGCCATCACCATTTGAAGGCAAAATGTGTATCAAATGCATATATACTGCTATATAGATGAAAGGCTTGCAGATTAATTGGCAACATTTTCAGAAAATAGGGCTTGACAGTAGCAGTTCATGTGAAAAAGATCTGGGAGATTTTAGTTAAGTACAAGTTGAATATGTGCCAAGCTTGCGATGTGGTGGCCAGCAACCCAATTTAATCTCATAATAGTTGCATGTATAGAATTACAATTTTCTGCCCTAGGATGCATGGACACTGATTGCACATTTTAAAAATTGTGTCCAGTTATGAACATCACACTCCTGGATAAAACTGGCAAGTTTGAGAATATACAAAGGAGACCGAAAACTCTGAAAAAAAAAACCAAAAAAACAAAAAAAAACCACCCTAAGCCCTTTAAAGGAATTGATCATAGTTAACACAGAGAAGAAAATCTAGTGATTTGGATGGAAGATAAATGGTAGTCATGATAACAAACTTCAAATAGCTGAAGGCCTATTATATAGAAAAATATCATTTGTGAGTTTTCAGAAAATTTATAGTTCTTGAAACCACACATAAGAATAAATAACAGATGGATTAAAGAGACAGATGTGGGAAAATATAAGGAAACCATAAAAACTGCAGAAGAAAATAGAAGCAAATACAAACATACCTCAAAGATATTGTGGGTTTGGCTCTAGACCACCACAATAAAGCAGATATTACAATCAAGTGAGTCATATGAATTTTTTGGTTTCCCAGTGCATATCAAAGTAATGTTTGCACTCTCCTGAGTCTATTATGTGTGCAATAACATTCTATCTGAAAAACAATGTACATACCTTAATTTAAAAAAAAAAAAAAAAAAAACCTTTATCGCTAGGAAAATGCTAATGATCATCTGGGACTTTAGCAAGTTCTCATCTTTTTGCTGGTTGAGGGTCTTGCCTTGACGTCGATGGCTGCTGACCAATCAGGGTGGAGGTTGTTGAAGACTGGGTTGACTGTGGTGATTTCTTAAAAATAAGAGAACAGTGACGCTTGCCACAACTGACTCTTCTTTTCATGGGCGATATCTCTATAGCATACAATGCAGTTTCATAGCATTTTACAAACCATAGTAGAACTTCTTTAAAAATTGGAGTCAATCCTCTCAAACTCTGCTATTGCTTTATCAACGAAGTTTATGTCATATTCTACATCCTTTGTTGTCATTTCAATAATATTCACAGCATCTTGACCAGGAATACATTCCATCTCAAGAAACTACTTTCCTTGTTCATCTGTAAGAAGCAACTCCTCATCCATTCAAGTTTGACCATGAGATTGCAGCAATTCAGTCACATCTTCATGTTCCACTTTTAATTCTAATTCTCTTCCTAGTTCTACCACATCTGCAATTACTTCCTCCACTGAACTCTTGAACCCCCTCAAAGTCATTCATGAGGATCACTTCTCCTCTCTAGCTATGAAGGTCCTACATGGCATCTTCTTCCAATATATGGCTATTTTGTCTACATTAAAAATCTGTTGTTTAGTGTTGTTACCTTCATCAATAATCTTAGCTAGATCTTCTAGATAACTTGCTATAGTTTCTACATCAGCGCTTGCTGTTTCACCTTGCACTTTTAAGTTATGGAGATGACTTCTTTCCGTGAACCTCATGAACGAATCTCTGCTAGTTTCTAACTTCTTAGCTTCCTCACTTCTCTCAGCATTCCAATAATCAGAGAGAGTTAGGGTCTTATTTTGGATTAGGCTTTTGCTTAAGAGAATGTTGTGACTGGTTTGATCTTCTATCCAGTCCACTAAAACTTTCTCTGTATCAACAATGAGGCTGTTTTACTTTCTTTTCATTCATGTGTTCACTGGAGTAGCGCTTTTAATTTGCTTCACGAAGTTTTTTGCATTCACAACTCAGTTAACTGTTTGGCACCAGAGGCCTAGCTTTCAGCCTCTCTTGAATTTGGCATGCCTTTCTCACCTAGCTTAATTATTTCTAGCTTTTGATTTCAAGTGAGAGATGTGTAAATCTTCCTTTCACTTGAACACTTAGAGATCATTAGAGGATTATTAATTGGCTTAATTTCAAAATTGTTGTGTCTTAGGAAATTGGAAGGCCTGACGAGAGAAAGAGAGATGAGAGAACAGCTCATTGCTGGAGCAATCAGAAAACACATGACATTGGTTGATTCATTTTACTGTCTTATGTGAGTGTGGTTCATGGCACATCAAAACAATTACAATAGCAACCTCAAAGATCACCAATCAAAGATCACCATGGCAGATTTAATTATAATGAAAAACTTTAAAATATGGCAAGACTTAGCAAAATGTGACATAGAGATATGAAGTGAGCATACGCTTTTGGAAAAATGGTGCAGATAAACTTGTCTGACAGAGGGTTGCCAGGAACCTTCAATTTGTAAGAAATGCAATATCTGCAAATACAATAAAGAAAAGTGCAAAAAAACCATGTATGCCTATTTCTAACTTCTTTTGGAGGTGGTATGGATGATACTGAATGAAAAATATATAAAAGGAAGTGCTGGTAGTTATGATTAGGAATATCTGAATTATTAAAAAATTCTTTGAAGTTATAAAAATTTAAAACATGAAGCTGAAGAAATTATTAAAATTACACTTAACAATACTTAATGGTATGAATAAATGTGCACAATATAATGTTGACTAAAAGATCTCTAGATCAAACTTTAATTTTTAAAGTTGAAATATATGTGTTTGCTAAGAAATCGTTTTTCATCAATTTCTTTGGGTATTCAAATTATATGCTTTATGTTTTCAGAAAGGCATATAAAGTAATGAATATAAAAAAACAAGTGAGTCAATTATTTAGACTTTCTGAGTAAATAAAGTTAACAAAAATAAGTTATTTCTAACAATTATACTTTAAACAATGTCTTGTGGCCTATGGGCTATCTCCTTCATTGGAAGAATTTGTGTAGAAAATCACTGTAAATCTGAGATAATACAAAACAGATTTCCTATGGTAGGAAGGGATCCTGTATTTGGTGATCTCAAATGCCTTTTCAACACTGGCCTTCTAGAGGGGAAAGGCAATTTACAATTTGAAACATTTTGCAGATTGCAGTGGAAAAGTGACAAGTGACATTAAAATGCACAATTTCAACTTTAGACATTTTTAAAATGACAAAAACGTGTAAGTCCAGAGACTTATTAAAATGATCAAGAACACAGCCGACTCAAATTTCCTGAAGCCTAGTCCGGTCCTTTCCCTTCTGGTAGAGACAGAATAGTTTGGTGGGTAAAAGTGTCTGGGTTTGAATTTCAGTTAGGAGCACCTCCTGTTTCTAGACTTCCCTGTGCCTCAGTTTCCTCATCTATAAAATATCTGGGCCAGGTGCGGGGGCTCACGCCTGTAATCCCAGCACTTTGGGAGGCCGAGGAGGGCGGATCACGAGGTCAGATCAAGACCATCCTGGCTAACACGTGAAACCCCGTCTCTACTAAAAATACAAAAATTTAGCCAGGCGTGGTGGTGGGCACCTGTAGTCCCAGCTACTCGGGAGGCTCAGGCAGGAGAATGGCATGAACCCGGGAGGCGGAGCTTGCAGTGAGCCGAGATTGCCCCACTGCACTCCAGCCTGGGAGACAGAGCAAGAATCCGTCTCAAACAAACAAACAAACAAACAACAACAACAAAAAACTTACCATACTTACAATGCTGCTGAGAGGATTGAGCACTTTAATATATATGAAGCAATCAGCCCAGTGCCCGAAATATGTGAAAAATCAGTATTTCCTACTCTTCATACACTGTGTCTATATACACAGACATGTATATATGGTAATTTTCGTATTTCAATTTTGGTTTCCATGTGTGTACACACACACACTTGGAATGAGGCATGGGGGTAGGGAGGGATGTCAAAGGCTATTCCGGTTTTTTTATTTATTTTCATGTTATCTTAGTACCTTCAGAAGTCACTCATCAGGGTCTTCATCCTTCAATATGATTTACTAAAAATTCCATGAATCAGAAAAAATAGAACCCTTTATAATTTCCCCCATTTAAAAGGTGACACATTTTTACATGTGAATTAATGCTGACCTTTCTATTTAGTGTTTAATAATATTTAGTTTGTGGAAACTGATCAATTTTGTTATAGTTTTCCACCTTAAGACCATCTAGATTGGGCCATAAGCATATTTCTATTCATTTTAGAAACAATAATCACTATACTAAAATATTTGTTTCCCTTTTGTTTGTATCCTTAACTTTAGAAGATTAAAGAGGTGTTTGAGAATGTTTACCCTGGTGTTACTATAGCCTGGCTCTTAATCACACCAATACAAATGCTCACATGTACACGAACTTCTCTCTCGTGTGCAGGAATGGGCACAGATAGAGTCTCAACTTTTTACAGAAAAAGGCTTAGATGACTTATGCCTCTGGAAATCTACGCTTCAGTTTTAAAGACATTTCTCCTAAATCTTCTTTAAATGTCTTTTGTTTGTGATTTATCTCGCCAGTATCCAAATCGATTTTAAATACTGAAAGACAAAAATCTCAAAACGTATCTATTTGAATGGTAAAGAATACCATGAGAACTTTTTTCTATCTTTTTGAATGTATTTTATTGTGACAGTTTTTTCAGATCTTGTAGTGATCCACAGATAGAATCCCTCACATGCAATTCCGAGACCCGTAATTCCATGGTGTTACTTACATTTTTAAAGTATAACTGCATTGAGAAAGGTGAGCTGAGAGCAGGCAACTTACTTTCTCCTGCCATACAGAAACAGCCAGTGGGCTCAGCTGCCAGTGAACACAGGTGGATAGTCCCTGTGCTTTCTGGGCAGCATGGCCAGAGCACTGTTGTCTTTAATGCCACAGAGGTCCAAAATACAGTTTTGTGTCCTCCAACTCCCAGAGAGAAATTCCTATCAGTCTACTCACATGATTTTTAGGCTCAGGAAATTCTCTCTAGCAAAAGATACAGTCCTTTCATATAGCAAGTGTCATGGTTGCAATGGGACTTGTCAAGGGGTTTGTCTGCATTAACAAAGGTATTCCCTGGGGTCATGGGAAAACATCTCATTGTTGAGCAGAGACCACTACCACTTATGTATATTTAATAATAATGCTGTTCCTGAGCTTTCAAAAATCAACAAATTTAAAATTCTGAAATTGTGAACTGCTGTTAATATTTTTGTATTATATGTGCTATGCCTATTCCCAGCAACCTTCCTCATAGTACTCATGTTTTGGTTTGTTTGGTTTTTTTCTGCATCTGGAAGAGGAAACACATATAACCACACAAGTGTGTAAAAACACAGCAGAATTATCCACTGGCAGCCATATTTGCCAAACTAATTAAAGCAAATAGCATATTAACATGCACACCGTAAAGCAAACTCTATTCTCTCTAGAGCATTCTCTCACTGAGATACAAGGACTTTATCTTTGCACAGTGGGTCTGAACTAATTGAGATGTCTTAAAAAACAAGTCAGTTAAGAAGGTTGAGGCGACGGATGTTGTTACAAAATTGTCAGTTTGCAAGAAGACATTCTCTTGGAAAAAAAAAAATACAGCCCCCGGTTGCAGATGTAATCAGTGACGGGTATGGGAAGTGGGGAAGAGAGCATAGAGGGAAAAAAATATGTCTCAAAGAGAAAAAAAGAGCAAGACCCTAATTGAAATGGGAAGCATTCTCATTTTAGAAAATGTTTTCTTAACAGATTGCTCTAGCCCTCTGCCTTAAGGTTTTTGATTAAATTAATGATGGGAGTGATAAGCTCCATTCGTGTTGCTGTTTCCAGAGGGAAATTTTCTACAGCCTCCTCTTTGCCTTCGTTCCCCAAATCTCAGGTATGACAATAGAATTGCTAATTGAGACCATAACATGCCAAGAAGATGAACGTAATATTACTATGCAAATGCAGACAATCCAGGAAATTAATATTTCATGTGTGCCTACCTAAACGAGTAACGTTTCCATTATGGGCTTGGTGTCACTCAGCTGGGAAGCTGTTGCTGCAGCTTGTTGTCGTCAGTGAGGTCTTGAACTTCTCTTTTTTGTTTCATGTTGCCTGCTGTCTTGGGACCAGTCAGCACATCTGACATGTTGTGCTCTGTTGGCCCTTGCTGTTACCACAGATCTTTTACTAGTGGAGATAAATGAAGTTGTTATGATCCATAGGACATTATCAACTTGATTTCCTGTCTTAGTAGTAAAGTATTAGAGAAAGAAAAGCAGCCAAGTCTTAGATAATAAAGAGGAAAAAATATTTCAGTAAAATGAACCATAAAATCCATAATAGGAGATATGATGGGGACTTTTCCATGCAACATAATTAGCAGACTGAGTGCTCTCAAAAACACAGTAAGAATAGTGTTACTTTAAGGGCCTAAAATAGTTATAGTAAATTATTCATAAACATGTGTTTGCCAAACATGATTATATTTCATAATCTGATGAGAACTATTGTGTTAACAATTAGCTCTGTGTGTGTGTGTGTATAAAAGACAGTGTATAGTAGGAATATGAAGCAATCTTGGTTTTAACATTCTGATTCTTGTTTTGAATCAAATATCAAATAAAAGATATTTCCTTAAGAGCAGAAACCAAAAGAAATCTTTGAAAAAAAAGTCTACTGTAGTACCTGAAAGAACAACAAGCATTCAAATAGATGTTCGATAAATATGTTGGATATAATTTTTTTTACTTTTCCAACTTTGTTGAAAAATAGATGTATCCTAGAAATGAAGGGTGGCAATGTAGACCAGAGAACAATGGGCTTCTTGGGGTCTCCCCTTTTCTCTCTTATGCTGTCTGTCTTCATGGCCAACCTTTATGAAGAATAAACTACAGTTATACTACAGCTATTCTATAGTAAAGAAACTTTTAGAGAAACTAGAGTCATGAAAATCTGTTCCAAAAAGATCACAGGAAAGTGATTCTGATGTAAAATTTTTAGGATCCAGAGTAATTTGTTTGGATAGAAATGACTGGAGAAGGGATTTTAGATTGAAAATACATGTCTAACAATTGAGAAAGGGAGAAGTCTTGGTCCTGTTTGCTCAGATGGAGTGAAAAAACTGAACAAGAACATTTTAGAGATTGAAGATAGGATTATCAAAGAACAGTTCCCAAATTCTAAATTATAATAGGTAGCAGATCTGGAATTAAATGCTAGGAAGACCTTGGTTTTAGGCTTCGTAATCTTAAATGCTAATCCTGTGGTTTTATAGAATTTGAGCAAAGCAGCTTTTGTCCTTATTTACTGGAAAATTTTTCATTATAAAGTTATGCCTCTTTTAAAATGTAACCTGGATTATTTATATTTCCCTTTTCTAGTCCTTCCTTGAGTCTCATGTATCTTTTCCATGTCACCCACAATGATAGTGTATTCAGTCCCAGATGCCCCTTGTGAAAGATAAGATAATGTCTTCTACCTTTTTGTTGGAATTGTTTACTCTTATAGCTCATTGTTGTAAAATCTAAAAGGCAATTTCATTTAAAAGAACAAACCTGCACGTTATGCACATGTACCCTACAACTTAAAGTATAATAATAATAAATAAATTTCAAAAAAAAAAAAAGAAGAAGGAAAACAAATGGACAAATGAGTTTAGGCTAATTTAGAACTCTAAAAATATTTTATATATTTTAGCATATGCATCAATAAAATGTAGTTGCATAAGGTTTTATTGGGACATATTTATCAATTCCCTTTTAAAAATAAAAGTGTGTAAGGGCTAATAACTAGAACAAATTAGATTTGTTAAATCTCTAGGCTTATGAAAATATTGATTATTTTATTTTGTATCCTCATTGACACAAATATATCTAGCATTCTCAGTGAAATTGCCTACATAGTAGACTAAACCTTCCTGGATTTTACATTAGACATGAATGTAGCAACAAAAAATAACAAGAATTAGAACCTAAAGTTACTGTCTTGGTACTTGTTCAATGAGTTTTCATCATATTTTGGAGGGAATAGATTGATAATATTTTCCAATAAAACATTATTTAATCTGATCCATCGTTTTTCAAACACACAGTAAGTGTAGAATAAATTAACACATACTAGTTGCTATGGATGCTTTGTTTTCATATCTGATTATAGGTATTTATACTTAAGACGTCTCAAGAGGAAGTGCTGATAATGTCATTTCTTTGTAAAAAGACAGACCATCAAAATTGTGGAAATATTGTGTTGCAAGACATTTTTAAACATAAAAAGCCATTGTAAAAAATATCCATCCTGTCTATTTCTTTGAGAACATCTGAGCTATTCCAAGCTTACATTTTAGAAGTTAAGTTCTAGAGGGCAATGATCCTTTGTCTGGGGTATTGAATATTATCTAGTATATCCAGTATAGGTTTAAGAGTAGTTGCTATTTTATAAATGTTCAACATGGACCAGAAAAGCATCAGTCTATAAATGGATTCCTTTGGCCCAGAGCTCTGATAAAAGAAAAGTTTGAGGGTTTGGGGATAGTGGGGTGGTGACTGCATTACTATATTTCTGCAACATTTCTGTTTTATGTACAGTAGCACTCAATAAATATCTGCTTACTTTAATTGAGTAGGCATAATAGCATTCAACAGAAATCCTTTGCTGGCAGCCAGCTGCATTTGACTGCTGAGAGCCATAGCATATCCTCTCTGAAGTTGGAGGGAACGCAACCTCTTCTCAGTGTCCACCTTTGTTCAAAAAGAGAGTCAAGCTAGAAGATCAATTATGATTTCTTTATGTTCACAGATAAAACGGTTTAACAGAAAGTAAATCATATTATCATAAAGAACCCATGGGCAAAAAGGCAAATGAAGTAAAATGCTAGGTTTTATGACAGTTATTAGAGAATTCTTAAGGGTTTTTATCTATTTTAAACATTAAGAATTACCTTTTTCCATATATGTTGACATTATGGGGTTACCTTATCATCTTAACTTCCCTCATCTAAAACTGAGGAAGCGTGGAGGTATACTTAGAGACCACCAAAAGAACCACCTGGGGATAATCTTTCTCCATCTTCACCCATCATTTAGCACCAATTTGATGTCAGTGTTTCACCTGTTTGAATATTGACTTTAAGGAAGTCTTTATTTTTGTTTATATTATCTCAATTCCAAATATCTCTTTATGGGAAAAAATAAGAGATGCTTAAATATTGAAGATCATCGTGTCTCATCTAATGAAGTGGGTCTTCCAGAATCAGACTAAAGGCAGATACACAGAAAGTGAGCAGCAGGAAAACATTCTGAAGTCAGGGGCAAGAGGCAGGGGGAGGGCAGAACAGAGGAAGAGGAATGGAGTTCTTCCTAGACTTTGGGCTGTGCATGTGCTGTGAGAAATTGTTGCTGAGCCTGATTGTGATGAAGAACAGAGACTTCTCTGTAATTGTTTATCATCTTTCTAAAGAAAGTTACTTTTTTTTTTTTTATTACCACTGAAAGCTTCACATGTTCTAGGTAATGGCTAGAGGTATTTGATAACATGTTTTCTGTTTTTCTTTTTCTAATTTTTAAATAGATGGTCAGGAGTCAGAGAGGCATGGACAGCTGGTGCTTACTCAGTAAATGATATTCATGTTATTATAGTAAAAAGTAGGCCTCAAGTTACTATAAATATTATACTTCTCAACCCGAGCACGGCATCCCTATTCAAATATACATTTTAGATCACAGCATCATTACTTATAATACATTTTGTTTTCATCATTTATTTCTTAATTTTGTTTCTTAAAATTCCTAACCACATTTACTCTAAAAATTGCTTAAAAGATAACATAAAACTTCTCCTGGTTTACAAAACCTGACAATGAATCAAAGTGAAAAATCTCTTGTCATGGCATTTCTAATGAAACTTGTACAATTTTAGAATTGAGTATTGAAAGAGAACAATAATCACAGACTGATATTTCAAAGAAAAATACAATTGTTTTGAAAGGTAAATTATTCACTATAGTAAGACTAAGGCTATGAAAATATAAGAGTCTAAAGTCTTGGGGGTTAGGTCCTCACTGCTCCTTCACCTAAATGGAAGAATTGTCCCTAAGATGAGTTTGGAAGAAACAACCCATTCTAAAAACAGTTTCCCAATGACTTTTTGCTCATTCGCTAACCTACCATCACACCACATGGAAGAAGGAGTCATAAAGTTTCTAATCACTTCTTGAGATCATTAATTGCCTTAGTATATCAGTAAGTCATTTTCTTTGGAACAAAATGTGACAAGAGTCTCCGTGATGCTCAGAGGACAGGAGTAAAGGTGCAGGAAAGGAAGTATAGGAAAATGAATTTTAATTGCTTTGTATTATCTGTGTTCATATATAGTTGTTTTAATTGTGTTTGAGAACACATCAAAGGAGAAGGAAGAATTAATGTGGTGATGATAAACAACAGCAACCATATTTTTAGTTGGACTTGGCACGATGCCAGAAGTATACACTTAGTCAGTCCTATGTGTGTACATTCAGCTACTCACCTGTTCATTCCCTTTGTGCCTGCCCCCATTCCTTCCTGCCTTGGCTCTGCCTCATACATAATCATCTTATGAATAAGGAAATACAACTATGAAATGTTATGTCAATTATAGAGATTTTATGTATTGCTAATTAGCTTGAGAACTGAAGATGCTTGCCTCCTTTTTTCCCTAAATTGGTTTTTAATCAATCTGAACAACATCCCAAGGAAACATTTTGAAAGAGAATTACAAAATGGTCATCAGGAAGATTTTTCCTGCTCACTAAATGTGAAAATCACTATGCAACAAGTGCATGATGTCAAATATTAGAAGTTTATTGATAATGATAATAACAATATAGGTCAAAGAACTCTGTGTGTGTGGAACATATTTAAAATAAATGATTAAACTTAATGCACATTCAGGACTTACAGGGCTAATTTCTGTAAAAAGATTTATTGAATCTCCACCTCGCAAAATCATTTCCATATGCAATTCATTTTCCTGTGTGCCATTGAAGCTCTAGCTCTTCATACTGCAGAGATCCCAATGGCACTCATTTTGAAATGTATTAAAACATATATGTAAGAGCAAGAAAAGTCTATGGAGGTCATTCAGCCCAGTTCTCGTTCAACAAACTTCGATTTAAATCTTGTTTCTCACACTTACCTTGGGCATGTTCGCCCCCTTTTCTCCCCAGTAAGAGAATTGTCATAGAATCGACCTCATAAGGCTATTCCAAGAATTAAATAAGACTACAGACTTGCCACTCTTTAAATTTCTGGACCAGAAGTGAGCTGTCGTAAGCCTTCACTAGCTCTAATATACGCATTCAGTAAATCTTTGTTGAGTGTTTACCTGGTGACAGGATGGGCACTCTGCTAGGTGTGGGGTCCTTTCAAACAGCTTTACATTGCACACGCTATCAAATTCTGACTTTTTCAAGAAGTACAAGCTATTTAATTATGTCAAGTATTTGGTTCTGCTGCTCTGTGATTTGGACATGGCATGTGGACATTTTGATAATGATACCATAGAAGTTTTGAAAGTGAAAGCATATTTTTGCAATGCTGATAAAAGCATATTTATGTGAACTGGATCTAACTGTCCTAATTGTCCGAATGTCTCCATTTATCCTGAATCAGATAGTACCTGTTTTAACTTTCACACATTATTTTTCTTTCTACCCCCTAGCCAGAGAATTCATGTCGCACTTAAAATGACAGCAGAGGAGTGCCATGATACCCACACCCTTCTCCCCTCACTTTTTTCTTTGAGAATTTATGCTAGTCACTGTCCCCAAGATACTCTCTAGTGTTCCACTTGGTTCTTACAGGCAAATACTGTTCAAGGATAAACTTAGGAGTGATCCTGTCTTAAACTAAAC
Organism: Papio anubis; assembly: GCF_008728515.1. NCBI lineage: Eukaryota > Metazoa > Chordata > Mammalia > Primates > Cercopithecidae > Papio > Papio anubis. The sequence continues at coordinate 139,377,572 of NC_044978.1, read as the reverse complement.
TTTCTAGTTCTTTAGGGAAGCTACAGTGCACATCACAAGTAAGCACTTCCTCACTCTAAAAACTCTTATTTAGCCTGTATTCTTTCCAAACTCTTAGTCTAGTCCCTAAGGTAGCACTGACAGATGTTTCCTTGGTCTCTGCTCACAAGCCAGCTCATTCTATAAAATAAGCACTTGAAGGTTTTTCCTTACATTGAGTTAAATCTGTCTACTTTCCATTCTCCAGTTATTTATCTGCCCTCTGAACTTTCACAAATAAATGTATTCCAAAGACTACCTTCCCTTGCTTATTTTTTTAATTTTATCTTAACATGGCCATTTCCATCATGTTTTATATGATCTAATTAGTTTGAAGTTGGGGACTGGGGGATGAAAGGAGACAAAATTGTCTTTCAGTTATTGCCAGAGTGAAAAAAACAACAATTTTAAAAGATGACTTTCAAAGCACTTGAAACGTGGTCTCAATGTGAAGATCTTTGTTTAGAATGATAGGATCACACTTAGGGTTGCCATTTAACACCTGTACTTTCTGAACTTAAGCAATAAACCTACTCTAGTTATTCCATACTTTCTAATTTACTCATCACGGATGAGTAAATCATAGCAACCTGTGAAGGTTGCTAACCATCAAGTTGTTTTGGAAATGAGTTCTGGTGCATATAATAACTCTGTTTTAAAAATCAAACTTCATAAAAATGAGTTGTCAAACTTACTGAAACCAGACAGTTGACCTTACGAATAGTGTGTAAATAGTGCCCAGAGACAAGAAAAGTGGCGCATACATGACCCTCAGTAAATATCAACTCAATCAGTAAGTGATTAGTTGAGCATATTCATTTTATTTTTCATCTACTTGCTTTTTTTGTTTGCTTCTTTGGTTGGTTTTCTTAAGGAAAACTCCAAGTGTTTGCTATGAATCATCTGATCCCTCCTCTGAGATCTGGTTTCAGAAAGCCACGTTAGGGATAGGAAGCTGTAGTGTTTTTTTGTTTTTGTTTTTGTTTTGGTTTGTTTTTTAACAATTTTAATCATATCTTTTGCTGAGCTACTTGAGGATCACTGCCCTCTTGTAGCTGGGAACTTTGAAGTAGAAAGCTGTTACTAAAAGAAGAAAGTAGTAGAGTGCCAACAAATGTAGACTATGTTGAGACAAATATTAATGGCAAATGAAACTTCTACATGTCTAGAATTTTATAAAATTATTTACTTGGTTCTTTTACATGCATGCTTCTGATGATCCCTTTAAGAGTTAAAGGAGTCTGTGACAGCTCTGGCTAAAGTATCCAGAAGACAAGAAAGGAAAGAAATCCTTGGCTGTGATGGCTCAGGCTCAAATGGATTTATAATCAAGGGAGAGGCTTACAGTTATATGAATTTAATATGATGAGTAAATATTATTGTACTGAAGATTTGGATTTTATCTTATTTCCCACTTGTAAAAGAAAGGTCACAATAATCTCCAAAATTCTTTTCTTCATCTTTTCAGCATAATTATCCAGATCATTTTCTCTTCTTCACTGCACTGTATAACCTCCTTGAAGAAAATGTGTTTAAGTTCAAAGGCATTTTCCTGAACCTGAATAAATTACCTCAAAATAGTAGGTTATGGGTTTCTGCCTCTCATTAACATCATGTGGATAAGGTTATAGGCATTAATATTCTCATATAGAGGGGAATTTACTTTAAATGTACGTGTATATTTTATTAGAATAGAATGTGGACTAAGGGTTAGAGAAAGCTGACATCACGAAGTGTCCACAACCCTGTGGCCATACAGCAATAAGCTCTGTGTTCATGTTAAATACAAAAACAGCTTGGTCTAAGGACCTTCGTTGCTAGGTATTTCCTTTATACTCTGCTTTTGCCATCATCTGCCGGTAAATTCAGGTAAGACCTCCCATTGCCTAACAGAATTTAAATCACCACTGACAGGCTTCACAGGAAAGCCAACCGAGTGGCCTACTCCACCGGTGTCTGGGGACTCTAGCAAGCCACCCAGGAGGTGTTGGCAGCATAGAGCGGCCTTTGTAAGCAGTGTAGACCCTTGGACACTTGCTTAGTTTCTTTGTCAGTATGACCCTCCATCTTCTTTTATCTTATCTGCTCTTTTTTGGTAACTTTCTCTCTCTACTAGACCTATGTTTTTTTTGTTGGGGGGCCAGGGGAAGGGAAATGAAAGAGGGCAGAAACTGGAACAGGAAATTTAAGGGAATTATAAATATCTGATGAAAGAACCTCTCCTTAATTTCAGATTTCCTTACCAACCATTTGAGCTACTGAATAAATTAACCTGGTGTGATCTTTGGGGGTAACACATAGATCTAATCAAAGAGAAATTGGTAGTTGCTCATGTGCCTCCACTATTTGATAAGATACAGACAAATTTGACTCTGCATTGGGATCTGAGTGCAAATTGGGGAACAGCTTTTCTTTGACGGTAAAGACACATCCTTCCCATTTGCAGGCTGTCTCTTGTATGGAAAAGGACAACCAGGGAGCTGTTCTGTAGCTAATTTAACACCTGAACATTTACAGGGTGTGCAGTAGGGAGCTGTGTAACCTAATAACCCAGGTAACTGCTACAGAATATTTATGTTCTTCTGCTTTCTTGGCTGTTGCAGGGACTTGCAAATAGGCTATGTGGAAATGTTTTCAACTAGTTGAGAGAAACATGTTTTTAATGAAAAAGTGTTATTATTTTTAAAGGAACAAAAATGAGGTAGAACACAGTCCTAGAAAACACTTTCCCCAATCTGTGTAGCTTTGAAACCTTAATTTCCACCACTGGGAAGATGAATTCAGTTGATTATTCTGAATCGTATTATATTCAATAAAGTGTAAAGGTAATAAGACCCTCCACACAAATGTGGCATAATCAGAATAATTAGATGTTAGATGATGCCTGGATGATGAGCTTGATGAATGGCAATTCTGAAAGGGAGTTTGGCCTTCTGTAGGAGATTGCTGGCAGTCAGGCCCCACCATGGGTGGGCCCTGAGAAAGCAAGGCAGAGGAGGCAGCAGGGAAATATAGGTCAATGCTCTTGTGGGCGTCTCCAGAGAGCTAGGAAAATCCTGCTTGCATTGCATTTGCAGTGCTATGAGAGATACTGGAATCAGAGGAGGAGAGGCCAATGCAGAAAACTGACCAGGGTTTGCCTCAGGATTATGAAAGCAAATCATAACTCCAACAAATCAAGGACAGCTGTAAATCAGGAAGTTGGATGTGGCAAGGGCTTTGGCATATGAATTCGGGTAACTAACTGTGGTAAAGAGGGAAAGTGGGTTTATCAGAGGGTCACATGGGATTCATTCTTTGCTTCTCAAAAGATGTGTTATATCTATGAAATAAACAATTTCCCTGTTCACTTTTGTTCAAATCCCAGAAGTGAAGGAAGTTAAGAGAGAATCCTGGGTATGTAGATGGAAAGTAAGTGCTGGTGCCAGGGAAAATTAAGAAGCTGATAAAGTTGCTTTAATCCTTCTCTACTGTTTCCTGTCCATGCCAGCCTCACCCTTTTGCTACCTGGCCTTTCTTTTACTACCTATTTTTTGCAATCTATGCTCTCCCATTCTTTTTGTTGACAGTGGGAACCCAAAAACTACTTCAGAGTCAGTTGGTGACTCATTGTGTTAACTCTCACAATAATATTTACGTATTAATAGTTTTATATTAATAAGGCAATAAATCATGTATGAAATAAATCATAAATGGTAGATTTTCAGGCATCAGTACTTTTTTTGTGGGGGAGACGATTGACTTCCCACTGTTTCTCATATCATACCAAATATGGTGACTTCTAACTCAGTGTATTCTTAATATATTTATTTATCCAACAAACATTTATCCAGAAACATGGACACTTGATAAAGTGTCCATGATTTTGTGTCAGGCACAGCTCTCAATACTTGAAAAACAACCACAAGATAACAGTCAGTTCCTTCAAGGAGCTTCCGGTCTAGAGTTGGAGGGGAGCTAACATAAGATTGCCATCAAGTGTGAGAAAAGAAAAGCAGGGTCTGTGGAAACCTCCTCTGGCACAGCTGTGCCACACAGAAGGTGTTCAGGTGGCACATTCTTCATGGAAAATATAATATTCATATCAGATTGGAATTTTGTGTGGAGAGATGTTAATGTGGTGGAGAGGATTGAGAAGGGTAGTTTGGAGAAGATAGAGAAACAGGTGTGAACATAAAAAGGCTCAAAGCAGCACACTCTGAAGAATTACAAGTCAGTTGGCATGACTTGAATGTGAATGTTGGGGAAGAGAGGAGTAATGACCAGAGATGAGATGAAGAAGCTCACGCAGGGCGCTATGCCAACCAGGAAGTGGGCATTTACTTTGTAAAGAACTAGGTCAGATTAGCAGCCGGGTGCAGTGGCTCACGCCTGTAATCCCAGCACTTTGGAAGGCCGAGACGGGCAGATCACGAGGTCAGGAGATCGAGACCATCCTGGCTAACACAGTGAAAACCCGTCTCTACTAAAAATACAAAAATTTAGCCTGGCGTGGTGGTGGGCACCTGTAGTCCCAGCTACTGGGGAGGCTCAGGCAGGAGAATGGCGTGAACCCGAGAGGTGGAGCTTGCAGTGAGCTGAGATCACACCACTGCACTCCAGCCTGGGTGACAGAGCAAGACTCCATCTCAAAAAAAAAAGAAAAGAAAAAGAAAGAAAGAAATAGGTCAGTCAGATTTAAAGCAGACATTGACATGACTAGAATTAGGTTTTAGGAAAAAAAAAAAATTCCACAGCATTATGGAGAAGTGGTGGGAGGGAGTGATGACAAGAGGCCAGGGAAGGCCAGTTAGGAGACTCTGGCAGTTGTTAGGCAAAAAATGGGAAAGTCCTTAATGAAGGCAGTAGCAGTGGATACAGTCAGGAGAGGGCGAGTTGGAGGGAACATAATGACTAGTCTGAGATCCACAGTTACCCCTGCTGAAATCCATCAGAAAAGTTTCAAGTTAATAGTTAGCTGTATTCTCCTAAATATAACTTAGCCAACTAGTATGATTTTAAGTTTACAAAGAGAAGAGATTGCGATCCAATTTATGAATTTCTAATCTGCCTAATTTCCTCCAGTGAAATGCAAGTTTGTATTGCAATATGTGAATTATTTAAAATATATGCACTTTTCCTGTAGTGTGCAGATTTATGGTTGGATACAAAACAGCCTGATGCTAAACATATGTGAACATTCATTTTTGAAAATCAGGAAACTAGAGAGTTCCTATTTCCTGCAGGAACTTCTAAAAGAAACCAAAAAAGTAATATAATGTGCCAGAAAGCTCAAGGGAATGGATAAAGTAAATTACAAGGTAGGGAAACGTGGCCACCCAAAAGAAGATAACTTTCTCTTTAAAATTCTGCACTATGTATCCCTAATCAGATAGGCTGAGTGACTTACACAGGAGCCTTTATGGACATCTGAGGGTTTTTTTGCCCCCTAGACCAAAAACATAAATCTTGTTCCTCTAATAAAGACATTTCAGGCAGAAAGTTATGATAGTATACTCAATATCTTAAAGTTAGATATGCCAAGACATTGGAAGACATCCATCTTCCCTATCCTGGTCATTCTCTGGTTTGTCCCGAGGGGCTGTGGCATGTGTTTTCTTTGAAATTTTCAATAAAAGATAAGAAAATAATTTCTTTTGGATCATCAGCTTCCCCTGCTGAACTCCTGCTAGGTTGACTTGTAGAGACAATTAAACCAAGCATTTGCTCAGTTTAGGTGGACATTGTTATTGCAGCATTTGTCCCTTTCCTGACAAATTACATTATTCCTCTGCCCTCCGAACCATTAGAAGGTCCAGAGGGAACCAGGTGGTGGTGAGGAGGGGCTGATCTCACATTTGTCAACCCTGAGGCAGAGCCAGGCTAAGCGTCCAACTCCCTTTGATTCTGTATACTGGGCTAGTGGGGTGGGGGCTTGACTGGGGTAGGATCCACATTTGAATGCTGTCATTTGCCTCTGAGCAGAAGGCCATCATCTCTAGTGTTCAGAATGAATATGATGCGCACAGATCTGTTCAATAATTGCCCTGATTTCTGCCTGAGGCTTGACTTTCTTCTAGCTAAACGCTGCATCCCCTTACACTCTCCCCCAGTACTAACAAAGTGGCTCTTTCATTCTGCTCTGGGCGGTAGCAGCATCCTTTTGCCTGCACTTCAGCTCTGAGTCTGATTCAGCATCACAAACTTCCCTTTGTGAGCATCTCTGACTCCACCCTCTTCTATTCCTCGCTGAAAAATAATGGGATATTTTAGTTAATGCTGAAACATCTGTTGAATTCTAAAGAAGAGGTGGAGTCTTTAATAAATGTGCATAAGTGAGAGAAGGCAGGTAACCCCTTGGGTGAAATCCGTTGGTCTTTTTTTCTTTTTTTCTTTGTATTAATGAGACTGGAACCTAGTAGGAGGTATCATGCATTTAGAGTAGTACAGGGACATTACCACCCAGTGGATTAGGGCTGGTTTTAGGAACTTGCAGATATAATTAAGAGGTCCATCAGTCCGAAACAACAGTGCCTAACTTCTCTTAAAATCAACTATGTCATCTGCAAAGAAGAGGCAGTAATACCCACTTTATAGGCTGGGGTACAAGTATTATATACTACATAGTAAGGTACTAATATGGCATGCTAAACACCCCCAAATCACTAGCAGTCACCATTTTCATTGCCATGGCTGTTTTTCTACTGACACTGTGATCATCTACTGTAAGAGGGTAGAGCCATCAGCCCACTGGAAGATTGGGTATGGAAACATGGGTTTAACATTAAGTCAGCTGAGCTACACAAAGCTCCTCCTTGGTATCAGGCCAGCCCTAGGTGCACATAGAAGTGCCCAAGAGCAGGACAGCTTCTGCTCTGACGGACTATAGCCTCTTGTGGCAGGTGAGGAATGGAGGAAAGCAGATCCTCAAACAAGTCAATAAATAAATAGAATGCCTGTGAATGCGACGAAGAGGAGAAAGGACTGAGATAGGGAATGGCAGGTGGAGTGGGTGCTTGATTTAATTTGCCTGGTCAATGAGGGCCTCTCCAAGAGACACATCCCCCCACTGGACTCATAGAGGATAATTTTTTTCAGTACCAAAAAAATTGTTCCCACCTTCACTAAGTAGTTGTACTTCTAATATCCATTGATTTGAGGATACATAAAGATAAAAGTCAATTGTGAATGCAATAGAAAGCTTTTACACAAGTGTGTATTTTATTCATCAGAGCAACCTTGATGCACATTTGAAAAATAGAATTATACATATGTATAGGATATATTCTTCATTCCTTCTGAAGATAATGCTGGATTTGAATTTGGAGTTAAGAATGTGGACACTTTAACATTATCCTGAGTCCCTTGAATTGTTTGATGTCTGCAGGTTGGGAATGATGGATGAGAGTGCAAAGATTAGATAGGAAACACAAGAGTCCTGAGCCATATTTTCATTTTTTTCCTAAAGCTAAACAAAGAGCAAAGAAGTCATTTACCTTGTTTGAGCCTTTTTTGTCATTGGAATGAGAATAGTAATGCCTGTCATTTAACCTCCTAATGATTGTGTGAGGTGGAACTAATCTGACAAATAGGAAAGTTCTTGCAAAGCATAATGAACTATGTAAGGATAAAGCATTGACAGTGGCTTGAAATAAGAGAATCAAATAATCTAGAATATAAGTCAGCTTTTTTTTTAAGAAAACTAACTTGTCAAACTGTGTACTTCACCTGACTCTTTGTAAATTCGGATCATGGGTAGCTCTGCTGGCATTGGCTATCTCAGTCTGTGTTCATTTCTCTAAATGATGTGAATGTGAGTCCAATCATAGGCTCCCAAGTGAAAGGGGGTATTATTGTCAACCTTCTAATCTTCAGGAAGGTTATTCCATGTTATACTTAAGGTTATACTTACATGCTGTAGATCACCCTTATCTCGTATTTGAAGAGAAATGTCTTTCTCTTTTTAAAAATCTCTCTAGTATATATTTTCTGCTCCCTTGTGTATAATGTAAACCCAGAAATAAATGTTTACACATTTTTATATAAGAAATATTTTAGTGCCTTAAGCACAAACATTTCAGTGTATTGAAAGGCCACACCTGATTCTCTTTCTTATTAGACAGTTTAGTGTTCAGTTAGTATATTTCAAATAATACTGACTGTGCTGCTTTTTAATATTGGGTAACAAATGCTTTACTATTGAGAGAGGAAGAGTTCCCTTAGAAATCTAACATACAGAAGATGAACAATTCAAAAAGATTCTATAGTTCATCACATCTTTTAATATTTTCAGTTTAGAATGATTTACTCCAAAGACAAAAGCACTAATGAAAACAGACTGAATTCATTTATGTGATACAGAATAGAAAAGGAAAGTTGCAGGTGAATATTTTTGGTATCTTGTAGACAGAGAATTTTAGCTAGACAATCAGAAGTATTTTCATTTCACAGAACTCTCAAAAATACTTCCAGCCATTTAAAGCACACAGCACAGATTAGATATTTCAGAAGAACCTGAGTATTCTATGACAATGAAATATGCTTGCTGCATTTTGTATTCAATTTTATAAAAATCTGCTTTGAAGTCTTTATAGAATTTATTTTAAAATGAATGTATTTAACAAAACATTAACAATGAAAAGGAATTTACTTTAATTTACAGATTAAGTAAATGTGTAATATATTTTTACCATCATAGTAAAACATGACATTTTAAAAAGCCAAATACTTCCTTACTAACCGCTGAGCAACCCACTTACTTTTGATTCTAACCATTTCTTCTGGTTTATACCCATGTATTCCTAAGTAAAGTCTTTATTCTATTATTCTTAACATTTTTAGCCATCTGTGATTGACTTTCAACTATTGCAAATTGCAATTTCACCCTGTTATGAACCCTTTTTCCGTTCCACATGCTCCCCTCTCCTATCTGCCCAATACAGTAATATAATGCCTTTTGGTTAAATTAGCATTGTTTACAGCCTCGTGGTTGTAGAAGTGTTATTTGAAGGTGAATCATCATATTAACTTATTTACTTTCTTGTATGACTTCTTGTTTTAACTGAAGTTAACAACTTGCCTCTTTTGTGCCTCTCTCTCTCCCCTCATCCTTAGATTTCTACATACTAACATTAATGTATTCCTAAGTGCTTCCACAAAATTCTAAAATTCCTCCCAGAAAAACCACACACATCATGTAATTTGTCTGTTTTTCTTTGGATGCAATCCTTCTGGAGACCCCTGCCCTTTGTCCCAGCTGAGAATGATTGGTTTTGCTCCAGGAATGTTGCACAAGTGAGGTGTCCACCTGTGATTTCTCTGCCCACTGCCCTGCCTCTAACCTGTCACTTTTACTGTACACTCTCCCTCTTGAAATTCCTCACATCCCATTGTATGTTTTACTCCCCAAAGCTGGCGAAACATACCCTTTATCATCTTCCTCAAAATGGATAAGTAAGGCAGGTAAAATTTTAGTGCCCTTGTATCCCAAAAAAAACCTTTATTCTCTTCGTATAGTCAATTGATACTGTGCTGCATATAAAATTCTAGATAAGAGCTTTATAATCTAAAACTTTAGCTTTTAATAATTCATCTGATTTTCATATTCAGTGTTTTTGACAACCTTAATCTGCTATTGTGTACTCTCCCATTCTCTTTGTTCTAGTGTTTGTAGCTTTTCTACTTCTTCACTGGAATTGGGGATTTCAGGAGCAAAGTACAATCATTTCTGTGTAATTAGTAACTTATACCTCCTTCACGAAGCCCCTAAAAATGTCCATTTAACATTATGTCTGTTAAATTTGCCGTCTATAACCACTGAATTATTTTGATTTTAAAGGCAAATGTTTGCATTTTTAAGTGAGCATATTTTTAAATCGTGAAATTGTTGAAAATATAGTTTGCCGTGAACTAGCTTTTGAAAAATATATAAATAGCTTTTTCTTAACATTTTGAAACCTTAAGATTTGAATCTGAATTTAATTCTCCAGAAGCAAATAATGCACTTTATTTCTCAGTCTTTGATTTGCCCTATAAATTATACTCAGAAATTTAAACTTGGAAAGAAAGAATGAGTAAACGTTATTAATGAAGTAGAGTGGTGAAAGAAATCAGGGGTTTTGACCTAGTTTTGTTATACAACCTATTTTTTTTTCTGCCATGTGCTGATAAATTTGGACTATGAATTGAGTCTGCCCTAGTTGCATCACATATAAGCCCTGCCTAAACGAGAGTTGTCAGGCTTCATTCTGGAGAAACGAAATCAGGGATGGCCCTAATGGAATCAAACAATAACTTTTCAGATGATGTCAAGGTCTTTGAAAATCCCACCACGGTACCTATGGATCATGGCACCATCTCCAGGAAGCTCATGCTGTATAATGGAGAACATTAACCAGAGGGGAGGGCACTGCTTACCCAACCTAACATTAGTGCAGATGAAGCATTCCTACAGATGGGAAGCAGAGCACTGAAAAGCAGGGACATGGGAAACAGGACCAGTAATTTGGTTTTTCATGTGGGGATGAAGTTAGAAGTTATGGTATTGAGGGGTAAAGAAATACTGAAATCATACCTTTACCTAGCATAAAAGTCGATTCTTTTCTGTTTTTTTCAGTCCTCGTTAAATTAAAGCAGTGATCTCAATTTTTTGCTAGTGCCAGGGAAAACTCCTAACATTTGCTAATCTTCGTTTCTAACAAATACAGCCGCCTTGGGCCCCAGGCCTTTGGCAAGCAAAAGAATCTAAGTAAATGATGAAACATAGTTTTATGTTCATTTTACATTACGGTAACCTATTGATGACAGCTGATACTGGTTTCCATTTACTGTGATGATGTACAGTGTCCTCTTATAATAAATGTGCTCAGTAAAAACATTAATAAATTTCAAAGAAAATAGTCACAAATAATAGTAAAGGCAGTGAGAAAATACATCAGAAATTGTGAGTATGGTGCACACACGGCTAATGTGTGGGAAGTTCAGGCACGGAGCAAGAAAACAGGAGACCTGGACTTCGGTTCTTTCCATGGCAAATGTATGACCTGGGCAGTTCATTTAACTTTTCTTTGCTTGTACTTCCTCATCTAAAATGAGGAGTCAGCTCAGATCTCTTAATAAACCCCTTATAGCTCTTAAATTTTGAGATTTCAAGGATTTTCTTTGCATTTAATGTAGGTACAGGTTGTTTTGGGTTCACAGCAACTAGCAAGGAGGAAAAGATTATGAAGCAGCTGATGATAACCACCCAGGTCATCTCCCTGAGGATCACGGGAATGATGGAATAACAGACCCACTGTCTCATAGAGCTTTAGAGCTTGTAGTGAAAAGGAAGAGTTCTTTGATTCCCCTCACAGGACTGCAAGATGTGTGACAGAGGTGTGGCTCGCCTGTTCAGCACCTCCACCACTCAAACCCCTTCTGGGAGGGGGAGCATGCAGATGGGCAGGTATAGAGGCCAGGGCGAGCTCTGCAATAGTGTCTAGGGGTGGGTGCCTGCAACCTGAGAGTTGCAGACAGCAAAGCTGAAAGAGCAGATGGCTTGAATGCTAACCTCTCAATGGACCCTCTGCCTTTTTACAAGAGCAGAGGGCCAGTATGACGCTTTATGTACCCGAAGCTCTTGTCCAGCATCCCGGAAATTTCGGATCACACTCTAGAAGAACGAATGCGAGGTTTTATTGAGCGGTGGAGGTAGCTTTCAGCAGGATGAATGGGAAGCCAGAAGGGGGCATGGAGTGGGAAGGTGATCCTCCACAGGATTCGGGCCGCCTACTGGCTAAACTCCCCAGTCAGACTCCTCTCCGCGTTGAGATCTTCCTCCTTTTCTCCCTTTCTCTGCTGCGTTGTTCCACCATCCATCTGCTGGTCTGCTGGTTTGCTGCTCTGCTCTGGAGCTTGGGGTTCAGGGTTTATATGGGTACAGGATAGGGAACATGGTGGGCCAAAAGGCAGCTTTTTGGGTGCAAAACCAGGAATGCCTGTTTTCATTTAGAGCTGCGGATATACGGGCTTGAGGGTGAAGCCTTCGCCAGAGAACCACCCTCTTGTATCCAATATTTCCCTGTGTCCTGTCCATATCAGTAGCACCCTTAGAGATCATTAAGATGAACTCTCCCTGCCAACACTCATTTAATAAATGTCAAAACAAGCGTCCCAGAAAACGTATGTGGCCCATTATTATATAGTTGAATAGTAACAGGCAAAAAACTATTTATATCCATGGACTTTGGCCTAGAACCCTGGCTCTGCTTGGGTCCTCTTCATTGCATATCTTTATGGCCTTGGAATGATTTTCCTGACCTTATTATGCTTTTAAAAAGGGAGAGTGACACCTGGATGCTGAATTTTTTTTACATCCAATACATTCAGAAATAAAATGAGTTTCATTAATACCAGCAGCTAATAAAGATAACTCAGAACTACTTTTGTTTCTGACATACTTTGGGTAGTTTCGTCCAAAAATATTCTATTTCCCTTTGATGGTTAGATCTAACTGAAATGTGGGATATACCTGGACCTCTCCCAGAGAATGTTATGAAAATAAGCAGCAATTATAAATGACTTAAGAATTGTATACAGTTGCATTATTAATTTATGGGGTTTTTTTTTTTTTCCATTGGTGATATAAAATAAAAGCGATTCTTTAAAAAAAAAATGGAAGAGAAGAAAGTTTACGTGCTTTTTCGTTCTTCCCTCCCAAGCCTTTAGAGTCTATCGACTGTTCATCAGTTTAATTATTGTGTTATGTATGTCTAATGTACTCGCCACACAGGAGGCTAAGTAGTTTCCTTCCCCCAAGGTAGCTTTCTATGGCTGGAAAACGATCCATCTGTGAGCCACACTGGCCTCTTCGGAAATACCCTCCTATTGATTACAAGAGAGAACTGTAAAAGATTATTCAAGAAACACTACTGAGGAAACCTATCAGTGTTACTTTAATTATGACCTAAAGCAAATTCTTGAAACAAGGATTGAACAAGATCCACAGAGCACTGAAGAACTGTGCAGTGGATGAGTAAGCCAGATAGAGATGGACATAGACCAGAAGAGATGCACTTGGGAAATGGTAATCCATCTGCAGCTGCTACAAATATGGAAAGTATCTATCTATTTTATTTCAATACTAAAGGTATTATATTTAAAATATTTACAGTGGCTCCCAAAGGGAGACAAGGTTTTGAAAAGTAGCAGAAATAAAGTGAAAGTATTAGCAGGTATTTACTGAGTACTATTGACTTCCCTGAACTGAAACTTCCAGTGGCCTCCTGCTGGCTATCAAATTAAAAGCCTTCTTGTCATCTCCACACTGACCTGGTTCCCAAGTGTAAGTCCCAGCTACTGAGCAGCGGCTGGGTTCCAGCTCACCTGTCCTGTTCAAGAACATGCTCAAGATTGCTCTACCAACATGAGTTTGCTCAGGCTGTTTTTTCAAATATTCTTCTCCCAGCAGATTCCAGTTTCTGCCTTTGGAAATTTCAATAATACTCAAAGGCTTATTTCATGGCCTTACTCTGAAAAGCCTCTCCTGATTAGCTCAACTAGATGCAATCTTTATCTCTTTTTTCATTTTTGTTGCCTACCACACTTACTCCTTGTTCTACTTAGTAATTATTGACACACGTGTCTAATTCTCTCTGTCTTCCCCCAAGACTGTGAAGTTCTAGACATCCTATGGAATATAGCAGTAATTTATACTCATCAAATTGAAAAGATATCTTAAACACCTTACAATGTATTTTAAAAGAAATAATATCTCATACATGAAAAAGTGAATCACTGAAAATTCAGATCACTGTTAGGATCATAGAAGAAATGTCTCAAAGAGACTTATTAGTTTTTTAATTTAGAATAAAGGGAGCAATCTCTTTAGATGAGGGGACCCTAAAGAAATTGCTGCCAAGGAACTAGGATTTAAAATAGATTTAGAAAGATTTAGCTAATTGCAGATAATAACCTAGAGAAATGGTGTGGGCTAAAGTGTAGAGTAGGAAAGTATAGGCTACAATCAAGAGACATAGTTGCTAAATATGTGTTATAGCATATTTATATGGTGATAAAGGATTGCTATAGCTTGCAAACTATTTTTCTTTATATTATATGTGTCCTCAAATACTACCCTGTAACATTAAGTTACCATAATGTTTCAAGGCCTTTTTGGATTATCTGTTTATTCTTCTCTCCTATTTATCTGTGTGATCAGAAATAGAGGGAACCATTATTATGTACTTTTTTTCCCCTCAAGGCTAAACACTTCTTAAAGAAATAAGCAAATGGAGAATGATTGTACTGATTATACAAAATAAGTCCCTGAGAGAAGTGTGCTTGATCACAGAGCCCGCACTTAAACATAAGGCTTCCTTGTCTGTCCAGTGCTTCTAGCATGCTAGGACAGCAGGCCCAGGTAGAAGAGAGAAATCTGAAAATGTACATCTGATAAATATTATAAATAGGGTAGCAGCCATTTAAAAATTAGAACAATTGGAGTAAAACAGATGATATCTACGATGTATAATGGCATCAATTAGAAGGCATTCTGAAAAAAATTTCAAGTAGGTAGAGTGGATTTAAATGAAGATGTATTAGTAGCATTACATTTCACAAAATGAATAAAACTACAAATGATACATTTTTAGAAACAGCTTTTAGGCAAAAACTAGATAATTGGTATGTGAAATTGCATGAAGACAGGAGAAGCAGCTTTTCGCCAATCTCGCCAGCAATAACCACTGTCCACATCTTCAAGAACCACAGTAAGATACCACTTTCGAAAAGGCATCCTTGACACATTCCATTGTACTGTAATATCTCTCGAGCTTTCAATTAAAAATCTGTAATTTTTGATTGTCAACCTTGCATCTGGGGATGACAAAGGTGAATAAAATATTGTCCCTGACCTCCTCCCAGACGGGAGTGTATCACACAATTCTGCTCAGATCCACTGAGTCTCACCTCCTTCAGGTTCTGGGCTACTTGTTATGCCCCAAATAGGGGCTCTGACTCAACTTCTCAGGGTTAGACTCAAAATATCATGAAGAGGTGCTGAACATATATGTTGAGTTCTTTGGATTATTACCCAATCTGTATTAAATTATTGGAGTGGAGCACAGTGGCTCACTCCTGTAATGCCAGCACGTTGGGAGGATTACTTGCCCAGCAGTTCAAGACCAGCCTGGGCAACATATTAAGAACTTGTTACTGCAAAAAGCTAGGAAAAAACCTTAGCCTGGCATGGTGGTGCACTCCTGTAGTCCCAGCTACTCGGGAGGCTGAGGTGGGAAAATCATTTGAGCCTAGGGGTTCAAGACTGCTGCAGTGAGCCATGATCACACCACTGCACTCCAGCCTGGGTGAAAAAGTGAGACTCTGTCTCAAAAAAACAAAACAATAAAAATAATAAAAACAGGAGTAAATACATTATCAGACACTGTGTTTTGCTCACAGCTTTAATACCCCCTAAAGTGTACCCTAATTTATGCCTCCCGTATTGCACGTGGTAGGCACTCTATTAAGAACAAATTGAAGCTTCCAAATTAAAAAAATACATTGAATAAAAAAGAAAAATACCTCTAATGTTATATCTCAAGGATAAAAAGTATTTCTTTTAGTGAGAAGATCATCTCAAATAAAGAAAAAAAAAAAGAAGAAAATACATTAACATCCAAAGACTCAGTCATTAAAATAAAAGAGAATAAAATAAGAATATCAATGAAGAAAGAATCCATTTGCTGGCAATTTGGCTCCAGATGTGATTTGGCAACTGTGCTACTACCCTGTAATAATTACCACAAAATTAGCAGCTTAAAATATCCATTTATTATCTCACAGTTCCTGTGAATTATGTGTCCAGGCAGGGCTTACCGGGGTCTCACCAGGCTGCAATGCAACTGTGGGCCAGGGGTACATTCTCATTCAAGGCTCAACCCAGGGTGGGGTAGGGGACTGGATGGTTGATCCACTTCTAGGCCACCTCACGTTGTTGGCAGAATTCATCTCACTGTGGCTGTGGAACTAAGGGCCACATTGTCTTGCTGGCTGTGATCAAGGTCTGCTGTCATCTCCTACAGGCTCCTTGACATTTCTCCTCTCTCAGAATATAGCAGCTTACTTCTTCAAAGCCAACAAGGTAGAATGTAATGTAATCATGGGAAAGATATTCTGTCACCTTTGCTAGATTCGGTGAGTTAGAAGCAAGTCACAGGTTCTTTTTGCACGCAAAGAGAGGGGATTATGTAACTCATTATTATCTGCTTAGAATGTGTGCACTATGACAATGTTGTCCACTACAGTCTATATATATGCAAAAGATTGGCTACCTTTATCTATAATAATGTCAGAAACAAAGTCTAATGACTGGGAAGTTGACTATTATTTCAAGATATATTCCTGTGAATATATGAAGGCATCGTGCTCAATTAGGGGTAAAAAATGGAGATGCAGTCCCTATAGCTGTAAAACATAATCTAATGGGGAAGGCTAATCTTAAAGACAAACAAACAAAAATCCTACTCCCATACATAATTAGTTTCTAATAAGTCCTGAGGAGGAAAAGAGCAGGGTTCTAAGAAAATGACTAATGAGGAAAATCCACTTGGGTGCTGAAAAAGAGAATAAGAAAAAGTACTTTGAAGCTGGTGATCAGGGCAGGCTTCCCTGAAGAAATGTCATTTGACTACCTAAAGAATGCCTAGAAGTTATTCAAGAGGAAGAAAAGAAAACTTGAGGTACAGTGAACACAAGTGCAAAGGCCCTGAGGCAGGAACAATTAAGTCCTTTGGAGAAAATGGAAAAATACCAGTGTAAACAGAGAATATGCCCTGTGGATAGATAAAAGTGGGGAGATAGGAAGGGGATTCAGGACATCATGAGGATTTAACATTTATCCTAAGTGCATGGGAATCCACTGAAGAGTTTTATGCAAGGGAGTGACATAATCCAATTTGAAAATCACTAAAGGAGAAACAATGTTTTGCATTTTTAAAAATCCTCATTAACTTGAAAGGGTTCTTGCCTCTTGTATGTAGTGTGATGCTTTTTTGTGGAGTTGTTGACAGTATTTCCCAGGTAGTCTCTAGGGAAGACACTGCCTAAATTAAAGTAATTGGTATTTAATCATGTCTTAGTTAACATTTTTAGAATACTGCTTTTAGCATGATACTTCCTATAGCTTTTTTTTTCCTTTTTAAAATTGGTGATTGCATTTTTATTTTAGAGACTTAAAAACATTGCAGGTGGCGTACTTCTGTTCATATTTTTTATCCCAGTTTTGTCTAAGGCATTAGGAAGACCTATGTGATAGAAATAACATGTTTAAAGTAAACTGACCTTATTTTTGATGATTTCAGTAGAGAATTAAAGAACCTAGATTCTATATTTTTCCTGTATTATTCAGATAATTCATGTAGTAAAATATTTCAAATTTCCTCTCAAGTAAGAAACAATACTTTTTTCTGTGATTTTTATCTAATTAGCTGTAAAGCAGCATTTATATCTGAAAACTCTGCAGCAACTCCATTCCCATGTAGAATTCACTGTAGGCAGAAAAAGGACACAGTGTTGAAGTTTTTTGCTACCAATTAAATAGCAAAATAGCAAAAACCATCCCACTGAGAAAGTACATACTAAACCTTATCTCATTAAGACAAAGTCTACATGCTTTATTTACTTGTGGTTGAAAATCAATGCCCTATTGTCTTCTAGACGTACATAATTTGCAACAGAAACAAGAAACAGGCAGTATATCTTCATTGCTTTGTCTAAACTAGTAATTAAAAAGAGGATTTTTATTTTCAAATGGACAGTATTAGCAAGTCAACAATGGTTTAGAATGATACAAATACTACATGGAGAATTATCTGCTGTAGTAGAACTTTCCTTATTACCTTGTGCTTAGCAAACACACAATTGTTGAATGAATGAATGAATGAATGAATGAGTGAGTGAGTGAATGAATGAGTGAATGAAGTTAGATTAGTGCATTGCATCTATTATCTCACTAGTTTGGTAGACAGTTTGCAGAATCTGGCCACCAAAGTTGGGCAGCACTGGGGTCAGTATCAAGGATGATGGTTTCTTGGTTGCAACTTTGGTAAAATGAAAAGTAGATTCAATTATTCAGCAATAGAGGATACCTTTCCATAATATTCTGGGAAGATATAAGAGTTCGTTCTACTACCCAAGTAGTTTTGATGAATCAGGTAAATGGTTTGGATGATAACCAGGGAATCCTGTGTTTTTATTTGCATGTGTTTAGTGATGTAAATTTTCTTCCTGTACTTTAGGAGCAAGGTTAAATGTTATCCACTGTAGCATTTTACATAAGCAAAAAAAAAAAAAAAAAAAAAAAAAAAAAACTACATTTGGCTACGTCGTATTGGGAAATCGTGTCCCAAGGGTGCAATAAAAATGCCAATTTTATGCAACAGATGTAGGACTGGACACATTGAATTATGAAGATGGAGCAGAATGCAGACAATTAATAATGCTACTGCTCTAAAATATAGATGAGTTTTAAAGAAATG
Organism: Papio anubis; assembly: GCF_008728515.1. NCBI lineage: Eukaryota > Metazoa > Chordata > Mammalia > Primates > Cercopithecidae > Papio > Papio anubis. Next base: position 139,359,057 of record NC_044978.1, on the reverse strand, counting down.
TTTTGATAGTTGTCTTGATGTTGTATAATAAGATGATTTCTACTGCACAGTTAATTTAAATGTTCTTTATTCTGTAAAGTCTATGTCAGATAGTCTGAAGGGCAATCAAAACTTAGATGGTATTTTTTCAGTATGTGGACACTTGTCCAAAGGATTGAATTTTAAGGACGGTATTGGTCATATCATGTACATTCATGTCTTATGCATTGAATGACACAAATATGCAAAACATATAAAAAGAGTTATGTAAGTTTCTATTTGCAAATTATCCTGTTCAATGTGCTTTTTCTGCTTTGGAATAATATATTTAGGATGTACTTAAAAATTAATTATTAGTGGAATATATAATGAGAAATTAGAAGGGATATGAAGAAACTAGGTTCTTTGTCTAGGGGCTAATTAACTAAATCCTTTAGATGCCTGACTGTTTTCTTACTAACTTTTCTTTAATGCTACTATTTAAAACTCCTCGGTAGAATGGGATTAGCCAAATACCAAATGTGAATTATCACATCCATACTTGTTTAGTTGAAAATATTGAAAATATAAGAGTGGTGCAGATTTAAATGCACCAATGTATTAACCTTGGAATTTGTTAGACATTTTTATTTTGTGTAAAGCACTTTTATTTTTCAGAAACTTGAGTGGAGCTTCTGTTATATTCTTTAAGAAATTCCTCTTAATTCCCACTTGTCAAAAAGCTGCATTTCCCTGCTGTAGACTCTTCCTTTGGCACCCAGACAATACACACAAGACTGCCCACCCTTCCTTTTTTCCCTGCCCCTTCTCTGGCACTCAGCCTCCTGGCTTCCTCGACCCTGAATGGATCAAACCCATGACGCTGCCATAGAGCCTAGCACATGATAGGGGCTTTGTAAATGTTGGTATGCTTAAGCTTTTTGGGCTTTGACTCCCCTATCTGTAGACTAGGTATGATGACAGTATCTACCTCATAAAGTATTCATGAAAATTAAATGAGTTAAATGCAAACTAAATTAGTTCAGTTGTTAACATGGGGTCACAATCAGCAACAATGGTTTCTTGGTTGCAACTTTGTTAAAATGAAAAGTAGATTCAGTAATTCAGCAATGGGGGTTTTTATGGATTTAGAATGGGGGAATGCATGCTGATGAATCCATGGGTGGGCTTGGAAAAAGCACCATTCGATTCATTGAAAGGCATCATTCAGAAGGAACCAATCCAGAGAGAGTGGGTAAGAGAGGGATAGAAGTTTTCACTCCGGTGGTGGACTCCATCCGGAACTGCCAGCTCAGTTTTCAGGCTTTAAACTGTCCTTTGGCTTGAAGGTCGGTTTCACCAGGGACCATCCCTGTCTACCTAGAAATTTGTCTATCTCCTGTTGCTATCAGCATCACCATCATCATCACCATCATCATCATCATCATCATCATCATCATCATCATCATCATCGCCTTTAGATAAAATTAAATACTCATTACAAGTAGAGATATTTCCCTGAAAAAAGAAAATGTATATCATTTCTCTTTCTTCTTATCTCACAGACTTAGTAAATTTTCCAAAGACCCTTGGATCATGTCTCTAACATCTTTAAAGTGAAAAGCAGGAGATCCAGGAGGTTGGAGTATCTTACCCAAGGTGATAGAGCTAATTAATGAGCAACATATCCTAAATTCATATGTTCTGATATCTATGGGTCAGCACATGTTTTCTACACAACAGAATCTCTCTCTTCCCCTGTAGCTTCTGAAGTTGCTAAAGACAAACCCTCCTGTTAATATCCTGTGGGTTTATCCTAGGTTGAAACCTTTGCCCTCATTATTGGTTATCTGTTAATGATAGCCTGCCGAGTGGTTCCTAAGGCTCTTACTGCAAAGGGTGATACATAGAAACATAGAAGTTGCCTTATGATGAAGTCAGAGAAGCTGTACTGCTCTGAAAGCTGCCCATCTGTGTACTCCAGCTCTATGAGACCCAGAGACAGGACAACAGGCCAGTCTTCATGGGCTTGTGACTTGAGGGATACTGGACCTTAGAAGGGCCCCATGCTTGGTCTAATGTTCTGCTGTGGCTATCTTAAAATTCTTAATGTTCTTTCAATGAAATCCCACATTGTCATGTTCCTCTCGGCCCTTCAACTTTTTTGGCCTGTCTCCTGAAGAACTAGTGGATCTTTGTGATAAATCCCTGGGCGCTCAGGGAACTGCGGTTGTATGGGAGAAATTGCTATGCTTTTAATAACAAAACTCAGGACTAGAAACCCCCCAATTAGTAATATAGATGAAAACTGTATTTTCATTAGAGCAGCATGTATTTTTTCTAAGAGGACTTTTTAACTTTGGTATGACAGAGGAAGAGAAAAGACCTGCTCTCAGACAGCTATACCCTTAGTGTCTTGGAGAACGACACTAAGAGAACTCTATAGATTTAACCTGGACAAATTTCTCGCTAGCACTATTTAAAGGGATTTTGTTCTAATTTTTTAAAAAATAAAGAACATAATTTGGCATATAAGAATAAAGTTAATAATGCTTTGATAAAACCTGTGCAAAAGTAAAATAGCTTTACTGAGACATTCACCAGCATTTTGACCACACAACTAGACTAATGACTTTGTTGAAAAGTAAGGTAGAAAAGTAAGGTAGTAACATTCAAAATCACAGAAGTACGTTCCCAAAAAGCAAATAACTTTGGATCCGATTAGCATTTTATTCTAGACAACTGGAGGAGCTCAAACTAATACTGTCCACAACATGGGCCCACCTTTATACATTGGTATTAAGAGAGGCTTGGCCAAATGATATGTCCACCATGGAGAGCTCCACCACATCATTTCTCTCCTGGGCAGACAGGAGGGCTGAAGAAGCAGACTGGTGAGAAATGGGTAGCTCACTCTGAATCTTTGCCCTTTGAGTTAATTCCAGTTGACCTACTTGAGCAATGATTGAGGAATTTTTGATTCAGTTTGCCCTGATCTATCCCCTGGTGAGCATGGGCTTGTTATTTTTTAATGAAACTATTTTCACAGCCTGTTGTTTTCAGTGTCAGAGATAGAGAAGAGTGAAGTTACTGTTTTTTATTCTTATTCCATTTTGTTCATCAATCCTAGTGCCGCTTATGCTGCTGAATTGCGTTGAACCGGTGTCTTGCAGCAAAGCATACTTCCTAGCAAACAGTGCAAGAACACTAACAAAGGATAAAAATAATACCAGGCAATGACCAGTGAGAAAAGCACACACACACACACACACACATACACACACACACACAGCAAATACCTTTTCATAGCAGATGCCAGAATTGTAATTATATAATTTTGTCATCTCTCTTGCTTTATGTAACAATATCTGTTGGGAAGTACTTGTCACAACATTGAATATTTCTCACCCAACACATATCTTATCTCTTACAATCAATGTAAAAGTACTACTTTATATTTTTTGCTGGTAAACTGAACTCTGTTTAGTTACTCCAGTTTTTGCCCTTTGGCAGTAAGGGTGGGTAAAAGTCAATCCCTGTTCTCCCAAGAGGAGTTTTCCAATTAGATGCACTTTATTTCTAGAATAAGGAGGATCTGACTGCACAGCTAGCACCCCCCATTTGTGAGATTTCATCACTGCCTTTCAAAACTTGCTTCAGTGGGATTGGAGGGTTTTTTTGTAAATTACTATTAAAGTTTCAGAACTGGATAGATATCTCAGTTATTTAGAAAGCAGCTGGGTACAGAAGTCAAGCTGAGCTAACTTTTAAAATAAAACAAATGGAGAAGCAATACTGCAGAAAAGAGTAGATTTATTTCACAGTATGAGCTTTAGTACATTAAAAGCACAACTAAAGGCAATGCACTAACAATAGTCAGTGCAGATTTGCAGATAAGATGTCCTTAGCTACCCAGTCATACATCTTCATTTGTTTTCCCATTTCTTAATAAAATGATCAGAGAATAGGTTTACAAAACTGAGTGTCATTATCATGACTTTAATATTGTTTAAATTCAAAACTGTCCTCTAGGGTTAGTGTCTAAAGGGGAGATTTATAGTAATCTGTTTAAAAAAAAAAAAAAAACAGTAGATTGTATAGGAATTACTATTTGGATTCTATATTTCTAAAGAAAGCAATTCTGTAATTTTTGGAACAGCTCACTATAATAAAACATCAGTAGACTTTTAATTTCAAATGAATAAGTGATCACAGGAAGAATGTATCAGCATACTAAATATTCTCTAAAGCTGGTAAAATAATTTTCGTATCTCTAATTCAGGGTCGGAATGGGTAATTGGACCAAAGAAATAACATCTACAGTCAATACTTAGACACAACAAAAAATTAAATATTCGGAAATGTCAATGGTATTCAGTGGAACTTCCTAAACAAGTCCTGAGTGCCAAGTGGAATTACTCTAACTTAGAAAATACTTCAGGAGCAGCTTAAAATATAGAAAATGTCCTGTGGGCTTATCACACATGGTATGTCTGTCACAATCATCTCCAAGTGACAGTCTTTTGCCTCTTTCCTTGATATTCCCCCCTTGGTTCCTCCAACAGTGCTCCACCATCAACTAGTATGACTGGGTCATGAAAGTTCCATCTTGGAAAATTCAAATTACTTACGTTCACTCCACATTTTGTGTTTAATCCCTTGACTTTAAAATAATAACTCCTAACTTGGGGAGGAGGAAGTGACATTACAGTCAACAGTCATGACTTTCAGATTCCTTCTGAACCATCTAAGTCCTCCATCTGCCCTACTCCCAGCTTGCATTTTATCATGAAGTGACACATAGTAGAAGAGCAGTATAATAAATTTAAGCCAGTGACTTACTAGTTTCCCCAAGGGTAGAAATCCCTTCTGTTTCTTTTATCTTTTGTTTCCAGGTTAAAGGTTGCATTTGCAGACATCTAATACCATGTATGCTGATCTGAAGGAATTTCCCTGGGGGAATGTGAGATGTATATGTCTTTTTTATAGTCTCATGGGAGACTTTTACTTTTAGATAATCACAGGTAAATCAATATGGTTTTAGTCCTTCTGAACCAATAATATATGTTTACTGAATTGCATTATAAAACATCTTATACATTAAAATTATCTTATTTTCTTTCTTAAGAAGCTTTTTAGTACTTTGTAGTGATATGATTTCTGTAGTGGAATAGTCTATTGAAAAAGCATTTCAGCCAGGCTCCGTAGCTCATACCTGTAATCCCACCACTTTAGGAGGTCAAGGAGGGAGGATCACTTGAAGCCAGGAGTTCGAGACCAGCCTGAGCAACAAAGTGAGACTCCCTCATCTTTAAAAAAAAAAAAATGTTTTAAAAAATTATCTGGGCCTGGTGATGCACGCTTGTAGTCCCAGCTACTCGAGAGGCTGAGGCTGGAGTTTTGCTTGAGTCCATAAGTTCAAGGCTGCAGTGAGCTATGATCCTGTGCACTGCAGTCTGGTCAAGGTGACAGAGTGAAACCTGTTTCTTTAAAAAAAAAAAAAGTGTTTTGATACTTCAAATTCTCTTAAAAATTGCTTTGTTAAGTGTATAAATTATGCCCAAAATTTGTGCCATTTTAAAACTCAGTCAGCGTTTTAACTAGAATGCTTTATCTTAGACTAAAAATGTTATCTGCTATATAATTATTTTCTATTGACTCACAGAAGATGCTAGAAATAACTATATAATTACTCAATAATGAGCTAAGTTTCTAGGGAGTGAAGGGAGTTGTCCTTGCTTAAAAATTGAGTAACTTTTTAAACTTACCCAATTTTTAAAGTTAGCTTTTCTAGGGTTTAAAGATACATTTCTGTAAAAAATATTCATTTGTTTTTCAACCTACATTAAAAGAATATTATGAGTACCTCTTTTTTATTTTGAGATGGAGTCTCACTGTCACCCAGGCTGGAGTACAGTGGCATGAACACAGCTCACTGCAGCCTCAACGTCTGGGGCTCAGGTGATCCTCCCACGCCAGTCTTCAGAGTAGCTGTGACCATAGTGGTGTGCCACTACCCAGCTAGAGTTGGGGTTTTTGTACGTGGCCCAGGCTGGTTTCAAACTCATGGTCTCAAGTGATCCACCCATCTCGGCCTCCCAAAGTGCTGGAATTACAGGTGTGAGCCACAGTGCCTTGGCCTCTCTTTAAAAACACCTTCCCCACCCCCCCCCCCCACCCCCATGAAAGGACAAAGCTCAGTTTGTATTTTGTATATTATGGTATTTGAACAAAGTTAGGGGATTGGTTATTATTAAAATAGTTATGACATTGTCTACTAAATTGTTTGTATCTATATTTAATATATCAATACTGAGTTATAGAAGTTCACATATAAAATGTGGTATTGACAGTGGAAGAAAAGGAAAGAATGCAAGATATATTAGAGAGAAATAAATGACAGATATCTGATTGTCTAGCTCATCTCTTATAAATGATTTAATACATGAACATTATTCACCATAATTTCTGTGATTGTCAGAAAATGACAATCAGTATAATATACTGAAAAATGATTTAGATTAGTTGTAGTCCTAGGCTCTTCACTTTCTAAAAATGTGTCCATTTATCCCAGCACATTGGAAGGTGGAGGCAGAAGGATCACTTGAGCCCAGGAGTTGGAGACCAGCTTGGGAAACATAGCGAGGCTTCGTCTCTACAAAAATTAAAAATAAGTTAGCTGGGGTCTATTAGTCCATTTTCATACTGCTATGAAGAAATCCCTGAGACTGGGTAATTTATAAAGAAAAGAGGTTTAATGGGCCCACAGTTCCACATGGCTGGGGAGGCCTCACAATCATGGCAGAAGGTGAAGAAGAAGCAAAGGCACGTCTTGCATGGCAGCAAGCAAGAGAGCTTGTGCAGGGAAACTCCCATTTATAAAACCATCAGATCTCCTGAGACTTATTCACTATCATAGAACAACACAGGAAAAATCCACCTTCATGATTCAATTACCTCTCACAACATGTGGGGATTATGGGAGTTACAATTTAAGGATGAGATTTGAGTGGGGATACAGCCAAACCATCTCACTGGGCATGGTGGTGTCTCAAGCCTGTGGTCCTAACTACTCTGGAGGCTGAGATGGGAGGATCTCTTGAGCCCAGGAGTTTGAGCTTGCAATGAGCCATGATTGATCCACTGCACTCCAGCCTGGGCGACAGAGCAAGACCCTGTCTCAAAAAAAAGCCTGTCACCAAGTTGCTGTGAGTTGAACAAGTGGAAGTGGTGCTATGAAAAAGTAAAGCATTATGTATAAGTGTTACCTTCTTAGAATTCATATAGAATCACCAACTTTAGAACTAAAAGAAGTTTTTAGAGACCTCAAGCCTCTCTGACTCCATTATGGAAATAAGGAAATAGACCCAGGGAGGTAGGGACAATTGCAAGACTTGGACCTCAATTCAGACTTCTGGACACATCTCAGACCTCAATTCAGACTTCTGGACACATCTCATTTGTTTACCTGTGTGTTTATTTATTTATTTTTATATATTTACTTTTAGAATGTAGTCTAAAATAGAACACCATTGGGATCATTGAGAAGTGTATTGTTGTGTCATTTTTTTTTTTTTTTGGAAATGTAGAAGCCAAGAACGAAAATGCTGTAGAGATTTCTTCAGTTACATCCTCCTCTGTTTAGAAGTTCTGCGGAATGTGCCTGTCTTTTAGCAAGTGGAAACGTCCCTTGCAAAAGTTGTCTAGCTAGTTTCAGGCTAAGCATCTTAACAAATCCTGGCTTTAACCTACCAGTACTATCTGAAGTCATGGAATGAGTTAGACACCCCACATCTCCCAGTTTTCCCTTTTATTTCAGGTGATTTAGCACTTACTGAGTCTCCTTCATAATGAATTAGTATGATACATTTTTACTGTAGCAACTAGAATGGAGATTATCGTTGAAAAATATTGTAATTTCAGTGAGTTTTGGGGCATATTATTACACTATTTTCAAGACAATTAGTGAACTTACAGTCATACTTTCTAGCATAATGCTGTCCAATAGAACCGTAATGGGCACTACATATTTAATTTTAAGCTTTCTTGTACTCACAATAGAAAAGTGAAAAGAAGCAGCTAAAATTATCTTAATAATATTATTTTAATTCAATATGTCTAAAATATTTCAACATGTAACTAATATTTTTAAACTATTAACGATAGATTTTGCATTCTTTTTTTAATACTGTCTTTGAAATTCAGTATCTATTTTATACTTATAGCACATCTAATTTGGATTTTAAATTTTCATCAGAAATACATGATCTATATTTGATTTCATAAAATTTACATTTGAAAAAAGTAAATTTACATACCCAAGTTATTCCAAAGATGCTTAAAATTATTCCAATAACTGAATTAAGCATCAGTCATTGATTTAAATTTTAAATCAATTTTTATAAATTAAAATTAAAAATTCAGTTAATCAGTTATATTAGCCACATTTCAAATGCTGGATAGCCACATGCAGCTAGTGGCTACCAGAGAGAATAACAGTTCTAGATATTCAGTGCTGTCACCATGACTGTTTCTGCAGAAGAGAGATAAAAAGTTCATCTATCCATCTATTTTATTTTATTGATTAGCGCTTTATTTTGCGATGCAAACACTACCTACATACCTTCTGTAATTAATACTTAGATTTTCCTTTCCATATTGAATAGTAAGACATTCATTATAAGCACTGATGGGAAGATAAACCTTGGGAAATTACCTTAACTGTGATTGTTAGTACTGGAATTGACCAGATTTTCTTTCCAACAGCTTTGCATGTTTTGTTAGTTTGTATAACCATGTGCCCTGCTTTGTAAATACTTTCAGTTTAACCTGCTTTGTTTCACTTGATTGCTCTAGTATGGTTAAAGACAAGTGTTTTTGAATAACAGCAGGCCTATCAAATTGCCAACTGGGAAATCCGTGGAATATGCTTAGGGCAGCTTTTTGCATCATTTCCTGTACGTGGCAAAGAATTTTTGAAAAAAATGTTAAATAGCACAATGGATTCTTAACTGGCAGACTCTAGGAAACACTTTTATATATAATATATAGGCTTACTAGTTGCCATTACTTTTTTAAAAGTTAGTGCTTTAGGCCCATGTAGAGACACAGTATAGCAAATAAATCAAAAGCGTGATTCTGGAGTCAGAACCATTTAGAAATTATATGAATTTGTCCGAAGTTACTTTACCTTTCCAAACCTTAGTTTCCTCATTCTAGAATGGAGATAAGATTAGGACTTACTCAATGAAGTTATTGGAGAATTAAATGAGAATATGTCCTTGACTTTGTACCTGTCACAGAGTAAGTGCTCAGAAAATGAACTGTTACTCTACAAGACTAGTGGAACCATAGGCATCATTACACTTGAAACTCATCACCAGTAGTTAAGAAGAAGGAAAGCAAATACTGTACGTGACCACTGTGAAGTTAATTCAAGGAGCATAAACCCTAAAAAGTGGGGTGCCAGTGGCCTCATCCCCAGTTTGTTTATTTGTTGTTGTTTTTAGTTAGTGTGCAAAATCTTTACATCAAGAAGCAAAGGGAATTGTTCATCAATTTCACTATGTGATTTTTGCTTTCTTTACCTGTTCCAAATCGGCTAGTTTGATTATATTCTGAAACAAGAACTTATAAAAAAATTTTCTAAAACCATTCTATGAGTAACAGATCAGACTTTTAATCAAGGTATCATTTTATGTTCTGCAAATTATAGCAAAGATAAACATCATGAAGTACATTTGCTAGTTTTATGTAGTGCCAGATTGGTAAATTACTGTACATTTTTGCTGTCCTATTATTGTTGTTGGTGGTTGTTTTTTTAATTTACATCATCCTTCATGTCCCTAGACTCCTATTTCTCAGAACCCTTTTCTGTATTATTATTATTAATGTGGCATGTTTAATGTTTACAGTATTTGCATAAGAATAGGTAGTCTCTGGTAGGTAGTTTTCAGTGTTAAAGCAAATGTGCTTACTCATTGAATATGAAAACTATCCCTCTGGAACAAATGTAGAACCATTCATCTCTTGAACAGAATTCTTATGGGTTTTACTTATCTGCCTAACTGCCTTGAAAACAGCTTGGAAATCATTCCTATACTTTTGGGGAGCAGTCAATCATTTAGACAGTTTCCACGGAACAGCTTAAAATAATCAGGTTATTACAAATAAAAATATTTTAGGATGGGTATCTATGCCAGCTAAGATGAAAACCCACACCGAACTGATGTTTAAGATGCATTATCACAGGCAAAAAGAAAAAAAATCTTACTTTGTTTTTTGCACTGGCAGATTACAAAAGTTCATGGGACAGCAGTCATAGAAACACAGAGTTGTAGGATGAATTATGCATTATTTTAAAAACCTTTAGTATTGAGTTGTTAGCCCTCCTTGTGTATAGAATTTCAGAGCCCTTGTTATTACATTTTAAAAGTGAAACTAGGGCAGAGAGTGGCTCAAAATTAGAAATGTCAGGATCTTCAATTTTGAGGTATGGCCGTTTATTCTCAAAGATATTGCATTCAAACCAAAAGGGGTCAGCTGAGATGGCTCATGCCTGTAATCCCAGCACTTTGGGAGGTCTAGGAAGGAAGATAGCTTGAGCTCAGGTCTTCGAGACCAGCTTGGGCAACATAGTGAGGCCCCCATCTCTACAAAACCAAAAACCTAGCCTGGCATGAGGATGGGTGCCTATAGTCCCAGCTACTCGAGAGGCTGAGGTGGGAGGATGGCTTGAGCCAGGAAGGCCAAGGCTGCAGTGAGCTATGACCACACCACTGTACTCCAGCCTGGGTGAGAGAGTGAGACCTTGTCTCAAAAAAAAAAAAAAAAAAGAGAGAGAGAGAGAGCGAGAGAGAGAAAGAAAAGAAATAGGGCACCATTTCAAATAAAACATAAAAGCGTTTTTTAAATATTACTTCTTTATGATTTAGAATGGATATTTTTTCTTCCAGAAGTGAAAGACAAGTGTCTCTAGAAGACCAGACTTTAGAATAAACATTGCAGCGAATGTCCAAGCCTTGGCATATACCCTGTGTTTTGTTGGCATCTTGTATAGGTTTCTAATCTTATATTATAATCCATATGAATGTACACTGAGGACCACAAAAAGATCTTCATGGAAAAAAAGAGAAAACACAGCTTCACCACATTAAATTAAGCATAAGAGGGGCACAAGACTCGGGCTTTTTTGGGGGGAAGTGAGAACAGCTCCGGCATTCGTTCTTCCCAGCAAAGGTGAAAATATGGCCGTGGTGTCTCTTGCTGTCAATATTTTTGCCCCTGAGAGAGACTAGCAAGTCAGAATTGGTTAAAGAGACCATCAGAGAGAATGAGAGATCATCTGCATCTCAAAGGATTAAACACACATTGGATAGAGAGGAACAGAAGGCTTCAGGTAGAGACAGTGGTGTGATCAAAGCCATTCATGTCTTAACTTTACAACTGTGTTGAGTGCTCAAAAGGAGGAAATATGTGAGTAGATCAAAAGATCAGTGTTGCAGTAAAGGAAGAGATAAGATTGAAAAAATGTGGAGAAGTGAATACTCAGCCTACAGTACATGCAGAAAGTATATCTGGGCTCAAAAGTTGTGTCAAAGAACTCAGTTAGAAATTGGTTGTAATAATACCATGGTGATTTAGGAGAGAATGAACAAAGAGATGGGAGAAACATTAGAAAAATTACAGGGAGAAACACTGACTGCAGGTTACAATGGCTGGTCAGAAGTGGGTCAAGACAAGTTTCCAAATGGGTACCAGAAGTAATAGTGGTACCATTAACAGACACTGAGGAGAGCGAATGTCAGGAGATACTGGTTGGGAAGGACTGAGGCTTTTTGGTATTTTAACTTGGTATGAAACAGAGTAACTTTTAGGTTTTATTTTATGTAACAATTTTCATGCTATAACAGAGCTTGATTTTTCTCAGGTCATTACTAAAATATCACCAAAGAGAAGAATTCTGGATATATTAGAACTCAAAAAGATATTAAATAGAAAAACAAGACTGGGGAATATATTTCTTAAACATGTGTAAGATGTTCGTATGTTACAAGCAGACCTCCATGTAGTCTATCTACTGGAAGAGTCATCGTGGGACTGGACCTTCAACTACTGGCAAACACTAGAGATAAAGTATGGATAGCCATCAGTAAACAGAGTAATTTTGCTGTAAGAATAGGTTAGATTTACAGGAGTCCTCTCATGGCAGTGTATAACACCTTTTTTATTTCCTCTTTCTAACGGAAGAACCATCTACTTGATAGCAGTGGACACTTCTGAGGCTTTTAATTGTAGAATCTTGGAATAATATGCTGTGCTATTAAAACTGCTCTTTCTACTTTCTATAGTTCTATGAAATGGAAAACCATTTGGCTTTAGTTGTTACTTATTTAGTGATGACAAAAATGAATTTGAATGAAAACACACATTTTTTACAAGAATAAAATTTAGTAGTACAGCAGTACGGGTTTATCCATCTTTCTGCAAGTAGTCATCTACCATTTTTATAGGTTATGAGCACTTCCGCACATCGACACAATAGGAACAAAATCATAAACAGCACAGTTATGTTCTTAGCCTGTGTTTGAAATAAAACGAAGTCTTTATGAGCATGAAAAGTTTTTTTTTTTCTTTGACTGCAAGTCTACAAAGCCCTGTAAATGGATAATGTGCACAGGGAGCCCATAATTGTTCTAACGGTTGAGAACATTTCACCTCGGTCTGGAAGATTTCTCATTCCCACTTCTAAATCAGCTCCAGACCTCCCCCTGGGCACAAATGCAACATGAAGGCACTCCTGTCTCTTCTTCTCCTTTTTAACCCTGTCCTATCCGTACATTCCCCACCTAATTTGTTAGTAGCATCAGTCTCCAAGTAGACACTTTATTCCTAACTTGTCCCTCCCCTCTATTACCCACATCCAATCAGATATCTAATCTCAATTTAGCCTTTAAGAGTCTTATATTTTGTTCCCTCTTCTCCAAAGATGCTATTTTGGTAGAGGCTCTCCTGGTCTCTTACCCACTTTGCAATATTCCCCTGCCTGCTCACCCCCTTTCTGTCTTCTATCCCTCTGATTCCCTCTTCCACATATCCTACAGGATAGTCATTTTCCAATAGAAATCTGGACCTGTCATTTTCCCCCTGAAAAATTTATTTAGTGGCCTCTTGCCAAGATATTATTCAAGCTTCTTGATTTGACCCATTAGGTCCTTACCCACCCTCCAGGCTTTGTCCACACTCAGGTAGTGTAGACTGTGGTCCAGCTCTACCACACTCCAGGGCGTTCTTCACACCTGCTCTGCCCAGCCCCCTCCTGGAACACGGTGAGTGTTTAGAGTGCCCTGGACACACACTCCCACCTAAGCGGGTCATTTTTCAAGGTCCTGCAAAACATGATCTCATCTAACCTTTTCCCCTGCAGCCCCATCTGTTCCCTTTGCTTCATGCTTATACTATTACTCCTGTATTTGTGATCATTTTCAACCTCTCTCTCCACGACACCACGTGCTTTTTAAGGATAGAGGCTATCCATAAGCATTCTCCGTTTCCAAGACCAGGTACAGAACCTAGCATGTAATAGTTACTCAATAAATATTTATCTCATGAAGCTAAGAAAGTAGGCACAGATGGGCTTCACATTGGAACTTTATATCTATATATAACGAAATATTTGGGTTTGGAACATAGCATCCTAGTCATTACTTTATCTTAGAGTAAATCATTTTTGAACACTCTACTACTAATTTAATTAATGGCTCTTTATGAGTTAAATTAGTTAATACTATTTACAAATGTGTTTAGTATACTGAAGTAAAATAACATTCTGAGACAATCTAGTTCCCATTTTTTAACCAAAGAGACAAGTTTGAGTTTCCTGATGTGAAGAGGAAACCATTTGATCTTATCAAAAATTAAGATGGAAAGGTTACATCTTTCCATCTTATCAAAAATTAAGATGGAAAGGTGCAGTTATTTGCTAGTGTAATGAGAATGTCCATGTCTCCATTTATTAAAAATTGGGAAGTTTATATTAAAGCTGGTTGTCGTGCTTCAATTAAGTTAGCAAATATGGATGTCAATTTTATCACAAATGCAATAATAGAACTGATGTTTGGTCTTGTCTTGAATGCAATGATTAAATTTAATCTAGTACTCAACTCTCTCATATTGAATAAGGAGTAAATAGCCTGCTGTTTTCCATATCATGAAAATCTCCCTCATTTGCTGTGGTTGGGTGTTTATACATACATGCAGTTAGCAAAAGGTAAGCAGATTCATCATTAAATTGTTGTATTGAATCACTAAAGTGATAATTGAATCTTAAGATACCAAAACAGAAATCTTGAGAAATGGCTATTATGGGACTAGTTTTGTGTAAAAGGGGAAAACACAAAATCATTAGAGGAGATTTTTAACTTCCCAGTATATTTTATGTGTTTAACAAGAACAATAAATAAAACCCATGCACATATAATTGAGAGTGCTTATTCCTTTGTAACTGTTCATTAGTTTGGAAAAGAGGTCTGCTCGTTAGTTTGGAAAAGAGGTATAAAAATGAGAGAGAGAGAGTTTGTGTGTGTGTTTGTGTGTGTGTGTTTAAACACACACATATTTATATATTTCAGATAACTGATGTGTTCTTTGCTGAAAGAAGAAAACTATGAGAAAATGTTGGTGATACACTTTTTCTTCTTCTCTCTTTGTATTTGTTATTTTTGTGCTTATCTTTAGTTTTGATATTGCATTAACTTTGGCAGCTTTGCTTACTCTTTATTCTAGGGATGCTTCTTGTATAGGGCCTCTGTTATCATATCCTGCTAACAATACAGTAAGTGGAAATTTAGGGAAAGAAGCAGTAGGAACTGCTGTGTATCTGCAGTAAGTTAATCAGATTTTGATACCCCGAAACCAACACAGCCCACAAGACTGATAGCCCAATGCTGCAGTAAATTGTTTCTTAGCAGGAAATCTACAGTAGCAGTGTAATTTGGACAATGGAGCGTTTGACAGCTAACCCATCAAAAGCAGTGCACCCTGAGGAAGTTGCTCATTTCTGGCTTTACATTCAGCCAAGCATTGATAAAGCAGTGGCTAAGTAGTAGAATCAATTTAAAATCAAATGGTAGCAAGGGTATTTATCCCATTGCCAAACAAGGACAGAGGCAGAGGGTAGATTATTCCACCTGAAGACTCTATACTGTCCTTATCCAAATGAGGATGGGTCACTTATGCCTTCTCAATTCCTTTTGAGTGCCAGTTTTCTCATATAGTAATATTTCTCATATATCAATATAAGCATGATTAAAAGCTAAGCTATTGTCTATTCTCAAAAGATGGATTTATGCGAAATGATTTTGGATTATTCTTCTTAATGAAAACTCTCTTTTTTTTTTTTTTTTTTTTTTTGACAGAGAGTCTCACTCTGGCACCCAGGCTGGAGTGCAGTGGTGCAGTCTCAGTTCACTGCAGCCACAAGTGATCTTCTTCCCTCAGCTTCCTGAGCAACTGGGAGTATGTGCACATGCCACTACGCCTGGCTAATTTTTTTTAATTTTGTAGAGACAGGGCTTCACTATGTTGCCCAAGCTGGTCTCAAACTCCTGGACTCAAGCAATCCTCCCTCCTTGGCCTCCCAAAGTGTTGGGATTACAGGTGTGAGCTGCAGCACCTGGCCTGAAATTTTTTAAGCTTCAGGTCCCACAAAACTTAAATGTGTTCCTGAAGAGCCACGGTAATGATCCTGGTAAAAAGGACAAACACTACTTGAAACCGGCTACACTTGACCTGAGTGAACTCATTAGCACCAATTGCAGATTGGCTGGGAAGCTTGGAGACAAACTTCTTACTTCATCCGGGGCTCCTGAGCTTGGGAGTGGATGCCTTAGTAGCCCTACAGTTTGGGCTTTGCTCTTTTCTTCTAGAGAGACTCTGTTACCCACCAGCTACCCCATACACACACCTATACCTGCATTCCAGGGTTGTGGTCAATAACCAATCACTATTAAACTGGCATCATACCAATATGAAAGTCCTCCACTGTCTCAATATCCTAATAGCCACGAAGATCTATAGTTCTGATTTAACATTTTAGCAGGTTTTTTTTTAATCTAAGCACTTACATTACCATTTAGTTAATAAGTGTATATGCAATACATCATGCAATAATTTCAGATCTTCATTGTTGACAGTAAAGCACTCAAAATTTAGACGTAAACCACCAAATAATTAAGTTGTACAATGTAATGTCACATTCTAGTATCTGAGTTTAGACATATTCCAAATTTAATTTTTTTGTTAAATTTAATACCACTCAAGCTTACAGACAGTGACAAATGGTGGTGGAGAAGGAGGACTGGTGGTTCTTCTTTCTGGTAATAAAGCTAGAAAAGTCATGTTTGTTTGAAAAGATGAAATAAAAAGACACACAAATAGGAGTTGTTGCCCCTTCACTCCAGTTTTGTTCTAGAAACTTGGCATCCCCACACATACACACATTCTCCTTTCATACCAGATCTGCTGTGAACTTCAGGCCATTGCATGCATTCGTAAATAATTTCAAAGAAATACACAATGAACACATCGAGCTCCATGGTATAGCTCTTCAAAGTGGCTCTCGTGGCCGCACTGTGGATGTTCGGTGATGATGAGTGTTCACACTCAGGAGCAAGCATACATCTCACGCTGTACCTATAAGAAACTTTTTTCTTGTTTGATGATAGTACAATACATTTTTTTAAGTATATATTTCTAAAATAAAAAGCTCCTTAAGAAGGTAGTTATGCAAAGTAATTATCTTAGGTATTTGAATTAAGAATATTAAATCCTAAATACATTGTTTTCTTCTCCTATGTAATGAGTAAAGTCATCTTTGATATAAATTACATACTTAACAAATATTCATTACAATAAAGGTTTTAAATTGGTATGGTAAAATTGCACAAAATATGAACTTTCACATTGCAGTTGTCACGTGATCCCTGGGAGAGCCATCCTTTCTGTAATGAGGTTAAGTTAATTAAAGTGAGCTCAATGCTATTAGCTGCATGCAAAACTGAAGGTAAATGCTTAATCATAGAAATTAGAGATGATCATTTAATGAATTCTGAATAAATGTGAGGTTTTATTCCAGGATGTTTGCAAAAGGGGATTGTTTATCACACATAGAAAGGTAAGAAAAATGTCATTATAGAAAATCTGGGATTTAGTTTGCAGGGTTTTTGTTTTATTTTTCATCTTTTCTGGGTAAATGGTGATTTTAAGAAGTTATGTTAAAAATGGTTTGTAGATCAAGCATGGTGTCTCATGCCTGTAATCTGGTGATTTGGGAGGCTGAGGCAGGATGGCTTGAGGCCAGGAGTTCCAGACCAGCCTGGGCAACATAGTGAGACCTAGTCTCTACAAAAAAAAAAAAAAAAAAGGTTTATTAAGTATTAGACATGAGGAAAAATAGCAATTTGTAATAATAATTGCATTAGTGATCTCAAGATTCTTTATAATGTATAATTTCTATCTATCTAAATTTGACCATGTTGAGACAAAATGTAAATTGATCACCTTGACTTTTTAAAATAAATTGAACTGTCCTGTATTATTTTAAACATTAAAACCAAAATATTTTTAGATACATATAAAGTACACAAAGGAGCTAGATTTGAGAATATAGCTAAAACCAAAGTAGGAGCATGAGAAAATGAGACAAAATATGATTGATTCCCATCAATGTGGGCAAAGCAGCAGCGAGTCAAGACAACAGAGAGGGCATTAAAATAAAGTAAGGACCAAAGATAATTTTGGAAGTGGAAACGTTAAAGAGGATGTTTCAGAAAGTTTCTAATGGAGTCGGAGCACAGTAATCAATTAAACAAATGCTGCAATAATAGTCATTTTACGTCATGCAGCCACACGTCTTTCAGCGACCATTTATGTCTTACCACACCTACAAGCCCAAACTAACAACCCTTCTCTAAGAGTAGCTGACGGAACTAACGAAAGCCTGAGGCAGCGCAGCCATCTTGTCACCTCTGTATCTTAGCGCCTGTGCCCTCTCAGACTCCTTATCCGGCCTAAGAAGTGCCAAGCCGTTCTTGTTCTGATGGCTTCTGAGCGCTGATCTACCACCATGTGAAACTAAGTCATGTGAAACTAAATCCAAAATTCCACAAGGAATGAGGTCGATCTATCAGTGAAAATAATAGCCCATTTGAGCGCTTCTTCTTTCTCTGACCGGAAGGCAAGCTCTCCAGAGTCCACTGGGGATATTTCCTAAAAACACTTTGAAAGCTCACACATGTGTACTGTGATTTTTAGAAAGCAGGATACTGCGCTTGGGGAATAGGAAGGCCTCTGTAACAATGAAAAATGGTAGAAATGGGAAAGATTCATGAGCATGTCCAGAGAGGTTTTCGCATAATTTAATGTTGTTTGTGTTTTCTAAAGCTTAGATAATTGCTTGTTAAAGACTCCAGCAAGTTTATAGATAGAGTGCTTGCTACATGATAGTCATTGTATGGCATAAACCTATTTTAGCAAATTTTCCAATAGTGCACAGCATGCATCTGTGACTGAGACAAAAATCAATGCTTATGGATTTAGCAGTGTAATCCTATCACTTGTTTTGTGAGATATGATTTGAAATGTAAAGTACGTTAAGACTTAAGTGAACTTGGAGGCATGGAGTCTCTGGGGTGTTTCTTAGTATCCTATTTATTATTGATCAGACTATTTCTTTATTGTCTCTCTGCTCCTCACCCCAGTTATCCTTCCTCCCCTGCACCAATAGTTTTTAAATTATGTGTATCAGAACCAATAAGTTATCCTCAGTATGAGTATTTAGTTCCTACTTCCAAAGTGAGGAATAATGTGTAATTTTTCCTATGCAGAACATAATCGTGTAGCCAATCAATTTAAGTCTTAGAATAAAAATACTAGTAAAACGTTAGCTCAAGTTTCTAATGTGTCTTTTTTCTAGACGCATTTCACAAAGACAGTAAATCTACTTCTAAGCAACTTTAAATAACCCTACATTATTGTGCTTAGTAGCTGTAGGAAGCACTAGTGTAAAATTTTAGAAATTGTAGTTTTTAATCTGATTTTATCAAGATTTTAAAACCACGTGCTTGTTCTACTCTCAAATTTACTATGAAAGAACAATCAAATACAGTTTGACGTAGTTCTACCTGCCTGGAATTATTCATTCATTAAATACATATCTATTGGAGATCTATGATATGCCATGTACTGGGACAAAGTCCTCAACTCTTATAATGATTTTACTCTGGTGATCCATCAAAAGCTATTACTCTATGGAAGCTATTACTATTTAGAATTTGCAAAAATTGTGTTTGTTTAAGTAAATGCAAAAAGTCCGACTCTTTTCTTAGCTTCTGAAATGATCATCAGCCACAATACCCTTAAGATATAAAAATTATGATAGTTACATAGGCTTTTTTTAGTACTTCAATCTAGCCTGATTTGAGATAAAATTCTGTTGAATTTAGTAAATGTTCTTATTAATAGATTATGTATCTAAGGATCTGATTTTTAGTTCCTACTTTGAAAATGAGTTACATTTTGCATTTACTGTACACTTATGATGTGGCCAATTCAGCTGCAAACTAATATGAATTGTTAAAACTATAATTCTCATTTCCATCAGCATATTCCTTTGGGAAAGAACATAACCTGTCCATGAAAGGACACTCTCTATATAAAATACTGAATCTTGGGTTTCTATTAACTATGTGACTTTCAGATATAGGCAAATGTAGTGAAAAAAAATAATGTGAGCTTGCATCTAATAAGACCAGACTCTGTGTGTGAAAATAATTATTGGAAGGAGGGTAGGAAAGGAACCTGTGCCCATTCATGTGAGCTCTTCTTGCCGTATATTTAAAGCAAGTCAGTTATCGAGAAGGAATCCTTCAGAATACCATGAACATATGGAAAGTAGCTGCTTATACGTATTGTCTGACTCTTTTAAAAGTTATTTTGTCTTTAAAAGACCAAATCCACAGAATGACCTTGAGTTACTATTAATCCACCTAACTGTAGGGCGTGAACACAGAACACATCTGCCATCTGTCAGCTGAGAATTCCCCCGGCACCACCCAGACTCCCACTCCTCACAAAGTCCTCTTGGGGCTAAGATGACTTAGAGAGAGGTCTTTCTTTGCTGGCAAAGAAGGAATGCATTTAGACTAATCATTAAAACCCATTACCTAACAAAGTGCATGTTCTTAGGGAACACAGTGATACTTGCCAATGAATTAATCAGCAAAATAGGCTAGGAGAAGGTGGGATTAGCAGTCTCAGAAAAGATCAGAATCCATGAGATGCCAAAGCAGTTTCACTTGCCATAAATCTTCACCCAATTAGAGGGATTTTGTCTTAACATTTCAGGATTCTATCTGGATTTAGTCTCTTTGTTGCTCCACAGTATGTTATAGCTGGGGCTGGAACAACGACCAGGGTTTTCCTGGAGCTTGATAGGGAAAATCATTTATTTGAATAATTGATCATTCAATTAGCAAAGCAAATGTTGAACAGTTGGACAGCTCTTTTTATCAGTGTTGATGGGAAGTAATTGGCTGTAGTTCATTACAAAGCAGAAAATTGAAAAGTGTGATTTTGAAATAATATTAAATACAACTTCCCCCACCAAATAAAGCCCTCCTGCCTCCTCTTTTTGTCATTGTTGTTTGGTTTCCTTTTCCCTCAGTGCTATTACATTCCAAAGTAAAATCAAACAACTGATTATGTTCCCTGGCTATTACTGAACAGTGATTTCCCTATACCGGTGTGTCTAGTGTTAAATAATTCTATGAGTGGAGAATGATATTAGCACTTAATTTGCTTAAAACAACAGCAAAAAGGCAGACAACCAGAACTGTTGTAAAGGGAGCACTGGAGGGGCTCTTGGGTTCAGCTGAGTTTCCACTCAATTTGTAAGAAGAAACCGTATTTTCAGTAAAAATACTTGCATATTAGTGGTCAAATGTGAATTTTTAACAATAAAATATTGGATGGATGTAGAGTGCATTCATTATACGCAATAATAGTGGTTTATCTTTAAAGTAATTTGAAAATAATTAGAAACAATTTGATACAATTGCAGCCTATTCTTATTTCAGAGTAAGTGTAACCCTCATGTCAAATGACTATTTTGGTTCAAAATAATCAGTTATCATCATAATAAAATATTTTACAGGATCACTTGAACATTTCAAGAGGTTCTTATAACTTGGAAAGAATTTTGTAACCCCATTTTTCAAAAAAAAGAGCTTCTAAAGGTACAAATTGATTGCTGGTTCTCAAGCTGACCCTGTTTTTAGCCAACATAAATATTGATAAACCAGCATAGCACTTATATATACTTGTTTATATAGAATATGAAAACAATTTTAATGTTTAAAAGGAATCTATTTTCTTTTAGTCTCTAATATCACATAACCTGCTTCTTAGAGTAGAAACTGGATTACTGTATAGCTCAGCAGTACAGAATTGAGAAGAAAATAACTTACTGAAAACAAATATATATTTGTGTGTATACATATATATACATGCACACACATATAAGATATATCTGTATAAATATGTATATATATTAACACATATGTATGAGATGTATGTATAAGTACATATAGAAAGAAACAGATATCTCAAGGGCAATATCTTAAAATGAGTTAATGAATCAAACATTGATTCTGCTTATTCTGTGTGTGTGTGTGTGTGTGTGTGTGTGTGTGTGTATATATATATATACACACACTTTTTTTTTTTTTTTTGAGACGGAGTCTTGCTCTGTCGCCCAGGCTGGAGTGCAGTGTCGTGATCTCAGCTCACTGCAAGCTCCACCTCCCAGGTTCATGCCATTCTCCTGCCTCAGCCTTCCAAGTAGCTGAGACGACAGGTGCCCACCACCATGCCTGGCTAATTTTTTTGCATTTTTAGTAGAGACGGGGTTTGACCGTGTTAACCGGGATGGTCTCGATCTCCTGACCTCGTGAGCTACCCACCTTGGCCTCCAAAAGTGCTGCGATTACGGATGTAAGCCACCAAGCCTGGCCTATTCCGTATATTTTAAAACTATTCTTGGATGAGAAATACTTCCACAATAATATTAAATCATGAGCATGCTTATTTTATTCCTGGATTTAAAGGAAATTTCTCAAGAATTTTCCCATAAAGAATTTGCTTTTCACCTTAAGATAGGTACTTTGCTATTAGAAAAATGTTCTTCTAATCTTATTTTCAATGGTTTTATTAAGAATGAGTGTTAAATGTCATCAAATACTTTTTTTGCCTCAAATTAATTGTATGATGCTTTTGTGGGCTTTCAGATTAGTATTTTATATTAACATGTTTTTTATAACAATCATCTTTATATTCCAATTTTTGTTCTGTTTCCTCATTGTAAAAGGAATACTGACATATTTCTTGAAAATGGTCTCTTTTAAAATAATCCATTGTCATTTTTTCACCCTGTTTGGAAGTATGGATAATGTATTTTTCTATGACATGAAAGAATCTTAAGAGAAACTACTTTGATATTGGTTTCTTCTTATTTTTACCTACGTTTTAAAATGCTTTCCTCAATTATGTTCTTCATAACCAATTCTAATTCATTTTTATGGTGATTCTGAACTCCTATTATGTATTCTCTGTGTCTGTCATTTTCTCTCATCATTTCTTAATTTAGCTTTTGTTTGTTCATCTCCTTCTTATCCGAATGTTTATTGCAAGTCTACTACGTGACAAGTTACTAGGCAAGAGGGATGAAGGAAAGATAAATACAATAAAATACCCACTTTCCAGTCTCTGTTAAGCATTTTTACTACATGTTACTCTAATCTATATTCTCTTCTATATCAGTTCAACTATTTAATGCTTGAAGTGCTGATTTAAATATTCAGTATTATAGTTCAACCTATGATGTTATTATAATTTAGCAACCATGACATTTTTAACTTCCTGAGAATCAGTAATGTGAATTTTTCTAAACTTTGTATTTACTTTATATGACATATATATTGTACTTGATTTCCATACTTTTCTGCTTCCTTTGTGTCCTCTTGAGAAGGAGTCTGACTGCAGCAGACCATGCCTCACTTAGACTGGTTTAGAGGGCCTGCCACCCTGGGCCTCCCTCTCCAGAGGGTCCCCATTTTGGCCCTTCCCCAACTATGCTCCTTCTCACCTACCATCTCTTCTAGATTATGCCTTGGGTAGCCAGGATTCCAGAATTTTCTGCTCAAATGGCTCTTGCTTGCTTTCCAGGGTCTGCATGGATCATTTGCTTGGGTCTGTCCTCTCAAGGATAAGTCCTGCTGTCAGTGTGTAAATCCCTGGGTCTGAGGGGAGGCCAAGGAGCAACTGCTTGTAAGGGGTGTGGACAGAGCATGTGCATGGACCGGGATAGCCATAGAGGCACGTGCAAGGCTGCTCATGGCGACTAAGGAATCTGGGCATTGAAAACCCATAACACTGAAAGCACTTAAAGAATGATAATTTGGAGCTTAGCTTTATAATAAATCTCTAGAAGATATATTTGCCAAGATTAGAGGACAATAAATACTTTACTTAATACCTTGTTTCCTTAATACATAACCTTGAAGTATCTAGGCATATGGTATGCAAGCCTCCGTTTGCACTCTTATCCTGAGCCCTGCAAATGTTGAGGGCAAGTCTGCATTGAAATATTATTCTCCTTTGTTTTCTTGAATTATTTTCATAATTCATTAAGAAGAATCCTGAGGGATGTTGCTTTGACATCTCCTTCCTGTTTTCTTAAAGTCAGAGTACGTGATCCCTGAGTTTTTTGTTGGCATGTCAACTTACTTACAGTATAATTTAAGGGCTAATTCAGACCCATTCTTCAAATGCGGGAAAAGATCACAGTTGGAGGCCAACTGGAGATCAGATCTCATGTGTAGTGATTTTATTCGAGATTGTCATCAAAACAACTTCATCATATTTAGAATGGCTTAACAAACTAAGATGAAATAATTTTTACTCCTGCTTTCTTATTTTGAAGCATAACATAGTTCAACCTCAGAGGGACATTAATGGAAGCTTGCCACCCCCTTCCTACATTTGTAAAATGAATCAGTGTCTTTCCATCCTATATTCAACAGCTGAGCTATTTATGTCCCATAAACTCGGGGCTCATTCCCTTATTCAGCAGCTATTTCCCGAGTGTCTACCTTTTGCCAGTACTGTGCTAGTGCTGAGGATATAGCAGCGAAACAAACTGTTAGGACATTTGGGAGGAAAAATCAGACAAACATCGTATCAACACATCAACAATTGCCCTAGTATTGGGAGAAGATAAAGGTCACTAAGAAGAATGAAGTGGTGAGTAAGGAGATGGATCACAGTCAGGAAAGTATTCTTTGTCGAAGCAACAGTAGAGAGCACTCCTGGATGCATGGAGGGAGCAGGATATGTGGATACCTAGAAGGATATTATCTAGTAAGTATTAGAGGAACACCAAGAAAGTCTGAGTGGCTGGCATAGAGTATGGGAGAGAGAAAATATTAGAAATAGAATAAGAAGAGTGTCAGCTCACATAGATGTAAGGCATTCTAGGCCATAGTAAAATAAAGCCATGGAAAGCAGGGGGAACAGTTAAGTAGTGTTGTGGCATGTGTTTACTTAAGTTTTTAAAAGATCACTCTGGCTGTTGCGGGATAGTTGAATTTAGGGATCAAAACAAGGAAACCTGCAAGGAGGCCATTACCATAGTACAAGACAAGAGATAGTGAGATCATGGTGGTTTCGACTCTGTTGGTAGCAGAAAACATCGCAGGAGTTGAATCTGAGGTATATTTGTCTTTAGGAAATCAGAACTTACGTAATCCTAGCTTCAAGGAGTGCTGGCAGAATCTGCTACACCCCTGTATTGTTTATACTCTCCTGTGATGGTGTAGCTGCTTGAGGATTCTTCCTGATCACGACCTAGGGTCTGGTGCCACTTCTTACACCCAACTTTTCAGAAATCTAAACTGAACTCTTTTGTTATATTTGTGCATCCTCTGAGCACTATAAAATGATTTCTCAGTACTTTACTTAGAAGCAGAGCAAGAAAATCTCTCCTGTGTTAACAAACCACCAACCACACAGTAGTTCTGCCTTTAAATGCTATATTTTATATCTATTTCTATTGTAACATGACTTAGATCTAATTTTGAATGTGGAACGAATACTCATTTTTAATAAAAATGTAATAGTACTCAAAACAGGGCCAAAGAAACTAAAAATCAGGATGTTAAATCCCATAAAATGTTTTTGACTATTTCTCAATTTTGTAGAATAACAATAAGAGGAAGAATTAAGAAGTCTCTCTGAAATCAATCATACCTAATAGAGCAACCCTTTCCTGTCTGGAAATTGCTTTTCTGTATGTGGTAGGGGATGTCACCCAAAATATCATGGAGACCATTATGTCTGCACTTGTGTCAGTGGGTTCGCCTAATTTAGGTCTCAAATACATGGATGCCAAACACTTAGAAAGCAGCTGTTCTTCTAAATGTATTAAGCAATTTACTTTAGGTAATGTAGCCTATAAAATTTTAATTTTGGATTAAATAAGCCATATCCTGCAGCATGCCTACTGCACCTTGATATTCAAAAGATGAAATATGGGCATATTTAGTGAATTTCTTCTCAGGATGCTCCACTGGAGAAGGGTCAATAGTTTCCTAATGAAAGTAGTCAATAGCAATTCCTCTTAGGAAGCTCAAGGAAATTAGCATTAAACAACAGGCATGGGTGTCTAGGGTTTTACACAATTATGTGATAGGATTGTTACATGTTTCAGGAAATGGTTTCAGGAGGCATTGCACTGAAGAGGCAATTGATAGGAAACAGTGCAATTGTCCTGGCTCTGGTGCTGGCTGTATTATAATGTAGAAATCAGAAAGAGACATAGCTTGAAAACCTATACTAAGAAATGCAGAACATGGTTTTACAAATAAATTGCCAAAGTTAGTAAGGGTTATTGCATTTTAATGTCATGATTTGGAAGAGAACAGATGCTTTATTGGGTGAAAATTTGAGTTAAATACCCATTTGATTTCCAGCTTCTCAAGTGTCCTTTATGCTACTGTAAGGTTTTGAGCTGTGAAAAACTATTTATTGAACAAACACTTACTGGTGTTCCCAGTGCTTTGTACATGTTAACTCATTTAATTTACATAACAATACTTTGAAGCTCGTGATTCAATTATCCCTATTTCCCAAGTGAAAAAACAAGGCACAGAGAAGTTAAGTAACTCGTCCAAATTCACACAGGTACTAAATAGTGAACTCAGGCAATGTATGTAGATGCAGAATTTGCCTCTAAACCATCAGATTATGCTGCATCTTCCAATCAGTTTTCATCTTTTCCAACTCTAACCTCAATCATATTTGATCCCCCCCCAAAATATAATGTGTTTTTCTTTCTTATCATAACTGTAGGTTCAGCAAATGTTGAAGAACAGTGACAGGTCTGCCTTATGTACAGTGGGTTTTGTAACATTTTAAAAAGCAGTATGGATTTTTCTCATCTTTTACATTTCTTTTTATTTCATGTCCCTATTTCTGTCAAGATATAACCTATGGAAAAACGTTATGAAACAGCATTACACTGAGGAGACTATCACAGCTGGGGGAAAGCTGCCTCACCGAAGTGTTACTGAAAACAGGCTTTCAGTCCATGTTTCAAGGCACTTCTCTTTCCCAGTTAAAAAAAGGAAATTGGTCATAAATATTGAGCCAAGAAAGTTTATCGGTTTCCTCCATAGCATTTTAATAAATAGAAAGTGAAAAGAAAATCAATGCTTGCCTATTTTCTAATGCCAACTTTGGTTTATTTCATTGTCTGATTAACATTTGACAGACCGTGTAGTGTCTTAGAGCACACAGAACTCACTAGTGGCCTGAAGCAAATTCCACTGCTGTGATTTTTGTTAGATCTTTTAAGGTAAGTTGTGATGGAAAAAAGTGAGTTGTAAGGGCTCACCAAGGGCTATTTTAATGCTTCAGGAGTCTTGATTTCAAAGATGGCATTTGTCCATTTAAGTATATCCAAAATTAATGTCAGCTGTTCTAAAAGTATTAGGCGATAATCACTCTCCAAAATTCCTGTTATTGGCTTAACATAGGTCATTCAGTCTTACCTAGTCCTTTCTACATGAAGAGTTGGTACAGGTTTAGGAAATTATACTTGTCTCCTTTTGCCCTCAGTGTTTTTCAGCTACAATAGTAGTCTTATCCTGATTCCATTTGATAAACTAATGTCTCATATTCCTCAATGTACATCTCATTTTGCAGCTCTGTTTAGGCAATTTACTGAACATGCAAGGCTGGAGAGGTAAGAAGATACACTGTTTTCAATGTGTTGATAATGGAAACAACAAGCCATAACCCAAGTTAGACTGGTTATGGAGGCATGGAATGAATATGGATTTATTACACCTAAGGAATCAAAAAACTCAAAAAGAAGGCAACATTAGATCTATGAGTTTAAGGATAGGAGAGATTTTGCTACATAGAGCAGACATTCCCAACCCCTGGACCACAGACTGGTACCAGTCCATGGCCTGTTAGGAACCGGGCTGCACAGCAGGAGGTAAGATGCAGGCAAGTGAAGGAAGCTTCGTATGTATTTCCAGCCACTCTTCATCACTTGCATTACCACCTGAGCTCCAACCTCAGATCAGTGGTGGCATTAGGTTCTCATAGAAGCATGAACCCTATTGTGAACCACACATGCAGGGGATCGAGGATGCACACTCCTTATGAGAATCTAATGCCTGATGATCTGTCACTGTCTCTCCTTACCCCCAAATGGGACCATCTAGTTGCAGGAAAACAAACTCAGGCTACCACTGATTGATTCTTCATTTTGGTGAGCTGTATAATTATTTCATTGTATATTACAGTATAATAATAATAGAATAAAGTGCACAATAAGTGTAATGCACTTGAATCATCCTGAAACCATCTCCCTTCCCCAGTCTGTGGAAAAATTGTCTTCCACAAAACTGGTTCCTGATGCCAAAAATGTTAGGGACTGCTGACCAAAAGATGGGTAATTAGGCAAGGGATGAGGGTGCCTCAGAATCAGAAGAAACAAGGAACAAAGTCACTCAAGAATTTTATCCATTCATTCATTCATTCAACAGATAGTTATGGAATGCTTGGTATGTTTTAGGAACTGTTCTAATCATTTGTAATGATAAATACACCAAAGAGGAAAACAGACAAAGATCCCTATTCTGGTGGAGACTGAATTGTAATATGTTAAAACTGACAGAAAATAATAGAGAAATGAGTAAATTGTTGGTAGGCTAGAAGCTGACAGATATGAGAAAAAATATAGAGCAGTGTAAGAATTGGGAGTGCTGGATGGGGAAGGGAGGGTTACAATTTTAATAGATTGAATGAAGATTAAAGAAAGAATAAATGCCAATAATTAAGGATTAAGGCCAACAATTACATTAAGGCCACAGACTAAAGTACTATATGACCAGAGTAGGTTGGAGAGATGTCATATTAGGCTGAAAAAGTGGACACGAGCCATATTATAAAGGACTTGGAATACAAATAAAGGATGACTGATTTTAATGCCAGAAATAAAGAGGAAACATGAAAAGATTTTGGAGAAAGTCAGTAATATGATTAGACTGGATTTTTGTAAAACAAACAAAAAACATGAACAATGTGGTATTTCATTCCAGGTCAGAAGAGAGAGTTGATTCTGCTAGTAATTCAGGTAAAGCTGATGAAGATCCAACTAAACAAAAGCAGATGGGAAAAGAAAACAGGAGATGGCGTTTAGAAAATTTTAGAGATACGATTGCCATAGCTTGAAAATGGAATGGTTGTGATGGGTAAGGAAGAGGCAAAAATGAAACTTGATTCCTAGGTTTCTAAATTTGTTGACTTGGGAAAAAAGTTGTATAGAATTAACTATATTTAGACTAAGGAAAACAGGAAGAGAATCAGAATGGTGATCATCTGATAATAACTTGTGTGAATATAAATTACTTTGCATGTTGGAGGGTGCATACAAATACCAGCTTTCTTTTACACTCTCCCTTCTCTCCACTGAGTGCAAGCTGAATGCAAGCGCTATTCGCATGTTTGTGTGAAGGTGTTCAACAAGATGGCAGCTTGCTCTTGACCCATACAAGTCTAGAGATACAGATTTATGAATTGTGGAACCTACATCAGGGAAGGAAATTAGAGTGCGCTGGGAAAGAAAGGTAAAAAAAGTCAACTTTAAGGAACCAAACAATCTTCAAGTAATCACAGGAATTGAAATGCTAACTCAAACATCAAGACTTTGATTTAATTAAAGAAATAGCCTTTTCCTTCCAACATTTTCAACAGTTCTTCTTGATAACTCTATAAATTATAGTCTATACTGTGCTATCATATATATATAAAATCATAAATGATCCACCTAGTATCTCTCTCGCAGTTCTGAGCATTTAACATTCTTTCATTATGAAACATTCTTATTCTACTGATTTCTTTTTTTTCCAGCTCATTGAAGATTGGTTCAAACCAATCTGACTCTATTGAGTCAGAGAGAAAAACCATAACATGTCATTCTTTGCTTTTCTTTAATGTACTGATTTTGAACAGCAGCTGCTTTTTTTCTTTAATGCCTTCTCATGTTACCTGAAGAGCATAACAGAGAAATGTATATATACATAGAGGCATATACATATAGAATCATGAATTACTAGTTTTGATTTTCTGTTAGAGGACTATATACTTAGACAATTCAACATTTACATGGAATGTAATCACCAAATAGACTTACAATTTGTTATCAGACAGAAGACTAAAGAGATCACAAGGTTAATATCAGCCATGTGCTGTTTCTTGTCTGATGGATTCAAAGATTGCTCTGTTGCATAGTAAGGATAAGCCACTTGTAAATTGCTTAAAATTAATGTTAACAATTAGAGAGTGGTTTAAGAGTAAAAATTCTGTGGCTATATTAAATGTTACTAAAACATAGATCCATTGTGCTCTATATGTGACTAAAAGCACATGGTAGTTTCTTTTAGGTTTATTTATCTATTCATATTTAGTACATTATTTAAGCAAAGAGTAATGCCAATTACCTAGAAATTAGAAACTTCTAGTTGTTTATTGATAAACGGTTACTTTAAACATTGTTTAGTCCAAAAACTTTAGGTTACTAAATTTAAAAACAAAAAACAATCCTAAACTTAATCAACATGCTACTTCAAGTGATTAAAAAAAAAAATCATATCATCAAGCTTGAAAAACCAGCCTCAGTGCTCACTTGAGAATTATTGCTACAGTAATACTAGCTGGTAACAGTCATCCATCCCTACCTCAGGCGCATCTTTTTCAACATAAAGACAGCCTGTCTTTATTAGTCAGTTCCCACTCTGCTATGAAGAACTACCTGGGACTGGGTAATTTAAAAAGAAAAGAAGTTTAATTGGTTCGTGGTTCCATGAGCTGTACAGGCTTCTGTTTCTAGGAAGGCCTCAGGAAACTTACAATCATGGCTGAAGGCCAAGGGGAAGCAGACACATTTTCACATAGCCAGCAGGAGAGAGACAGAGAGAGAGAGAGAGAGAGAGAGAAGGGGAGATGCTACATACTTTCAAAGAACCAGATCTTCTGAGAACTCACTCACTATCATGAGAATAGCAAAGGGGAAATCTGCTCCCATGATACAATTACCTCCTACCAGGTCCCTCCCCCAGCATTGGGAATTACAATTCTACATGAGGTATGGGTGGGGGCACAGAGCCAAACTATATCATTGTCTTTTAATTTGGTAAAACTGAGTGATAGAAATTGAGAAATGCTCACGTAAAGTATAATAAAAAAATAAAAAATAAAATAAAAATAAAAGTAAAGAAATTGAGAAATATGTTTAGTTATAGAAGTAAGGACATTAAAAGACTAGCTCAGTCTTGGAATCCTATCTGTGATTCTTCCTCTTGTGGACTCTGGAAAAGAAGACTGAGAAATATACCTTTGTCTATTACCAAGGGAAGTTTGGCAATATTTTCTATTACCAGGAAACAATTGCCTGGAGTCTTCTGCAGGCGGAATTTATAGATTAATACTCTGCCCACCAGTAACAAGTAGAAGCACATCTCTGAAATTTTATATTTGTCATTGCACAACTCTTTTCATGGTAGAAGGATACTGTAATGCAAAGTCCCAAGCTCTATAGTCAAGACAGACAGTATTCAGTTTTCTGCACAGCCATGGAGAAGTCACGTGATCTTAGGGAAAGTGTCTTCACTTACCCTTGGTTTTCTTGTCTATACATGAGGTTCATACTGAACTGATTGTTATATGGACTAAGAAGACTATGTACAAAAGTGTCAAATAATGTGCTTGCACACAGTAGGCTCTCAACAAATACATAAATTATTTTAGGGAAAGGAGTTGAATTAAATGAATGGAAGATGATAGATATTGGCCATGCTGACAAAGAAAGAATATCAGATAAGCTATTTCATGATATCAGCTCTGTATTACTCAAGCCATAAATTAATAGATAATCGTTAGGGATAAACCCCTAGATGTATTGTTTCTTTTCCTGTCCATCTCTTCCAACACTTCTTACGTTTTTATTAAAAAAAAAAAATGTATCCAAATCCCATCCCTTTAAACATTGTGTTCCCAAGGTTATGCTGCTTCTATTTATCATTGAGATTTTAGGTAAATAATCCTGAAAATAAAAGGCAGATTTTCTGCAATTAATATCCCAGCTTGACTCTTTTAGAAATTCACTTTAGTTAATATTAGAAAAACAATTATTTCCCAAAACTAGAGAGTGTGTCATTATATGCATTTGAAATACTCATAGATCCCCACATGGGGTGCTAAAGTCAGTGTTTACATAAGCTGCCATTCACCTTCTTGTCTTTCAGCAAGATTAACCTTTCAAAAGGTGAATTATATTAGCTATTTTCCGTTGCAGTCATCCAGGCAACCTTATCAACCCTTTAAAAGAAAGTACTGGAGTTGATGGACCTCTAGTAGGCAATCATTCTGTATAACTCTGTCCTTTTATGTTTCCTGTTGAAAGTCAGTGCTTGTAAATGGGGTTATTAAAATGGTGTATTTTTAATGAGATTTCACTATTTTGTATTCTAAGGGCTCCCTTTGTGGGATCCTTAGAGGCGCATTACCACGGCATTACAAGGCTGGCTAAAAATCTGCTCCTCGTTATCTGGGCCATGCAAGAGTGTGTTGTATTACAGCCCCAGAGCTACAGGCAAAATTCCTTTCAAGAGCCAAACACAGAGAGTATGTGGTATGAGAGCAAACTTTTTATGTGCCTGATGGGTGCCAGGAAACTTCACAGAGGACAGTAAGCATCAGATGTGTTGCTAGCACCTCAGCAGAATGAGCAAGTGCCCTCTGTGCTGCTTTGCACTGAGGAATTGGTGACAGTGCCATGTGCTAAGACAGAGTGCTGAGGCCAGTTATGATCGAGTCCCTTAGGCAGAGATGGTCTCCAAAAACCTGTTGTGATAGTACCACTTTTTAAGTTCTCCACACTGAAGTTTCCAGATGCCACTTTAGTATATGCACAAACAACACAGGCAATCCAGATTCAAGTAATTACTTAGTGTTGGTACAGCACTATGGATGCTGTTTTTTCCTTCTCCCCACCCAACAAGGGTACCACAGAGCAGGCCACAGGAGTAGTCCAACACTCTTTCAACTTTCCTGATGGCCCCAGGACCCTGCCATGTATTGTGATCACTAGATAAACAACGTCAAGACAAGCGTAAACGTATAGCTTTCCCTCTGCAGACCACTTGCTTATTAGAGAAATGAATGACCACTTTGAACTACATATTCTTTTGAATTACATACTCTTTTGTACAATCCAGTGATTATTTTATTCATATAATCATTGGAAATCATGTAGTGCTTTTCTTATGATGCTGTTGTCTTACGGTGCTAAAGTATAAACCTGTACACATAATTACACGATAATTACATGGAGTCACCCACAATGGGTGGTGCAGTTTGCTAATTTTGCAACTTCAGAAGAAGGAAAAACACAAATCAAGCTGCCAAATGTAAGTGAGCAAAAGAAAGTTAACAAAACAAAACAACAATCAGCTGAAAACAAGTACAAATAAACCTTTCTTTTCATGTAGGCCCTACTTTTCATGAGTGCACCCAATTTTGCTTCCAAAAGCCAGTGACAGGAAACCAGGTCCTAAGCCCAACTGTGGCCAGGAATATGCAGCCTTTTCCTGCTAGCATATTGGTGAAGAATTCTGTGAATATCAGAAATCGCATGTACAGGCAATGCTGTGACATAAGCAAATGTAAACTTTCTCTCTAGATGATGCTATATAATATAAATATAATATGACCACTTATAAAATTTAACATTTTCTAGTAGCTGCATTAAAAAAGCAAGTGAAATTAATTTCAGTAATATAATGATATAACCCAATATATCTAAAATATCATTTAACATGTATTCCATAGTAAAATATTATTAATGAGATATTTTATCTTCTTTTATGGCCTAAATCTTTGAAATTTAATACATATTTACACTTAAGCCACATCTCAGTTTGGATAAGCTATCTTTCAAGGCTCAGTAGCCACATAGGGCTACTGGCTAATGTGTTGGAGAGCACAGCTCTAGACCAAGCTTTTCTCATTCTTTAAAATAATTTGAAATGTATACTCATTAGTTCTTTTCTACCTCTAAAACTATGTCCTGTGTATTCTTGCAGACAGTGAATAAACAGATGGTAAAGTTGTTCAGGAACAAAATATGATAGAATAATCTTGGAAATAGTTTTGAAAAAAAAAAATGGGCTTACAAAAAGGAGTTTTATCCATACTTGTCATTTCAACTAGTTTTCTTCCTCTGGAATGCCATCCTTCCTGTTCATTCATATTTTACCTACTGCTGTAGTCGAAACTTGCTGTGTTGTTTAATTTGTTTGGATCTGTGCTATCCAATATAGTAGCCCTAGCTACATTGGACCATTGATACCTTGTAATATTGCTAATGTGACTGAGAAAATGTTAATTTTATTAAGTTTTTGTTAAATTGAAAACTCCTACTGGATCCAATTATTAAGAAACTTTTCAGTACATTTGGAATATTTGTATAGGTTAATCTACTTTTTTTTTTTTTTTTTTTTTTTTTAGATGCAATCTCACTCTGTCATCCAGCCTGGAGTGCAGGGGTGCAATCGTGGCTCACTGCAATCTCTGCTTCCTGGGCTCAAGCCATACTCTCACCTCAGCCTCCCAAACAGCTGGGACTACAGGCATGCACCACCACACCCGGCTAATTTTTATACTTTTTTGTAGATTTGGGGTTTCATTATGTTTCCCAGGCTGGTCTCAAACTCCTGACCTCCAGTGATCTGCCCACTTCAGCTTCCCGAAGGGCTAGGATTACAGGTGTGAACCACCATGCCTGGCCTTACTTTTTGAACTATAAATTTTATGGAAACCAAATTCAAGTCAAGATTTCTGGTAAAAAGTTAGCACCCAAATTGATATTACAGAAAGTATACATAAAAATGCACACTGGACTTGGTGCAGTGGCTCATGCCTGTAATCCCAGCACATTGGGAGGCTGAGGTGGGAGGATCCCTTGAGGCCAGGAGTTCAGGACCAGTTTGGTCAACATAGTGAGACTCCATCTCTACAAACAAATTCAAAATTTAGCCAGATATGGTATATGTTGTGGTTGCAGTGAGCTGTAATTGTGCCACTACACTCCAGCCTGGGTGGCAGAGTAAGACTTTGTCTCAAAACACAGACACACACACACTCTCACACACACACACACACACACACAGGATTTTATAAACTTGGTACAAGAAAAAAATGTAAAATATATCATTAATAAAATTTAATGTTGAATATATTTTGCAATAACAGTATTTTGGACATATTGGGTTAAATAAAATATGTTATTAAAATTAACTTCACTTGTTACTTTTTACTTTTTTTAAGTGATGACTTGAAAATTTTAAATTACATATGTGATTTGCATTATATTTGCATTGGACAGTGCTGGTTTAGGTCTCACCTGGACTTTGAGAATGTCTTAAACACTTGATTTGGAGAGTATTGGCCAAGAATATAATGCATTCCTAAAACCTGTAAGTCATAACTGGCTTACAGGTGGCCTCTTGAAAAAGTCACAGGGCTTAATAAAGTGCATCATAAATATACATTAGCTGTCATCAGAGCCAGCCTACCTTTCAATTTATTGCTCTGTGAAAAATTTTTGCCTTTTTTGTTTCTGGAATTATTTGTTTTTCTTTTTTCATTTATTTACATTTTTAAATGAATTGATAATTCTTACCAATGCCATAATGGGATGTGAAATGCAGTAGTAAGCCTGTAATTTGCAAAGCATTTTGAAATTGATAGTTTTTTTCCAAAAAGGATGTTATAAAAACACATTATTTTACTTAGTTTCTGTAGACAGGAAAAGAGCATAGACTTATTAGCTTATTGAATTTGCTTTTCTGAATACCTCAGTATTGAATTGAACTACTAATTTATGATACAATTTCATACATCACAGATAACTAGACAGTGTTATTTTAGACGTCAAAATGTTTTTAAATCATGAAAGGAGTATTCATACACTATGCTAACAGGCTGTCAGCACACCAGAGGCTGATTTAGACTGTGTCTGGGTTACTTTCATGACCTCTAATGCTTCTGTGAAAGCATCTATTCACTGCACCATATCTGTCTTTCATCAGAATGAATTTGTCAGCCATTTCTAGGGAAGATAATGTAAAATAATTTTCCATATGTACTATTTGTATTTCATTGTTAACATGATCTATAATGTCCTTAGATAGAAGCTGATCGATTCAAAAATAATTTCTTAAGCACCTACGATGGGCTAAGTATGGTAGGTAATATAATCCAATTCCTTGAAACAACTAAAATTTACATGAGTCACTGAAATTAGCCTATATGAAAACTTTAAACATCAAAGAAAGATAAGTTAATATTATTATGATAAATAGTATGTTCAAAGTTTTATTATCATCAAGTTTACATAATTAATATTCGTGTAATCCACTTGTCTAGGAGTTACCAATAAGGTTTTAGAGGAGAGGTGATCACATTTTTAGAGGGTTAGTACAAAATATTTAATATGTAGAATATTTAAAATATCTAACATCTAAATTCAAATAAAGTGGCAACAAAGCATAGTGTTAAGGACAGGAGAAGGCCAGTGTGGTGGCTCACGCCTGTAATCCCAGCACTTTGGGAGGCCAATGTGGGAGGATCACTTGAGCCCAGGAGTTTGAAACCAGCCTGGGCAACATGGCGAAACCCAGTCTCTAAGGAAAAACATAAAATACAAAAAAATTAGCTAAGCCTGGTGTTGTACGCCCGTAATCCCAGATACTTGGGAGGCTAAGGTGGGAGAATCACCTGAGCCCAGGAAGTGGAGGCTGCAGTGAGCCATGATTTGCCACTGCAGTCAGGTTTTTTCTTTTTTTTTTTTTTTTTAAAAAAAAAAAAAAAAAAAGAATGGGAGTAGTAAGAAGACTCAAATTCTAGGTCTGATATACCAGTGACCAGTGGTATGATTTGGGGATATGTCAAGATTTTTGAGCCTTGATATGATATGTTAAATGAGAATTAATAAACTCTGCCCTGCCTAATCTATGGGGTCTTAGTGAAGAAAAAATGATACAGGTTTGTGAAGGGTTTTCCTGAACTTCAAATGACTAGTCAAATTGCAAGACATTATTATAAATGTAACTTCCTAAATTCCTGTGACGGCTTACAATATCTCTTTGCTTTCCTCAACTGCCAGCAAGCCTGATAGCATTGCAAATTATACTTGGGCAAAAACAGAAAAGTTTTGGTATAAATTGCCTCACACAGAGAAGTTATTTTTATTTTGAAATAACAGCCTCAATGTTTAGCTCTGCTGTTTTAATGTGACAAAAATTCACTTAACAATTAAAAAAGAAATAAAACCAAAGTTAGTTTTGACTGGACTTAATCAGAAGACCTCTTAGGGTTGTCATCTGGAACTACAGCCTTTGAAAATCATTTCGCACTTAGATTTGCAACTTGCAGTTTTATGTTGACAAAGGTCCTACCAATAATTGCTTCTTGTTAAATTTTACAGTAAACTTCATAACTAGGTTAGTATTTGATTGTTTTTATTCAAATAGAAGATTTTGGAATGTGAAGCAATTTCTCAAAACATAGTGCCATCCAGGAAAGAGATTGGGATTTTAATTGTGTTGCCTTCATTATTGTTGGATGCTCCACGCATCCAACTCTAGCTCCTCAAGAAGTTTGGATAAAAGAATACAGTGACTCATCTCTTACAATAAATCTTGGCTGAAATATAATTTGTAAGTTGATTCGTGTTTTCAGGATCACATAGTTAATTTAATTTCATTTTATTTTATTTACTTTATTTTGTTCTTGAGATGGAGGACTCACTACATTGCCCAGGCTTGTCTTGAACTGCTGGGCTAAAGTGATTCTCCCACCTCAGCCTCCTGAGTAGCTGGGACTACAGGTGCACACCAGTGCACTCAGCCCATCACATATATTTTATTAATACAAAATAATGCTTACCTCGACTTCACTTCCTAAAACATCATAAACTTGTACCTTTCTCTTTTGAAAAGTAGGTAATTCCAGGCCCTTTGTGACAGGACCAGATAGTGGGTTGGCAGTAATTTGCTGTAAGATATTCCGCTGAACCAAATTTAATTTCTCTTCAAATGGAAGAAAAGCATAGCATATTATAGCTTAGAATTTTGATTTAAAAAAAAAAAAAAAAAAAAAAAACACTTCTCAGGAAATTCTTTAGAGCAGAGAAATCCTGGGGGAAAAATCACATCACTTTTTACATAGCAGCTAAACCCTAGATTAAAAGGAAAATAATGCCTGGTAGATGAGTGCCTGAGCTTAGATATCTAGAAATGATTAGTCATCCAAGACAACTGGGTCTTGCTATTGCACTTACCTTTTACATTGTTTATTCTCAGTAATTTTTCATATGCATTGATATTTAGAACATGTCTCATTTTAACTCTGTGTATTAGAAATCGATCTGCGTTTGAAAAGATAAAGATCAATTGGCACTTCAACACGTTTGAGCATTGAAAAGAATATTTTAAAATAGGTTTGAGCCATTAGAAATAATATTATGAAATAAAATATTTAAACAGATTTATAAAATTTTCAGTGAGGGTATAATTGTAACAACAAAATGGGGTAGTACTTTTAGTGATATATTTTAATTTTGAAAATGCATATTTATATTTTACATTATATATTTTGATATTTTTACGTTAGATTTATATGTAAAAATATAGAAAATAATATTTTTTATATTATATATTTTTAAATATTTTTTTATTGTATTATATAGTATTTTCTTTCTTTCTTTCTTTTTTTTTTTGAGACAGATTCTTGTTCTGTTGCCCAGGCTGGAGTGCAGCGGCATGATCTCAGCTCACTGCACCCTCCACCTCCCCAGTTCAAGAGATTCTCTTGCCTCAGCCTCCTGAGTAGCTGGGACTATAGGGGCATGCCACCGTGTCCAGCTAATTTCTTGTATTGTTAGTAAAGACAGGGTTTCACCATGTTGGACAGGGTAGTCTCGAACTCTTGACCTCAGATGTTCTGCCTTTCTCGGACTCCCAAAGTGCTGGGATTACAAGTGTAAGCCACTGCACCCGGGCTAAATATTTAATTTTTACATATAAATAAATACAACATACACTTAAATATAACTATAATATATTTGTTATATTGTTTTGTTTTGCTTATGACGTCCTTTCTTGATAAAGAATTTGACAGTGCTTACAAAAATACATAAATGCAATGAATAAGATAAATCCTTGAGAAAGTTAGTAGGACAGAAAAATAAGGCAATGACGATAATGATTTGATGACGATGAAGTAGTTGTTCAGTGTGGCATCAATGCTAAGCACTCTGTAGATACTTTTGATGTAGCTACTCATGTAATCCTCACAATAACCTTAGAAATATCTTAGGATGAAAAAGAAATTAAGGTACATATTCCAAGTCACAGAGTTAAAAAAGCATTCATATTTGAAATCTGTCCTCTGGCCTTTGAACCTGGGCACTGGGTCACTGAGCTCCCCTGCCTTCTCCGTAAAACCAGCAGGTAAAATTACATATACACTTTACAGGGCGCCACACATTTGGTTCTAAGACTTTTAGCAGCTAAATCAAAGCTGCAAAAGCAATCGTAGTGTCAATAGGATAAAATATCAGTCATTTTGAAGATAAAGTGGAATGCTTTACAGATTTACTTGAAACTACCTCCACCAAATATTGAATGCCGTGTCAACTTGTCCCCATATCAATAATGGGATATAGTTCTTGAAAGTATCCACACCTCCTCACATCAACATTTTAGTACCATTTTGGTGTATCAAAAAGAGGTTTCCTCTTCAGTATCTCCAGACACAACGATGTAGCTTGTGCAGTTGTTGGTGGAGTCACATGTTCTGTGCCAGAAAAGCACTGTTGTATTTTGCCAGCTCAGCTACAGACAAGCCTGTCAGCCTTCAGACCTTTGGTATTTTTGAAATGCAGGCCAGGGAGTGCTCCAGAAAGTTTCACAGCATGGGTGAGAGTGGCAGCAGAAAGTGGGACCAGGAGTGATTGAGATGGATCATTTTGAACATGCAGTCAAGTGGCACATCTTAATATGTTGGTAAATACAGATGTAAAAGTATATCAATATGTCACCCCCACACTTTATCCAAACAATTTGCCCGGTATAGTTCAAATGGGGTTTTCAATTGCTTCCCCTGGAAGTGCGAGATTCGGCATCTAAGTATGGTAGGCCAATTGCACCAAGCCTAGGGCTGATGCTACCTTTTGTGCAAAGGAGAGAGGTGATTAGGTCTGAATTTGACTCCTGGAGTGAGGCCTTGGCGGGTGGGGGGTTGCGGTCTCCAAAGCGTCAAGGGGTACTGTGGCTGTTATTTCACCAATGAAGAAAAGCAGCATCTCCCTGAAGGTCTCAGAGGTTTTTCCTTTTTGCTTCTTTTTTGTTTTGTAGCTAAACAATGAACTAACTTGGCACTGTTTCAGAAGGGCATTACATCAAAGAACATTCTTTCTCTTTCTTTTGTAACTGATAACAAGAGACAAGCAAAGCCTCTTTTATAGAGTGCATATTAATCACTATCAAAACACACAGCTGTTGCTTTAATTTGGCTGCTAATTTACTTATAGTTTGATGTTGCCACTTTAAAATGAAGTATTATCACTGAGGCAACAATGTGAAAGTATGTTGTTGTAAACGACCTCTGAGTCATAAAAGCTCCACTTGTTTTGCCAAAAACGTAATCTGATGTTCAATGAATCTCCCACTGCCCAAAGACCTCTGTAATCCTGAGATGCGACATTTTGTTTGCAGACTCTTGATTTAGTGGTGCCTCTGCCAACTGATCAGTAACAAATGATAGCACAGCCAAGTGAGATCAGTGAGATTTGTGTCTGGTTTGTGTAATGGTAAGCTGGTGGTGCCAGCTGTCTGCCAGAGACTCCTCCTAAAAACTCAGATATAGGGAGCAATAATCAGCTCATTAAAAAATGAAACAGCCAAGAAGAACCATTATGGTGATTGAAAACACTTGCTGGTGCAAGCGTTTCCCCGGCCCAGTCCACCAGCTGGCAGAGGTGTAGCTAGGGTTTCTGAGTGTGTGTAACTCCAGGGGGGTGACATTTACATAAACTACAATATGAATGGCGCCCCCTAAAGCTGTGTAATATGATATCCCTGCATTTTGTAGTCTACACTTTTTACCTTATCCATGGTATCCTATGATTATTTAACACGTTTGTATTTCCACTTGCCTATAAACTCCTTCATAACTTGTTTCACTTTCTTGATCTTCATATTCCCAGACCCTAGAATGCCTATGGCATAGAAAAGGGGTTTTTATTTAAAGTTATTCAGTGAATGAAATAAAAGTGCAAATATATTTTTCAAAGCCAAGGATTTTAGCTTTTGTGTTTTAACAAGTAAGAACTTTCCAAAAATACCATTCATATTTGTATGTCACAAGATCTAATAGTGAGGAATCTTGTAGATGCAAGTGAAAGAAGCCTAAATCAAGCAGGTTTAAGTCAAAAAGATAAAAAACACATTTATTGGTTCATGTAACAGAAAATCCCAGAATTAGACCCATCTGGCTCCATCACAGTCAAATCCATTGCCCTACATGATGACCTGACCACATTCTTGCCCCATCTCTCAGCTGTGCCTTTCTCTGTGTTGCTCCATTCCACCTTGCTGTTTCCATCCCACATCAAGATGGCCACGAACAGCGTCACACTAACAGCCAGTCTTTCAGCAATCATTTTCTTCCCATCACAGCAAAATCCTAGATTTCGTTGTAATTACACTGCCTTGGGTCATGTGCTCATCCTAAACCAATAATTGTGGTCAGAGGATTGGAATGCTCTGATGGGCAGGAGGGGAAGCGAGTGGGAAACTGAACCACATGACCTAAGAGGGTAGGAGAGGTTTCTTTTTCAAAACAAGAAGAAACAAGAAAAAGGAAAAAGAAAAAAACAAGATGTTTTCCTGACATCATTCCTCATTTAACAGGTGGTGAAACTAGGGCTCAGAGAAGACATGTGTCTTGACAATGTAAGTCTTCTGACACTGAGTCCAGTATGTTTTTTACCTTATCTTTCATTCATTCTTGGGCTGCTTCAGGTTTTTAAGTGATTAGATATAAGATATATATATATATATCTTATTTATGATAGACATATCTGTTATGTATATACATATATATATATGTACATACACACGTCACATAGCATGGTGCTCTGAGAACACTGAAGAACGAGAATTAGCGAGTGGGTTGATTGATCATTAGAATCATAAGAATATTTTTTGAGTCTTTGGTTCAGTATGATTCAGCTTGATTTTTTTGACAGATCATACAAGTAGGTAGAAGCTTTTTCAGAATTACTGGCAGTGATTTCAACAAAAAGCAATCCAATGCAAATGGCTGTCTTGTTTCTCTGCACTCTTAACTACTGAAATGTTTTGTTTGCTTTGATTTGGATGTGGGTCTGGTTTTAGTGAGAGTGAAGTGGCACTTTGGCCTGAAGGACTGTGTATTTTAGAGAGTCATAGACATTCGATCTGCAGCCCACACTGCACAGGAGACACTTTCATAAATGCTGCATGATTCTGTGTCCACATCTGCACAGAGCAGCACATCCTTGATGACCACATTTTATTTTAACTTAGTTTTGTTTACTATGTAATTCACTTTTTGTGGCAGTTCATATTGAAGGTATGAAAAGGATAACGATTTCACAAGAACTTGAGTTGAACTCATGCAGAGGAAGAGGGAGTTAAAGGGACTGCCCTGAAATCAACCTGCTTATTTAAGTAGATTTGAAGAAAAACAGAGCATGAAAACAACAAATCAGCCTGACTTATCTAAGAAGAGTGGATAAAATAGTCCCTGCAGGAGGAAATGTGTAACCAAATACAGTACTTTATCACATCTTCACGAAACCTTGAAATAGCTCTATGAATTTATATTGTTTCCGAAAGACATGTGAGCCGTGCTGTCTTATCCTGCCCCACTGTGAAC
Source organism: Papio anubis (assembly GCF_008728515.1). Taxonomy (NCBI): domain Eukaryota; kingdom Metazoa; phylum Chordata; class Mammalia; order Primates; family Cercopithecidae; genus Papio; species Papio anubis. The sequence continues at coordinate 139,316,427 of NC_044978.1, read as the reverse complement.
CCTGAAATCAATCCATTGCTCTCTCAAACTTTGGGAAAATGATATAGTGGAAATGTCAATGAAGTAGCTGCAGTCACAGAATGTGTTTTCACTTTCCAAGTTTACTGAAGTGGAAGACAGAAAGGACGTCTTCCTAAAAAATAACCGCATATACTCACAGACCTGTATTTTATTGACATGAGTATATTTCTGTTAAAATGCCTCCTTAACATGAGAAAACCTTGTAATTACTTTCCTTCGCAAATCATTTGCCTCCTTTATATTTCCAAAGATGGTCAATTCTAATTTCTTTTTTGGAGATTTTATAAAACAGAGGCCTTGGAGAAAGGAAATGAATACCGTTCAAAGAAATCCACATCCTGAAACACAAAAGGCCAGAGTTAGATCTTTGGTGCTTCCGTCTTTCCACAAATCACCCACCCCTGTTTCAGCTTACACTAGTTCATAATCATTGTTTTGTATTGTAGATATTCTGAAGAAGCACATTATCAATGGATAAAATGCAATTTAAGACTTCTGGCTCATGAGGAACAGTGAAAGTTGGCTAAACATTAAGTTGAATTGTACTACTCAACTTGGAATCCTTTCCCTGTATACTTTTTGCAAATTTTCTATTTGTTTATTTATTTCACAATAATTTTAACAGTGCTGATCTCTTACTCTGTGGAGCAGTTAACTATTCTCCAACTGGTTATACATATCCTGTGCCATTTGTGTCTTACTGCTCCTCTTCATATTGTGGACAATGATTTGCTAAGTCTTTTTCCTTTCACTTACAGATTACCAGTAATTTTATATTCACAGATAACTTTTAAAACATTTTTATAAATATGTTGGTTGAATAAATTAGAAAGTAATGCAAATGAAAGAATAATAAGAACATGTCATTGTAATCTCTGAAGAGACCAGTATATATAGTATGTACAAACATACTGTTGAAAGGTAACATCTGTATATTTCTCATTTAGACCTATAACTAATAAATAGATGTTGGTATCTCCGTGGGAAACTCCACAGAGTTTATTATTCATCAGATGGTTCTCTAAGTCTATGTATTGAGTATTTGTCAAGTAAAAAGGGAATGTTTGCTACTTACTAGCTTTATAAACCTTGGGCAAGTTAATGGACTTCTCTGTGCCTGTTTTTTAATCTTCAGAATGGCAGTAATGATATTACCCATGGTGCTATTGTGAGAATTAAATGAGGGAAAATATCCAAAGTCCTTAGTAATATACCTGGCATATTATAAGTGCTTCTTAAGTATTTGTTATTTTTTAAAATAGTTTTTTTCAATATTGTTACTAACCATAATACTGTTAGAGAATTATTTTCAAAACCAAGCTTTCACATTTTGGGAGGCAATGTCATGTTTACAGCAGTCAGGTTTACAAAGCCAGCAGTACCTAGATTCCTTTCATAGCTCTTCTGTTAAACAGATGGATAGTCTTGGGACACACTCAAAGTTTCAAAACCCAATTTCATCTAGGAAAAACATAGGGAAGTTAGAAAGTTGCATCCCAGATGGTAGCTGAAAAATGAGAAGGTAATATTATTAAATAATGTAGAAAAATGGCTTCATAAAGAAAACTTCCCTCACTTTTTTATTTTTTTATTTTTTTATTTTTAGAAACAGTATGGATAGCAATTACTAAACTGAGAAAACACTTCTCTAGTTTAACAAATGATGCCGAAGCTTGTCATTAAATCTCATCCAATTGTTTTGCTCTGGAGCTGAACACCTTTGGCCAACAAAAGAAGTTACTTGCCTGATCCTTAAATTTGTAAACAAAAAAACATTATTTTCTGTTTATTTGTACAATGTAGAAGTAGGTCTAAAGTAATTGGCAATTTGGCAAGTTTTTATTTTATCTCAACAGTGAAAATACTTAAGCCGTGTTATAGTTTCAGACTTAATTTCTTATTTCACACAGTCTTCACTTTTGTCTTCTGATAAATGGATGTCAGCTGCCTAATTCTTAAATACAATATGATTTCCAAAACAAACTTATTGGGCATGAGTTCAACTATACTGGTTGGTTAATCTTTTATTTTTGATGTAGAATTTAATTACAGACCTCAAATAAATCTACCTCCAAATATAATATTAAATCTTAAAACTTTAACTGCCTTTAAGCATGGCCAGAGTCCTTGGAACTTTTTATTTATCTGCAGACTTCTACAGAATAACAGTTTCATGGCTGCTGAAACATTTGTCATATTTCAAAATCTAGTCTTTATCTGTGGCCTTAAAGTAGATTTAGGTCTTGCAAGACTTTTTTATCTTATAAAAATAGTTCACTTCTTTCAACTACATGTAAAGATTGCAGGCTGGGCTAAAGTGACAAAGAATGCCTTAAGGGGAACTTTGAATGAATAACTTTAAAGGAAACTATTTTCACCAAAGACTTGTCCAGATTTAATTAGTTATGAGGGTCAAAGGGAGGGAGAAAAGGCCAGAAGCCTGAAGGGATTGCCGGAGTAAAATGTTAAGGAGAAGTGAGGACTCACGTGGAGAAGGAAGTGTAGCCACTTGAAGGTTTAATAATTTTGTGACCTAGTGTCAAGTATTGTGATTTCTAAGGGCAGAAGTGAAAATGTGAAATATTAACCAGCACTGTTCATTGCTAGAGGTGACTCATACCCTTACCATCTTCTTCAGCATATTGGGTATATTATCCTTCAAAATAATAAATGTTGGAAGAATATCATTTGCTCCATCAAAAAGGTTGAAATAAATGTGGTTTATAGTGAACATTTTCTCTCAACAAACGGAGTTAACACTCTTCTTGCAAAGCCACAAAAAAAATGAATTCTATCACATGCCACAAGGAAGCTATGATTTTAAAAAAGGACACACATGGATCTAGAATTCATTTACTTTAAGCTAAAGGTAGAAATTAATTAATAAGGATTGTGATGCTTTTTTGTTTTTATTATAAAACACCCACCAAAAATTTGGTACCATGTAAACATTAGCAAAGCCATAAATGTGCAGTGGTGTTTTTTTTTTGTTTGTTTTTTGTTTTGTAAATATTGTATGATGGTAGCTTATATTAAACATAGTAGGTCAGCAGTTGGCACATAGTTGGTTTATGACAGCACCAAGTTTTGTAAGGGATAGATCAAGTGAGGCAGAGTATTTTCTTAAAAAGCAGTAGCCAAGACACAGAACATGTACAGCATAATCCCATTTATCTGTTTTTGAACACTGTATGTGATTCACACACACACACACACACATTCATTCTTTACTGTAAAATTTTAGCTACTACAATATGTTACTGTTAGTGTTTTTTGTGGTTGTCATTTTTGGTTTTGTTTTTGTTTTGAGACATGGCCCTGCTCTGTCATCCAGGATGGAGTACAGTGGCATGATCATGCTTACTACAGCCTCAACCTCCTGGCTCAAGTGATCCCTCCACCTTAGGCTTCCGAGTAGCTGAGACGACAGGCATGCACCACCAAACCGGGCTATTTCTTTCTTTTTTAAATTTTTTGTAGAGACAGAGGTCTTGCTATGTTGACCAGGCTGGCCTTGAACTCCTCGGCTCAAGCGATCCTCTGGCCTCAGCCTCCCAAAGTGCTGGGATTATAGGCATGAGACACTAGGCCTGGCCAGTATTTTAGTTTTTTAATAAGGAACATGTAGCAGCATTTAAAAAAAATGCAAGGCCAGGTGCAATGGTGCACGCCTGTAATCCCAGCACTTTGGGAGACTGAGGAGGGTGGCTTGAGGCCAGGAGTTTGAGACCAGCCTGGGCAACATAGCAAGACCCCATCTCTACAAAAATATAATTTAAAAAATTATCTGGGTGCAGTGGCACATGCCTGTTGTCCCAGCTACTCAGGAGGCTGGGGTGGGAGAATCACTTGAGTCCAGGAGTTGGAGGCTGCAATGAGCTCTGGTTGTGCCACTGCTCTATAGCCTTCTAGGTCACAGAGTAAGACCCTGTCTTTAAATTAGAAAAAAAAAAAAAAAAAAAAAAAAAGCAAGAAACCAATAGTCCATGCAGGTAGCTCAAAATTAAGAAGAGAAAATAAACCTCCAAATGAATTAGAAGTGGGATTGAAATGTTGTCACAGAGCTTACATAGTCAGAAAATACATAGCAGAGCCATGAAATTGTGATAGTGGCCTGGAAGGTCTGCCCCTTAATACCTATGCAATCTCAGAAAAGTCACTCAGACCAGTTGCGCCTCAGTTTCCTCTTATGTAAAACGAGACAGTTTTACCAACTCTAAAATTCATTGTTGATATTTACTTATGCAACAGATTACTTCTCTATAACCTCAAGCAATACTCACTCATGTTTCCCCACCCTACAGTTTTGTGACTGCCACTCAGCCAGTGAGAATGGCCACAAAGAAAGGAGACATTTCTCTGAACCTCTTTCTCTGCCCTTGTTACCCAGGCCTCTCTCTCACATAATCCTGATACACAGCCATGGTGGAAGCACAGACTCCTAGAGTGCTAAGGGACTTCTAGACTGCATTCACTTTCTGGAAACTGCCATTTGTGTGTATGGTGTCTTTACAACTTGGATTTTTGTTTACAGAATATGAATCGACCCATCCGCTCACTTAAACACACTTAGAAAAGGCAAAAGATCATTAGGAATGTGGCTAGAACCAATACCAAGTCCTCAAACTCACGGTTCAGTGTTCCTTTCACCACCTGCTGATGCCTCCCAAGCAGTACTTGAAAATAAACAGATTTTGGTAAGTGATATGGTAACTGGAATTTCTATAGAGGGAGATTTTTAATGAGCAGATTCTGAAATTTTGTTTATAAATTATATCCTAAATTTTAATAGAGAGAGAACTAAGATAAGACAAAAACAATTTTGTATACCATAGGAAAGAATGAGGAAGAACGAGGAATCCTTTTTTTTTTTTTTTTTTTTTGCTACAGGGTCTTACTCTGTCACCCAGGTTGAATGAAGTGCAGTGGTGCAATCATAGCTTACTGCAGCTTCTAACTCCTGGGCTCAAATGATCCTCCCACCTCAGCCTCCTGAGTAACTGGAAATACAGGTGGGTGCCACCACACCCAACTAATTTTTAAATTTTTTGTAGATCTCACTATGGGTCTCACTGTGTTGTCCATGCTGGTCTCAAACTCCTGGCCTCAAATGATCTTCCAGCCTCAGTCCCCCAAACTACTGGAATAACAAGTGTGCACTCAACCAGTAATAAGGAGTCTTAACAAGGCATTAACACAAAAACTAATGTATTGTTTATTAAAAGTAGTAAAATGAAGAGTATTGACTTTTATATTTTTAAAAATTGGGGGAAACATAGTTTTAGGAATCTCTGTGTATTCATCCATTTATTCAACAAACGTTGTCTTTTATTTATCTTTGGTTTTACTATGTACCAAACATGGCTGGGTACTACAGATTCATAAATGAAATACACAGAAACTTGTTCAGATAAACTCTGTTTCATGGTGGGGTGGGGCGGGGGGGGGGAGTGCAGAAAAGAACGAGGTGACATATTTCTGTGTGATAGGTGCAATGGTGCAATCATGCCCATTGTGCAGTGGTAGCAGGGGGAGATGGCAACAACCCCATGCTGGAAGGGCCCAGAATGACTTGCTGGAGGAAATAAAGCTTAAGGTGAACTTAGAAGACTAGGAGTTCGCCAGGCACAGGGGAGGAAAAACATTACCTGTGGAGGGATTAAAGAGTACTAGAGCTCAAGTGTGTTTAGGAAAATGAGAGAAGCTTGATACCACAATAGACATTCAACAAGAAAATAAGTCAAGTAGAAAATTTTTTGTGTGAATATCTCTTCTTGTGGTCATCTCTAAGCTAAGTCATTTACATTCCCTTATTTCATGTAGCCCACACACTGTCACCACATTGCCATATCTACAGATTTTACAGCCACAAAAACTGAGATTAGGTGAAATGTCAGAAGTCACATACCTAATAAGCAGCAGTACTCATATTTAAAACTAGGTCTATGGAATCTCAAAGCCTATTTTTATAGCAATTACACAATTCATAATCTATGAGAACAAAATCTATATTCTCTCCTAGATTCAGACAGCTCTCCAATCATTTATTCAAAAAATACAAATTCAACTCCATGAGCATAATAAGCACCAAGTATGCAAAGATGCATAACAGCCAGCTAGTTAGCTATGAAGCTAATTATAAAAGGTAGTGTTAGAAATATATATAAGCCCCTAACAAGTTGAAGATAGGGGTGGGAGAGAGATAGAAAATGGTTCTAAGCTGGCACAGGTGAAGAGAGTCAGAGAAAACTTCCTAAAAGAAATGATGCTGGCTGGGCATGGTGACTCATGCCTGTAATCCCAGATAGCATTTTGGGAAGCCAAGGCAGAAGGATCACTTGAGCCCAGGAGTTTCAGACCACCCTGGGCAACATAGCAAGACCCCATCTCTACAAAAAATGTAAAAATCAGCCAGGCATACTGGTGCATGCCTGTAGTTCCAAGTACTCAAATGAGGCTGAGGTGGGAGGATGACTTCAGCCCAGTCATTTAAGGTTACAGTGAGCCATGATTGCACCACTGTACTCCAGCCTGGGTGAGAGGGCAAGACCCTGTCTTTTAAAATATATATATATATATATATAAGGAAGAGTTAGGTAAAATATGATAGAAAAGTCATTGAAGACAGAAGGTGTAGAAACTGTGTGTTGTGTACATAGGATGATACAGGGTCAGTATTTTTGGAATGTGGAGGGCAAGGCAGGGAGTGGTGAAAGATGAGGTTTGAGTGGTCAGCAAGCTATGGAGACCCTGGAGACCATGTGTGCAAGGCTTGGATTCATCTTATAAGAAACGAGGAGCTATAGGAATTTACCCAAAGATGGACTTATTCAGATCTTACCTTTGGACAGCAGACCAACAACAGCAGTTATGAAGCTTTGAAAATGTTTAGGCAAAAAATGATAATAGTGGAATCAGAAACAGAAAGAAACAGATTCAAAAAGTATGTAGGTCATACAATGAGTAGGACTTGGTTGTTTTAATGTTGGAAATGAGGGAGAAGAAAGAGTTAAAGATAATTCTTAGATTTCTAGTTTGGGGCAATCATGTGATTTTGAAGGTTTTCTGTGCTCATGAACTTCATTAAGACTTATGGACTTCCGTACTTTTCATGTGTATTATTAACAAATCATTTCACTGAATTGAAGTAATAACTTCTATACTCCATAGTCACTAAAAATGTTTTTTTAATTTTTATAGAAAATCTCAAACTAGAGTTTTTAAATGGTTATTTAGTTAAAATATACTTTAAACCATATGGTCCTATCATCAATTATAACTATTTTTAGTGTCACAATAATTTTAATGATAAACATTGTACTACATCAACCAAGTTTTCTTTTTTAAATAAACCACACATTCTTATTTTCAACATATCTCTATTTTCTTTTCATAATTTCCAATATTATGAATTTAATTCTTGTTTTCAGTTTGATGATGTTAGTCTCCTTCACTATCTCAGCCTAACACTCTGATATTTTCCATGCTTGTGACTTCTGAATACTTATAAAAGAGTTTTTTCTTTGAAACAAAATTGGCACAGTGTTGAAATTTCTTGAAGATGAGTTATAGGTACTTGAGGTTCTTTGTTACTATCATTTTGCCTTTACTTAATTTTTATAATCATTACAAAATATATAATGCATGCATATTTTTGATATAGATAGATATAGTTAGATTATATTCAAGTAATTTAATTTAAAATATATAATCTATCCATGTGGATGACATGAATTTTCTTCATAGTTCTTGAAACAAGTCATCACTTTTAGATGTGTTCACTTAAATTGAAAAGTTTTAGAACCCACTTAGGTATGTGGTAGAGCTGACTGCAGTAAAAAACACTGAGACCATCAAATTTCATTAAAGGATTTTTACAGTTGAAGAGCAAGTAATGGTTTTATCTGGGAAGATTATTAATAGATTTTTGAATGAACTCAAAGTCAATAAGGAATAAGGCATTAAGTGCAGAATAAATAAGTGAAAGTGGAAAAAATTTTAAAGGCTACATTTACGGAATATAGAATCACCAAATCTAGCTTTGGTGGAATGGTATTAAGTGAAATGAAAATTAAATAAGCTTTGGGCCATGTTGTGTGGAATGCTGAAAGTTTCCAGCAGAAGCTGTTATAATTCCACGTTCATTTGGGAATGCTGATGTAATGATCTGGTATAAATGGAATTGAGAGAAGAAAATCTAGAGCAAGGCAAATCAGTATCCAGGCTCTTGTAACAATTCAAATAAAAATGATAAGGGCCTCAACTTGAGTCCTGGTGATGAAAAGGAGAATGGGAGTTGAGGGTGAGTGAGATAATGGAGAGCTGATATGCACTGTGATTGTCGATGGATTAGACCTGACAGGGAGAAGGAATTTCAAGCTTTTGAAGGATCTTGTAGTCTGGATTGGGGAGCTGAGTCAACAGGGGAAGGTAGTTTTAGAAGGAAGGTAAGTTCATCTGATGGACAAAGTTTCTGATGCCATAAAGCTTGGAGTTTTGTGGGAAGGGAAAGGAAATAAACGACTAACTTAGTAAACAAGCACGTTTGAGAAAGTGATAGGTAAGAAGAAATAATGAGATACAGGCCGGGCGCGGTGGCTCACGCCTGTAATCCCAGCACTTTGGGAGGCCGAAGCGGGCGGATCATGATTTCAGGAGATCGAGACCATCCTGGCTAACACAGTGACACCCCATCCTACTAAAAATACAAAAAAATTAGCCGGGCGTGGTGGCGGGCGCCTGTAGTCCTTGGGAGGCCGAGGCAGGAGAATGGCATGAACCCGGGAGGCGAAGCTTGCAGTGAGCCGAGATCGCGCCACTGCACTCCAGCCTGGGCGACAGAGCGAGACTCCGTCTCAAAAAAAAAAAAAAAAAGAAAGAAAGAAAGAAAAGAAATAATCAGATAGGTAGAATGAAGCGTTCTCAGAGGGAGAAATACGCTTGAGATACAGTGGTCAAGAATTTGTCCAGGGGACATCCTGAACTGAAACCTAAAAGGCAATGAGAAGAGGAAATATCCTTCCTAGGGAAGTGAAGGGCAAGTGTGAATACTCTAGGGTGGAAATGAGTTTGGTGTGTTCAAAGATGCAAACACTGGTCTGTCTGTCTGGAACATAGTGACAACAAATCAGGAGCCTTGAAAATGAGACATAGAGGCTGGCAGCAATCAGATCAGGGGGGTCCTTTTCCGCTTTAGTAAGGAGTCTGATTTCATACTTGCTTGATGCAAAGGCATTGAAGGGGTTTAAGAAGCAGCAGAGTGGAGTGGAAGGTTGTGTGTGTGACATGATCTGCTAACTGAAGCCACAGTTAGGATAAGATGCCTGGGGGAGAGACTAAAAGAGAAAGCTTGGTAAGTATCTGACTGTATTTAGGCAGCAAAGAAGAAAGGGAAAGGTGGAAGATGTAGGACAGGAAGCAACAGAGTGCTAAGACACAGTCTCCCAAAGAGGAGGAAGTTTGCCAAAGGAGAGAGTTGTGCAGTGAGGTCAAATGTCAGATGAGACCAAGAGTTTGAAGGGGCACCGTATTCAGAGCTGTCATCTTATTTCTCATTCACAACATGATTTAGAGTCAACTTTAATTATTCAGTGAAGGAATACATTTAGTCCAAGGCTCTACACATCCCATGGTGGATGGCATTAGCACTTGCATAGAAGATATATATTTTTTTAATTTTTCATTTTTTTTTTAGGACACAATCTCACTCTGTCACCCCAGTAGGAGTGCAGTGGCACGGTCGTAGCTCACTGTAGTCTCAATCCCCTGGGCTCAAGCAATCCTCCCTCCTCTGCCTCCCAAAGCCCTAGTATTACAGGCATGAGGCACTGCACCTGACCACATAGAATTTTTTAAATGTGGGAACTGGATCTGTACTTATAAACACTAAAGGAACAATTTTTAAATATGCACATTTCTGTTTTATTTTGTACAAGGATTTCTTCCAAAGTTTCACGATTTTGATTAACAGAGTAATTCCTATAAACTTCCGTCTTATCTTACAGAACCTCTTCAGGAACCACAATGCAAATTAAAAAAAAAAAAAACAAAAAACCTAACCCTAAAGTCAAGTTTACTGCTTGACCCTGAAGTAGACATTGGTTATGCGGCAATGAGTAAGATAAGCACTGCCCTTCATCCTCTGAACTTGCCATCTAGTGGGGAAGAAATGTGAACAAGGAAAAGAGCAGGGAGCAAAAGGAGAGGTTAACAAGGGCTTATGTCCTGGAGTGGGGAGGCCTTCAGGTGAAGGGGCATTTAAACTAATATCTGAGAAATGTTTAAGAGTTCTGAGGAATGGTGGGGATGAAATTGTGGGGAGGAGAATCTGACAATGTCTGCCTAGCCAGACTGTAGTCCCTAGTTGTTCAGTCAAACACTAATCTAGATGCTGCTCTGAGAAGCTTCAGCTCTGCTTTTAAGGCCTTTCAACTGATTGAATCAGACACATCCAGATTATCTAGAATAAGCTCCCTCACTTAAGATTGCTAATTGTGGTCTTAATCACATCTACAAAATACCTTCACAGAAATACCTAAGTTGATGTTTGATTGAATAATGGGGAACTCTAGCCTGGCCAAGTTGACCCATATAATTGACCATTATAGAGATTTTTCCAGAAAACAGAGCATGTGTCATGCAAATATATTGTAATAATGAATTTTCAATCTTTATTGGATTATTCTATATTGTAAATCATTCTTATTAATTAGCTAGTAAGGCTTAACCCTATGTTTGAGTTGTCCTATTTGTCTGTCAATAATTATTTAATTTTTACAATATTCCTATGGGTAATCTTTTCTTATTCTTCAAATTCCTGAAGTTCATAATACTAGTACAGGGTATGTAGCTCTAATCATTAACAGGCAGTAAGGAAATGGTAGAACCTTTTTTGAGACGGAGTCTTGCTCTTTCACCAGGCTGGAGTGTAGTGGCACGATCTCAGCTCACTGCAACCTCCGCCTCCCGGGTTCAAGTGATCCTCCTGCCTCAGTCTCCCGAGTAGCTGGGGCTACAGGCATGTGCCACCATGCCCAGCTAATTTTTGTATTTTTAGTAGAGATGGGGTTTCACCATGTTTGGACAGGATGATTTTGATCTCTTGACTTCATGATCCGCCCACCTCGGCCTCCCAAAGTGCTGGAATTACAGGCGTGAACCATCGCGCCCAGCCAGAACTTTTTCTTAATTCCCTATGTAAGACCTTCCACATATTAACAAACTTTTCTGATGTCCTAAAATGAAGCATGTTAAAGTGAATGTCAAGTACTAATGAGTTACAAATTAGTTATAAACATGATATTTATATAACTAGACTAATAGACCAGTTTCTATCACAAAGTCAGATTATCTTGAATTTACTATCTTCTATTTCATGATTTCTTTTTATAAGTAAAAAGATTTCATTGAAATGTAAAGTGTGACTTCCACTATAGTAGCTAAGACAGTCTCAGCAAATAGAAGGTGATCAACCAGCATTGATTTTTAAGCAAAATGTGAGAAATATACTAAACTATGTTAGTTCAAAGTCAGAGGTCACAGACATGAGGACATTAGGGCATTGGAAAATAAGAGAAAAATGATATAAAGGCAGGAAGAATTAAAGAAATGTTACAGATTATACTTATAAGTACCACGGTCTGTAAACACAGGTTTTAATGGAGACATCAAGTGATTTTTTTAAAGAGTCAGTATCACTGATTTGGGAGAGTTGCATTTAATGAAGAGACTTGTAGTTATTCTGAGCTGAAGTAATAGGTTGCATGTGGGAATATTTTATTTCTCCATCTCTTAATTTGAATAAAAGCTCAAAAAGCTGAAAGAATAGGAATCACCCATAATCTAGGATTTGAAAAATCTGTTTCAAATAAAGGTTACAGTCCCCCATAAAGCCCTCTAGTTCTTTTCCCCAGAAGTAAAGACTGTCAATATTTGTGTGCATCAGCTTCTAGGTTTTACCTTATACTTCTTGTAGTGTGTATGTGTGTGTGTGTGTGTGTGTGTGTGATTGTGTGTGTGAGAGGGAGATACAGCCACCTACACAAACACACACACACACACTCCCTTTCTCTCTCATTCTCTTTATTTTTTTTCTGCATTTTAAAAAATTTGTAATTTTTGTGGGTACAGAGTTGGTGTATACATTTATGGGGTACTTGAGATGTATTGATTCAGGAAAACAATGCAAAATAATTACATCAGGGTAAATGGAGTATTCCTTACCCCAGGCATTTATTCTCTATTTGTTACAAGCAATGCAATTATACTCTTTTAGTTATGTTGAAATGTATAATAAATTTTTGTTGACTGTGGTCACCCTGTTCTGCTATCAAATACTAGATCTTATTCATTTTATCTAACTATATTTTTATACCCATTAACTCCACCCCCTCCCGCCCTCTCCCTCACTACCCTTCCCAGCTTCTGGTAACCATCACTCCATTCTCTTTCTCTGTGAGTTCGATTGTTTTACTTTTTAGCTCCCACAAATATGTGTGAACCTGTGAAGTTTGTCTTTCTGTACCTGGCTTGTTACACTTAATATAATCTCCTCCAGTTCCATCCATGTTTTTGTAAATGACAGAAACACTCTTTTTTTTTTTTTTTTTTTTTTTTTTTTGTATTTTTTAGTAGAGACGGGGTTTCACTGTGTTAGCCAGGATGGTCTCGATCTCCTGACCTCGTGATCCGCCCGTCTCGGCCTCCCAAAGTGCTGGGATTACAGGCTTGAGCCACCGCGCCCGGCCGAAACACTCTTTTTTATAACTAAATACCATTCAGTCAAAAAAAAAATCCTTTTTATAGATTGTAGTTTTCATTGGATTTCTGTAATGATCAATGGTGTTGAGCACCTTTTCATATATCTGCTTGCAGGTAGTTTACAAATGGGTACTTTGAAAATGCAGTAGATGTACACAATGGAGTACTATTCAGTCATTAAAAAAGTACTTTTAAAAAGTGTACTTTAAAAAAGTATTTTTTGATGACTGAATAGTACTCCATTGTGTATATCTACCACATTGTGCATATCTACCTAATTTTCTTTATCCATTCATCTGCAGATGGACACTTAGATTGCTTTCAAATCCTGGCAATTGTGAATAGTGCTACATTAAACATTGGAGTGCCAATATCTCTTCAATATACTGATTTCCTTTCTTTTGGGTATACTTAGCTGTGGGATTGCTGGATTGCCGGTAGTTCTATTTTTAAATTTTTGGGGAACCTCCAAACTGTTCTCCGTAGTAGTTGTACTAATTTACATTCCCCCCAACAGTGTATGAGTGTTCTCTTATCTCCACATCCTTTCCAGCATTTGTTATTGCATGTCTTTTGGATAAAAGTCATTTTAACTGGAGTGAGATTACATCTCATTGTACTTTTGATTTGCATTTCTGTAATGATCAATGGTGTTGAGCACCTTTGCATATACCTGCTTGCCATTTGTGTGTCTTCTTTTGAAAAATGTCTTTTCAAATCTTTTGCTGATTATTTAATGAGACTATTAGATCTTTTTCCTGTACAGTTTGAGCTCCCTATCTCTTCTAGTTATTAATCTTTTGTCAAATGGGTAGTTTGCAAATGTTTTCTATCATTCTGTGGGTTGTCTCTTCACTTTGCTGATTGTTTCCTTTGCTGTGCAGAAGCTTTTCAACCTGTTGTGAACCCATTTGTCCATTTTTGCTTTGGTTGCCTGTGCTTGTAAGGTATTATTCAAGAAATCTTTGCCCAGGCTAATGTCCTGGAGAGTTTCCCCAATGTTTATTTTTAGTGGTTCCATGGTTTGAGGTCTTAGATTCAATTCTTCACTCCACTTTTTATTCAATTTCTGTATGTGGTGAGAGATAGGGGTCTAGTTTCCTTCTTCTGCCTATGGATATCCAGTTTTCTCAGCATCATTTATTTAACAGATGGTCCTTTCTCCAGTGTACATTTCTGGCACCCTTGTCAAAAATGAATTCACTGTAGGTGTATGAATTTGTTTCTGGGTTTGTTCTTCCATTCCCTTAGTCTGTGTGTCTGTTTTTATGTCAGTACCATGCTGTTTTGGTTACTATAGCTCTATAGTATAATTTGAAATCAGGTAATGTGATTTCTTCAGTTTTGTTCTTTTTGCTCAAGAGAGTTTTGGCTATTCTGGGTCTGTTGTGGTTCCATATAAATTTTAGCTTTTTGTTTTTCTATTTCTGTGAAGAATGTCGTTGGTATTTTGATAAGGATTGCATTGAATCTAGATTGCTTTGGGTAATATGGACATTTTAACAATATTGGTTCTTCCAATCCACGAACATGGAATATCTTTCCATTTCTGTGTGTCCTCTTCAATTTCTTCTATCAATGTTTTACAGTTTTCATTTTAGAGATATTTCACTTCTTTAATTAATTCCTAATGATTTTATTTTATTTGTAGCCACTGTAAATGGGATTATTTACTTGACTTCTTTTTCAGATTGTTTGCTATTGGCATACAGAAATGCTACTGATTTTTGTATGTTGAGCTTGTATCCTGCAACTTTACTGAATTTGTTTATTAGTTCCAATAGTTTTTTGATGAAGTCTAAGTTTTTCCAAATATGTGATCATATCATCTGCAAAACAGGGATAATTTTACTTCTTTCTTTCCAGTTTAGATGCCCTTTATTTTTTTCTCTTCTCTGATTGCTCTAGCCAGGACTTCTAGTACTATGTTGACTAACAGTGATGAAAGTGGGCATCCTTATTGTTTTCTAGATCTTACAGGAAATGCTTTCAGATTTTTCCCTTTTAGTATAGTGCTAGCTGTGAGTTTGTTGTATATTACTTTTAGTGTGGTGAGGTATATTTCCTCTATACTCAGTTTGTTTTAGGGTGTGTATCATAAAAGGATGTTGAATTTTATCAAAAGGGTTTTCAGCATCATATGTTGTTGATTTTCATTCTCTTGATAGGATGTATCACACTGATTTGTGTATGTTGAACTATCCTTGAATGCCTGGGATAAATCCCACTGGGCCATGATGAATTATCTTTTTAATGTGTTGTTAAATTCAGTTTGCTACTAGTTTGTTGATGATTTTTGTGCCAATGTTCAATATCAGGGATATTGACCTGTGTTTTGATTTCTTCTGTATGTGTTTCTGGTTTGGGTATAAGGGTGATACTCACCTCATAGAATGAGTTTTGAAGTAGTCTCTGCTCCTTCATTTTTTTGAAATAGTTTGAGAGGTTTGGTATTAGTTCTTCTTTAAATGTTTGGTAGAAATCTGCTGTGAAGCCATTGGGTCCTGGCTTCTCTTTGCTGGGAGACTTTTTATTACTTCTGTGATCCCCTTACTTGTTAATGGTCTGTTCAAGTCTTGGATTTCTTCATGTTTCAATCTTGGTAGGATGTATTTGTCTAGAAATTTATCCCTTTCTTCCACATTTTCTGATTTATTAGCATATATTTGCTCATAGTAACTGAGCAATTCAATGGTCCTTCGAATTTCTATAGTATCAGTTGTAATGTTGTAATGTCTCCTTTTTCAAAAAACTTTTGAAAGTGAAACCAACTTCTGTTTCATTGATCTTTTTTTATTGTTTTCTTCATTTCAATATCCTTTATTTCTGCTCTGATCTTTATTATTTCTTTTTTTTTCTACTACTTTTGGGTTTACTTTGCTCTAGTTTTTCCAGTTTATTAAGATGAATTTTTAGATTGTTTGTTTGAAGTTTTTCTACTTTTCAAATGTAGGCACTTAAAGCTATAATTTCCTCTTAGTACTGTTTTTGCCATATCCCATAGGTTTTGGTATGTTGTGTTTCCATTATCATTTGTTTCAATAAATTTTTAAATTTACTTTTTAATTTCTTCATTGATCCACTGGTTGTTCAGTAGCATATTGTTTAATTTCCATGTGTTTATACAGTTTCCAAGATTCCTTTTGTTATTTATTTCTAGGTTATTCCATTGTGGTCAGAGAAAATACTTGATATAATTTCAATTTTTTAATTTTTTAAGACTTATTTTATGGCATAACACATGGCCTTTCCTTGAGAATGATCTATGTGCTGAAGGGAAGAATGTGCATTCTGTAGCTATTGAGTGAAATTTTCTGTAGATATCTATCAGGTCCATTTGGTCTATAATATAGATTAAGTTTGGTGTTTCTTTGTTGGTTTTCCATTTGGATGATCTGTGCAATGCTGAAAGTAGGGTGTTGCAGTTTCCAGCTTTAATTGTATTGGAGTCTACCTCTTTAGCTCTAATAATATTTGCTTTATATATTATATTTAGGTGCTCCAGTGTTGGATGTATATGTATTTACAATTGTTAATGTCCTCTTGCCGAATTGACCCATTTATCATTTTATAATGACCTACTTTCTCTCTTTATATAGTTTTTGTATTGAAATATGTATTTTGTACAATTATTCCTACTCTTTTTGGTTTCCAGTTGCATGGAATATCTTTATCCATTCCTTTATTTTCAGTCTATGTGTTCCTTTATAGGTGAACTGTGTTTCTTGTAGGCAACAGATCATTGGGTTTTGTTTTTTTGTTTTGTTTTATAATCCATTCAGTTACTCTGTGTCTTTTGATTGAGGAGTTTCATCAATTCAAAGTCAATATTATTATTCACAAATAAGGACTTACTCCTGACATTTTGTGATTTGTTTTCTGTTTGTTTTGCAATCATCTTATCTTCCTTCTTTCCATCCTCCCTGTCTTCCTTTTAGTGAAGGTTTTTTCTTCAGGTGGCATTTTTAAATTTTTTTGTTTTTTATTTTATTTTGTGTATCTATGTATATTTTCTGATTTGAGTTTATCATGAGGCTTGTAAATGATATCTTGTAATCCATTATTTTAAACAGATGACAACTTAACACTGACTACATAAATAAATAAACAAGCAAACAGAAAACTAATAAAAACTCTACACTTTAACTTTGTCCCCCCACTTTTTAAATTTTTGTTGTTTCTATTTATTCTTTATTGTGCTGTCTATGTCTTGAAAAGTTGTTGTTATTATTTTTGATCAGTTCATCTTTTAGTCATTCTACTCAAGATATGAGTAGTTTACACATCAGAATTATAATGTTATAATATTCTGTGTTTTTCATGTACTTGCTATTACCAGTCAGTCTTGCACCTTCAGATAATTTCTTATTGCTCATTAACATTTTCTTTCTAATTAAAGAACTCCTTTTTGCATCCCATGTAGAGCAGGTCTGGTATTGATAAAAATCTCTCAGCTTTTGTTTGTCTGGAAAGTCTTTATTTCTCCTTTATATTTGAAGTATATTTACTCTCGATGTCCTATTCTAGGAAAAGAAGACTTTTTCCTTCAGCACTTTAAATATTTCAGGCCACTCTATCCTGGCCTGTAAAGTTTCCACTGAGAAGTCTGCTGCCAGGTGTATTGGAGCTCCATTGTATGTCTTTTTTTCCTTTTGGTGCATTTAGGATGCATACTTTATCCTTGAATCTTTGGGAGTTTGATTATTGAATGTCTTGAGGTAGTCTTATTTGAGTTAAATCTGCTTGATATTTTGTAGCCTTCTTGGGCTTGAATATTGTTATCTTACTCTAGGTGTGGGATGTTCTCTGTTATTATCCCTTTGAATAAACTTTCTACCTTAATATCTCTCTCTACCTCCTTTTTAAGGCCAATAACTCTTAGATTTGTGCCTTTGAGGCTATTTGCTAGTTGTGGTAGATGTGCTTCATTTTTTCTCATTCTTTTCTAATTTGTCTCTTCTGACTCTGTATTTTCAAATAACCTGACTTCAAGCTTACTAGTTCTGTCTTCTGCTTTGTTAATTCTCCTTTTAAGAGACTCTGACATACTCTTCATTATCTCTGTTGCATCTTTCAGCTCCAGAATTTCTGCTTATTTTTAATTATTTCAATTTCTTTGCTAAATGTATCTGATAGAATTCTGAATTCCTTCCCTATGTTATCTTAGATTTCACTGAACTTCCTCAAAGCAATTATTTTGAATTCTCTGAAAGACCATATATCTCTGTCTCTCCAGCATTGGCCAGTGGTGTTTTAATTTGCTTGGCATGGTCATGATTTTTTGGATGACTTTGATACTTGTGGATGTTTATTGGTGTCTGTGCATTGAAGAGTTGTAATCTAAGTTTTTGGTCACTCCAGCCATATGTGCATTAGGTGGCATCCCAAGCCCAATAACACTGTGACTCTTGCAGACTCATAGAGGTATCACCTTTGTGGTCTTAGATAAGATCTGGAAGAATTCTCTGGATTACTAGGCAGAGACTTTTGGTCTCTTCCCTTACTTTCTCCCAAACAAGCAGAGTCTCTTTCTCTGTCTACTGAGCTGCCTAGAGCTTGAAGAGGAGTGACATAAGCATCCCTGTCTCTACCCATCACTGGGACTATGCTGGGTCAGACCTGAATCCAGCACATACTGGGTCTCACGCAAGGCCCATGGTAGCCACTGCCTGGCTATCATCTATGTTCTCTAAAGGCCCTAGGACTCTAGCAGCAAAACCAGCCAGGCCTTGCTTCTTCCCTCCAGAGAAGCAAGTTGCCTCCAGCCCTGTGCGAGTCCAGAGATAACATGTAGGAGCCAAGGCCTGGAGTCAGAAACCTTAAGAATTTACCTGGAACTCTATTCTGCTGTGGTTAAACTGGCATCCATGCCACAAGACAAAGTTTCTCCCACTCTTCCATCTCCTTTCCACCATCAGAGGAGTCTTTTTCCACGGCCACTGCCACCCCAGGCAACAGCAAGTACTGCTTGACTACCACCAATGTTCACTTAAGGCCCAAGGGCTCTTTAGTCAGCTTATGGTGACTCTTCCTTCAGGGCAGTGGGCCCCCGTTTGGCCCAGGGAAGGTTCAGAAATGCCATCCAAGAGCCAAGGTCTGGAATTGGGAACCTCAAGGGATTCATGTGGTTCTCTGTCCCACTGTGGCTGAGTTGGTACTTAACATGCAAGACAAACTCCCTTTTATTCTTCCCTCCCTTTTTCTCAAGCAGAAGGAGTCTCATCCCAGCCCACTCTCACTACAGCTGGGAATGTGCTCAATCTGAAGCCATCTGAAGCCAGCACAACTCTTGAGTCTCACTCCAGAACCACAGCATGTACTACCTGGGTATTGCTGCTGATTATTCAGAGCCTAAGGTCTCTTTAGTCAGCAGGTGATTAATTCTGCCAGGACTTGGTCCTTCCCTAGTAGTTTTGCTTCTGGTCCAAAGTGGCTCTAGAAATGTCTCCTGGCAGCTATGGCCTAGAATGTGGGCCTCAGGACTGCCCGGTACCCTATCCTACTGTGCATGAGCTGGTAGCTAAGGGACAAAAGACAGTCCTCTTTACTCTTCCCTCTCCTCAAGCAGAGGGAAGGAATGTCTCCTATAAGCTGTCAGCTGTGCTGCCCACGGTTAGGGAAGAGGTGGCACAAGCACTCCCTTAGCCACCGTGGCTGGTATCTCACTAGGTAGCATGTTCCCCAAGTCCACTGATTCCGACCCTGGCAGAGAACCATTATTTGCCCAAGAACTGCAGTCTTTGTGGCCTGGACTGCCTTTCAAGTTTATTTAGGACCCTAGAGGCTTTAGCCCATGGTGGCAAGGCTTAATAGAACTCAGGTTCTGACTGTAAGGATGAGTGAGTGCCCTCTGGCTAGGGCAGTATAAATGCTCCCTCTTTGGGCCCCAGCTGAATTCTGCCCCATTTTGCTTTCTGCTGTGACCGGGTGGCACTCTGTTCCAATGCAAAGTTGCACAACCACTGCCCTCTTCCTCCCCCAAGGACACAGATTCTCTCTGCACACCTCACAGTTACTGCTAGGAGTTGGGAGAGTGGTGACATTAACAATTCAAGACTGTCTTTCCTACATTCTTCAGTGCGTTTTTCAGTGATAGGAAGTTAAAACCAGGTACTGTGATCACTCACCTGAGTTTTGGTTCTTATGAAGGTGCTTTCTGGTGTATATAGTCAATTTGATGTTCCTGCAGGGAAGACAATCAATGAAGGCTTCCTTTGGCTATCTTGTTCTGCTTCCCCCCCTCCCCTCCCCTCCCCTCCCCCTCCCCTCCCCCCTCTCTTCCCCTCCCCCCTCCCCTCCCCTCCCCTCGTCTCTTCTTTTCTTTTCTTTCTTTCTTTCCTTCTTTCCTTCTTTCTTTCTTTCTCTTTCTCTCTTTCTTACAAAAAGTGGTATAATTCTATACAATCTGGCCAAAAACTTGTTTTATTTGCTTGCCCTTCTAGGTCAACACATACAAATCCGCTTTCTTATTTTTATTGGCCAGGCAGCATACTTTTGCTTGGATGTTTCAGAAATTATTTAACCATTCCTCAGTTGGTGGTCAGTTGTTCTCAGTTTTATTCAAATGAGTAATTCCAGCTGCCTTTTTTTGTAATATATCAGATATTCTTTAGACAAATAATGCTGCAGTGAACATCTTTGTACATATGTATTTATATTTTCATGTCATTCTGTCTGTAATATGGATTCCAACAAGTGGGATAGCTTATTTGGAGATATGCAGAGACTTAATTTTTACTTATATTGTCAAATTATATCTTCTGTGATACCCATTTACACTCCAGCCAGTATATGCAATTGTACATTTTTTCACCTCCTCATCAATCATTCAGTATTTTTTAGCTAATCTGGTAAGCAAAAATTTTATTTTGCAAAAAACATTATATTATATTTATTAAATTATTTGAAAAAGGAGGTAAAGTTGTTTTTGTGAAAATGTTTTCTAAGAGCATACCATAGACTACATGGCAGAGGTAGAGATGATAGGCAGGAAAACACTTAGGAGGATAGATTAATTAATAAAAGTCAGAGATCATGAAGGCTTAAGCAGGCAGAAAAAGGTGCCTCTTTTTCAGGGTTAAGTGGCTATCGACTAGCACATTAGCTGTATATTGTTATTACTAATGTATGGGCATGATTTGGCAAGTATTTCTTTAAAAACAAAAGAAAGTTTGTTTTGAAGTTAGAAATCATTCAGTACTTCTAAGTTGTGTAATACATTTAAGGCATTATGTATTCAACAACTTGAATTTAAATGATGAATCCATTAATATATTGCTTGAAGTATAGACCATAGTCTTTGTCTTCCTGAGGATATTTTAATCAAAATATTAAAAATAAGCTGGAGTCTCATTCAAATAGTTAATTCCAGCTGCCTTTTGTTGTAATATATCATGAATTATCTCTCTGATGGATGGGTAGCCAAATGCAGATAAAATTAGCTTTGCAGTCATTCATTTTAAATTGCTCTTGAATCACTTGGAAGTAAATTCCATTTCAGAAGAATACACTTTAAGTCTCAGACAAAGAGATAATGGTCCTATATTTTATGATATAAGCAATAATAGTTTAAGTCTTATGATTCAGAAATATAGAAACTTATGTATTAAGTTGATGAAAATTAAGGCTTGATATATAGCAATAAAACCAGCAACCTAAAGCTCCCCAGATTGATGTTCATAGCATAATATTTTCCGGTGAAGAATTAGGTGGAATGAAAGTCTATAAAAATAATATATGGTGAAAAGCTTTCTCTTCTTGGGTGTAAATGAAAAAGCAAAAGCCTATGTGAGATAACAGAAAAAAGGAAATACTGAGATTTATTGATATCAAGATAAAAATGGTACTACTGTTGGAATGTCAGTATTGAGTAATAGTAGAAAGTGGAAAATTAAGTCAAATATCGGAGGAGGGTAAAAGGAATAATAACATTACATCTAAATCAAAAAAGCGTTAAATTAATACCGAATTCAATGTACACAACAAAAGCAACTCTGGAAATTTACCTTGTTAATTTGAATGAACTACAAGTACAAAACTTGTTTCACAACTTAATTAATCAAGCCATTTTGCCCAGATAGCACGACACGATCAATACCAGCGGCCGAGGTGTGCATTTATAGAAAATGTAATAATTTGGGATACCTGTGGCATGTTGCCAGAAATAAGTTCACAGTCTGAAGTTACTGTTCACAGACTGAATTCCTATTATCACCCTAATATCACTCCTTCAGATATTTATATTAAGAAATAAAGTGGTAAGAGGATGTACTCACTGATGTCCTTGAAGAAAAAAAAATCAATTTTTTTTATAGCTTCAAGTTTTGCAGCATGACCTTAATAGTATCATAAAGCTGGGCTTTTTAATTATTTTGTTATGTGGGGTTTTTTTCTAGTATGGTAATATGAATTGCATGAAAGGTACTGATCTCAGTAAACAGTCTACCACCTCAGGGTGGAATCACAAACTTTCTTATCCCCATGGGTTCAGCAGTCCTTTAATGCCCTGAAAAAGTAAAAATTTTAGCATGGCAGGATTTTACTTATTTTGGATCAGAGGCCCTTTGATGGGCACTAGGGATCATCCAAAGGAAGGCCACAAACACATAAAGTCACACACCTTCCCTTGCACACCATTGCAAATACACTTGCTTAGAGAATTGAAACTAGCCTGAGATTCTCAGTCTGAACAATTATGTTTTCCTTTAGAAAATATCTAATTACCACAAGAAGCTGGGAAAAACAAACTAAGTTCCAAAATGAATATCCAATAATAAAGATGCAATTTCATTTTTCAGACTTTCCATGAAGTGACATGCTCATTTAACTGACATTTGTAGACAGGACTGGCTGTCACACAGGACCAGTGTTTGGTTTAATGTTCTGCTGTCACCATCTCAGAAATCTTAATAAACTTTTAACCAGGGATCCTGAATTTTCATTCTGCATTGGGCCACACAAATTTTGTAGCCAGTCCTGTTTGTAGATATTTCTATTGTTAAAACATCTTATAATTGTAAATGAATCTGAGGCACTATAAACTCTAAAATCCTCTGTGAATCTCTTAGAAATGACCAAAGTTGCCATTAGTATAATATTCATGCATTTGTAAGATTTTTATTGACCCCATATAATGTGCTAGACTTATGGAAAATGAAAATGAAAACAATATAGCCCCTGCTTTCAAAGAGTTTCATTTCTAGTGTTAAGCATTTGTTATATATTTCTAGTTTTTTGAAAATTGGTAATAGTCTTATAAAACGAATTACAAAATTGAAAAGTAGATTCCTCCACTTGTATGACTGGCAAATGCATTGCACAGAGGAGCTAAATATTCATGTAGGATAAATGGTATTTGTAGCTGATCACTTTTTATCTTTAAATACATGTAGCTATAGCCATGCTGGATGTTTAAATAAGTTTTCATCTATTATTTTAGTTGAAGAGAATTGGCTTGGTTGTTTGATTTTCAAAACTTTCTCTAGAAAAGAAAACAGGATACAGTTTCATAAAAAGATGATTTCTAAAATAACACTGTATCTGAGAATTAATGCTGAAACTTAACAGTTTTGTATGGAACAAGAATCAGAAAGTGTTCTTTTAGTATGTTTAACTTGATGGTGGGACCAACGTCCATGGTTGAGTAAGGTACCCAGGTCATATATTGTATGTGGAGAAGGTGAGGGTTTCACAACAGTGGTGAGCCTACTGATAATCAGCTTATTTGCATTTTATCATATCTGTCCCGCTGTATGTATCTACTAACCCAAGATCTTGAATTTTCTATATTAATATCATTCTCAACAACTGAATTGAGTAATAGAAGTGATATGCCATATTGCCTGTAACAGGAATTCATCCAGGGCATAGGCTTGAATTTACTTTGTGAATATTATAGGAAATCTTAATAAACTAATATGCTGGGGTTGGCCAAGGCATCTCTCTAGATCAACTTTTAAGAGATTGGTTCTGCTGAAACTATAATGATATGTAAAAGAAAAACTGGATTTATTAAATTAAAACATTTCTAATGATAGAAATTTTCCCTAATAAGTTGTATTTTCAAGTGCTAACAAACGTCTTGAAAAATCAATACTGTGTGAAACCTCAAACGAAGATATAGGTTCATTTCTCTTTACTTGTTTTGATCATGTTGTCTTAAAAGTCAAAGTTAAGGAAATACAAAGTTAGTTTGCCCATACATTGTCTAAATATATTGTTACTACTTTTTTCCCAGCGCTTAACAGAGCTGCTTTTGACTTTAAAATGTGTGACTTTTTTGCTTCCATTTGTCTTTTCAGTAGTTTACAATAAAATAATCAGAAGAAAGAGATATATGCTTTGGCAAGGCAGAGTAATCAGTTTTTAGTGCCTGTAAAGATTTTCTCTAGCATGTGAACATATAAATACTTTTGCTATATTACTTAATAAGGTAAGGTTGTATACAATCATCTATATCTTGCAATCATTCCTTTTCAAGTTTTACCTTCTGAAACAATGGCTGAAAGATTTATTATACTTTGCGTGCTTAAATAAATATAGTTATTAAATACATTCACATGTTTTTGTGTGTACAAACATAGTTAAAAAATAAAATCTAGTTGACCGCCTTCATGAATAGTAATAATTAAAAACAATAGCTAACTTCTATAGAATTTGAGTCATGTTTTTTGGAGCTTTTTTGATTATCAGCACTGTCCATCATCACATATAACAGTAAGTGCTTTAGAAAAAGAATTGGATAAGACCTTCAAGACATCAGTTTCATGCTGATGGATTTGTCAATAGTTCAATTCCTCATCCCTTTGCCTTTCTGAGCTATGTTTATTTAAGCAGTCTTGAATGTTCTTGCATATTGACTAAAGGAGCTGCAATTGATGGAAACAAGGTTATTCTTTAGTAAGCTGACAATTTTTGTCCTTGATGTTCAACAATGGAAAAACTAGAAGTGATGCCCTGCCAAAAGAAAGCAAATTAAGGAGGTAAAGTGAGAAAAAATATCTAGGTATAGGAAACAACATTTACATTTCAGTGTCATAAATTTACTACTGTGGGCAGCTTTGAATGCTAGTTTTGTCCAGTGATGCAAGTGAAGTCAATTTTTACTGCGAAATAGATTAGCAGAGACCAGACATCATTACTATTTGACAGCTATCTTATGACTTGAATGAAAAAAGTTCCAAGCCAATTTTCTTAGTGGGCAGATAGATGTCCACTATACCAATGGCTATCTTCCAACACAGGGCAACAACTGAAGGAGAAATAAAATGACTTTCTTTTTTTTTTTTTTTGAGACGGAGTCTCGCTCTGCCGCCCGGGCTGGAGTGCAGTGGCCGGATCTCAGCTCACTGCAAGCTCCGCCTCCCGGGTTCCCGCCATTCTCCTGCCTCAGCCTCCCGAGTAGCTGGGACTACAGGCGCGGCCACCTCGCCCGGCTAGTTTTTTGTATTTTTTAATAGAGACGGGGTTTCACCGTATTAGCCAGGATGGTCTCGATCTCCTGACCTCGTGATCCGCCCGTCTCGGCCTCCCAAAGTGCTGGGATTACAGGCTTGAGCCACCGCGCCCGGCGATAAAATGACTTTCAAGACAACATGTGAGCAACCAGCCTTTAAGTATCAATACCATACTCTATATTTACTACTGAATAAAAAGTACATTTAAATAACTTGTAAAAATTTTTAATTTTGACATCAGAGTTTTCACATGACGTGTTTGTAACCAATTTGGGGAATTAGTAATAGCTTTGTTTTCCTCTGTCCCAGTTGGAAGATTATTATTAGGCTGAACTTATTTATGGTGTATTGAAAAGACTGTTTTTACCTTGACTTTTGTACAACACAAGAATAGGTTTTATTATACAAAGCACTTTTATTATTACTTTTTTATTTTGAATCATGCAGAATCCAGGTTTAAAATGTATCTCAAAGTGTGCAAATTATCTAAAGTGGTTTTTAAATTTTGGGTTGAATGAATATTTCACACAATGACATCTTTTGAAAATAACAACAGATTTGAGTTTGAATGTAAAGATCCTTAATTAAAGTTTCTAATATTTCTGCTCATCTCCTTGCAAAGGATGTAAGCTTTATCTATGAGCTTTATGCTTTTCAAGGAAATGTTTCTAATGAAGTTGCTCTTGCTTTTGTCTGCTCTCAAGGGTGACACTCTATAATAGGAAATGTAGTGATACATTGGGAAGATCTTGGTTTTTAATTGAGATACACATGAATTCCAGTTTCAGCTCTGCTATTTACTACCTGTGTGCTCAGGGCAACTTATTTATCCTCCCTGATGTTGAATTTTGCTGTGTATAGAAATGGGAATAATAATCCATATCATTAGTTAAATGACCAGTCAATAGATCTAACATACTGCCTAACACACAGCAGGCATTCAAATCCCTTAATTACTGCATTTATAAGTCATTATTTTTACACAACTAGCAAATAAAAGGCAAGTTGTTACAATGTGTTAACCATTTTCCACTTTCTTCTTGTTTCTCAGACGACGACTTTTTTCATGAACTCCCAGAAACTTTTCCTTCTGATCCACCTGAGCCTCTGCCACATTTCCTTATTGAGCCTGAAGAAGCTTATATTGTGAAGAATAAGCCTGTGAACCTGTACTGTAAA
This sequence comes from Papio anubis, assembly GCF_008728515.1. Taxonomy (NCBI): domain Eukaryota; kingdom Metazoa; phylum Chordata; class Mammalia; order Primates; family Cercopithecidae; genus Papio; species Papio anubis. Next base: position 139,290,013 of record NC_044978.1, on the reverse strand, counting down.
GCCAGCCCTGCCACCCAGATCTATTTCAAGTGTAATAGTGAATGGGTTCATCAGAAGGACCACATAGTAGATGAAAGAGTAGATGAAACTTCCGGTGAGTTTTCCATTGCATTTGCATTGCAGTTCAAGATTCAGTTACTCACTACTCTAGCCTGGGGCCATACTATAATTTCAATTAGTAGAATGGAAAATGGAGTTATTCTTTGACAAAAAGTTTTGAATTGGTTGGTTAAGATTTGGTGATCTTGTTTCATGTGTTGAAAAGTAAAATGGCGTGAATAAATCTTGACTTGATTCCCATTGGACTACATGAGATTAAAATATGGTTCATACTTAAGAAGATAAATAATGCAAATGAATAGACTGACAATGTTAAATGCCCTAGCAAATAATATTCTTGAATTGCACTTGCGTGGTAGTCAGATCTAAATAGCCTGAGATCTGGGAAGCATTTTTAACTAGGATAAATTGAACGTGTTTACATTACTGTCTAATGTTAATCCATGTGCGTAGTTTGCCCTTATATTTGTTAAGGATTTGTAAATGTCGTAGATTCAAAGTATCTTATACTCATAATTTACATCCAAAAGTGAATCCTAACTTCCTAACTCTTATCTAAAATTAAATTAAGGGTGATTCAGAACAGTGATAGTGTAGGATCCATGAACAGAAGAAATGGTAATTGTAGCCCTTTCTCAGAGGGTCTTGATCTGATTATCTTTGCTGCGGCATGGTTAAAACTCCTGACTTTGTTGCTCTGTAAATACCATCCTTAAAGATAAAATACTAAAGGCAAAGAAAGGATGAAGTAGATTCTAATAACCTGTGGGATTTCAATTAGATATAAAGGAAACTTTCTTGATAGGAATTTTCTGCTACACAATGGATAAGTTAAGGTGGTTGTGGAATCTCCTGGAGTTCTTTTAAATTGGAAACATATATATCTTTCCATGGTAGTATAAGTGTTTTTGCTCTCCAGCAGAGAGAATAACTCTTTGAACTTTCAGATATCTTCCAGACTTATGATTTTGTAATGTTGACATATATTTAAGTATTAATACTTTATTGTTCAACGTTTTCAAGCCAAAGAATATCAAGCATGACAAAAATTGAAGCATTTAAATATCTTTGTTATCCTTCATAGATGTCTTTCTATACCAAAATGGATACACATGTTCAAAATCCAAATTGTAAATAATTCATATCTGTGCCCAAGTGTTGGATTAACCAGAGACAAGTAGAGACCAGCACTTGAGGGCTCTACTTTCTACTTTCAAGGTCTGCAACAAAGTAAATAGCATATTGAGGTGACAGAACATAAAGAAATAGAACTGACTATGAGAGGACTGAGAAGAGGCAACTTTTTAAAAAGCATGTGGGGCATATTCTTTATAACATAAATGGTCTTTGGAAAATCAGGTGGCAACTCTACCTAATTGCTTGTCAATTTGTGAATCAATATGCTCACTGAATGCAAGCTGATGACTGCAGATACAACTGGGTATCCAATTGTAGGGTAGCTTACTTCAGGGAATTGTCCCACCTCTTGGTCTAATTACTCAGAAAATAACTCCACCAGATGTCTTCAAAATCTCAAGTGGATTGAGTTGTATTTGTTTCAGCTCACGTATTTGTACAGATTTCAAACAAATAAGCTTTAATGATAAAAGGAAAGAGAAAGAAATCACAAAAGCTCAAAGATGTCACAACATATTCAGGCTTATCTTTACTAAAATAATGAAATGCCTGTATAGGAAGATTATAAATAGAAACAAAACTATTCTAATATTGAATGCTTCTAACAATTTCATGCTATGTTGGTAACACACCCACACACACTTATACACATATATTGAGAGAGATTTCCTTTCTGTGAAACCCTTATTTTTAATAATTCTACACAAAATTAGTTAATATTATATACATCAATGATTAAGACTACCTTTTAAATTAACTATAAACTAAAATAGTTTGCATGTTTTCCTTTAAATTCAGGAGAGACAGATGAGAACTAAGGGATGATTTAGGAAATTCAATACTTTCTCAGTTCTCCTGAGATTCAGGAATGGAGTGAAATACAATACAGCTTTATTGGGAGCTTTCATTTTCATCCAAAACTTTACAAAAAAAAAAAAAAAAGCCAGCATCCAGCCAAAAGCTAACATACTAGACTCATGTAAGTATTACCTTTAAAGTTAGGAAAAACTTGGTGGGAATGTAAATTAGTACAACCTCTATGGAAAACAGTATGGAGATTTCTCAGAGAATTAAAAATAGCACACCATTTAATCCAACAATCCCACTACTTGGTACCTACCCAAAGGAAGAGAAATCATTACATCAAAAAGATACCTGCACTCATATATTTTTCATAGCTCTATTCACAATAGCAAAGATAGGGAATCAACCCAAGTGTCCATCAGTGGATAATCAGATAAAGAAAATGTGGTATATACAAACAATAGAATACTATTCATCCATAAAAAAGACTGAAACCATGTTAAGTGAAGTAACTCAGACCCAGAAATATATTAATAAATGCCACATATTCTCACTTGTGAGAGCTAAATAATCTGTACACATGGATGTTGCGTGTGGAATGATAGACAATGGAGACTCAGAAGGGTGCAGATGGGTGAGGGGGTAAGTGATGAGAAATTACTTAATGGGTACACTGTATGTTATTCAGGTGATGGATACCACCAAAAGCCCTGACTTTACCACTCTGTAATCTATTCATGCAACAAATTATACTTATATCCCATAACTTACTACAAATAAAAAGAATGAAGTTAGGAAAAAGACAAAGATGCCCACAGATACCATTATTAATTGGTATTATTCTAATCTACCAGCCAGTGCCATTAGACAACACAAGTAATGAAGAGGTACAAAAATAGTAAAGAAAGTGGAAAATCATCATTTATGACAAATTATGTGATTTTGTGCTCCTGGAAAATGTATGCATTTTAAAAGAAAAAAAATTTTTAAATCAAGAGAATAGAGAAAATAGCTGATAAAAAATTTGTATAAACAACCAACTTTCCTATGTACAGACAGCCAATTCAAATTAAAATGCAGTAAAAGATGTCATTTAGAATAGCTATGTAAAAGAAAACATGTAGGTATATACTTAACAAAAATTTTGCAGAATTTTTTAAAGGAAATTTAAAAATCCTACTTAGAGACAAAAAGATATCATGACTTACATTAAGGAAACACACATTATTCTTGAATGGAAAGGTCAAATATGTTTAAATGTCTAATACTTATAAATGAATCTGTAATGTCACCATCATTTTATTAAAAATAATTTGGGAAAATAGCTGAGAGAATTCTTAAATAGTAGAGTAATGAGAAAGACCCAACTCATTATAAATATAATGCTAAAGAAGTTAAAAGAGTTTGATCTTAGCAGAGGATAAAACATACAGATTAATGGATTAAAATAGAGATCAAGAAACAAACACCTAAGGCATTTGTACCTATGACATTACCTAGAATGTAATAAAGATCAGTTTTTTAACCAGTGAGGAAAATAGTTTATTCCGTAAATTATTTCATAAAACAAGATAGGAAGTTCAAATTGAAAAATAATAAAGAAAACCTGAAACTATCTCATTCTTTAGAACAAAATAAATGCTAGATGTTGGGGCTTAAAATCATCATCATCATCGCCACCATCACCATCATCATTAGGAGAAAATTTGGCAGTTGGTTGGTTGGTTTCAGTGGTGAGCACAGTCTTTTAAATCGGGACACACAATCTATAAGTCTTACAGGAAGGCATCATTAAACATGAATATCCAAAGTAAGAAAACCACAAACAAAACCAAGAGACAGAATTAAAAACTAGTTATAGTATCTGTGGCTACCTATTAGCCAACAGGCTAATTTTATAAATATATAAATAGCTCAAAACTATATTTAAAGAAAAGATCAGCAACCCAATAGAAAATTGAGCAGAGTTGTTGACACAACAAGATACAGGAACAGCAGTGTAAATGGTAATTAAGTATCTAAGGAGATGTCATCAGGATCAAAACGTTTGTTAACATATGGTGTTGATTAAAGGCATAATTTGTTGATGGGTGTTTAAATTGATACAATCTTTTTGAAGGCCAATTTGAAAATACCTTCAATATTGAAAGGTATATAGCTTCTACTGAGTAGTTACAAACCTAGAAACTATCTGAAATATAATTCCAAATGTGCACAAAGGTTGGCCATTGAACCTTTGTTGCAGTTGCATATCAGGGACTGTTTATCCCTACTGTGATACTTTTAAATTTATTTTTTATTTTTTTGGAAACAGGGTCTTCCTCTCTCTCCCAGACTGGAATGCAGTGACATGATCATAGCTCACTGCAAGCTTTAAACTCCTGGGCTCAAATGATCCTCCCACCTCAGCCTCCCAAATAGCTACAACTACAGGCACACTACCATGCCTGGCTAATTTTTCATTTTTTGTAGAGATGGGGTCTTGCTATATTGCCCAGGCTGGTCTCCAAACTCCTGTGCTCAAGTGATCCTACTGCCTTAGCCTCCCAATGCACTGGTGAAACAGGAGAGTTCCCTCGACCACTTCTGGGGCTTGCAACAGGGGTATGGCTCATTTACTCTTTAAGCTACACTCAAACACCTTTTGAGAGGAGGAGCGTGCAGGTGAGGGGGTGCAGGAGCTGGGGCGAGTGCCTTTGGGCTCCAGCAGGAAGGAACCCTTTACCAGCCTGCAGCAGTGACTGGAAGTTGCCTGTGACAGAGCTCTGGAGCCCCAGAGGGCACGTGTTATAAACAGTGCTCTTTTAGCTTTGCCTCCACAGATGCCTTAAACGTTAACAGCTCTGTGAAGAGTCATCGTGATAGCCTTTTTGGGTCCCTGCACCCAGTGTGTCCTGAATTCTTTTTCAGCATTAAGGAAGAATCAGGTCACAGGAACAGTTTGAAAGGTGATGAATGCGGAGGATTTTATTAAGCGGTGGAAGTGGCTCTCAGCAGAAAGGGAGCTGGAAAGAGGATGATAATGGGAAGAAGGTGATCTTTCCGTGAAGCCCGGCCATCTGCGGCCAGGCTCCTCCTCTCCAAAGTCATGCAGTCAAAAGTTATACTGCGTCTATCTGTAGTCTCCGATGCTCAGTTGCTTCTCTCGACGTTCAGCTGCTTGTCTCTCTGCCAGCTAAGGTCTGGGGCTTATGGGAGCACAGGATAGAGGGGCAGGGCAGGCCAAAAAGGTAACTTGGGCAGGAAAACAGGGGGCTGTAGTTTCCAGGCTTGAGGGTGGTGCCTTTGCTGGGGAACTGCCCTCTTCAACTCAGTATTTCCCTTCCTCCTGTCCATATCACTGGAGCTACAGGGGAAGAGGCCCACCATACCTGGCCATCATCCATTTTAAAACAATGAGGTTGCATCAGATATATATGAAGCTATGGAAAACTCTCTGAGATAAAACTTAGAATGAAAGCCAAAGTAGAGAAGACTGTGTACTGTGTGTGATATGCTTCCATGTATAAACAAAGAGGATGCATGTATATTTGTAGGTGCATTAGAATTTTTCTGGAGAAACATATAGCAAGCAGTTGACACCTTAGAGTCTGGGGTGATAAAGGGACTTTTATTGTTTGAGGGTTTTTTTTTTTTTTTCCAATCCTGTGAATGTGTTATTTTCATAATAAATAATAAAACCTGAACAAAAGCCCGTACCACTTTATTGCCTCTCTTTGCCTGCTATCATAAATTCCCAATATGGACAAATATTGGTGGAGAAATTTGTAGGCTTTTTATGTTAAAGTTTTTTGCTTTCCTGTGAGATCAGAACATCGTGAATGCAACTGAAATAAAGGCATTTGTTTTTTTAGGGGTGGGGGTTGAGGGGTTTTTCTTGAAGCTAGATTCGCCCTGCAACTTTGGTTCTCAACTGGAGTCTGACTGTAGTATTGTTGGGGATTTATTGGTTCTTAATAGCAAGAAATTTTAGAATACATTAAGTCCTGAAATGTATTTCAAATCAGGTAAATTTTCTTAGTATTGGAAAAAATCAAACCTGGTTATCCTATGATAAGACAGAGAAGAGACATTGCAAACAAGTTGTTTTTATACATACCTCTGCCTTATAATCATATTTAGAAGGATATTTAGTGACAACCAAGCTACATTACCTTGAGACTAAGAAAAGTTGACTACATTCAATAAAATATCTATCAAAGGTAACTTCGTATTTAAAAACTGCAAGACAATAAAACTGAAATAAAACAAATTTCTTCTCCAACTCATAAGATCTTTTAAATTAGGAAATCATTAAATAGGAAGCAAATACTTATTTATACTCACTGATTATATCTATCCATTGATCATAACAAAATGTACTGACTGAAGATCATTCATTACCATTACTCTTTGCCTTTCCATCATTTAAACCACAATTGCATTTCTTACATATAAGAAACAGAAAAGTGGAAAGCAGCTTATAATAAATCATTTAGAAATTTTCAATATTTGAAAGTTCTTGATTTGGTAATACAGTAATACATGCCTATGTTGCCTTCAAAATTCCATAGAAATCATGATCTACTCAATATTTTGTGGTTACATTTTTAAGAAAAACTCGGGCTCCGCTGTTCGCTTTCTATTTACTTGAAGTCTTTTCAACTCTTGTTTCCATGGTACCTAAGATCTACCATCTAAAAGCAAATATTTTTTCTCTGTGAAGAAGCAAAGAGGTTTAGAAAACCATGGTTATGTTGAAATTTTAATAATCCCTGAGATTTTCCTTCTTCATCTTTAATTATTCTCAAGTTAGCAGAAAATATCAATGAGGTCAACACAACAAAAATAAAAGTTCCAGGCCTTATCCCGAACACCTTACATGTATTCTGTTCTTTAGTCATCACAAGTGTCTTATGAGATAATTTCTAAGAATCTCCTTTGGTAAATTAGTAATCGGAGGCTCAGCAGGATAAAGAAACAAACTTGCCTCAAATCACCTAATGAGGAAGTGACGCAGCCAGGATATGAACCCAGAGCTCTCTGCTTCCAAAAACTTTGCTGTTGGCCCTGTGCCTGGTGTCTCCCTAAGTTTTGCATAACTACTGAACACAGAACAGTTAGTCTAAAAAAACAGCTATGCAAGACAATTATTTCTTTTCCTAGGAAAAACAGCTCCAGAGTGCCAGCTGTATGTGCATTTTTCATGTTTTTATTTGCCTTCCTTGCTTTGTGTCAGGTTTTCCACATGCAGGCTTTTGTGATTCTTTAATATAATAACATAAGCTAGTGTTCAGGGTCTGGTTTTTCATTCTTGAAGGCCTTTGCCTTTTGGCCAATTAGCAAACAGTGATCCTTAATGGAAAAAAGGAAGTGATGAAGAGAAGCTATAATTGGGCATAAATTTAAGTGAATTGCTTCTAATCAAACCTCAGCTTAGGTATACTGTGCTCGCTCAAGACCCCATTTGTTGCAAGAGTGGGAACAATGAAAATCCTCCTCCTTTTGTATTCCTATTTCAGATACCTTTTCTCTCCATCTGGGTACCAAAAATTAAAATCTCAGCTTCATCCTTCACTCCAACAAGCAAAATGATCATCAAGTATTGCCAATTTATTTTCAAATCATCCTTCTGTTTTAAGTCTTGCTTCTACTCCCCTTCTACTCTTTAATATATACCTCTTTGATTATCTAAATAGCCACCTACATCTCTTTATTTTGGCCTTTTTTCGAGCAGTTTATTCTCCAAGTAGTTATAGGCCTAAAAGACAAGTGTTCAAATGGTTTTTCCAAGTGGTTGTCATTCCCCTTCTTAAAAATATATAATGGTTCCCCTTTGTCCGTGAAATAAAGCACATCCTCCTTGATCTTATCTTCAAAGTCTTCAGTATAATTGGCTCCTAATCAAACTTTCTAGCCTTGTCCCATAGTTTCACCTTTACCATACGCCTTGTATAGTAAGCTGATAGGGTTTTTCCTCTTAAACTGTGTTCAACAAACCACCAGTGTCTTATAAGTTCTTAATAGATGTTATTTTGGAAAACAAGAAAACAAAAACTTTGCAGCCAATGTAGGAAATGCTGCAGTAATTATATTCCCTTTTTGGAGAAAGTACTAAGTCATCTTAATCCATCTGGGCTGCTGTAGCAAAATACCACAGCCTGGGTCATTTATAAAGAACAGAAATGTATGTCTCACAGATTTGGAGGCTGGGAAATCCAATATCCAGCAGATTCGTTGTGTGATGAGGGCCTGCTTCCTTCTAGATGGTGCCTTCTTGCTGTGTCTTCACATGACAGAAGGGGCAAAGGGTGCCTCCCTTGTCTCTTTTATAAAAGCAGTAACCCATTCTTCATGACACTTGCCCCCATGGCCTAGTCACCTTCCAGAGGCCCTGCCTCCTAATACCATCACCTAGGGAGGTAGCATTTCAACATATGAATTTGAGGGGATATGAATAATGAGACCATAGCAAATGTATATTAGCACAACAGTCCCCAACCTTTTTGGCACGAGGGACTGTTTTCATGGAAAACACTTTTTCCACAAAGTGGGAGGGGGATGATTTAGGGATGATTCAAGTGCATTACATTTATTGTGCACTTTATTCCTATTATTATTACATGGTAATATATAATGAAATGAATATACAACTCACCATAATGTAGAATCAGTGGGAGCCCTGAGCTTGTTTTTCTGCAACAGTCCCATGTGGGGGTGATGGGAGACAGTGACAGATCATCAGGCATTAGATTCTCATAAGCTGCATACAACCTATATCCCTTGCATGTGCAGTTCACAATATGGTTTGCGTTCCTGTGAGAATCTAATGCTGCCACTGATCTGACAGGAGGCAGAGCTCAGGACGTAATGCTCTCTCACCTGTTGCACACCTCCTGCCGTGTGGCCTAGTTCCAGTACTGGTCCGTGGCCTGGGGGTTGGGGACCGCTGTATTAGCATGTGAAAGTCTTAGGAAAGGTCTGTAGTGAGAAAACCTTATTTATTTATTTATTTATTTATTTATTTATTTATTTATTGAGATGGAGTCTCGCTCTGTCGCCAGGCTGGAGTCAGTGGTGCGATCTCAGCTCACTGCAACCTCCACCTCCTGGGTTCAGCCGATTCTCCTGCCTCAGCCTCCTGAGCAGCTGGGACTACAGGTGTGTGCCACCACGCCCAGCTAACTTTTGTATTTTTATTAGAGACTGGGTTTCACCATGTTGGCCAGGCTGGTCTTGAACTCCTCGTGATCCACCTGCCTCAGCTTCCCGAAGTGCTGGGATTACAGGCATGAGCCACCACGCCTGACCTGATAACCTTTTTACTATTTGTCAACTGTAATCTTTTTCACAGAATCTCTATTGAAATATCATGAGATCTTAATGTCACACCAGGAGATGATTTAGGAAATGCCACTCACAGATTTTCAAAGGGGAACTACGGGAGATCTGTATAAACTCTATCAAGTGATGCATACTCTTTTCTTTATAGTTTGGAGCATTATAATCATAGAAACATTAAGTTTTGAGAACTATGGGAGTCATTTAGTTCCGCTTAATTAATTGTTGGCATGCTCTTCATTAAATTGAGTGAAACTAATTTTTTATTATCTTGACTTTGTGAACCTGCTTACATCACATGGAACTTCAGAAAATAAGTTTGTTCACATCTTGTCCTCTTATTATTAGTCTTAGATAACCTGAAAAAGATAATTATCACATGTCTTTCCCCAAATCTCTCCCCTCTTTAGTCTAAACATTATAGGTCAAGAGAAGGCTTCATGAAATTCAGGGCCGTGTCTGTCTTTTTTTACTGTTGCTGCTCCTGCTTAACATGGTGTTGGGTACTTAGTAGGGACTCAATAAATACATTTTGAATGAGTTAATTATCCTTTATACCATACTTTTCTTTGCTCCACCTCTGTCAACACCTTATTCATTCTTAAAGAAGTATCTCAAATGCAATACTGTGAATGAATCTTCTATAAAAACCCAAGTCATAGGTAAATATGTCCTCATTTCTGTTATTTGTACTTCCGTTTTCATTATACTCATGGTAATTGTGGAAATACTATGATAATCCCTATGAAATTATCAATATTCGGCATTCAACCTTTTTTTTTTTTGAGATGGAGTCTTGCTCTGTCACCCAGGCTGAAGTGCAGTGGCATGATCTCGGCCCACTGCAACCTCCACCTTCTGGGTTCAAGAGATTCTCCTGCCCAGGCCTCCCAAGTAGCTGGGATTACAGATGCCTGCCACCATGCCTAACTAATTTTTGTATTTTTGGTAGAGACGGTGTTTCACTGTGTTGGCCAGGCTGGTCTCAAACTCCTGACCTCAGGTGATCCACCTGCCTCAGCCTCCCAAAATGCTGAGATTATAGGCATGAGCCACTGTGCCTGGCCAATATTCAACCATTTCTGAAGTGCAGAAGTCACAGTCTTATATTCAATATCATGTGTTATTTATTAAAGTTATATTTATGTATACATATATTAATAGAGGTGCATGTATATATAATATATATAATCTCTGTTTCTTCAACTAGATTGGAATGGTATGGTATGGTTTATCTTTTGTAAAGCTTTTTCTTTTCTGTAGTTTATAACAAGGTGCTAAGCACAGGCAATGATTAATGACAGTTTATTTTCTGAGATTATAGCTACTCATCCTACTAAATTTGTGTAACTGAAATTTAGTGAGACAAACCAACAGTGTGTATTTGGAATATTTCATGAATAGGTAATTTGAGGAATACATAAAGATAGCTTAATCTTCTGTAAGAAGAGTTACTTTATACAATAAATATACCTATCACACCAATTGTTATTATCCATGTAATCATTTTAAACTCAGTTCTCATTAACAGAGTGAACAATTTCAAAAGGAAGTTATGTGGGTTTTGCTTACATTTTAGTAAATGATGCATAAAATTTGAAAACTCTACTTGAACCTCATTCCATAATTTGTTATTTAAGTCAGTAGGAGTATTGCCTTTGCAAGAATGGAGCTTTATATCTGTAATACAGTTGTCTGCCAATGAAGATAAATGATTCTGGAATTTAAATCAATTATTTATTTGATTTCTTTCTCAGAGGTACTTATTTCAATACCAGAAACTAACAATTTTTCTTTTCAGTATGAGGCTGGCCCCAGGGCTGAGTAAATAAAAATAGAAAATTGATAAGGACCCATGTAGTACAAGAAGGCTATTTCACTGACTTAATCTGATAACTTCACAAGATAGTAGTTTGCTGGTTAGTCATAACAGAATATCAATTGTCCTGGATTGAAAGGTGTAATGTTTCCTCACCTTTACTTTGCAATAATGTTCTAGGCCATATCTGTGCAATAAGTATATGTTATTAAAATTTTCTATACAGTATTTGAAGATTCAGTATCCCATGGGGAAGATTTTTTAATGTTTGAATCTTATTTTTCATTTATTAGTGTTCACAATTAATTCATCCTTATTTCATGTTGACTTTGTCTTTAAACACCTGGGCTAACATGGCCAACATAAACTCAGCTGCAATTACAAAAACATGGTTAGATCAGAGTTCTAGAACCTGAGTGTTTGTTGCAGTTGCTTCCATTATATCACGCAGATGAATCTCTGCTAGCTGACTTATTTGGGCTCACCTTCTGCATATAAATGTTTTTCTTTTCATTCTTTTTCTAGCTTACAAAAAGAAGAGAGTACTTGAAAATTTTTAGGCTACACATTTAGATTATTTTTGTTTCTAACCTATTGTTGTCATAAAGTTTTTATTGTTATTGTTATTTGTTCATTTTTGGTAATTCCAATATTTGCAAATGTCAGTATTATAGACCCCGTATATACTCCAGAACACCCTGACTATATCCTATTTGCAGAACTATGTAATTTTAATTTAATTATATCCCATGGGGAAGATTTTTAATGTTTGAATTTCTACTGTACAGAAAATTTTAATAGCATATATTTATTGCACAGATATGGCCTAGAACATGATTGCAAAGTAAAGGTGAGAAAACATTTCACCTTTCAATGCAATTTTAGCAAGTTGTGTTTCACTAGGGGAAAAGAGAAATTTTCTAAAATTATACACAGTGAGAGTTTTTAGTGTAATAAACACAAAGGAATTCTCCCCTGCCAATTAACACTTAGGGCAAGGTTACTTGTAATACATAACTCCTCTTCCTGTCCACAGTGAAGATGAAAGCACTGATTAATACAATTTAATCAAGAATATGCATATAAGTAGATATATAAGTACAGACCCACATATTTGTGTATGTGTGTGTTTTTCCAAAATCAGAAGAGAAAAAATCAAATTGTACCCATCCTCAGGCCCACACAGAGGCTACAATAAGAAGCAGGAGTCCAAGGACCATTGTTCATCTAGATAACATGCTACTGAAACGCATTTCAGGAGCAAAACTAGTGATTGTGTTGCTATAGCAATTTTGCCACGTGCTCAGCAACCATGCATATGCTGTGTCCTGAGTTTTAATATGACCACTTTGAAGTGATAATAGCACAATTGTTAAAAGCCATATTGTACTTTTTAATCTAACCTTTGGCTGAAGCATGTGAAGGGTTTAAGAAGAGTCTCTTTTACTTTCTTTCTTTTTTTTTTTTTTTTTTTTTTGAGATGGAATTTCTCTCTTGTCACCCAGGCTGGAATACAATGGCATGATCTCGGCTCACTGCAACCTCCGCCTCCTGGGTTAAAGTGATCCTCCTGCCTCAGCCTCCTGAGTAGCTGGGATTATAGGTGCCCACCACCACACTGGGCTAATTTTTGTATTTTTAGCAGAGACAAGGTTTTACCATGTTGGCCAGGCTGGTCTCGAATTCCTGACCTCAGGCAACCCGCCCACCTCGGCCTCCCAAAGTGCTGGGATTACAGGCGTGAGCCATCTTTTACTTTATTTTCATGGAAGAAACATTTAAAAGAGTTTGGGGTTATCATATAAAACAAATTAAGCATCATTTTAAAGGAAGCTTAAGAAACAATGTATGCTTAAAAGAGAGGGTCCACTTTCAAAAGAGCATAGCTTTTCTCCTAAAATTTAAATATTATTGTTGGGTGTCTGAATCTATTGTGCTAAATATAAGTAAACTGGTTGGTAATTATGATATAATGATCCAGGCTATTATTCCATTCTATTTGTTTCCGTATCACTGAATCTTAGTACCCACTATTCTCTCAATAATTTGGTCAAAATCCTGATACTATTTCTCTCTTCCCACCCTATCATTTTTTGCCATCTTTGAAAACACAATTAAGAACTTTTTAGTTAAAAATTTCCACAATCGATGAATAATCAAATGCGAACCCTTGAGTCGGGGGTACATCGCTAACTAGCTGTGGATCATATTGTCTTCCCCCGTGTTTACCATCAGTCCTGAGTCATCGCTCAGCTAGTGCTTGTCAGACCAGTCCTGGGGAAGCCTGTTGAAATATCCATTCTTGCCAGATCCTCTAAGTAGTACCTTTTGGAGATATAAAAACCAGCCCATGTAACATGAGCGCTACCATTAGCCAACTATCAGGGTCTGGCAAAAAAGTAAGCACAGCATGTAGGAAATACAGTATCTTGCAATGAAAAGCAATTCAGATGAGGGAGCCTTGGACTCATTTCTAATTTCATCAAAGGTTTAACCTGATTATAAAAATTGTGTTCTGGAAGAAAGTTTCCAGAACATGAAGGCAAGAGCCGCAAGGAACTATTAGGGCAGGAACTGTCAACCCTGGCTGCACTTGACAGTTACCAGGGGGGATTTTTGAAAACACCTAGGTCCTGGCCCCAGCCCCAGAGATAATAATTTAATTGGGAACAGGCCATAGCTTTTCCTCTGTCTGTTTGTTTTAAGCTCTCTAGTAATGCTAATGTACAGCCAGGCTTGAAAACCAGGGCACGAGAGAGATGCTATTTATTGTAGAAGTGTGGCAGAGAGGGAGTACATAGATGTTCTGTTCAAAATCCGTGACCTAGATACTTTACTCGGTGCTGTATGTAGAGGCATAACCAAGACTTGATTACTGCACTTAAGGATATCCCAGTCTGGAGGGAGCAAAAGAGAGGAGGAAAAAGAGAGATGGGGGGAAATGAGTATGCTTTATGATTTGCTCAGGTTTGCCTCTCATTCTGAGAATAAATTCATGAAACCCCTTGGTAGTCCTATGGTATAGAGTTACATGGATAGAGCTCCTGCTTTCTTCAATATCCTTTCCCCTGTCTCTGCCTATTAAACTGCTAAAGCAGAAGGATAGCAGCCTCCTGGGGGAAGTGCGGGGAACTCTCAGGCTTAAGTGAATTAAAATTTCACCCGAAAAACCCAGGGGAATGTTCTGTACAAGGCGAGTCCAGGAATGGCAGGGAGTGAATGGCATACCTCTTTTTATAGCTGCACCCTGGGTGACCCTGGACAGTGATGCCCTCTGTATGAAGTGACCTCAGTGACTAAGAGGCTGCCTCTCCAAACCCATTCTGGGGGCATTTGTGAAACCAGACAAACACTGCATGGCAGACAGTTTCTTCTCACCTTTTTGCTCTGTCGGGTTTCTGCATCCAGGCTTTGAATGGACGGTAAATGCCCTTAGTCACTGCATTTGTCTCCTAGGCTTAAAATAACAGAAATGTATTTTCTCATAGTTTTGGAGGCTAGAAGTCTGAAATCCAGCAGAGCTGCCCTCCTCGGGGAGCTCCAGGGGAAAATCTGTTCCTTGTCTCTTCCAGTTTCTGGTGGCTGCCCTGGCACTCCTGGGCTTCCAGCTCCATCACTGCAATCTCAGCCTCCATCTTCATGTCACCTTCTCTTCCACATCTGTCTGCTTCTCTGTGTGTCTCTTCCAAGGACTCTTGTCATTGGATTCCGGGCTCACATGGATAATCCAGGATATGGATTACCTAAAAGTCTTGTTTATATTTTTCAAGGTGAACATATTTTTATCTGCACTGATCTGTATTTTCCCCTCTGCTGTCCTCCCAGGCTGTCTCCTTATCTCAAGACCTTTAACTAATGACTTCTGCAAAGACCTTTTTGTCAAACAAAGTAAGATTCACAGGTCCCAGGGATTCAGACATAGACATATCTTTTGTGGGACACTATTCAGCATTCAGCCCACTACAGCCACCAAACATTTGTCAAGAAAAAATCACTTAATATGACAGTGCAGGAGGGAAGTGATGGTGGAGAGACCGAGTAGGAGTGGTGGGAATTGAACGTAAAGGGACTTACTCACCTGGCTGTTTTCCCTCATTTGGTCGGTATTTCTAAAGTAACTATAAATGGAACAGGCAATGAAAGCATTCCTTAGTGTTCTTTATCAGCTTTCTGAGGCCTCCTCCAGTCTGCTGCCTAATACTCAGGGCCAGAGACAGGAAGAGAACTGCACAGCTAGGCTCTGCAGAGCGCTCATTTTCCTCCTGCTCACAGCATCCTTGCCAGCCCCTGCACTGTGACAGCCCTCCCATCTCATTCTCATAGCCACGCTTCTCATACAAGTTCTTTTTCCACATTGTTGCCAAAGCCAAACCAAAATAGCCAATACAATCAAAAGAGCTTCACTTCATAATTTCCTTTACACACGCACATATACACGTGCACGCACACGCACACACTTATTTTTGCTTGGCCTAGCAACACAATGGGAATGTAAACACGTTGTTAATGCAGCCGCTCTCAGTTGGCTTCCCAGATGGCTTGAGTTCAATAGATTTTTCCCCCTGATTTCCTCAGCTTCTCCTAGCAAGTGCTAAACAGCCATTATGCCTTTTCCTGCACATTGAGATTCATCTGCAGCTACTAAACTGCCTCCAAAGTGCTTCAATTTTGCATGAGCGCTAAGCTGGGGACTGGGAGACATTACCCAGTGCTGAAGGCCCAGATCATTAGAAAGAGCATGTAAATCCTCTGAACCAGAAATAAAAAGTGCAGAGATTTCCTTTGTGAAGTCCCAACTGCTGCTTTATGTAACACGTAAACCTTTGGCGAGGTTTTATGTGGCCCCATTCCCTTTTATTTTTGCTTTTTTTTTCCCTTTTATTTTAGCATATGTGTTCTTTTTTTTTTTTTTTTTTTTCCTAAGCAGTGAGATTTCCATCAGGAATATATGAAATTACAGCCATTCTCTGTCGTTAATTTTCTTCTTAGGACCTCAGATCCCTCTTCACTTTTAATAGGGGTGATACCTGAAGTATTGCTAAAGGATCTCCTACATGGTAGACTTTTTTAAAAACTTGCTGAATACCAAGAAACTTTGAGGTGGATGAACTGACATTTATAAGATATGTACAGGGGACAAAAATCTATATTATTTAAGTATAGATGTAAGGAGTGTGCAGATATTGGATTATGGACAGAAGTTGGAATACAAACTAAAAGGGATTGTGAAAACTATTAATGAGAAAGCAGTGGTTCTATTCTTCTCATTTTTCAATAGGTACATCCCTGTACATTATTACCTAAAAGTCTTGTTTGTATTTTTCAAGGTGAACATATTTTTATCTGCACTTGATCTGTATTTTCACTTCTGCTGTCCTCCCAGGCTGTTCGTCAGACCATCTTGCCACAAATTAAAAGTGTGCCTGTGGTTAGCTCCGAAGTGCCTGTGAGAGGATGGGGAAGCTAGGCTTGGAATCCTGAGAGCCCCACAGTTTTGCATGCTGTGGGGCTGGGCCCACACTCCAAGTCCCTGGCTTTGTAACAAAAAGCACTTATGATGGAAAGGTTGACTCTCCATCTTTATTTATTATTTCCTTTGCAGTAGGATTTTTTGATCAGTTGTAATAACACTTATTTTGATCTATCATGTACCCACTTAAGAATAATAAACCAGGCTCCTTTTACATGTTTTCTCTATAATTATTTCCTTTTTTTCCATGTATATATAGAGTAGGTCATGCTATCTTCCTTTTAGGATTCTGAGAGTAAAAATGTGTACTTGATGTACACTTAATGATCAGATACAGCAGTTCATTATTTATCTCTAAACACATTTCCAAGGACATTTATTAACCACTGATTTATTCAACAGTGAATATGCAAGTGAAATCTGACAGAAGTGTTACCAAATGGGCTTATAATAAGATATGAAGTAAATGCATTCCAACTTGGAAGTAAAAAGAAAATACTAGATGAATAATATGCATACACATGCACACAGAGATGTTAGGTGCACATGTATACTCTCTATATGATATATCCATTTTTATGCTGAAACTCAGTTTTGTTTGTCAGCATGTTGTATGTATCCTTCAAGCTAAATATTCCTATCCATTAATTTTCCTTTACTAAAAACATAGCTAATCATGAAAATGTCATCATCTTTATTAGTGTTAGTATCATTGCAAAATATTATTTACTGTGATTCATACCTCATGGCTCCAAGTGCATATATTAAATAGCTACCTTTCATCTTCTTCTTCTAGTGGAAATTGTTTATCCACTAAAGTATGTGTCCTTTGAAGCAATACATTTGTAAAAGAAAGGAAGAAGAACAAAACTTTGCCTGGAGATATGAATAGACATATGATTGAAGCTGTTTGTTCAATTGTCAATATTATACAGTTACATAAATGTCTCAGGGAATTGGAGCTCATAGTGGGAAACAGTCATTTTTCTTTTTTTTCTTTGTAATGCTAGCGTAGAATAAACATGAAGACATTACAGGTTCCAAACATACTCAGAATCTGGGTTCACTCCTGCCTAAGGCAAGAAGAGCTGCCCTGAACAAGGTCACCTTCCTAAGATTGTTATGACAATGAATGTATCATTTATTGTCACATGTTTCAGCCAGTCCATCTTGGGAGTAGGGGGTGTCTAAATGTTACAGCAGCTTACCGTACCATAGACTTAAAGGATATGGAATATAATATGCTTGGCACACAGTAGGTTTTCAGTAAATACCAATCGAATAAATGAATGAAAAAAATACTTATAAAGTCCATGAAACTTTGTTGCTTTTTACCATGGTCCAATGCTTAGCTCCAGACAATTAAAATTTATTTTTAATTTGACATTTTGTTAGATACACAATTCTGAGGGTTTTCAAATATCTGAATATTTGATTTTAATATTATGCCCAACTGCCTCAAAATGCAGAGGAATTTATTACATAACAAAATGTTATTTTCAAAATTTCATGTTTGCAATATTTTTCAAAATGTATTTTCCAGTATAAATGTTGAACAAATTGATGTGAAATGCTAGGTCATAGTGTTTAAGTACCATTATCATTTTCTTTACAGTCAATCATGTTTTGATGTTTTTGCGAGAGATAATAAAACTAAAACCACAGAAAAGTGACATCTGATTTGTGGAGAGCCTTGAATAGCAGCTAGAGAGCTCCCTGAGGGGGCTCACATTCTAGTTGGAAAGTGAAGGAAGACTCCAGAAGACATGATTATAGTCATCAATTTTATATCTTTTTTAAAATATGGATGTTAGCTTATTCTGTCCAAAATTAGTCAAAACTAACCTACTTAGTAATGTCTGTTCGGTTGCTTAATGTCCCTGCCTCACCTGTGTTATTGAATAGGGATATAGGGAATGCCTGATAGAGGAGCTGTGCAAGCATTGTGGTTGGCAAAATAAGTAGATCTTCTACACTTTGATTCTTCATGTCAAGGTAGCTCCATTATATCTACACTTCAGGATGGTGGGGTTCTGGAGGGTTAGTAAAATTCCAGGTGGCTTGGCTGAAGGACAAGAAACTTAAAGGCAACTCCCTGAACTCATTTCTAGTGTTCTAAATCCATGTCTAAAGAACCTAGCCTCATCTGCATTGCCCTGAACAACTGAAATCTTCACTCAGACTTGACTTGCCCGACTCCACTGAAAATTCCCCAAACCAGTCATGTCTTTCTCATCTAGGTATGTGCCTAATATAATTTTCAATTAGCGGTGCTCTTCTCCTCTGCTAAGTCTTTATAGTACCTCAAATGATAATTTAATTTTGGGAATAGAATACAGCTTTATTCTCAAGATAATTTTGATGCAGTACATTTTAAAGACATTTTATGGATTTCAAGTACTTTTGTAACTGTTATTTCATTCATTTTCTCACAACCCAGCAAGACAAACACATTTTTAGTCTCATTTCACAAGATGGGAGACCAAGGTTTGATGAATTTAAGATTTGCCAAAAGTCAGAAAATAAACACAGAGCAGAATTCTACTTTCTTATCTCAATAAATCACTAGGTAGTTGTGTGTTAGATGAATATGTTTTCAGTCACCTAGTTGCAATAATAATTGTCCTGGGTGAGTTGAATTTTGAAACATATGAATCTTTATAGTGTTCTTTTTAAAGTTTCATTAAGACTATGAAACACACTGCTTTTCAGATAAACAAATAGCAATCCTCAATAGAACACACTGTGTGTGAACTGTTATAAGTGGTAGTCACTCAGAGGTGACTGCTGTTAATGCTTGTTTTCAAATCATTTGGAGTAAATGCAAAATGAAAGTCCATGAGGATGAGTAATTATTATTCTGGATACATATATCTGGTTTCTACTGTCAGGCAGTGTTTTTAGAGGGTCACCAATATTATTGTTCTTAACACTTATGATTAATGACTTGAGGTAAGATCAAAGATCTCAAAACCATTTTGTAATAATAATAATAATAAAAATTAAAATTATTAACATTCCTTTAAAGTAAGTCAGTTTATCCTTATTTACTAATAGAGACAAATCAATCTTCCTGAAGCACGTCATTTTAAAAACTGTCATTTTACCAATTTACAATTTTTACAGTCTCACTGCTCCAAAGAACCAACTTCCCTAGCTGCCATTCAAAGCTCTTCACGAATCTCTTCTATCTAATTCAACACTTATTCCTTTACTCAATGAATGTAAACTACTCTCCCCTGGAGTGCTCTATGTGTTTTCATCTCTGCTTTTTGGCTTCATGCTATTCTGTCTTCCTGAAGTGTCTTTGATTCCTTTCTCTAAATCTTTAAACTGAAACCTTGTTTCAGTGCCAATCTCAAATATTCCACTTTGCCATGTTCCCCCAATCTCTCCATCTGAAACTATTTCACTGTAGCTTTTGTCATGGGATTTTCAGAATTTTCTAAATTTTGGATTATTTTTATGAAATAGATCAATGTAGAGAATGCTAAACAAAACCATATTGAAAGCCATGATGAAGTGAGGTTCTGTGGCTACGTTGACTGTAGGGCTCTGTGGTTTAACAAACTGAGGGAAAATGGTGCTAATCTGTACTAAACAGACTTCTTTACTGCAGAACTTCTGACCAATGCCTTCAATATATGGATGGACATTCTGAGTTTTGTAGAAGAGCATGTATTACACAGAAATTCCCAAACTTGTTTGACAATGGAACTCTTTTCTGAGACATAGTTTCAGGAATATTGGTGTAGTGAAAGGAACAGGAACATTGGATTCAGACAAATGTGGGTATAAATCTTTATTTTGGTGCTTATTGGCTGTATGAAAAATTGTTTAGATTCTGATCTCTGCTCTTTACCTATTTATTATAGATTTGACAGTATGAATCCCCAAGGATTGTTATGTAGATTAACTGAGACACACAGTAGCAGTTCAAAAAATACTAGTTACCTTTACTCTTCTAAGTTACAATTAAATTTATTTTATACCTGGGATTAAACACTTATTTTCTGTTGTAGCTATATATATGTACAAATCATTCACTTATTTGACATATATTAACTGGACAAATATTTGTGCCAGTTACTGTACTGATGAATACAGAATGCATAGGACAGTGCCTATGCTCAGTGAACAACTATTTTATCTCTAGTCTTTGTATCTTCTGAGGGGAGGATTCATAGGCATTTCATCAATGTGGCCACCTAAGAAACTATCATAATGCATGAAATATGTGCTTAAGAATTATCTTCATAATGGAATGTAGCCCACAGGAGAACAGAGACCTTATCTCCTATCTCGCTTTCTCTTCCTTCCTTCTTTCTTTTCTTTCTTTCTTTTTCTTTCTTTCTTTCTTTCTTTCTTTCTTTCTTTCTTTCTTTCTTTCTGTCTGTCTTTCTTTCTTTCTTTCTTTCTTTAGATTAGATTTCACTCTGTCATCTAAGCTAGAGTGCAGTCATGCAATCATAGCTCACCATAAGCTCAAACTCCTAGGCTCAAGACTCAAGCAATACTCCTGCCTCAGCCTCCTGAGCAGCTAGTACTACAGGCATACACCACCACGCCTAGCTAATTTTCTTATTTTTATTTGTAGAGATAGGGTCTCTTTATGTTGCCCAGGCTGGTCTTAGATTCTTGATCTTAAGCAATCCTCTCGCCTAGGCCTCCCAAAGCTCTGGAATTATAGGTGTGAACCAGTGTGCCAAGGTGATACCTGCTTTCTTTAGTACTGTATCCCCAGCACATGGAAAAGAAAAGTGCTTGTCACATAGTAGAGTCTCAAGAAACATCTATTGAATGAATGACTGGACAAGAGTAATAGTGAGGTCTGTAACTCACAAGTGTACAGTTAACTAGATTTCCAAGAACACATTACCATGCCCCACTTTTATTAGCAGGAATCATTTTGTTAAATTTTATTAAAATTGTATTAAAGCTACTCATGAATGCATGAAACAAGGAAGCAAATACATGCATGTAGTCAGATTTAGGTCATAATTAGCAATTATATTTTTCAAGAAAAGTGTTGGAATATACATTCAAATATGTATAATATATTTGGTGTTTTAGGACAAATATTTAGAAGGATGCTGCATTTGCTAATTCAGTGGAATATGCTTTGTGCCCTTCCAAATTAAACAAATTGCTGTCATGTATTCACAAAATTGTTTCTTTATATTCCAAAGAATATTGACACACAAGGCATAAGTTAATGACAGAAAGCATTTTAGCTGCCTTTTTAGTATCAGAAAGTCTTCTTTGCACACATTTGAAAGATTTTCTATCACCAAAGTTAAAAATAAGAATTAAATCACAGCTAGTGCTTGTAAAGTTGATTTCTAGCAATTTGTTGCCACTTTAAATGGAAGAGAGAAATATTTTGCATACCCACCATTCCAGTTATCCCTCAGATATGGACTCTAAGTTTGATGTTAGTTGGAAAGTCAAATCAAAAGTAGAAGGCCTAGCTCTCCCGTAAAACTCAAAACCTGACACTCGCACAGAGGAAAGAGGAAAACTGTGTTATGATTGCCAGAGTGAGTATCATTTTTCATTCTCTGTAATATTGTCTTATAATTAAAATTTCAAGTTTTAAGGCAGAAAACTGTGCGTTGATCTATATTTGTCATAGAGCTTTCTAGAAGCACTAGAAATCCCCCCCCCCAACCTAAATACACAATCCAGTGAATATTATTCTCAGTTCTAGACAAAACAAAAATATAACAAAGCAGAGATCCTCATTTGACACAGGCTGCCACACAGAGCCAACTAACTAAAAACTATGGCCATGAAAAGGAATTGAGTCAATGACCTAGAAATTCTTCCAAGCAAATCCCTTGAACCACTCAGTTTCAGTCATATTAATTCTTTAACCTCTGAATAAATTTAGCCTTCTAAATTTTTCATTAGCACAATTGTATATATTTATGGTGAACGACATGATGTTTTGAAATATATATATCATGGAATGGTTAAATCAAGCTAATAAACATATATATCACCTCATAAACTTCTCATTTTTTTTTTCTAATGAGAACACTTAAAATCTATTGTTTTAGCAAATTTCAAGTACACAACACTGTACCATTAACCATGGTCATGATGTTGCATGCTTACTCTTCCTGTCTTAGTGAAATTTAATATCCTTTGACCAACATTTTCCCAGTTCCCCATCTTGGGACCCCCACCCTCTCTGAACCACCATTTTTGCTCTGCTTCTATGATTTCAACTTTTTTAGAATCCACATATAAGTGTGATCATGCAGTATTTGTCTTCCTGTGCCTGGCTCATTTCCTTTAACATAATGTTCTCCAGTTTCATCCAAGTTGTGGCAAATCAAAATATTTCCTTTGTTTTTAATGTTGAATAGTTTTCCCCTGTGTATACATACCGCATTTTCTATCACCACTCATCTACTGATGGACACTTACATTAATCCCATATCTTGGCTATTGTGAATAGTACTGCAGTGAATGTAGGAGAGGAGATATCCCTTTGAAATACTGATTCACTTACTTTGGGTATATACCGATTTGTGGAACTGCTGGATCATATGGTAGTTTTATTTCTGTTTTGTTTTGTTTTCTTTTAGGGAAACTTCATACAGTTTTTCATAAGGCTGTATTAATTTACATTCCCACCAACAGAGTGCAAGGGTTCCCTTTGCCCCGTATCCTTTGTCTTTTTGAGAGTAGCCATTCTGCCAAGTGTAAGGTGATATCTCATTGTTTTAATTTGTATTTCCCTGAGGATTAGTGATGTTGAACATATTTTTATATACCCTTGGCCATTTGTATGTCTTCTTTTGAAACGTGTCTTTTGGGATCCTCTGCCCAGTTTTTATTTTATTATGCTACTTTAAGTTCTATGGTACATGTGCACAGCAGGTTTGTTACATATGTATACATGTGCCATGATGGTGTGCTGCACCCATTAACTCGTCATTTACATTAGGTATATCTCCTAATGCTATCCCTCCCCCTTCCCCCAATCCCACGACAGGCCCTGGTGTGTGATGTTCCCCACCCTGTGTCCAAGTGTTCTCATTGTTCAATTCCCACCTATGAGTGAGAACATGCAGTGTTTGGTTTTCTCTCTTTGCAATAGTTTGCTCAGAATGATGGTTTCCAGCTTCAAACATGTCCCTACAAAGGACATGAACTCATCCTTTTTTATGGCTGCATAGTATTCCATGGTGTATATGTGCCACATTTTCTTAATCCAGTCTATCATTGATGGACATTTGTGTTGGTTCCAAGTCTTTGCTATTGTGAATAGTGCCGCAATAAACATACGTGCGCATGTGTCTTTATGGCAGCATGATTTATAATCCATTGGGTATATCCCCAGTAATGGGATGGCTGGGTTAAATGGTATTTCTAGTTGTAGATCCTTGAGGAATCGCCACACTGTCTTCCACAGGGATTGAACTAGTTTATGATCCCACCAACAGTGTAAAAGTGTTCCGATTTCTCCACATCCTCTCCAGCACCTGTTGTTTCCTGACTTTTTAATGGTCACCATTCTAACTGGTGTGAGATGGTATCTCATTGTGGTTTTGATTTGCATTTCTCTGATGGCCAGTGATGATGAGCATTTTTTCATGTGTCTGTTGGCTGCATAAATGTCTTCTTTTGAGAAGTGTCTGTTCATATCCTTTGCCCACTTTTTGATGGGGTTGTTTGATTTTTTCTTGTAAATTTGTTTAAGTTCTTTGTAGATTCTGAATATTAGCCCTTTGTCAGATGGGTAGATTGTAAAAATTTTCTCCCATTCTGTAGGTTGCCTGTTCACTCTGATGGTAGTTTCCTTTGCTGTGCAGATGCTCTTTAGTTTAATTAGATCCCATTTGTCAATTTCGGCTTTTATTGTCATTGCTTTTGGTGTTTTAGTCATGAAGTCCTTGCCCATGCCTATGTCCTGAATGGTATTGCCTAGGTTTTTAATTGGGTTCTTTTTCTTGCTCTTGAGTTGACTGAGTTCCTTATATATTTTATCTATTAACCCTTTATCAGATGTATGGTTTACAAATGTTTTCTCTCATTTCGTAAGTTGTCTCTTCAATTTGTTGATTAGTTCCTTGCTGTGCAGAAGCTTTTTAGTTTGTTGTATTCCTATTTGTCTATTTTTGCTTTTGTTGCCTGTGTTTTTGGGGCCATATTAAAAAAAAATCATTGCCTAAACTAATGTCAAGGAGCTTTTCCTCCATGTTTTTTTCTAGTGGTTTTACAGTTTCAGGGTTTACATTTAAATTTTTAATCTATTTTGAGTTGGTTTTTGTGTATGGTCTGAGTTAAGGGTATAATTTCATTCTTCTGCATAGGGATATTCAGTTGTCCCAACACTATTTATTGAAGAGACTGTCCTTTCCCCATTGTGTATTCTTGGCATCTTTGTCAAAAATCAATTGACCATAAATGTGTGGATTTACTTCTGCGCTAACTATTTTGTTCCATTGGTCTATGTGTCTGTTTCCATGCTAGCATTATGCTATTTTGATACTGTAACTTTATAGTAGATTTTGAAATCAAGTAGTATGATGTCTCCAGCTTTGTTCTTTTTTGCTCAAGATTGAATTAGCTATTCAGGGTCTTTTGTGACTCTATATGAATTTTAAGATTATTTTTCTAATTCTGTGAAAATCGTCATTGGAGTTTTCATATGGATTGCATTAAATTTGTAGACCACTTTAGTTAATATGAACATTTTAACAATATTAGTTTTTCTAATCCATGAACATATCTTTCCATTAATATTTTTCTTTCTTTCTTTCTTTTTTTTTTTTTTTTTTGAGACAGAGTCTGCTCTGTAGGCGAGGCTGGAGTGCTGCAGTGGCACGATCTCAACTCACTGAAATCTCCACCTCTCAGGTTCAAGCAATCCTCTGCCTCGGCCTCCCAAGTAGCTGGGATTACAGGCACCCGCCACCATGCCTAGCTTATTTTTGTATTTTTTGGTAGAAACAGAGTTTCACCATCTTGGCAAGGCTGGTCTCGTACTCCTGACCTCAAGTGATCCGCTCGCCTCTGCCTCCCAAAGTGCTGGGATTACAGGCGTCAGCCACCGCATCCGGACTTCCATTAATGTTTTTCTTCATCAATTTCTTTCATTAATGTTTTATTGTTTTCAGTGCACAGCACTTTCACCTCTTTGGTTAAATTTATTTCTGTGTATTTTATTATTTTTGTAGCTGTTATACATGGGATTATTTTATTTGTTTCTTTTTGGGAAAGTTTATCATTCATGTATAGAATCATTACTGATATTTATATTTTGATTTTGTGTCCTGCACTGTACTAAATTCATTTATTAATTTCAATGGTTTTTGTTTAGTCTATAGGATTCTCCAAATGTAACAGCACGTCATCTGCAAGCAGAGACAATTTCCTTCTTCCTTTGTGATTTAGATTTTTTTTCCCTCTTACATAATTGCTCCATCTAAGGCTTACAGTACTACATTGAATAGAAATGGCAAGAGTGGGCATCCTTGTCTTTTTCCTGATCTTAGAGGAAAAACTTTCAACTTTTCACTGTTGAACATAATGCTAGGTCTGAGTTTGTCATACATGCTTTATTGTGCTGAGATACATTCATTTTCTATGCAATTTGTTGAGAGTTTTTTTCATTAAAGGATGTTGAATTTTGTCAAATGTTCTTTTTACAGCTATTAAGATGATCGTATGATTTTTGTCCTTCATTTTGTTGATGTGATGTATTACATTGATTGATTGGCATATGTTGAAACATCCTTGCATCCCAGAAATATATCCCACTTGATAAGGGTGCATTATCCTTTTAATGTGCTGTTGCATTTGGTTTGTTAGTATTTTGTTGACGATTTTTGCATCTTTGTTTATCAGGGTTATTGGCGTGTACTTTTCTTTTCTTGTCATGTCCTCAGCAGTTTTTGGTAAGAGGATAATGCTGGCTTTGTAACATGAATTTGGAAGTAGTCTCTTTTCTTTAATTTTTTGGAAGAGTTTGAGAAAGGTTAAGGTTAGTTCTTCTTAAATAAAAGTGCTGGTCCTAGGCCTTTATTTGATGGGAGACTTTTTATTTCTGATGTAATCATCTTACCGATAATTGGTCTGTTCAAGTTTTCTATTCCTTCATGATTCAGTCTCTGTAAGTGTTGCGTTTCTTATATTCATCTTAATCACAAAGCTAGTAGATGTAACTTTAACAAAATTATACTCATAATAAAGTTAATACACCAGTAAGTTGCAATTCCCACTTGCACAAAATAACTTTAGTTAAATTATATAGTTTGCTTATATATTAAACAATATTTTAAAAATTCAATTAAAACATTTCACAGAGTAGGTAAATTTTGTGTTAACAATACCTTCCTGCTATAGTTAAAGATTGTTGAACGACTTCATGTAACACAACATTGTATCTTGATTCTAAAATTCTGCCTTTTAAGTTATCATACTTTAATTACTTTAATAAGAGTTATAAGGTGCTAAAACAATAATCAGTTTTTATGGTATGACATCCTTTTAAATAATGACAGGGTGTTTGTGTGATTTAGTTGATACTAAGACATCTAGAACTGATATGTTTCATATTTTAAATGATGCTAGTAAAAGCTTATAATAGAATGAGGCACTGGAAGAAAGTATGAAAAGATCACAGTAATTCAATAAAACTTTGTAATGTATTCCAGAACATCCCAACCTGCAGCTTTGTACATTTCCTACCAACCTGTGTCCTAACTGTGAATGTACTATAAGGAGATTTGGTGGAGTGAGCTCTGCAGTTCTTCTCCAACTAGAGAGATTGCTGGAGAAAGTCAAATTACCAGGCCTGCACAACATGGTATCTTAAAACTTCCTTTTGCCATAAGAAAGATTAAGTCATGGGGAGGAATACAACTCAGGCATACGTAATACCTAAGTCTAAAGTTGGGTTAGGATACTTTTCAAAGAAACATACATGGAATATCAGAAGGTGCAAATTCATGATCATGAAAATGTGTTTTAAGACGATGTGTGATTTTTTTCAGTATCACCTAATAAACAAGATATGTTTATAAAATGTATGGAGAGGCCAGGTGTGGTGGATCACACCTGTCATCCCAGCACTTTGGGAGGCTGAGGCAGGCAGATCACGAGGTCAGGAGATCGAGACCATCCTGGCTAACACTGTGAAACCCCATCTCTAGTAAAAATAGAAAAAAATTAGCCATGGTGGTAGACGCCTGTAGTCCCAGCTGCTCGGGAGGCTGAGGCAGGAGAATGGCATGAACCCAGGAAGCAGAGCTTGCAGTTAGCCAAGATCACACCACCGCACTCCAGCCTGGGTGACAGAGTGAGATTCTGTCTCAAAAAATTAAATAAATGAAAATAAAAATAAATCAAATATATGAAGAGCTTAAGGCTGAGTAATGTTTGACTCATCCTCACATTTCTGCAACTTAACGTAATATCTGATATTAATGGACTTTAATACTTAATTTGTTTGATAGCACTGTAGATTACATTTTGGGGAAATATAGATATTATTATAAGTAATTATTTAATTAGATTAAGCATGTATTTGTGCTCACTTCATAGTAGTATCCTAGAAAAACAGTATTTGTGGTGCCTTACCACTGTTATGAAATTAAACGTATGCTAAAAATAAGAAATAAATGTCATTATCCGGTCTTATGGCCATATTCATGTATGCCCTCACAAATATCCAATCAGAGGGTTGCATTTGAATCTGGATTTCTATATTCATTTGAAATGTATTATCAACAAGTGCACACTCATACTCATCGTACAACTTCTTGGAATAACAAGCTAATTAATTTCCTGCACTCTGGCTCCCAAACCACAACGAATCCTATTATAAAAGCAAATCACTGCAAACTTCAAACAGCATGCATCCTTGAGATGCCACTATTAAAGCAAGCACTGTGATGGGAAATCTTTGATGTTATCAGATGCGATGGAAACTACACATTTGTATTTGAGTAAGTCCTGTAGACCGAAGCATTTCCCCACCCTTAAATAACCTGAAACCAATTTCAAGTTCCCAAATGCTCTTCAAAGCAAACCACCTTAGAAGTAATGCTGATGGCATTTCAAATATAAGGTGGTTTGCTTTTTCCATCTCCAGACTTCAAGCAGATTTGAAATTATAGGTTCAAAGAGAAAAGATATTATCTACTTCTACCCAAACCACTAGGCTCTGGTCTGATGAACAAACTATCATAGGTAATAAACTCAGCTATGGTTATGAAAACATGGCATGGAACCAAGTAGCTCAGAGTCTGAATAATGCAGTTGATTCTATGGAATTCTTCTGAGCCATAAGTATTTAGATACTTCATGCTTCAGTTCTTTCTTACTCTTATGTTGTTGACCAAAAGTTGGAATGTAAACTTTGGGCTATGTAATAGGACAACTGTACACAACTCACCTCCTCCTGAATGGGACATCTGTGAAGCTGAATACAAAAATCAGTGTGTGCTTGACTCCGGTGCCCACAGGGAGCCTGAGCCATACAATTCAGAGCATTCAGACTATGAATAACTCCTGTAGCAGGAGAGTTGGTCTGTGGCTTTTTAAAAGGCTTCAGATTTGTGGTCAGTAGAACCATCCATGAGCCTATTTCAGCGAAAGGATACAGTGGACCTAGTGAATTCCTCCAGCATTTAATTAGGCTTCCTGTAATTGCTTTAAGTAAAAGTGAGGGAGAATGAGACCTGAAGTTATCATCTTGGGACACCAAATATTTGGATGTGGTTTTAATATCCTGAGCGTATTTGTTGCTGCTCTGCATCATATAAAGAGCTATTATGGTTCTAAGGAAACACATATTGCAAATTTATCAGCCCTTTGGTGACTGTAAGTTACTGCAGTAATCTTAAAGGAAGAAGTTTGTTTCCAGTAACTGAAGTTCCCCATGAAGAGGGAATATATAAATAAATAAAGCAGGAAAAAAACATCAAACATCAGAGAGTAGGGGGGAAAAAAGAGAGAGAGAAAGAGATGGGGACTGGGGAAGGAGGTTGTGTTCCATCTCCCCATAGATTTCCAGAATTGGAATAATGTGAAAAATACAATAAGATAGGAAAATGAGAGGTCTGAGCAGGGGCCAGGAAACAGGGGCAAAGTGGTGTTATTTGTTAATGGCCTGGGGTTTTTGCTGAGAGGATTGTTATATTGGTTAGACATTGGCTAAAATAATATACTAATCTTCTTTCCACAGAAGGACTGGAATATGCCACTTACTTGGAAATTCTTTTTAAACTGGTTAATATATAAACATACAAGGATTACTAACTTTCAAAACATTGAAAAAATTTTAAATATACTTCATAAGCTTTTAACAATAGAGTTGCCCCTTAGGATCTTGTCATGCCTTGGGATTATAAAACCCACTTTCTTGGGCTTCATTCCATTTAGATAGTCATTAATGGGCCTATGAGCTTAGCAGTTTCTATGACACAAGCCCCATCAGCTCTTGATAGGAAATACTGTTTGTTCCCCCAGTGGGACGGCTCCTACTCCCATTGGGTAGTTGTTAATTTCCCTGAGTGTGTTTAGTCATTTGAATATTTTCCGGGCGTTAAGGAAAGTTCTAAAATACAGTTTTTAAGGAGTTCCAGAAAATATACCCTCTCCTGTCACCTATCATCAAACATTTTGAGAAATTATAACTTTTATGAACTTATTAAACTATAAAGAATTGAATACACATACACACACACGCAGATATATACATGCACACATACACACACATCTATATATCTCTTTTATATATGATATCTATGTATATATTTAATTCTAATCTGATCATGTCATCTACTTGCTTAAAACACTTTAGTAATATCCATGGCTTTTAGGAAGAAGGTGAACATCTTTAAGACAGACTCATTGCCCAGGCTGGAGTGTGATCTCGGCTCACTGCAGCCTGCGTCTCCTGGGTTCAAGCAATTCTCCTGCCTCAGATTCCCAAGTAGCTGGGATTACAGGCGTGTGCCACCATGCCCAGCTAATTTTTGTATTTTTAGTAGAGACAGGGTTTCACCACGTTAGCAAGACTGGTCTCGAACTCCTGACCTCAAGTGATCCACCTGCCTTGGCCTCCCAAAGTGCTGGGATTACAGGTGTGAGCTACAGTGCCTGGGGGAAACTGAGAATTTTAAACGTTGTAGATGTGAGTTGTTCTCAAACTCAGCATGCATTGGGATTACTTGGCAGGCTTATCAAAACACGGATTGCTGGCCCCCCACCCCCAGAGATTCCTATTCAGTGAGTTTGGCATGGAGCCTGAGAATGTGCATTTGCAGCAGGTTCCCAGGACTGATGAAGCTGCTCTGGGGGCCACACTTTGAGAAACACTGGTCTACACGACTATATAAACTAGACCCTTTCTTGTTTCTAGCTTCAGCTCATGCCACTATTCTCTGTGGGTGGTGCTCAGTTGTCTTCTCCTAAATTCTCAAACTCCTAATTCCCTTTCCTGCTCTTTCCTGTATGTCCTGTCCCTCCTGCTCACCATATGATTGAACCAAGCTAGCTCATACTGGATCCTTCATGCTAGATTGGGTTCCCTGATTACTCACTCTCATCCCTATGCCTCTCCTTTGCAGCATTGAACGCAATTGTACCTAAATAATAAGTTGTATAATGCATTGTTAATATGATACCTCTTCACAATAATATAAGTTCATTGAGGGGAAGGACTGTCTTACTGATTACTTTCACAAGTGCTGATACAGTATCTTTTACATAATTGATACTTAATAAATATTTATTCAAAGAATAAATGAATAGACACATGAATAGTGCAAAACAATACATTTAGTCATTCTTACTATAACTATACTTGACCCAAAGCGAAGTCTCCTCCTCCCTAGGGGTGTTCTACTGGTTCCCTCAATGGACACTCCATGCTGGAAGTGTGCAAGTTCAAGCAACTGCCAGTTCCCCACATATGTTATTCAGATAACCCCTCTTGCTCAGGGCAAAGAGGCACACTGAGGAATGAATGTCTGAAACAGCCTTGATAATTCAAGATAAATACCTCTAAAATGATAATCCCAGATGCCTAGTTCAATTTTTTGTTGTTCAAGATTACATAATGCTGTGAAATAAATTCCAAGTATTTGAGCATTTTGCAGGAGGCTACTTTACCTTTAACAGGGTTTTAGTACATTACAATTACAGAGAAACATTTTGGGCTTTCAAAATATTATGCATGAAAACCTTAAAGTTATATATTCTTTGGATACAATACCAGAAGTTTGTTAACTAAGGCTAGTATCTCTTTCAAGAAAAACAATGTGCCATTTAATTGAACCACAACTGTTAAAGTAATTTAGTTATTAAATAATTACCACAATGCCTGTTGTTTTTAGCTGTTGTAAATCTGTGTACATATGGTTATTTTACCCACAACTATATAATTGAGGTAAAAACCCTAGAAGATGTGAAATTCAAGTTTATATTTCAATACAGAGGTAAAAAAATAGCAAGCTATATTGGGAAAGGAATTATTTTGTGGAGTGATAGAGTCATTCTACTTTCATCCTCAGAATAATCCAGAAGATTTGAAATAGCAAATAAGAGAATGAAAAAGTTGTTGAATAAAATTACTGGAGTGAGAAGAAAATCAAAAGAGATGAGAGACAATATCTGGGTTGTTTATGGCATCAAAAGGGACGACTGGGGGGAAAATATCATGTGATAGTTTATATTTCTTTAGTATGAGTCTTGTGTTGACTTCGATCTTTCTTTTTCTCTTGTCAGGTCTCATTGTTCGGGAAGTGAGTATTGAGATTTCGCGCCAGCAAGTGGAAGAACTCTTTGGACCTGAAGATTACTGGTGCCAGTGTGTGGCCTGGAGCTCAGCGGGTACCACAAAAAGCCGGAAGGCGTATGTGCGCATTGCATGTGAGTCATTGTACATAAGCACCTTAGGTCTCAGAAGCTGATGCACGTAAAGGAAAGTTTACACTATGACTACTCCAGCACCAAAGAAACCTGGTCAAAAATCCTGGAAAGGCCAGGTGCGGTGGCTCATGCCTGTAATCCCAGCACTTTAGGAGGCCAAGGCGGCCGGATCATGAGGTCAGAAGATCCAGACCATCCTGGCTAACAGGGTGAAACCCCGTCTCTACTAAAAATACAAAAAATTAGCCGGGCGTGGTGGAGGGCGCCTGTAGTCTCAGCTACTCGCGAGGCTGAGGCAGGAGAATGGCGTGAACCCAGGAGGCGGAGCTTGCAGTGAGCAGAGATGTTGCCACTGCACTCCAGCCTGGGCTACAGAGCAAGACTCCGCCTAAAAAAAAAAAAAAAAAAAAAATTCCTGGAAAATAACTGCTCCCAGATTTTTGCATTTGAGCCACATATTCCTCTTAGGTCACCAGGATTTCATTTTATTTTTAATTTTCTTTTTTAGTTTTTAATTTTTGTGGGTGCATGGTAGGTGTATATAGTCACATAGTGCATGAGATGTTTTGATGTAGGCATGCAATGCATAATAACCACATCATGGGGAATGAGGTATGTGAGGTATCCACCCCTCTGGCATTTATCCTTTGTGTTACAAACAATTCAATTATACTCTTTTAGTTATTTTTAAATGAACAATTAAGTTATTATTGACCATAGTCACCCTGTTGTGCTATCAAATAGTAGGTCTTATTCGTTCCTTCTATTTTTTTGTACTCATTAATCATCCCCACCTCCCCGCAAAACCCTGTCACTACCCTTCCCAGCCTCTAGTAACTATCTTTTATTCTCTATGTCCATGAGTTCAATTTTTTTCATTTTATTTTTTTGTTTTAAGGCACTGAGTAGATTTTCTTTAGGGCTGTGAAAGAACTGTGCTACTTTCCAAAGATTTTGATTTTTTAAAAAATCTAGTAGGAATTAGGCTATAGGAAAATCAGTCCTTACAATGGCATATATCATTCCTTGAATGAGTTCATTCTACCACTTTAAGACAAAGTTGAGTCATTTTCCTGTTCAAAATAGAGATTACCAACATAAAGCTTCTCTATTTATTGTGGAACCATTCTAGTACATTGGACCACACACAGGACTGTTTTCCAAATTGTGTTAATTTCTAGAGTATACATGTTCAGGAAGAGGTTAAAAGTTACCTTGCAAAAAAGGCTTCCATGATCAAATAAATGTGAGAAATATATTTTTTGACAAAGTTATAGAAGCTTCCTCATTGCAAAACTTCTCAGATGATTTAATACACTAATATGCATGTTATCACCACTAGGGAGAAAGAGGCTGCAGCTTTGCAGAGCCCTTGCCTCAGTAAATACTCTCTCTGTCTTAAGCAACATGGATGCCGTGTAACCTGTCTCAAGGTTTTATATTGAGAAATGTTCTCATCTATGAGAAAGCACTGAAATCCATATGTGTTCTTTTCTGAACCCTTTACACCTTTGCATTTTACTAACTCTATTTTGTGTTGGATGCCAATATCACTTAGCTCTAAGTCCCATCAGTCCTGGTTCTAAAGCTTTGCCCAATTCTATACTTGTCTCTGCCTCCTTTTCTTCTTCATATAGATCTGGACCATTGCAGATCTTCCAGTTAGTCTCCATGGCTCAAGTCTTTTCTCTATTCCAGTCCTTCCTCCATGTTCCCACAAACACAGTCTTTCTAAATCTCAGGTGTCCTCTTGATAAGGTTTGGCTCTGTGCCCCACCCAAATCTCACCTTGAATTGTAATCATCCCCATGTGTTGTGGGAGTGAACTGTTGGGAGGTAATTGACTCATGGGGGTGGGTTTTCCCCATGCTGTTCTCATGATGGTGAATAAGTCTCAGGAGATCTGATGCTTTTATAAAGGGGAGTTCCCCTGTACGTGCCCTCTTGCCTGCCACCATGTAAGATGTTCCTTGCTGTTCCTTCAGCTTCCACCGTGATTATGAGGCCTCCCCAGCCATATGGAACTGTGAGTCCGTTAAGCCTCTTTCCTTTATAAATTATCCAATCTGGGGTCTGTCTTTATTAGCAGCGTGAGAACAGATGAATACACCTCTCATCTTGCCTCCATTCCTGCTCCAAATTTTATAGTGACATGTGAGATAGTCAAAATTCCTTACAATGGCATATATCATTGAATTAGTTTTCTAGGGTTCCCGTAACAAAACACCACAGATTGGATGGCTTAAACAATATAAATTTATTTTCTCACAGTTCTGAAGACTGGAAGTGCAATCTCAAGGTGTCAGCAGGTTTGGTTTCTCTGGAGGCCACTCTTCTTGCCTTGTCAGTGGCCTCTTTCTCACTGTGTCTTCACGTGGTCTTTCCTCTGTGTGTGTGTGCATCCCTGGTGTCTCTTTGTGTGTCAAAATTTCTTCTTCTTATAAGGACACCAGTCAGATTGGAGTGGGGCCCACCCTAACAGCTTCATCGTAAATTAATCACCTCTTTAAAAGCCTTATATCCCAATATAGTCACATCCTGAGGTACTGAGGGTTAGGGCTTCTGCATCAGAATTTGGGGGAGTGGGATGTAGTTCAGCCAATAACAACCACATTTTGTGGTTTATATAACCAACCTATGTTTCTAGCTCTGAAGGTAAGGATTTCTACATTGTAGTCACACTAGATTAAAACTACTTTGATTTCCATGCATTTCAGCTATTCTTTATGCTGAAGCATTGTACCCTTATCTTACTACCTTTTACAACATATATATATACACACACTTATATATACACACACACACACACACACATATATATGTATGTATTTGCTCACTTAGTGTTTGTTCACTTAGACAAATACTAAGTGAAGATTCACTCTGTTCTTGGGACAATTGTGGGTATTGGGGTTGGTAGTAGAAACAAAACATGTAACATGTAACCATTCTTGCCCTCATGGAGCTCATGTTGTGGTGAGGAAAGGCAAACTCTAAATAAAATGAATGATTATCAGGTCCAGAGCAGATGGTAAATGCCATGAAGAAAAATAAAGCAGGAAAAGGGAATTTGTAGGGCTGGGAGGGAGTGGTCAGGAAGCTTTGCTGAGGAAGTTGACAGTTGCGTAGACCTGAAGGAGGGGCAAGAGGGAATCAGGCAGAGGGGACAGCGGATGGCACAAAAACCCTGAGGCAGGAGTGTGCTGGCGGGACCCAAAGACAGCAGTGAGGGCAGAGTGGCTAGAAGAGTGAGTGAGAGGCTATCCCCAGATGCAGCAAGAAAGGTAAGGCCTGGGCTAAAGATGGGAGGGGTATGTGGAGGTGGCATAGGGTTCTGTAGGTGTTGAAATTATCTTTGGTTTTGTTTGTTTGTTTGCTTGCTTTTTGAAATGGGGGTCTCATTCTGTCACCAGGCTGGAGTGCAGTGGTGCAATCACAGCTCATTGCAGCCTCAATCTCCCAGGCTCAGGTGATTCTCTCAACCCAACCTCCCAGGTAGCTGGGACTATAGGCGTGTGCCACCATGCCTAGCTACTGTTTTGCATTTTTTGTAGAGATGTAGTTCTATCATGTCACTGAGACTGGTCTCAAACTCCTGGGCACAAGCCATTTCGCACACTTCAACCTCACAAAGTATTGGGATTACAGGCGTGAGCCACCACACCTGGCCCATATTTGGTTTTGAGGATAAGTTGGGAACACTTTGGAATCTTTTCAGGAGAGGAACTCATGACCTGACATCCATTAGCAGAGTCATCTGGCTGCTGTGTTGAGAATGGACCATACTGGGCAAGGGGAAGAGCAGGAAGACCAGTGATGAGGCTGCAGCTATGAGAGATGTTAGGCTACTGTAGAATGGAAGCAGTGGAGGTGATGAGGCCGGGATTTCAGATATATTTAAAAGTAGAGATAATAGCTTTTGTTGAGACCTTGGATATGTGATGTGAGAAAAAGAAGGGAAAGGATGATTCGAAAGGGCTAAGCCTTTTCAAGGATTTCTTTCAAATGTCTTTAGTGAAGCCATTCCTGCCTCATCGAGGGAGAAGGCTAGGCATTCCTTTCTCAATACTTTCAGGGCAGTTTGTCTGTACTCCTAATATAGGGCTTGTCTCATTTCAATTATATTCACTTGTAAAATCTGTGTTTCATGCCAGTGAGTTCCATGAGATCAAGAATTCTATTGTACTTAACTTTGTATCTCTCAGGCTTAGTACAATGCCTAGAATATCACAGATGTTTAACAATTTTTTTGAATTAAAACTGTTATAAAGAATTCCCCGTGAAGTTTATTAAAATGCTCGACATTAATCTTTCCTCTCTGAGAATGTCTAAATAGATTTTCTCTTTGTCTTGAGTGGAATGTCTGTGAAATACTGTGGAATGGAGTCATACATGCAGCCAACGTATTGAGGGATGCCCTTAGGAACAATATGCTAAGGGTACTAGCTTATCAGGTGGAGGAATAAAGGCAATAGGTGGGGCAGAGGGAGAAATTGACCTGCAGAGCAAACACAACACATGATGAATCCACAGGTTTCTCTGGCCCTTCAGAGTTATAGCACCCTGAGGCCAAGGGGGTGAGCAGACCTGTATCCCCCTACATAGACTCGTCAGTGGATGAAGACCCTCCTTTACTCCCTACCCCACCAGTATGTGTAACCAGGGCCAAGTCAGCTCTGCACCACTGAGGGTGATTCCAGGAGACAGAAGCTGAGACTTTCACCGTCAACATTTCCAACAGGTGGGACCAGGCCTGAAAGGGGATCCTGGTAGCATACCACAACATCCACTGCCACAAATTCCAAAGAACTGATTTTATTAATTATAAAGAAAAATACTTTTAATCATATTTAAAAAGAAACAAAAAGCAAATGTTTCAGTCAAAGATTTAACTGAACTCAAAATCAGTTTCAAATTGTAATCAAAGAAGGTACAAGGATAGAAAGCTATTCTTTTATCTTTCATTTCTATGTATTCATTAATAGCAAGCACAATATATACTTAAAATTGCCAGTCTACATTCCACCCTACATTGACTTGCTAAAGCTGAACTTTAAGAGCTGCATAGTTTCAAATAATGAATTTTTAGTTTATAAGCCTTCAATTTTCAGTAATTTGCAGAGAACATTATTGTGCCAATTTCACATATATATATAATTATATGTGTTTGAGTAGATATATTCTTTTTCAGCACACAAACATTAAATACATATAGGTATAAGACCCCTTTCTTTGCAGTATGTTCTATAAACTTTGCTATTTACTTCACGGCTTTTAAATCTAGTTTGACATTTTCAAATAAAAAAACAAAGTCTTCTTCTAGGTCAATATTAATTTATTTATCCATGGTAGCTTTTCACCCTCATGTAATAATATGCAAGAACAATTCACCTATAATCCTGTAGCTAACTGAACTCATATGTGTGTACCGAAGGAACCCCACCTAACATGTAAAGATTGATTCATATAGATATGCATCATAATGAGAACAAAAAAGGTTGAATTTTCAAATTTTCTCTGTACAGGCTGACACCTATTGTTAGCAGGTTCTTGCTAATGTTGTAGACGTTTGTGGCGTTTTTAGTTTTTGGATTTTGTTATTTTTTGAGACGAAGTCTTGCCCTGTCCCAGACTGGAGTGCAGTAGCACAATCTCGGCTCATTGCAACCTCTGGCCTCCCGGGTTCAAGTGATTTTCCTGCCTCAGCCTCCCGCCATTTAGCTGGGATTACTGGCATGTGCCACCACCCCTGGCTAATTTTTGTATTTTTAGTAGAAATAGGGGTCTCTCCATGTGGCCCAGGCTGGTCTTGAACTGGTGAGGTCAAGCAATCCACCTGTCTCAGCCTCCCAAAGTGCTGGGATTATAGGTGTGAGCCACCGTGCCCGGCCACTTATGGGTTTTCTCGTCTGTCCTGTATCAAGTGAGCTGTGGTGCTCTGCCCAGTAATACTTGACAGAGGGCCATCACATAAATGGCAACTGAAGTTTAAACTCATCAGAGGTGAAGATCACCACGATGCTAAACTTAAATAAGTATGATTACCTCTTACCTAATTAGATGTGTGCTCATTTGATGTAATATGGAGAGGGCCATAGTTCTTTCATGAAAAAGCTCTATTTTCAGTTTATAAACCACAAATGAATATTGACTATTAATTTATGTATTTAAGCTTGCTTACAATATTTCACACATTCAAACCATGTAAAATATAAAAATAGGTTTGTGAGACAATCAAGGCAGAGGAAAAAATGGAAATATGCAAGTTAGGATTCAGCCAGGCATGTGCTGAGAACATAACACATCTGCTCTAAAATCCTGCACATTAACAAGACAGCAGTGCCAAATTTCCTAGGTGGGTCTGGTAGTTTTCATTCAGAGAAAAGTTTATTCTGAGAGAATTCAAGTTACCACTACAATGGTGTCCTGTGCAGAACCCTTACTGTAATACAGCTCCCAGTATCGCCACGGGGTTGCTTCTTCCAGTGTCTCTGGTTATAGGCTAATGAGTGAATCCCAAGGCATAAGGTTCAGGCAAAATATTAACACACAAGGTCTTTCCTCAGGAACAATTTGGGTCTCAAGAGTGCTGCTCCTGATGTTGCCATTGTTGATAATGCTGTGGTTGTGTGGCAGGAGTAAGGATAAGATGGAAAAAGCAGCATAGGAGAGTGGTTAATAGCACAAGCCAAGGGACAGATTGACACATGTTCAAATCCTAGTGCCATGACTTCCTACTGTGACCTTAGTCAAGTTACTTGACCTCTGTGTGCCTTAGTTTCATCAACCATAACATGAAAAAGATAGAGTTACTTTAAGATTAAGTGAAATAAACTTGTAAAACACATGGCACAGTGCCAGACACAGTGCAAATGCTCAGCAAATGATAATAGGTGTTCTTAAAAATGGATATAACAATTTTAAACAACTTTATACATTTGTTTTGAAACATCAATACTGAGCAAACTTTGAAAACTGGAAAGTCTGTCTTTCCTTTACCATTTCATGTGCCAGGACTAGACTGTCAATCCTAGAGGTTGAAATTCTCTGCTGATTCACCTAAAATTTGACTATAATTTCCAAACCCTCCTGCCCATGCCTGAGGATGGAAGAACATGCCATATGGTCACACCTTATCCTACAGTCATGAGCTAACATGGGATTTACACGCACCAAAGTTTCATCTTCCGTGGAACAGCAGGAGGGCTCCTCCGGATTTCCTCTCGATCATGTTTGCACACCAATAAATCACAGCCAGCATCAGAAAGCCTGCTGGCCACAAAGAGGAATAAGGTAGCTCCTGGAAAGAATCAAGGATGATCAAGGTGGCCC
Organism: Papio anubis; assembly: GCF_008728515.1. Lineage (NCBI taxonomy): Eukaryota > Metazoa > Chordata > Mammalia > Primates > Cercopithecidae > Papio > Papio anubis. The sequence continues at coordinate 139,250,177 of NC_044978.1, read as the reverse complement.
TTCCTGGCTTCTTCTCACAGCTCACTCATCATTTTCACTGAGATTATAACTATATTTGTGAACCACCTGTGGATTTGGATCAAGTCTTGTTCATATTCGTGAGTCTGTAGTATCCAGCACACTGTCTAAAACAGCAGTGTCCAATAGAAATATCCTGCCAGCCACAAATACTGTTTATACTTTTCTAGTAGCCACAATTTAAAAAGAAACAGATAAAATTAATTTCAGTCATGTATTTCACTGAGTCCAATATGTCTAAACTATCATTTCAACAGTATTACCAATATAAACAATATTTATGAAATACTTTTCTTTCTTTTAGTCATACTGGTTTTTCAGAGCTAGTATGTGCACCCTTACAATAGCTTCAGTTATGACCAGCAACAGGTCAAGTGCTTGAAAACCTCATGTGGTTTGCGTTGGACAGATAGGCTCCAGAATAATAATAATGATAATAATGGAAGTGCTGTTTCAATCATGTATTATATATTAGATCATTCAGTCTTTGCAAGGACTCTATGTAATGAGTGCTATTATTATTCCCATTTTATAGATGAGGAAATTGAGAGCAAAGGGAGATTAAAAATTGCCTGAGGTTTTACAGTTGGTATATGGAGCAGTGAGTCAGGCCAGCATCCAAGTCCATGTGTTTAACCAGCACGCTGGGTACAAAGAAGGGAGGAGAAAACAAGGATTTCTAGATCAGCTGGCAATTCACAAAAACATCTTATTCCCTACATGCATAGTATGCATAATGTTTATAACTGGTGCAACATCTCACGCTTGTAATCCTAGCACTTTGGGAGGCCAAGGCGGGAGGATCACTTGCGCACAGGAGTTTGAGACCAGCCTAGGCATAGCAAGACCTCGTCTCTAATAAAAGTAAAAAAAAAAAATTAACCAAGTGTGATGGTGTGCACCTGTGATCCCAGCTTGGGATACTACTCTCAACCCAGAGGCTGAGGCAGGAGGATCCCTTGAGCTCATGAAGTTGAGGCTGCAGTGAGCCATGATCACACCACTGCACTCCAGCCTGGGTGACAGTGAGATCCTGTCTCAAAAAAAAAAAAAAAAAAAAATTATAAGCTCACTATTAGTTATAATATAGAAGCATAAAAGGACTTTGGCTTCCTACCTCTCTTCTTATTGCTTGGTCTGCTCTAAACACACCCATTTCCTTGTTTCAAGAATGCAATAGATTCATTCCACATATAGGCTGTTTGCAAGAACTGTGTCTTCCCACTTGGAACATTTTACCCTAGGTCTAAAACTGCCTTACTTTCTTCTTTCATTCAGATATATACTGAGATGTCACTCCTACAGACGGGTCTGTCTATCCAGACCTCAACCCTGTCACTCGCCTAATCCTAATCCTAAACCTGCTTTATTGTTCTCCATAACGTTTTTCTTCATCATTATTTGTTTTCTTTTGAGTTAACCATCTGCCATAGCAGAATGTAAGCTTCACAAGGACAGAGCCATTCTTTTCTTCCTTGTTGTCTCCAGTGCCTAAAAGATGTCCCTTGCCTGTGGGTGGTGATAAATAAATTAAAACATAAATAAATGAAATAGAATTAAATTGAAAGCACGTGGCCGGGTGTGGTGGCTCACACCTGTAATCCCAGCACTTTGTGAGGCCAAGGCAGGCGGATCACAAGGTCAGGAGATCGAGACCATCCTGGCTAACACAGTGAAAACCCTTCTCTACCAAAAATACAAAAAAATTAGCCAGGCGTGGGGGCAGGCACCTGTAGTCCCAGCTACTCGGAAGGCTGAGGCAGGAGAATGGCGTGAACCCGGGAGGCGGAGCTTGCAGTGAGCCGAAATTGCGCCACTGCACTCCAGCCTGGGCGACAGAGTGAGACTCCGTCTCAAAAAAAAAAAAAAAAAAAAAAAAAAAAAAAGCACATGATGGGGAAAAGCACTGATACTATTCAATGCGAATCATTTGTTCATTTAATAAAAATGCTTTTTTCCCCAAGGAATTCTAGAACATCAAGTAGCTGGACGTGATTGCCTCTGCGCTCACACTCGTCTCACCCCCATGGCACTCTTGTACTTACTATGTTTCTGCATAGCACTTCTCACCTTCGAACCATCATACATTTACTTATTTATTAGTTAATCATTTGTGTTCTGTCCCCCTCACCCCCTTAGAAAGTAAGGTCCACATAGGCAAAGATTTGGGTTTGTTTTTTTCACTGATGAATTCAAAACGCCTAGGGTGATTCCTGTCACAATGTAGGGACTTAAGAAATATCATAAAGGAATGAATGAATTGACATTTCTATATTTAAGTATCTCCAGTTAAATATGTATGTAATCTCATGAATTATTATGTTGGTTCACATGTACAGAAGTCCTGACTTGTGGCCTTGTGTGTTACTTTTTTATTTTCTACCCGTCTACCCTACTTGGCATAAAACAAAATTAATTACATAATTTCACAAAAATAATGCATTTCTTTAAACAAGCATCCTGAAAGATGTAGGTCATGCTATAAAGAGTTCTAGTAGCCTAATGTCAAATGTCTTGGTAGAATTCAGTAGGCTGCCCTGTACGCCAGAATAGATGGCATTTTTACTAAGGTACATTTCTGAGTTCTGGTATGATACAACCATTAAAGCCCACATTAATCCAGTTATAAGTAATGGAGGCCATATTTTGAATTGGATAAGATTAAATATATACTTTAGACATTTTTAGATAAGGGAAAAATGTTTAAAGAATAAATTAATCCCCTTGTTTCATATAAATTTTAAGAGTTGTATTAGTTTATCAGGTTATTCCTATTTCAAGATTAAATATTATAATGTATACCTGATTGTGTCAGTACATATTTTTTCAAACATATATGCTTTTGTAGATGGTCAGAAGTTCCCAAGTTTCATGAATGCCCCCACAGATTCATAGGCATTTATAGCTCGTATTTATTCTGAGAAGTAGACAACAGATTTATAGAACACAGTCTCATAAGTCATATTTTGGGGGGAATCATCTATACATATGTTACAGGCAGGGCTGGTAACACACTGGACAAAAATGTGTTGTTAAAGTATGTGTTGTGCTATATGAAAAGTGAAGTTTATGGCTCAAATGCTTATTTGCAAGAAAACAGCTTGTCTGCAATCATTGCATTCTTTTTTTTGTACTCTGAGAAAAAAGCCTTAGCTTTTTGGTATGTCAGGTTCCTCATCCATAAAGCTGGCATATTTCTTATTATTTATCCCTAAGACATACCTTAAAAAATATTGCGATGACATATAATCACTTTTTTTCTGAAACTAAAGATGCAGTGTGAATATAAAAGAGCGGCTTGTATGGATTTTTTTTTCTTCCTCTTTTCTGTAGTGGATGTCATTTGGAGTGCTAGCTGAAATATTTATTTTTTTAAAAAAACTCTTTAACAAGACTATCTGAATACAAATGTGTTTGTCCTATAAATGCCCAAAAGTCAAGAAATAACGAAGAATGGCTGAAATTGTCCTCCCTTCTGAAGAGGCTTTGTTCCCTGGAATTTCTCCCATTTAAATGATCTCAGTGCAGTAAGTGATAGCCAGGACTTGGCACGACTGAAGAAATTACCAAGCTTACCCTTCTGCTGACTTGCTGCAGATCATTCTAACTTCTCTTCCTGGTTATGAGTTATGATATTATGAAAGTGTTTGTGGTAAATTCCTAAGAGAGAACAAAAACTTTATCCCTTACAAAAGCAAAATGAGATTATAAAATAACAGGAAAAAAATCAAAATCGATTGTCTTTATTCTTTCTTCTTTAGTCTCTGTCCTAGTAGCCAACATTTATGATATGCTTACTGTATGCCTAACTCTGTTATAAGACCCTTGTTCATGTTAACTGTCATAATCCTCATACGACATCCTATGAAGTAAGTTCTGTTATCTTCATTCTGTAAATAACAAAACAGAATCATGGAAATATTAGCTAACTTGCCCATGTCACTTGTTTAGGAAACACTGAATCTGAGTTTTAAACAAACTTTTCTCTTTGTAGTCTAGTTCATTGTACACAGTTGCAAAAACATATAACAATTCTTGACTTTTCAAACTATAGAGGGAACTGCATATAGTTGATTTTTGTTTGTTTTATTGTTTACAATATTTGAGAAGGAAAGATAAGTTTAAAAAAAAAAACCACCAAACTTTTTATTAATTTAATTTGTTTTTTTAGAGACAGGGTCTTTCTTGTCACCCAAACTGGACTGCAGTGGCATGAGCATAGTTCACTGCACCCTTAACTTTCTGGGCTCAAGCAATCTTCCCACCTCAGCCTCCCTAGTGTCTGGGACTACAGATACCTGCTTCCATACTCTGCTAGTTTTTGTATCTTTTGTAGAGATGGGGGTTCTTTGTTGCTCAGCTTGGTTTCAAATTCCCTGGCCTCAAGCGATCCCCAACCTTGGCCTCTCGAAGTTCTGGTATTAGAGATATTAGCCACTGCACCCAGCTTCAATCTTTAAAATATTCTATATTATTTATATTTACAAACCACAGTAAGAGATGCTTAGCATAATAATATTTTTCTTCATTTTTAAAAATTCCAGCAAAAAATCAGATACTCTATTCCTGGAAAAGAAAACCATAGCTAACATTTCAGGGTTCTATGGCATTAAGTCAGGCATTTTTCACTTCTAATAAATGCCCAAAGCTCTGAAGGCTAATCTAGTTCTTCCAAAATATGCTTCACTGGTTGGTTCACAGCAGTTATTTCCTGTTAACAGAGAGATTTGGTGATTTAAGCATAAATTCTACTCTGCTATGACAACATAATTAGCTCTTTCCATCATTATTGGAAGAAAGATACATTTTTCCCCCCTTTGAGAACACAGCATTATTATTTTGAGTGACCATGAAATTATTTGTTAGAGGAGCACTTTGAAAATATATTAAAAGTTTAAAAAAAAAATTAGGATGTGTTAATCACCATTGTTCATTGAGTGTGTAAAAGAATTAACTGAAAAGCACTTGAAAGTATGAAAATGTGAATCATAGTACAGCAGCTGTATTTGCTTAATGCAGGGTCAGGCCTAGGTCAGAAAGTGAATACGTTGGCCAGCAGCAGATAACAACATGAAGCTCTTCTAAGTACAGAATTTCCAAAGATCAAGAGCCATTTTGTCAAGACCAGTTCAATTTGGGAAGCAAGAAGTTTATTTCTGATATTTGGAGTTCGGCTTCTCAGTAAAATTTAAAGAAATAAATATCAGTACAACCATCAACTCTGTGAACACTTGACAGCAATGCTACTTTGGGGGCTGAATGAAGTGGGTATGTAAATGAGTACATTGATAGAGGACTCTTTATGTAACTGCACTGTCCTAGGTTTGTTATGTATGTTACCTTTTAAAATCTTCACAGTAATCCTATACAATATGTACTAGAATTGTCTTCATTTTATGGATGAAGAAATGAATACATAGCAACCTCAGTTAAGTACAGAACTAGGATTAAACTATGGCAGAGCAGATCCAGGCTCCATGCTTGTAACAACCACAGTAGGATAATGACCCCCAAAGGCATCAGGTCCTAATCTCTGGAATTTGTAAATTTTACCTTATGTGGAAAAAGGATCTTTGCAGATTTGGTTAAGGATCTTGAGATGTAGAGATTTTCCTAGATTGCCCAGGTGGGCTTTAAAGGTCATCACAAATGCCTTGTAAGAGAAGGACAAAGGGAGATTGACACAGATTGAAGAAGAGAATGCAGTGTAACCACAGAGGTAGAGACTAGAGGGATGTAACCACAAGCCAAGGAATGCCATCAGCCACTGGAATCTGGGAGAGGCAAGTCATGATCTCTCCCTAGGAACCTCCAGAGGGAGCGCATAGTCCTGCTGTCCCTTTGATTATGGCTCAGTGAAACTGATTTCAAATATTTGGCCTTTAGAACTGCAAGTGAATATATTTCTGTTATTTTAAGTTTGTGGAAATTTCCACTGGAAACACAACGGCTATGCGGCATCCATTTTCCAGCAAATTCACATCATGGAGTAACCCACTTCTAAATAGCTGGTGAGCTTAAACAAGTGAGTTAGTCTCTCACAGTTCTAGTTATATAATCTGTAAAGTGAGGCAGTTGGACTTTGTGACTTGTAAGACATTTTATAGTTATACATCATAACGGAAATTGTTTCCAGGCCTTCAGCAAAGGGAATTGCCAGATTATTTTGGGAATTGAATTTAACTCAGCATTTACTAAGGAGCTACTATGTACTCAGCACAAAACACCAAGATTTATTTGATCTCAAATAATTTTTAAAATTTTAAAATGTAGCATTCAAGGCTGGGATTAAGTTTGTTTTTTGAAGTAAAACTAAGCAGTAACATGATATCAAATAGAAACATGGCCATAACTGTGCAGAGACACATTCCACATCAGGAGTTTCTGTGCAGTGAACTCTAGGCTGAGCATGCAAATTCATTGCATCTTGCTTGTTAACTCTTGCTCCGCTGTGGCCTCCCAGAGTCCTGTGTTGGAGCAGATCCTGAAGCTAAATCCAGACTCTGGAGAAAATATCATGGTCAATTAGGTATAGACACATGAGCTGGAAAGGAATGCAGTGGTTCCAAATGTTTGCCATTCCTACTCTAAAGCACAATAATTAAGATCATAACCACTCTTAACAGTTTCCTGCTGTACCTGAAAGAGCTTCAGGTTTTTCTTCAAAGCAATTGTAGAAATGACAATATTGGTTCCAAAAAGAATGAAGGGACATTTTAATCTAAGTAATCATCAAGAATTACAGAAATGACTGCAAAGTGTCTTTTGAGCCATCAAGACACTTTTTCTTTTCCTAACTCAGACGCTATGGGTTTGCATTTATTAAAAATGTCAACTAATCTTCTGACGTGCCCACATTTATTGCCTAACATTCCTTCTGAAAGTAGGTAAAGGAATATAAGTGAATAATTATAAAATACTAATTTATGAAATGTTATGTGTGCAACCTACTAACAAAAACAGCTTTACTCACCAATGTCTCTTGTTGGCTTTCTTAGTTAAGTGTCTGAAAGTCAGAAGCAAAAGGCTCTGGGGATTTTCTCTGAGGTGAGAGAGAGGCCACAAGAAATATTAACGTAACTTGACACTTTCAGCATTGAACTTTCTGGACCATTGGTCTCAAAGTAGCAGTCCACAGGCCCAATATGGCATCCCACCTTTTTGGTTTAGTCCTCAAAATGTTGGCCCACACAAGTATTTTGATAAAGTGTTAAGTAGCTGACAACATATACAGTTAGAAAAAAAAAATCTCATAAAAATCCACATTACCAACTTCTGTTAGTCATCAAATATAGGGTCTGTAGCCTGTTGAACCTGCACTGCTATTGGCAACAGGCAGCCAGAGCTAAGTAACAAGAGTAAAGAGAAAGCTGATTGATTGGTTTTGTACCCATGTCTCCATTAACAGTTAGAAAATAAAAGACAACCCAGGTAGGTGTCATGTTTCAAGAAAAAAAAAATCTTATGCCTAGCTTTCTCCCATTTGTTACCTGTATGGCCTCTGGAGACATATGAAACTCAAGTCCTGTGCTAGACAATGTCAACCATCAACTAGTACAAAAGTGAGCTCTGGGACACTGTGGAAACACCAACAGGGACACACTGTAAACCAGGCTTTTAGAGCCACAATGCAGAAGCAGATCTGCATGGCTCCCCACAGCCTCCTACAGTGTCCACATTGCCATACATATCTTGGTGTTCCATAATCAATGAATCAATTCATCAACCAGTGCTTCTCAGATTTTAATGCTGTGCAGAAAACACACCTGTGGAGTTTGTTAAAACTGTAGATTCTCAGGGCCCAACCTGAGTGTGGAATCTGCATTTTAATCAAGCACAGCAGGGTAATAGCTGCATATCTCTTTACGAAACATCACCTTCAAGTATTGGCCCTCCCAATTGCTTTGTCTCATTGGTTATGTTTATTCTGATTAGTAGTGATAACAGTAAATGTATAGCCTAATAAAATTTATTAATACTTTGGGGGAAAAGTACAGTGGGGGATTATTATCTTTTGGGCACTTACTATATGCTAGGCATGTGCTTAGAATTTTATAGGTGACCCTTCCTATATAACCCTGTGAAATTATACCCAGTTATCAGCTGATGAAGTAACTAAGGCAGGAAGAGGCTAAGCAATGTGCTCAAGGTTAAATGGATAGTCAAGTGGCAGAGTCAGGACCTAAACCCAGGATTGTGTATGCCAAAACCTTGCTCTCAGCCACAGTGTTAGCCTACCCCGTGGCTTTCAGACCTTTTTGACTTACAATAAAAAATAGGTTGATATCATGATCTACTAGACACATACCCACATCCTTACACACAGAGACATATGAATGTACATACACATACACATCTATAAGACTATGTATATCTTGATAACTTTTGTTTATTCCGTTTCATACTTTTTAATGCTAGGTTTTAATCCACTGAATAGATTTTATAACCCTCTTAAGGGTCATGACACTCAGTTTGAAAAACAGCAATAAACCTGAAATTCCAAAAGAACAATAAGGAATATTAGATACTATAGTTTATGGACCGTATGGCCAAGGTGTGTGTGTGAGCATGATGTGTACAAAATTTTTGCAGATGAGTAATCACTTCTCATTCCAGAACTCTCTGAGTAATAATAAATGTAATTATAACAATTTATTACATATGTTGTGCTTTATAATTTTCCAAACTTTTCAGATTCATTATCTATTTTAATATTCACAAAACCTGATGAAGTCTAAAAAACAACAACAGTAATAATGTAACATATCACTTATATCTTATTCTGTGGAATTTAAGGATTTAGGTTTCCACTAGGATAGTCTACTGAAATATACCCATTGAAGAATTACTTACTTCATAATATCGGTCTATCACATCACCAATATTTTGTTTTCTTAAAAAAAGTTATTCTATGCTTAATGATGGATAGAAAAAAATAAAAAATATTTTATTCTAATAAATCTTTCTGCATAATGAAGTACCTTTGGTGAGATAATACATATTTTTAATAAATGTAAATCATTTTTAAATTGGAATAAAAACATGCTTATCTTCTTCAAGGCAATAGTATCCACCACCTGCCCGCTTAGCTACCACAGGGAGATCTTTTTGCTGATATTTTGTCCTAGTCTTCTAAAATCAGCAGGGCTCAAAGGTGGAGAGGTGTTAGTATGACCCATGATACTAGAGCCTCCACTTTCCTATTATAGGCATCACTGATTGTTTTCAGACAGTAACAGGCAGAGGTGCTCAAGAAATGGCACTGGGAAGAGACAGGATGTTCTGCCCCTTTTGTAAATATGCACGTTGACATGATGGGCTTCCTTCCACACTGTTTTGGGTAGGCATTTCCCTCCCCTATCCTCTCTGTCCTATGGATACGGTTGCCAAAATAATTCTTAGTGCATTTACAATCACCGGGGCCTGAATTTTCTTCTGCTTTTGTGGAGTATATTATATTACTCTCCAGGATTTATACAAAGAATTTGCTAATTTTTTAAAATATTAAATTTCTGTAACTCACTTCTCTCCCTAGTTTCTAACTCTTACACACACCTGTAGATCCAAGTGTCCAAAAAGTTCTGTGAAAGTTGTTCTGAGGGGAATATTATATGCTGTTGTCTTCAAAGATGTATCAACTCCTTGACTTTTGAAACAATTTCTTCTATTATTTCTCTTAGACACATATTTGCAACCAAGAAGTACCTTATTCCACAAAGGATAAGCTTTCCCCCCTAAAATGTATATTTAAAATCTTAGTCGGTTCAGTAATAGGTCCTTACAGCAAAAGCATCCTTCAGAATTATCTAGTAATTCATTTTCATTTCGTAAATATGGAAAATGAAGGCCAGAAAATCTATCTCCCAGTGAGTCTTCTTTTCTGCTAACCGCATTGTCAAAAAGCAGAGCTAATGTTTGCAGAATGCCATGAATTCATGTATTCTGTATCACAGCTAATTTGTAACCACAGTATATTGTGCAAAAAAAAAATCATTGAAAGCATCAAAATTCTACCCCCAATAAATGAGACTCTGTGTGCACATGTGTGTGTCCAAAGGGACTTTCTTTGGTTATGTATAAATGGAAAATAGAAATCTATATTGTTTCAGGTCTGATTCTACATCTGCTAATTGGATTTCAGTGTATGGATTTAGTAAGCCAATATTCATGTTCTTAAGTAAACATCTCTCTGAATGCATACATATGACGATAGCTTTTAATTGGCAGAATCAATGACTAAGTTAGATGCATATCAAGTTGAATTTGCGAAAGTAATCTAGGTTATTAATGAAAGGACTTCATACTTATTTTAGTAATAGTCTTATAACTAATGGAAAGAAAGCAGAATGTAGAATCCTAAAGGTCTTCCAAGGGCAGAAATTCGTCTTTTTTTTTTTCTGACAGGAATGGCCACATTATTCTGAACCATTCTGTTTTACATCTAATTCCTAGCTGACAAGTGTCCGTTTTTCATTCTTATTCATTCGTCACCCTTGTGTTCACTCTGCCTGCAAGGCAACCGGCCTGCCTTCTATCACATCTCTCCAAATGATGAAAGATATGCTTAAAATCTTATCTACCCTCCCCTCACAGAGTAGCGAGGAGGTGTGCTGAAATGAGCGGCTTCCGTGCTGCACGGCCGCGATATACCCTATGCTCATTACACAATCTGAAAGCCAGAGAGGTTTTACGGCAGGAATTAGAAGTGTTTTTCAGGAAGAAGTATTGCCTTGTGGGGGGTTAAGTGTGAGATCATTCTAGAAATTAGATAAACTTTATATAGAGCTTAAAGCCAACCCCTTAAAATAATTCTGTGGTATTCAATGATGGTTTATTAAGCCTGTCTCTGGAAGTAGATGCCTGTATCCATCGCCATTCTCAATTAGGAAACAAACGTCTACATAAAATACGCCTTCCTATGGCAAGAATTAGAAAACTGTGCCAAAAATTGCACCATATTCTGAGAAGAATTACAGCATGCTGCACTCAAACCCGTTGCCCGTTAATGGTGCTACTAACTTCTGTCACCTTAAAATTTTGGAAAAGAGTAGTAGATACCGTTGGGACTCAGAAAACAATACCCCAAAATGAAGGCCCCGGAAGCAAAAGTTTTTCTCTGACCTTCTCCTGCCCTCCTGTCTCTCAGTCCCTTCTTCCCCAAGGCCAGCTATGGAAAAGACAATCCCTCTTTCCTCCAGGCGAGTCATAGAAACCCCCTTAGTCCAAAACCAGCCACAAAACTGAAAAATATTATTCTAAATTTCCAACCTCCTTTTTGTGTAAAAAGTGACCATAAAAAATTCATCTAACCTACCTTGTATGATCATAGGTCATCAGACCCCCATTCCAGAGAGGGCCCTGCCTGACACCCAGGAGAAGGAAGGAATGAATGCTCAGAGAGGCCAGGAAGAATCTAGACCCACAGTCTTGCCGGGTCTCTCCACTCAGTCTATTAACATTAGGTCAGATCCTTTTTGTCCGATCATATTTCTACACACTGTCCAGTTTTTGTTGAATGGAAGCATCAAAATGGGCAATTATCCCTGGATCTTTATGTCTTCATTCCAAAGGCTCCCATGTGTACATGTTAAGTAAAATTTGTCTGTCTTCTCTCCAAATAATCTGCCTTTTGTGACTTAGTTGGTTTTCCACTGAACCTTCAGAGGGCAAAGGAGAACTTTTCCCTCTGCTCCCACAGTACCCAGAATGGTCATTTCCCCACTTCCTGGCCACTCCTCATCACAGCTTGGCTTCTGCTCCCCCTCACTCCTAAACTTCCCAGACCAATGATTTCTCTCCTGTGAGTGCTTCTGAGTCCTTCACTGCATTTCTCCTATTGACCTCCCCACTTTTTAAAACTTTATTTTCCTCTTGGATGCTCTGACACTAACTTCCTTGGGTTTTCTCCTACCGCTTTTTTCACTCTATATCATTGGATGACAGCTTTTCCTCTTGAATGTCACTGTCCTCTTTTTTTTTTTTTATGCTGTAGTCTCTCCCTGGTGATGCCATCTATTTCCAGTGCTTCAGCAATTGCCTAGTTGGTGAAGCACAAGAAATCCTACCAGGCCTTCTTTTCCAAGCTCTAGACCTGTGGTTCTCAACTGGGGTGGGGGGGGGGGTGACTTTTCCCTTTAGGGGACATCTGGCATTGTCTGAAGGCACTATTTTGTTAAGGTTGGGATGGGGCTCTAGTGGCATCTAGCAGGTAGAGTCTGGGGATGTTGCTAAGCATCCTGCTGTGCAAAGAACAACTACCACAAGGAATTACCCAGTCCCCAAAATTAATAGGGTTAAGGTTTAGGAACCATGATCTGGACTACTAGACTTTTCAGTTTGAATGTTTCACAGATATGCCAAACCTAACATGTACCAATATGAATTTATCTTTCTCTCTGCTTCCCTGCCGAACTTGATACTCAGTGTTCATACCAAGTTAACAATGCAGTAGCTAAGAATATAACATTATTCTTGCCTTCTGGCACTCTCCAAATACCTACATCTTCTTCAAGGTATGATCTATTTATTTCTAGAATTACTTCCTCCTCTTCCTGTCCACTACACTAGCTGAGTTCAGGACCCCATCATCCCTCATGGTTTATTCAAATGAGTCCCCAACTAACTTCGGGCTCCTCACCACCGCCTCCCTCCATCAGTCACCCTGATGGATACTCTTGGTCTCTGACCTCACTCCTTTGAGGGTTTGCCATTCCATAGCATGACAGAAAGGCTTTTCATAAGCACACCTCAGCTTACCTTTCTAGTTTTCTTTCTGTGTCTTGTACATCTTCATCCAAAGTACCTAATAAAATGTCTACCATATGGAGACAATGAATAAATGTTAAATGAAATTTCTCTAGTTAAATACATATATGCCTTTTTCTTGTTCTTAGCCCTCATTTTGTGATATCTTGGTTAATTTAAATTAGAGTGAGTCCGTATGTTATTTAATTTGAGAACTCATTCCAGTTATTATGTCTTTGCCCAACCCCATATCAGGCAGAAGTTCCTCAGAATTATTTTTTACAAACAAGATAAATCTTGTCAAGAACATTTTAGCCCATAAATGATATTCACTGCTGCTCTTTTTATTGGTATCTGGTGTTTCATCAAATTTTATCTCAGTGCAGATAAAAAAACCAAGAGAAGCCACCACATCAGAAGAGAAAATTTTTAATGTTTCCATTGGAAGAATACGAATTAACCAAAAGAGATGTCAGGGGGATGTGTGGGGTGGCAAAATGTAGAAAATCTGTATCAGCAGGTTCTAAGGCAGCCATTGATTATTATGCTGTGATGCTCCAGGTAATTTGGTCAACATGTGTTTTGGATGTAAGACAATGGCATGGTTTAGATAACTTTAAAGTTACGATAACTCTGTGGATTCCAAATGTTCATTTCTTTTTGTCATTGTTGTTGTTGAGATGAGGTCTCACTCTTTCACCCAGCCTGGAGTAAAGTGGTGCAATCTCAGCTCACTGCAACCTCTGCCTCCTGGGTTCAAGCAATTCTTATCCCTCAGCTTCCCAAGTAGCTGGGACGACAGTCGCACACCACCACGCCCAGCTAATTTTTGTATTTTTAGTAGAGACTGGGTTTCACCATGTTGGCCAGGCTGGTCTCAAACTTCTGACCTCAGGTGATTCACCTGCCTTGGCTTCCCAAATTACTGGGATTATAGGCATAAGCCACTGTGCGTGGCCCCAAATGTTCATTTCTACAATATACTCAATGTCTTGACAATCAAATCAGAAGCATTTTTCTGATAGAAATTCTGTCACATTTGGAGGTCTCTTGTCTTGCCTCAGACCCTCATAGATCTATAATTTTCTCACAACCCTTATAATCTTGAGGGTTTTCTTCTGCCGAGAATTTCAACAATACGGCACGTGTGTAACAATGCAGTCTTTTCTTAGTGCATTTTTCCAGGTGCTTTCTGGTAGAGCTCTATTAGGGATATACTTCAGAGCAGGGGTCCCAACCCCTGGGCTGAGAACTGGTACTGGTCTGTGGTCTGTTAGGAGCTGGTCGCACAGCAGGAGGTGAGTGGCAGGCTAGTGAGCATTAGGGTAACACCTGAGCTCTGCCTCCTGTCAGATCAGTGGCAGCATTAGCTTCTCATAGGAGCATGAACCCTATGTGAACTACGGATGCGAAGGATCTAGGTTGCACACTCCTTATGAGAATCAAACTAAGGTCTGATGATCTGAGGTGGAACAGTTTCATCCCAAAGCCATCCCCACCACGCCCCACCCCAACGGTCAGTGGAAAAACTGTCTTCCATGAAACCAGTCCCTAGTGTCGAAAAGGTTGGGGACCACTGCTCTAGGGTCTTCAGGTTTCCACTCATTAGTTCAATCCACTGCAATGCTGCTTTCAGATTCTTACATCTTTATCAGGGACCTGGGATGACAGAACAGAGGCATTAATTTTTTATTAAAATTCACTGGGTACAATTCTAATAACTTTTTATTGAAAGGAACTGAACCGTACATGCATGAAATAAAATTTTTGTAGACTTTTAAAAAAATGCTGCTTCAAAATTCTATGACTAAATTAATTTTTTAACTTTAGAAATTAGATTAAATGTATACAGAGTTTAAAGCCAAACCATTAAAACAAAATAATTATATGGTATTCAGTGATTATTTAGTTACACCCATCTCTTGAAGTATGTGCCTCTGATGTGTTTAAAATGACAAACTGGCTTCTAACATTTCTGTGCCCATCTAACAACAGTTTGTAAAACTCAGCTGCATATCCCTATGTCAACTATAACTAGATAAATACATAATTAGGTACCTGGGATATCTGAGCAGAAATGACTAGGCTTCCAATTGCTGAATGGCTATATGATTAAATGTAGTGATATCTTGGGACTCTTCTCCATTCTCTTTTCTCTGCCTTGTACTTGAGGCTCCTGAAGAAATTATGTTTCTTCCTTACAGATTCCAGCATTCTGTTTTCCACTTTGTTTTTTTATTATTATTATTATACTTTAAGTTCTAGGGTACATGTGCACAATGTGCAGGTTTGTTACATATGTATACATGTGCCATGTTGGTGTGCTGCACCCATTAACTCATCATTTACATTAGAGCTATACCTATTTTCCACTTTGAAACGGAAACTCACCTAGAGTATTCATCGAAAGATTCCAGAGTTACTGGAGCTTCAATAGTATCCATTGTGAGAAAAGAGGAAAATATGTGTATACATAAGGGAGTCTGTAGAAGAATCAAGAGAATGGAGTTTTTTTGACGCTGTGATCATCATAATTGATGGATTAAAAAAATACTAATGAAAAGCAATTAATGAACTTTATTAATTGTTAAAATAAGGACTGCCAAAGGCTTCCATTGAAGTTTAAAGTAGGAACACTTCATAGCCTCTGAATTTCACAATTTCTTCCACATAATATAGCCACCAGATTTAGTAAAGTACTAATAACATGTGGTTAAACAAAAATGTAAGTCCAGGCACCGTGGCTCACACCTATAGATCCAGCACTTTGGGAGGCTGAGGCGGGAGGACCACTTGAAGTTAGGAGTTTGAAACCAGCCTGGGAAACATAGTGAGACTCTATCTCTACAAAAAAAAAATAAAAAAAAAATAGCCAAGCATGCTAGCATGCACCTGTAGTCCCAGTCACTCAGGAGGCTGAGGCAGGAGGATTGCTTGAGCCCAGGAGTTCAAAACTGCGGTGAGCTATGATCACACCACTGCACTCCAGCCTGGGACATGGAGTGAAATCCTGTCTCAAACAAACAAACCAGAAAAAGCACAGATAAAATACTAAGTCAGAAAATTTTTTGTACTCTCTGTAAATGAATAAATGTGATTTAGTTAGTTTTGACATGTATTTTGTCACTTTTACGTTCCAGATCTACGGAAGACATTTGAGCAGGAACCCCTAGGAAAGGAAGTGTCTTTGGAACAGGAAGTCTTACTCCAGTGTCGACCACCTGAAGGGATCCCAGTGGCTGAGGTGAATAACAACAGTTCTTTGCATTTAGCAATTGGCACTAAGTTATTCTAACAGGGGCCTAATCCCTGGCTAATGGTGCAGTGAATTAGGGTATGGCATGATGAATGGTTGGTAATGGAGTCCTAACTGCCTGCTGCTGGCAAAATAGATTGATTGGGAACTGATTAATGACTTGGGAGTCAATTAGAATGCCCCATTGGACAAAGCCACGGGCAGCTTGGTTTAATTTTGTCATTCTCTTTCAAGAAATCAGAAATACTGCTTTATTTTATCTGGCACTTATCACAGAGAGAGATGGTATGACTTAACAATGTGCCATCAATTTTATTATTGTTGTTGCTGATATGCGAAAAATGTGAATGTAAGAAGACAGTGTGTTTTTCTGTGTCTGTGAACCTGTTCACCTAACATATGTATTTTCCATTCCATGATGTAGTCATAGACATACCTAAAAGCCATGCCCACACACCTTGCATAAAAACATGTTTTAGGAGTAACAGGTGTCAATTAGTTTCATCCTGTAAGCTTTTGATCAAGTCCTTCATTTTCCATTTTTTGTTTCTGCTAGAACAAAGCCTACTGGTTGCTAATGAAGTATTACAAATCAGATGCATACCATGGCTTTTCATTAGCACCACACAATACAATGCCCTTTGAAAATATCTCTCTTTGGGGAAGAGGACTCTGACCCAGAAGAGACTGCAAGCACTCACCATCATCTTAGATCACACTGTTGAGGAAAACTAATACTGTGTCTTTCATTTGTTAACAAATAAATCCTAAACTCTAAAAACAGGTTACCCTTTAAATGATTATTAGGAGACATACTTATGTGCATCTGACACTATTGCCCTAACTGACCCCGTGTCCTACAAGCCCAAGCACACATTAATTTGACAAGTGGCATAGCTGCCAGTTTGGTGGTGGTCTTTGTTGGCCTCCAAACTACATTGAGTCATTTGAAAGTTTTACTCTTTATTGCATGTGTTGAAAGAGGCATATTTCAGTTGTTGCAAATTGGTCTTATATATGGGTTCAATGTATATGAATTTTTAAAAATTAAGCCCTGAAGTTGTGCCTATCTCTGAAAGTGAAAAATAATACTATTGAGACTTTCAACACAGTCCAAAAAGCAATTAATAATTAATAATGTACTTAAACTATTTTATTTCTCATAGCTTTTCAATTTTTTTCAAGAAGTAAAGATGGGGTCAGGTAGTTCGCTGGTCCCCTGACAACAAACTCAAACATCTGATTGTTCTTTTAATAGTAATAATAATAATTAATTAATTGAAAATTTAGGCAGAGTCCTTATGAAATAACTCCATTTTTCTATCATAGCCATTCATATCTCTATGAGTCAATGCAAAGAACTCAAAGGAAACTTTAATGAAATTCCTTTTTTTTTTACTTTGAAAGAGAGCTATTTTTTGCCTTAAATTGGCATCTCATGCCAATTGTTATCAGAGACTTTGCTTGATAGTAGCTATTTCATTCAACGGCATCAAAACCTTATCTCCCAGCACTAAGACACAGTATGATTTAGTACGACTAGAAAGGAGGAAACTCTTCTCTATTCAATATTTCATTTTGATAATTACAATAGTGCATATGTCTTCTTAATGGTATTTCTAAAATTTTAATGCACACCTCCTCCATGAAACCACCTTAGAGACCAAAACAGATCATGAGCAACATGGGTATCCATGGCATCATTTTTGCTCAGGGCTTCTAAAAGGTAACTGACCCTTGCAAAGACTTTAGGTGGGGAGATCTTAGTAATGTCTTCATTTTTTTCAGTCTCCTCGACAAAGTAGTTCACTTCGTCAAGGAGTAAAGATTCATGACTGCAAACTAATTGGCTGTGAATTCTATCTGTATCATCACTAGGGAAGAGACCAATTAAAACTTGGCAAGCTCAAAAATCATATACCCATTTGACATTCAAAGAACTATATTTAATATGCATTTTTTTTTCATTTTTTAAAGTCGGAAGAGAGATCAAACACACATGCTCAAGAGCAGGCTAATAAATTCCTGTGTAGATTCTTTTCAACACTATTAAAATCACCAAGATCAGAAAGCTAATGAATACCTTAACATGACATATTACAACTGCCATTTGCTCAAGAGGAGCAGATAAATTAAAAAAGAAAGGGATGAAAGGTAACTTGGTGAGTTAAAGGATTATACAATCATTTTCCTTCTAATATAAATGTGTTCATTATTTAATATTTCATTTATTTGTTTAAAGAATCTTTAAGCATAAAAATAGGATGAAGTGAAACATTGATGTTAAAGGAAAACCAGCAGGTAAAACTCATGTGTTTTGTAATAATTAGATCAGACTTTGGAAGATGAAGCCAGACTGGATTCGTGCTCCTTTTGTCTCCAAGGCAAATAATTCCAAGAAAGAGTCAGGCAAAATATGTTCAATGAACATATGGCTGATTGTTTCAATTGATCTTTGTTTTATAAGCATATGTCTAGTTCTATTGAGGAAGTAGTCAGGTACATTCTTTGCAGAATGTCAGGAAGCAGTAATTCCTTTTTCTCCAAATCAGTAAGTTTGTCAAGAATGCTAGTCTTAGTTATGATATAGCACTTTGGGTACAAATAATGGCATAGGCATTTCTAAGGTAGTAACATTTTACTTCTTCCCTATTTTGGCATCCTATAATCTCCACCATAGAATGTTTTCTAATTTTCTTACAGCATTCCAGGTTCAAACCCAAGCATCACCATTTTTTACTTCAGTCAAGGTACTTAAATACTGTGAACCAAAGTTTCCTCAACCATAAAGGGGAGATAATAATAGTGTCTATGCAGAATGTTGTCGTGAGGTTTAAATGAGATAATATATGCAAATCACTTAGAACATGTCAAAAGCACTCAAGAAACATTAGCCATTGTTGATATTATTAATATATTATAATTTTTTAATTCACACAAGACCAAGCTCAACTTCTTAAATCCAAAATTCTTACTGAGTACCTTGCCCCTCTTCTTGGCACTGTGGGGTACACAGAGGGGAAGCTTCTGTTCTAAGAATCACCAAGATGCTCTCCTGTATTCGTTACTTTGGTTGGAGTCCACACATGCTACAGATGAAGACAATATTGTGAGCTTTAAAATAAGGAAATGCTCTTTCAACAACACTACCAAATAATTGGTTAATGAAACTACTTATAGCAAGTCGTGATGTGCTGCTGCCCTTGCCGTAATGTTTTGTTTTGTTTTGTTTTGTTTGAGACGGAGTCTCGCTCTGTCACCCAGGCTGGAGTGCAGTGGCATGATCTTGGGTCACTGCAACCTCCACCTCCCAGGTTCAAGCAATTCTCGTGCCTCAGCCTTCTGAGTAGCTGGAATTACAGGCGCACACCAGCACACCCAGCTAATTTTTGTATTTTTAGTAGAGATAGGGTTTCACTATGTTGGCCAGGCCGATCTCAAACTCCGTGCCTCAAGTGATCTGCTCACCTCAGCCTCTCAAAGTGCTGGGATTACAGGTTTGAACTACTACGACTGGCCCCTTACCCTGATCTTTAAAGCTACTATTGTTCATCCAGTCCTTATTGACTCAGGACACTAGACCAGCCCTTACATTTTCTCCCAAAGAGGAAATTTAGCCTGAGGCTACTCTTGGTAGGTCTCCTTTTCAGAGCCCAAGGAAAGAGGGTGGCAAAGAAAGTCTCAGAGGAGGAAGCGGTCAACCAAGGACTCCTTATACTTGTTTAGACTAAGCCCTTTCCAATAAGAAAACAGGGGACGCTAGGGATGAAGCACAACAGTTTCAGAACTCTAGGCTTGGCTGCTCCTTCTCTGTTCTCCCTAAAGTCCTTTCTTTATATCTAGATTTTATTCCAAATATTTAATAACTGCATGGATTCCTGAGCACAAGAGCAGACTCTTAGGGGCCTAGTGCTATATCAGATATAACCCTTTAGCCACGGGGTCACAGAGTATCCAGAAATCCCAGGCAGCCAGCCAGGGCCTGGGGGTGAGGGGCACTCAGTAGTTTAGCAACAGATACAGAACTGTTTCCACATTGAATACCTGGCATGGATGAACCAGTGTGCCTGGCTAAACAGCAGCCCCCACATGCCACAATTTTATATAGGTCTACCTACTGATTGTATTGAAATTTATCTGTTTACTCTTCTTCTTGCCTGACAAGCTCGTGATGAAATAAGGAGCAAAAAGTTTTTTGTTCATGTTTTATCTCTAACGCCAGCAGGTTATAAGTCACTTAGTAGATTCTCTAAGTATATCTAACTAAATGACAGAAAGAGGCCCTGCTGGATGTGACACAGAGGCAGCACCTCAGGAGATGGAACGCTCTAAAAAAAAGGATGCTTCTCGTCCCTGAAGATGCAATCCTACTGAGAGATCTTGGTGTGGGATGACAGACTCCATCAGTCTGAACCCTGAGGGCGGGGTTCCAAACCACTAGGACCAAGAACCAAGGCCACTGGGAGTGGGAGACACTTGAGTTGCAGGATGATAAGGGAGGTGTTAATAAGAATAACATTAAAATTTTCAAGTAAACTAGATGAAAGAAAGGAAAACAAATCCCAGGAATACTCTAAAATGATATAGCTCAGTGTTTCCTTTAATAACACTTTTGTTAGGATCAAGCCAAAAATATGATTGTTGTCTTCCATTTCTGATGAGGCGTTTGCCTTTCTTTCAACAGATAAACCTTCCCCCCATCTCCCTGAAGATGCAAGAAAATTAATACACCCATGGAACTGGTGCTGAGTTATTCCACTAGCATAATAGCAGCACTCTATGAAATTAATCCCTCTTTGCTCATTTTATTTTATGCCTAGAAAATGTTAGTGTCACATGGAGAGCCAGAAATATATTCAGAGATGCTTTATCAGATTATCTCTTTTGGAGAGTACTGGGATGAAAACATCAATGGATACAAGATTTGTTGGCATGGCAGAAGGAGCAAAGCTGAATTTTTCTCTAAAACCTGTGATTTGTTTCACCTTTAACAAGGGGATAATTGCTCCTCTAATTATAATTGAGCTATTTTTCATAGGAGTTTAATTGGAGGAACAGGGCACAATGTTCAACTTATTGACCCAGTTGTGCTTAGAAACTGTCATGTTATTTATCAACATTTGCATCTCTAATTAGCAAGAGGGAAAATATGGGGTGAAGTGCAAAAGAATAGACTACTTTGCTGAGTGTAGTCGTGATAAACGGAACAGATTTTTTTAAGCTGATACTGACAGGGCAGAAAGCTGGTGGCAGCTGGAGGCGCCGCCAAATGTGCAGCATCAGGTGGCTCTCCATCTAATTGATTATTAATATGGCTGCTGAACACTTTCTTTCATGAGTCCTTCACGTTTCCCTGCCATTCTCCCATAATAGGAACTTCATATTGATGAATTTCCATGCAGGTATGTTGTCTCTGGAGAGGTGCTTTACACTTTTTCCAGGCAAAAGAGTTTAGAGAGGAAAGAAGAATTTGAATACCAATTTGGAGGGAGATGTTGCTTTCAGTGCCAGTAATTATCCATTGGAATTTTCTCCTACCGTGTGTGTAGCTACAAGACAGAGTTTTGATTAGGATATGATTCTCAGCCTTGAACACAGGTTTTCAAAAGTATCAGGTTCCCATACCAGCAGTCACCTTTCAAGCTTTGCTTTGGTCCAATCAACATTCGCCAAAGTCACCTCCTTATTATGACCATCCCATACTTTTGGGGGTGAAAAATCATGGGAAAAATCCCATATTTTTCTTCCAATATCTGCCTCTAATAGTTAAACACAGAGATCACCACAAGCCCAGAAACCATGTAAGCCAAATTAAAATTGCAATAAGTTTAAGCAATGTAAAGATCCATTTTAAAGCAAAAGAAATAATAGATTTTATCTGACTTATTCTACATCTGTGGCTTGATTTCTGCATGTACTTAGTGATTGCTTTGAGCCTATAGTATGAAATGTAGATTTCCAAAAATCATCAATTCACTTATACAAGAAATATTTACTGTAGATGCTTGGTGTGCTAGACTTTTTTCTGGTTGCAGGAAATACAAGTCAGTCAAGTCCCTTGAGGAGAAAAACAATAAGCAAGAATGTAAGAAAAATGAGTGAGATATTTTCAGATAAACAAGTTAAAGGAAATAAGGTCATATGAGAGAGGGTGATGGTTGTTGGGGATTGAGGATGACTTTAGAGTTCAAGGAAAGTCTATCCTGAAGAGACAGTAATGGAGCTGAGATCTGAAGGTAAGGAAGGAGCTGTCTTGAAAAGATCCGAGTGAGAAAGCTCCAGGTGATGGGAGCAACAAGGACAAGTACCCTCAGGAGGAGGTGATTGGTTACAGGGTTAAAAAGGAGGCCAGTGTGTCTGAGACCCAGTGAGCAAGGAGGAAGGCAGGAAGACGTTCAGTCAGGAAAGGGGGAACGAGGGCGCGGACTTGCAGAGACGGTAAGTGATTTGGAGTTTTCTTTAAATGCCTGAAAAGCCAACGGACACATGAAGGAATTGTCGAGACCTGACATATACCTTTAAAAGATCATTCTGGCTGCTGCATGAAAATGGATTTTAGAAGTGCAAGAATGGATTTACGGACACCTTTATGGATTTATTTAATGATGAAAATCTAGAAAAGATTTAGTCTTTGAGGAGAAACTGAAATGTTCCATGTGGAAATTCAGCAGACCCACTAGAATGAGCTTTTTTCAGATGACTTAAAATCAATGGTTAATAAGCCTCAGCTGTTTTCAAGCACAGTCTCTATCTCAGTAGAGATAAGGCAGCAGGCAAAGACCTAACCTGTGCCCATAATCACGGAGCAGGAGGGTTTTTAAAAATGTGTGTTGGCCTTCATTTGTTCAAAAAAGGTTTTTCTTCAATAAGTTCCCTTGCTTTGGGATTTCTTCCAATGATTCTTTATATGCCTACACACACTAACATAAACTCATTATGGAGTCAGAGAGAGCAAAAACGCATATTTTTCTAAAGATGGTCAGACTTAGCTAAAGACCTGAACACTTTTAACTGGTAAGAAGAAAGGCTGAGAGTTACCTATACTGAAAGGCAAGTTTATAGTAAAAACTGGTTAGGAACTAGCTACAAATTAGTCAGTTTGTTGCCCTTTTGCCCTGGAAAAGTTAGCCCTTTAGGGACACTTCAATGCCATTTTGTTCCCTTGGATGGTGCTATTACATATAGTCATTTTACTTTGGGTTTGGTTATTTTATTTCATTTGGTTTTTGTTGGTAGTAGTTCATTTGTCAACATGCTTTTATCTCCTCATCGTTGAACTTAGGTTTTAGAAGTTTTCAGATTTCAAGACAAGTTCACCTCTAAAATACGGCCTATGTATGTTCAACCCTCAAAAGCAACGAGCTAGACATATGTGCAATTAAGAGAGCGTTTCCCCAGCAGGAAAACAAATTCCCTTTCTTGGCAAATGCCTTTCCTTTGCAGAAGTAACAACAACTGAGCAAAATGCCACTAGTTTCCACTTGCTTTTTTTAATCCTTTGGCTATCTTTTTTTACCATTGTCTAAAGATATAATTTCAGCTTGCTTAAAGACAAACATTTTTTTTAAAGCACAAAAATACCCAGGCTTCCACAAACCTACTGAAAGGTGCAAAGTATATTTCACAGTGGTCAACACAGAAGTGAATGGATACTTGTTTTATTCCAAAACTGAGAAGCAAAAATCTACATAGTAACCTCTGGTTTTTAGCAAGAGAGAACGTCCAGCATAATTATCCACAGTAGAGAACTGTTTTGATTGTTTAAAGCACCTACAAGGGAGGGTGAGATACCTTTCACCAGTGGGAGAAATAAGAAAATAATACTAGGATTTCAAACTCTGGAGCAATTAGAGCCAAACCTACCTGTGAAAGTCTACAAAAGACTATTAGCTGTCAATATCTTTTAGAATTGTCAAGGCCTTGGCCAGGCATGGGAGCTCACGACTGTAATTCCAGCACTTTTGGAAGCTGAGGCAGGTGGATCACCTGAGATCAAAAGTTTGAGACCAGCCTGACCAACGTGGTGAAATCTCATCTCTAATAAAAAAGAAATACAAAATTAGCTAGGCATAGTGGCACATGCCTGTAATCCCAGCTACTCGGGAGGCTGAGGCAGGAGAATCGTTTGAACCCAGGAGGCGGAAGCTGCAGTGAGCTGAGATCGCACCATTGCACTCCAGCCTGGGCAACAAGAGTGAAACTTGGTCTCATTAAAAAAAAAAAAAAATTGTCAAGGCCTTGCAATTCTAACTGTGGTACATAGATTATCTACATCATCATGACCTGGGAGCTTAGAATCTCAGACCCAGAACACTTAATCAAAATCTTAGCAAGATCATCAAACCAGTCTTCACTAGGCACAGTGGCTCATAACTGTAATTCCAGTTTGGGAGGCCACGGCAGGAGGATCACTTGAGCCTAGGAGTTCAAGACCAGCCTGGGCAATGTAAGAGAACCCCATCTCTACAAAAAATAAAAAAAATGAAAGTTAGCCAGACATGGCGGTGTGTGCTACTACAGGGACTGAAGTGGGAGGATCACTCGAGCCTGGGAGGTCGAAGCCACGGCTACAGTGAGCCTTCATCACACCACTGTGCTCCAGCCTGGGCAACAGAGCAAGACCCTGTCTCAGAAAACAAAACAAAACAAAACCACTCTGCAGTACTGGTTCTCAGCAGTGGAGACACAGTGGAATCACCTGGGAATTGTTAGAAACTACCAATGCTTATATCCCACCTAGAGATTCTGATTTAATAGATATGATACACAGCCAGGTTATCAAGATTTTTTTAAAGCTCTCCATGTGATTCTAAAATGCAGTTTGAGAAGCTCCGGTGTAAAGGACAAAGTTAAAACAAACAAATACACAAAAACGTCAGATTTGTCACTTCCAAACCAGTCAGTAAAACTTGGCAGATTCCCAGCTTCTAGCTAATGCTCCTTGGAGAAGCTTGGCTTGGCTGAGTGTACATTTGATAATTGCCACCTAATTGCTTTTCTCATTTGTTTGATTAATGTACCTATAGACAATGATTCTAGGCTAAATCTCCATTCTTTTAGGTGTGCACACAGTTCTCCACTCTGTTATGTCATTTTCAACCTGTGCTCTGACTTGATGGGCCTCAGTTTGAGTTTAACAGAGTAATCTTTCTGATAGACGTGGAGTTTTCTAGCTAACGGTTGCTGGACTCACTTTTCATGTTGGGTGGCATGTGGCAGTTTCCCTCTGTTAATTAGAACAAATGTGCCAATTATGTTAATGTTTCTCCCGATACCAATCAGTGAATAATTAGACACAACACATCTGTCTTTCACAGGAGAGTATAAGAAGAAAAAAAACTGCAAGATGCTTTGCTCTCTATTATTGACATATATGATTAGACAATTCCTTAACCAATCATAAGGTTAACAAGTTTGTATATCAGAAGGGCAAAGGATGCCAAAAGTGATTTTTGGAGCTGAGAACCTCTCATTGTTAGCATGGTGCTGACCAAAGTCCACCTATCTCTCAAGTATCTCTGCAAAGATTTTCATTGGTCTTTCCTTCCTTTTTAACAACAACAAAAAATTACACTGCCCTTTTGGTAAAATGCAGGGATGTGGTTTATTTATCCTGAAATAAAGAAATAAACAAGTTCTTAAGTATTTGAAACCCTCAAAAAGTCAACATTATGTAAAAGGTTATGCTAAAAGAAATCACAAAATTCAGCCTATAGGATCATATGGAAGGTGTTATAAACATGTCAATCAGAATCAGAGTATAATTTGTTATAGTTTCTACTTATATGTTTCCATAAAATCTGAACTTTAGAGCATTCTGATTGAGGAGAAAAAAATGATTTTGTTTGTATTGTTATTTACTGGCATTTGCATTCCATACTTGGCAAGACTTTAGAAAGAGATGGAATTATAGTCTAGTTATTTCATAATATAAGCAGTGCCTGCTTGTGTTGATTCCAAAAGTGTGAGGAAGATACTTACAAAATCAACACATTAGTCTTCTTGAAGGTAGTCAAAGTGTATCCTAAAATAAAGCTTTTTGTTTCGTGTGGAGTTAAAAGTCTATACTTTCTGCTGAATATGGCTCACATTCCTAAATGCTTGATGATATTCAGCTATGTATTTGTATCATCCAAAGGTGCAACATCATTCTTTGTTACCATAATGTCTATATTATTGTGATTACAAATATATTGCCCCTCGTTAGAAACGGAAAATAAGACTTGAATGTCAGATTATAAATTTTTTTCTTACTATGACACTAATTTGCTTATTTTAAAAAGGAACAACTCAGAGAATACATTAAATATATTGGAAAATAGTTATGATTACTACTTCTAGTGTCAGACATTCCAGGAAAGTCCCAAATATATGAATCACCCTGGGACACATTCCTCCTGCCCAGGCCATTATGAAGAATGCAGCACTGAGGGAGAGGCCATAGTTGTCCTTTTTAAAAATTATGTTACTTTGCCCCAGATAGTTGTCTTCTGTTTTTTAATAGTAAAACATGAGCATAGTTATAATTTTAAAACTTTTGATAGCAAACCATAAGAAAAATTATTGGAAATAAATATTGTTTGGAAAATAATTGTCTTATCTAAATGGGGTCCCATTATATACACTCTAAATACAAGAACATGGGAATCTGTCTTTGGTAACATCATTTTTATGATGTTTAATAATAGAGAGGGGAGTGAACGAAGGTGAGAAAATGACTATGGAAAGTCAAGACTAAACTGGATTATAACTTATCCCATATTTAATGACCAGCTATAAATGGATAATCCACTGGAAAAGTTAATCCATATTTCTCTGTCTTTGCTGATACTATAAATAAATAAAAATTTAAACTGAAGAATAAAGTATTTAGGAAAGAGGTAACAGAGCATTTTTGAAATATGAAGGTTGTTGAATGCTG
Source organism: Papio anubis (assembly GCF_008728515.1). Taxonomy (NCBI): domain Eukaryota; kingdom Metazoa; phylum Chordata; class Mammalia; order Primates; family Cercopithecidae; genus Papio; species Papio anubis. Next base: position 139,223,238 of record NC_044978.1, on the reverse strand, counting down.
GAGTTGCTACTCAAAAGAAATTATGGAAGCCTGAGCCATTGAAAAATGATCTCCATGTTTTGCTGCAAAACTTCTCTTTCTCTGACAGTACTTAGGCAGCCAATGGTTCTGACTATTATAAAATAGCAGTAACAGCGAAACTATAAAACCATGAGTCTAGGAGAAATAAAAAGTTGCTTCTTAAATCATACTGCACACAAGTAGGGATGGCAGTTTTATACACCTTTTCTGGGACCATACCATATAGTGTCAATATGCTCTAGTCCTAAAAATTGTAATCACATTAGGAATCATTCATATTTGTTAATAAAATCATGTTAGTATTTTGAGAACACTGTGCCAGACTGAAGGCATCAGTAGAATTGAATGACCTCACTGTTGGAGGGATTTCCAAACACTTTCTTCTCCTACTGCAAGCGCTGGAACTGGTCCCCATGTAGAAAGGCTGGAGATATGACATCTCTTCTGTACATACACTAGCAGGGATTGAAGCTGTAAATAAGATGACGCTTTCCTCACTGGGAGTGTTTTATGAACGAAGACTCATAAACCACTACCTATAGTCCTGTGCAGCAGTAAATTGAAAGTCAGATTTCTCTCAGGTGTTTTTTGTTGTTGTTTTGTTTTGAGATATTACTAATTTGGTATTATGAATTTGAAGATATGTACTTCTTAATAGAGACACTAAGGGGCACTGAATCATCATTGTTTAAAATACATTTAGGTAGGTATAGCTTTGTGTAGGCTCAAGTTAGTTCTAGGGAAGAGGCAATTAAATTACACTTATTGACTATCTCCTAATTCCAGGTGCATTCTTTTCATATCTCATTTAAATCCCCCTACAACCCTTGGAGGGATGCACCCTGCACTTGTCCAGGTGAAGAGTATGATTCTGGGAGCTTACTGCCTGTGCAAGGCTACAAGCTCAATTAGTGGGAGGGCTGAGATTCAAAGCCACCTCTGCCTGACTCCAAAGCACTTTTGTTTTCCTTATCACAAAAAAAATAAAGAAAAAAAAAGTTTTATTGACTGTATGCTTTTAAAATTTGATTCATTGAAATGACACAAATTGTCTGTGTGGTCTCATTTGATGAATTTTCATAAACTAATCAGATAAACCCCAAGCAAAAATGTATTTGGGGAAAAGTCATTCATTTAAAAAGTGTCACATGCATCTCATCAATTTTCTAAAAGTAAGCACATTTCATTGTGTTGTGTGTGATTATTTACACACACTTCTTAAATAATGAAAATTTTTAGAAATTCTTGAATGGAAAAGAGAAATTCAACTTCAGCGTCCATTAATGACTCCATTATTGAAGAAGTAGAAGACCGGAGGACCAAGTTTATAGAGAGAAGGCCACTGTGAGGAGATATTGTGACGGATTCACACCTATTGTGGTGTGAATCGATTACATCATATTCAGCACTTATTATGTTTTTCTTGTATTCGTTGAGCATCCAGATGGAATTATCTAAAAAGTAATCGGAATTATGAATAGAGCTTAAGAAAAATTGGGACTGAAGCTAATGATTTGTGAGTTGTCAGCCTTGAGAATGAATAAAGTCACTCAGCCAGTGTGTATCTCATTCTCAAACCTGGCTGCACATTGAGGTCACCTGAGGAGTTTTTACAAACACTGATTCTTGGGCCCTTTGTCTGCCCAATTAAATAAGAACCTTTGACGGTGGGGCCCAGGCATCAGGATGGCTTAAACGCTCCCCAGGTGATTCTGATGCAGGACAAAGAACCAAGATATAAAGTAGAAGGAGGAGAAAATGAGAGAGAGGGAGATCCTTAAGAAAGACTGTATGAAAATGCTGGATGTTTTCAAAGGACCAGTGAAAGAGGTTTGCAAAAGAACGGATAATCAAGTGGCAGGAAAGACAGCAGAGGGAGGCTTTTCAGAGGGACAGTGGAGCTGTTCGCCATAGAGAAGAGAAGATGGCTTTGGATTTAGCAACGAGAAAGGCCACTGGTCACCTTTGAAAGTGAAGTTTGAATAGAGTGGGGAGCAGGAATCCAGACATGGCTAAATGGGAGAGTGAATGAGCAGGTGCATAAAGAGGGATGGGGAATATTTCACTCTTTCGAGGAGTTTAGCCACTAAGGGAAAGAGAAGTCTGAAGCATAGCTGGAGAGGGTGGGTACATCAGCCTTAATTTTGTTGTTGGTTGGTTTTTATGATAGAAGAGATGTGGGCATGTTTCTGGATTACTTGAGACTCAAAGAAAGAGCAATGGGGGAGTTGATGTATTTTGGACTATTTAGTTTGTTGAAAGAGACATATGCCATCTGCTCAGATGAAGGAAAATCACAAAAATATTGAGTACTTTGTTGGTGACCCAGAGTCTCAACAGGCCTACGAGGAGAAGATTAGAAAGTTACCAGTGAGTGAATTTCTGAGTGCAAGATTTCAGCTGGGCATGGTCTTTGGAGTGGCATGTAAACCTTCAAGTTCATGTCTTCTGCATAAACTTTCTCCTTTTTCCTAGTTGCTAACACGTTTTAGTTGAAGTAGGATGACCCTATTTTTGTTGGTCTTTCATTGATTGTTGAATAAGGGCTCACAATGTGAAGATTGTTCCTTACAGAATTATATCACACTGTTGCTCAGCATCCTCAGCACAGAGCATGTTGCCTGAGAAAGAAACAAACCACAGTGTTCAGTTACGCTGAACACAGTGAGTTCTAGCATCTGGATGTGTATAAATAGATGGTGTCTTTAGAACAGAATTTAATGGAAAATGTGTCCATTGAAAATATTTTTAAATATCTTTCATTTTATGCTAGATATCATTCCTCCCTGTTCACTAAACTTGTATCTTAATTTGTAAAAGTTATTTAAAGTAATAAGGACATGTTGTAGAATAAATTATTTACTCTGTGAAGAAATCACCATAACACCAGCTTAAAGTTGTATAGAAGTCATCAAAAGTGCTTTCATATATAGTATATGCTTTTCAAACCACACAAGAGCCTTATGAGGGAGTTAGGACAGATACTACTTTTCTTGTTGTAGAAGTAGAAAAGTAAGTTTGAGTGATTTTATGTGACTTGCTCAAGAGCATAGACTCAGTGAATGGCACAGCTGGGTCCTATCCCTAGGCTTTCATACTTGAGACTTGAGTGTCTTTTGGCAAAATCTCACTGGTCTTCCGTGAAAGTGCAGCATAAATACAACTGCAGAGGCATCCAGGAGAAATATTCGGAGAGTTCCATTCACTGACCTCCAACTCCCACTCCTATTACCTTGTTCTTTAGTCTTTTCAGTTCTCAACCTTCCTCATTCTCCCCTGGTAAAATTTCCTGCTTGGTAACAGAACCACTATCCTCTCATGCCCTAGTGAAGTATTCTTTAAAATTTTTGCTAGCATATCCCTAAAAGACTTAAAAAATACATATCTCCTTGCACATTTTACATTGGTATCTAAAAAATATTATCAAACAATTAAATAGTGGGAAAAGATACCATGTCTGTGTATATGATAAACATTTGACATCTTTAAAAAGAACTGTTAGATGACTTAAAGTTATCCAATGGAATGCAGACACCATAATGATGTCTTATTCAACATTACCAATTAAGAAAATGTAAGAACAAACTCTTCTTTAATAGTAGGAAAACTTACCAGGCACGGTGGCTCATGCCTGTAATCCCAGCACTTTGGGAGGCTGAGGCAGGCGGATCATCTAAGGTCGGGAGTTCAAGACCAGCCTGACCAACATGCAGACACCCCGTCTCTACTAAAAATACAAAATTAGCCAGGCGTGATAGCACATGCCTGTAATCCCAGCTACTTGAGAGGCTGAGGCAGGAGAATCGCTTGAACCTGGGAGGCAGAGGTTGTGGTGAGCCGAGATCACGCCATTGTACTCCAGCCTGGGCGACAAGAGTGAAACTCCATCTTAAAAAAAAAAAAAAAAAAAAAAAAATTGTAGGAAAACTTACAGTATTCCTTTTTCTATTTTAACTTATATTTCTATACCATTTCCCTCATAGGTTTTTACCCTAATAGAATAAATTTTAAGCATAAACATTTCTATTGGTCATTGTATTTCTCTGTAATAAAAATTTGCATATAAGCTTTATTTCCTTTGACCATAGGGATCAAATTGTTAATTTTTTTGTAAAAACCCAAATGTACTACAAGTTTTGATAAATAATTGGCATAAAGACTGAATGTTTATTGGAAATACAGCTTTTAATAGGAGAAATGGGGTTTTCATCCCTGCTCCCCTGTCCAGGTAGCTCATTTAGCCGAGTTTGAATGTTACTTACTGCTGAAATGAAACAGGATAAAATCAATTACATTTCTATCTGTCATTTATAATAAATTCAAATACTGAGAACCTTCTCATACATAAGTAAATAGGAATATGTGGAGTTATGTTGTAACAATGTCCCTCAACTCTGCACGTCTTCCAAGTTACAGGTCAAAAATTGCATAGCGATCTGTCATCAAAATTTATGTTCAGTGACCCATCATTTGACATATTAGGCCCTCCTTCAGTTTTGATGAAAGCAAAGAATTTAAACCACCTGATTTGTAAAGAGGATTTGTTGCCCAGTTATTATAGTCCCTTATTTTCTCAACTACCACACTAATATTCCCAATTATTCCCTTATCTGGTGCCCTAGAGGTTTTTACAGTCTCATGTAATGTATGATGATAAGATTTTCATGCAAGAGATGTCTTTCTTCTGAAAAGCAGAGGGCAAGTTCTTAGAGAAATTAGTTATAAGAAGGAATGCAGACCGGGCGCAGTGGCTCATGCCTGTATCCAGCGTTTTGGGAGACTGAGGCAGGTGGATCACAGAGTCAGGAGATTGAGAACATCCTGGCTAACACAGTGAAACCCTGTCTCTACTAAAAACAGAAAAAATTAGCTGGGCATGGTGGCATGCCCCTGTAGTCCCAGTTACTCAGGAGGCAGAGGTTGCAGTGAACCGAGATGGCACCACTGCACTCCAGCCTGGGCGACAGAGCGAGATTCTGTCTCAAAAAAAAAAAAAAAAAAGAGAGAAAGGAAGGAATGCATATGGAAGTTAAAGATATACTGATTACCTTAAAAATATGTTTGTTTGTTAGAAATTTTTGCATACTGCTGGATACTTGAATCCAGTCCTACCTTGAAACCCTAGCACCTTGAACTCCTCTTTATCTACAGTCTTCCCTTAGTTATTTATATGCCATGTTGTAGAATACTGTATATGATTTAGTTTGCTATTTCTCCAGGTCATTTACATGTAAAGAGATCCTTCTAATGATGGAATTTAAAATTGGTCTCTCCTAAAGACATTTCAAGTCATTGTCATAAATTGGGGGGAGTGATTTTGGAGATGAAGGAGGCTTTCCTGATGCCCCTAAAATCAAAGCACACCCAATTCTAGTTCTAGCTCTGAAAGGAAATCTACATTGGTCCTATGAGTGACGGGGTCATGTTGATAACAGAAAGTGTGTCCAGTGCTTCTTTTCTAAAGATCTCTCTGCTTCCCTGGGGACACCAGCCTGAGGACAGCCTCAACCCAAGTCCTGGAGTAGCTAAAATGTATATGTCTTGGTGTCCTAGTTTTTTCCAGCCCCCATCTCGTAATCCGCAGCCCACTCTGTCAAGGCTGAAGTCTGTAGCACTGTAGTTGGCTCCTCCTGGTTCTTGGCTCTATGGACAGAAAAGAGTCCAGAACTCAGGCGGTCCTGAATTCGGATCTCTGCTCCTTTCTGAGCTTGTAAACCTGTACAAGCTTCTTCTCTGTCAGCATCATTCTTCTCATCTGAAAATTGGGAGTGCAACTACCTCCTTCACAGGCTGCTGTGAGGAGGAACCACTGAGTACAAAGTACCTAGCTGGGGACCCGGAATGCACCCTACAAGCTTCTTGTTTTTCTCCATTTTTACCTTTGGGCAACTTCTCACCATTCCTCCCACCTGCTTCTCTGTCCTCACAATTTCAGCACAAGGAAAATGTTCTTCTTTTGAACTCTCTCTGCTCCCTAAAGCCAGGTCAGGATTCTCATGATTTGCATTAGGGAGTACAAGGTGCCCTCTTCCCCTCCAGGTCACATCCCCTACTTTTCCCACCCTAAGGAATGGTAATTATTCTATCACCACAGAATGTGTCCCATAATTTTCACTTCTTCTTTCCCATTGGACCAGCCCATCTGCCCCAGAATCCTTTCTGTGGGGAGAGAGAGAAGCAAAGAAGAGAGTTCAGGGACAACCACTCCGTGGGTGTCATCAAAGCCGTGGATAGAAGGCTGCTGGAGGTGGCAAGGTCACCAAGTCTGCCCAGAAAGCTCAGAAGGCTAAATGAATATCATCCCTAATACCTGCCACCCCAGTCTAAATCAGTGGTAGAAGTATGGGCCCAGAACTGTTTGTTTCAATTGGCCGTTTAAGTTTAATGGTAAAAGACTGGTTAATGATAACAATGCGTCATAAAACCTTCAGAAGGAAAGGAGAATGTTTTGTGGACCACTTTGGGGTTTTTTTGTTTGGTTTTGCATGCGGCAGTTAAGAGTTTTAAAAATCTATGGTTTTTAATGGAAACGACTTGACCAAAAATCTGTCACAGAATTTTGACTCCCATGAAAACAAAGTTTAATGAGGAAAAAAAAGATGGGGGACAGTCCGTTTTTGGGGACCAATGCGGTCATAGGACCAACATAGGTGTACTTTCAGGGTAGTAGGGAAAGCAGAGGTGGCTGGAAGAAAATTGTATCTCTTAAGGGCATGGATAAGGGTGTTGAAGCTGATGATATGTATGCAATGGTATGGGGCTGATAGACTGATGTCATTAAAAGAACAAGTAGACTAGCTTGAAGTACTAGGAGAAAAGAAATGGAAAACCCACAAAAGTAAATTAAAAACTATAAAAATATAGATGGTCTAGGTAAAAATAATAGTAATATAAATTGCCTATCATTTATGCCTTATTACCAAGTATGATAGTGAATATTTCTCATTTGTTTTAATAACTTGTCTTTGGTTAAAAATATTTTCTGCTTATTTTTTAAAAATTGATAAAGTATGTTTTCTTATAATTTAGAATTAGAAAATAATTTTTTATAAAGATTAATTAAAATGTTAATACCTATGAAGCAAATGCATGCTAATGACATCTCTAGAATGATGAACTCATAGAGTTTAAAGGAAAATATGTATTTAGGGTTAGCATACAAACAATATTGGCCAACGTAATACTCAGTTACTTATATATTTGTAGTGCAACCTTAAAGAGGTATAACCTAATATTGAGTGGACTTTGCCTCATAGAAATGCCAGCGAAGGCTGAAAGGACTCAGGTGTTAAATGTTTTTTTAGTTTTCAGATTAACACCATTTCCTTTTCATTTTTTAGGGTTGTTTGGGGTTTGTCTCACCTGTTTTAGTATATCCTTAACTAAATGTTAATAATTATTTTCAAATACTTACTGTATGCCAGATAGTAAGTGTTTTGTGTTTTAATTCATTTAGTTTTTAAGAACCTTATAATGGGTTCTAGAATTATCCTCATTTTGTAAATGAGGACTCTAAGGCATATAGAAGATAAAACACTCGCCCATGGGCGACATACACAGCCCCAAAATCGCAGAGTTCAGTTCTGAACTCAAGCAGTTGAAAGCAGCCCTCTTAACTGATACTTCAGGAACTGCTCCTTAGAGTAAGATGTTCGATTGCACACAGTGGGACTAAGAACACCAAACAACAGCAGAATATGCAAGCCAGTCATTCTAATGTTGCCTTGTAACTATTTTTAGTACCTGTTAGTAAAATCCCATGCCTTTATAAACACTTGAGTAAATTGGTTCAAATATGCCCCAAATCATTGAAAGGACGCAGTTACTGAACCACAAGGACAGAAGTTGTTTGAACATTATTTTGCATCTCTGCAACCATGACAACAAGTCCTAGTTTATGGTTGAAGTCTTTTATTGTTTTCTGAACTTCAACCTATTTTTCTTTCTCTTTGAAAATTTTGTACATAACTCAAAATAACTTCTAACTCAGAAAGACTTCTTTCTTGTATAAATCAGTTTATTTAATGGGAGGAGTAGAGAAAATAGAAGCCACAGGTTGAAATCAACAAAAAGCATTGAAATGACCAAAATATGAACAGAATTCTATGACCAGACCAGAGTACTGACTCCTGGTTAACCAAGATTAGCTTACAAATAAATAGCTTTGCAACAATATAATTAACTACATACTATTGAATGCAATAAATTTCTAACACAACAAAAGATTCTGTATTGTTTCTTGGCATTTTATATACAGTGTATATAAGGAGACTCACCGTGGAATTGTTTCACATGGAAGAATGTTAGTTTTGCAGTGTGTGTTCTGGAAATATTGCATGAGAAGGTTATATATTTTAAATTGTATGTTATGGCTCTTATATTGATTTCTCTTGCTGATTCAGACAATCCTTTACATGATAAACAGAATTATTCTCACACATTGTTTTCCTTGCCATTCGTCTTCTAAGTTTTATTAATGCTTTATCATTTTTATCTGAGCCACAATGGTAATAAATGTTGTTGCAGTCATGCTGGCCCTGCAAATACCCTTTCTATCAATATCCATGTTCAGTTCTTAATGCTAAGGTAAAGCTGATCCAGGAGAAGCAGAGATCCTCAGCGTTATTTTTTAAAATTATTTCAAAACTTTAAGAGAAAAACTCACTCTGTTCATGGAAATAATGGGAATTTTTAGCAACTTAACTGTTGTCAGAATCATGCTGTGCTAGCTGGATTCCTTATGAGATCAGCCAAATCGGAATCATTATACTTTCTACCCTCAATTATTTTCTGCCTCCTGTATCCCTGCTCCATACATGGGTCCTCAAGCCTGAAACTGAAGATGAGTCCTGCTTGCACGCCCCTTTCCACATACCATCAACTCGTATGTCCTGTCCTCTGTCCCTTCCAATTATTGTCTGAATCCATTTTTTTCCTGCCTGTCTCCTATCCCCATGCCACTTTTTTCTTTTCCTTTTTTTTTGGAGGGAGTGGGGAGACAGGGTCTTGCTGTGTCACCGAGGCTGGAGTGCAGTAGTGCACTCATAGCTCTCTATATCCTTGACCTCCCAGGCTAAAGCCATCCTCCTGCCTTAGCCTCCCGAGTAGCTGGAAATACAAGCACATACCACCATGCCCTACTAATTTTTGCATTTTTCTTATAGAGGTGTGGTCTCACTATGTTGTCCAGGCTGGTTGTAAGAACTTTAGTGCTGACACTGAGTAGGAGAAGGAGCCATTAGGAGGGTTTGAGATGAGGTATAGTGTGACGGTTGATACTGAGTGTCAACTTGATTGGATTGAAGAATGGGAAGTATTGATCCTGGGTATGTCTGTGAGGGTGTTGCCAAAGGAGACTAACATTTGAGTCAGTGGACTGAGAAAGGCGGACCCACCCTTAATCTGGGTGGGCACCATCTAATCAGCTGCCAGTGCAGCCAGGATAAAACAGGCAGAGAAACATAAGAAGTCTGGACTGGCCTAGCCTCCCAGTCTACATCTTTCTTCTGTGCTGGACCCTTTCCGCCCCTGAACATTGGACTCCAAACTCTTTAGTTTTGGGACTTGGACTGGCTGTCCTTGCTCCTTAGCTTGCAGATGGCCTACTGTGGGACTTTGCAATCATGTGAGTTAATACTTAATAAATTCATATATATATGTACACACACACACATGCACACATATGTATATGTATATATGTGTGTGTGTATATATATATACACACACATAACCATATATATATATATGGTTCTGTCCCTCTAGAGAACCCTGACTCATACATATAGTATGCTCTGACTTTTGATGGATCACTCTAACAACAGTGTTGAAAATAGACAGTTGAGTGTTCAGGGGAAAAGCAGAAGATAAGACAGATAATGATTGCAGTAATTCAGGAAGGAAATGATAGTGACTTGGACCAGGAAGAGGTGGCAGGGAGGGAATGAGAAGTGGTCTGATTCCTAATGTGTGCTTCTGTAACATTGAATGGGCTAAGAAAGAGGGAAAAAGCAGTCAACACTAAGTCAGTTTTTGTCTAAGTAGCTGGAAGGCTGCATTTGGCATTAAGCGAGGTGCATAAGACTGTGAGAGGAGCAGGTTTGGAAAGGCGGTTCAGGAGGTCATTATCAGACAACCAAGCGGAGCTGCATGAAGACAGTTGGATATACGAGTCTGGAGTTCAGGGGTGGGGTCTGGGCTGGAGATAAATTTAAGAGTCATCTGTGTGAGACTGGATGAGTTCACAAGGAAGTGAATATGGATAGAAAATAGAAAGCAGCAGAATTCCAAGGACTGAGCCACAGGGACACAAATATTAGCCTAAGGAAGCTGTGAGGCATGAAGCAATGTAGGACAAAACCCAGGAAAGTGTCCTGTCAAGAGAAAGAAAGTCAGGAGGAGGAAGCGAGTAACCAGATCACATGCTGCTGTGAGTCAAGTAAGATGAGCACTAAGTCCTCAGCAGCACATTTAGCAAAGAGAAAAGAGCAGCTATGATGAAGCAGTGGAAGTGAACACAGATTAGAACAGGTTCAGTGGGGAATTGAAGACAGCGAATGTAAACAACTATGAGGCAGGGCAAGCAGAGAAATATAGGTGGTGGGCGGGGGGTGAGTAGAGGCAGAAACAGGTGAGAAGGGTTTTTGTTCTAAGTTTTAAAAACTAACAGCACATCTGTGGGCTGGTGGAAATGATTCAGTATCAAGGGAAATTGAATAATTTAGGAGAGAAAGAAGAGAATTGCTGGGACTTGCCCTTGAATAGAAGAGCAAGGCTAAGATACGGAGTACAAATCCGAGGTGACAGATAGGAACACAGAGAGCTCCCCCAGTGATAGGAAAGAGGGTGCAGATGGGGGTGGGGACACGGATAGTGGGAGTGTTTGAAGATCTCTTGTGATTGTCAGTTTTCTCAGTGACATGGAAATCTTGGTCATCAGCTGAAAGTGAGGCTAGAACGGGAGGTAGTGGAGAGGAGTGTGAAATAGTTATCTAGGAGAAGGGGAGAGTGAATAATGAAAATACAGCAGCCTTCTTGGCAGAAATAAAGGCCCACTTGTGATCTGTTATGAATTTTAAGACAAGCTCACTCTCCATGGCTGTTTACACCCATGTTCCACCTCAAGAACACAGAGGGGGAGGCCGGGCACGGTGGCTTACACCTGTAATCCCAGCACTTTGGGAGGCCGAGGCGGGCAGATCACTTGAGATCAGGAGTTCAAAACCAGCCTGGTCAACATGGTGAAACCCCATCTCTACTAAAAATACAAAAATTAGCTGGGCGTGGTGGTGGACACCTGTAATCCCAGCTACTGGGGAGGCTAAGGCATGGGAATTGCTTGAACCTGGGAAGTAGAGGCTGCAGTGAGCTGAGATCACACCACTGCACACAGTGAGACTTTGCATAAAAAAAAAAAAAAGAAAAGAAAAGAAACCACAGTGGGGTTGTAGGCAAATAGTGGCCAAGTGAGTATCTTGAAGTGACAAAGGGATGAGAGCATTGATGGCATACTGCACGAATCATATATACAGTTAGACATTGGAATTTACACTTGAAAGTCTGAGAAACAAATTGGCAAATTCAATAGATTGTAGGTGCTGGTGAAGGATTATTGAATTCAATATCTTAGAGTGAATAGGAAAGACAGAAAAGGGTAAAGGAAAGGATAATTGGAACTAAGTTTATGGAGGAGTTGTAACTGATGATAAGGACAAGAGCTAAATCATGCTTCTCAAACTTTAGTGTGTATATAAACCCCCTGAAGTTCTTATTAGGATACATATTTTGATTCGGTAATAGGTGGGCAGAGCCTTAGATTCTATATGTCTATCAAGCTCCCAGTGATACTCATGCTATTGATTCAGGGATTGCATTTTTAAGGGCAATGATCTAGACTGGTATTTCTCAACCTTAACAGTAAATTACAACCCTCGGGGAACTTAAAACACACTGATGCTAGACCGGTGAATTGGAGTTTTTGTGGGTTGGATTTAGCTTCTCTGGGTTGAATTTAGAATTCATATATTATAAATGTTTTCCACATTATTCTACTGTAAAGTGGGGTTAGAAACCTTTGGCCTAGAATGTGTGACCTTAGAGGATAAGATCATTGCAGGATGGAAGGTCATGGAACTGAAGGGCCAAGATGTTGGAAGTGTCATCTTTGTGGTTATTAAACTCTTCAGAAATTATGCTTTAAATAAAGTGACTATAAGCCCAGAGGTCTGTAAATAACTGCAAAAAAAAAAAAAAAAAAAAAAAAAAGACTCAAAATTGGGTGATATAATCTGATGGCATGAGATTCAAGGCGAAGATGTTTAGAGAGAACAGTCTGAAAGACACAATCCTGAGCAAGGACAGCACTTACCCATCCCCAGACCCAGTGGCATGTTGGATTTGGGAAATCGAACATCCACCCCTTCAGAGGACTCCGGAAGAAACATTGGCATCAGAAAGGCCTAGACTTTAGTATGAGAAAAATGTAAAGGAAACAATCTAAAAAGAGACTGAAATGTTAGAAGATTTTCATGCTGTCTTCCAGGCAGTATGGAAGAGTGTCAGGACTTCTGGGGTTGGTTATGTGTAGCCCCTGGTATTCCAGCACAGGAGGTGAGGGGTGGCCTGCAGTCCTCACTGAGCCTGTCGAGGAGAGGAGACGATTGTCTCAGAGCAGAGTGCTGTGATATGGCTGGCAGCCCTGGGGTGTTGGGAACTGTGGGGTATTGTCAGAAGCTGGAGGAGTCCTGGGCCCGCCTCTTCATTCCCGCAGCTATTTTCTAGCTGTAGAACCCTTTGTTTCTTGAAACAAAGGTGTGAAAGCAAATCCAGTGTGGAAAACAGATAAAAGCAGAGTTTCTGTGATTCAAATGGGAGTTAGGGGAGGAGAGCAGTGCCCCCCACAGGGGCCATCAAACACGGCTGGGGCTTCTCAGCGGTCCTGAGGTTCAGGTCAGAGCCACTGCTCCAGGATAGGCAAGAAACACCCAAGGCAAATGCGTAATTATGTATAATCGAGTAAAGATCATATACCCGACAATCATGTCTCTTCAAATCTTTTGTCAACCATGCAGACTGAACACTTTCTTCCATGTAATAAACTCTTCATACAAACAAGTGATTTCTAATATCCCTTGGGACTTCTTTATGTCATTTATGATTAGGATAACATCATTTACATAGGAAGACCCATAGTTTTGAATAGCTATGGGTTCTCCAGAGGCAAACCATGAACCAAAGTTATGAATGTGAGTAGTCTTTTAAGAAAGCGCTTCCAGGAGAACCCTGTAAGTGGGCGAGCAAGCAGGGGAGAAAAGAAGCCTAGTACAGGTTGAGTGTTCCTTATACAGAATGTGTGAGACCAGAATTGTTTTGGACTTCAGGTTTTGGAGTATTGGCATATATATAATGAGGTATGTTGGGAATGGGACCCAAGTTCAAACATGAAATTCATTTGTTTCATATGCATGTTATGCACACAGCCTGAATGTAATTTTATATAACATTTTAAATAATTTTGTGCCTGAAACAAAGTTTGTGCACACTGAACCATCAGAAAGCAAAGGGATCACTATGACAATCTGTGGTTGTTTGGTGTCACCATCATTCCCTTGGGGATGCTGAATAAACTGTGTGTTACGCACCTGCATTTTGACTACAACCAGTCATGAGGTCGTGTGTGGGATTTTTCTACTTGTGGTGCCATGTTGGTGCTCAGAAAGTTTCAGATTTTGGAGTATTTCAATTCCAGATTTTTGGATTAGGTATGCTCCATTTATAATAGTGTCAGTTCAGGTCCAGTCGCAAGGATAGAGCTTCAGCCTCATCCCTCCAAGGGACTTCTGGAAAGTTACAGCTCAGATTCTGACCCAATGGGACAGAAGCCATATTTCTGCACCCATTAGTCAATGGCTAATGGGGAAGTTATAAAAAATCCTAGGCACATTCAGGCAAAATCAATCCATGAGCCTGAGGGCTGCTCTTCAGAGAAGAGGGCCAGGTATGAGTACTTGAAAGAGAAGCATACTGAGCACAAAAATTGTAGAAGGGATACAAGAACAACTGGGAGTAAGGGAGTCTGTCCATGCTTTGTGTGATAGGAGGCTTTCTTTAGAAGGACATAGATAACAACCGAGGTAAAGATTCCACTCAAAAACTATTAATTTCAACTTTTAATTATCATCAAAGAGATTTTTAACAGTATAAATTGTGCCACCTTCTCCCATGCACTTCCAGGAGGATCATATTTCCACACATAGGGTGAAACGTTGAGAAAATCCAGGTCAAGTTAATATGAGTACATATCTCAGAGATACCCAGGCATAGCCCTGACTGAATGTGCAGTCTGTATTTGAAAACAAAATACATATTTAAAACACCCACTGTTTTAAATAGATTCTATTCTTTTTCTCACTACCTTGAGTGCAAATATCAAGAATGTTTAGCTTTTTCAGCATTTACATCATTACAAATAGTTTATCTACTCTACAACCTCATACTTTTCTATATTTCAAGATTGTTGTTGATTTTTATTTTTCTCTATAAATGTTGGCTTCTCTTCTAAGGATTAGAGGAGCATTATTTGAGAGTCCCTGTCTTAAATGTAATTTAGAGTTGTGCAATGTCAAACCCACTGACAGATTTAGAGATTAATTTCTAGACCTCTTGTGGTGTTAGAGAAGCTCCTTAAGGTTTTGAAAATGGCAACAATATTGACTCCCTACCACTAAAGGTTACCTGTATCCACATTCACCCTAATGCAAAAGCAGAGTTTGAGTGTGGTAAATATCAACATTGTTTGTTGTTTTGCTTTATGGAAAAACCTGTGCATAGAAAAGGCAATTGCCAGAATAAGAAATAGTTTACCTCCAGAAGAACAGTTTATACAGGTATGTTTCCTCTCTTTATTCAGCAAATATAACATCACTATTACTAGATTAATATTATTCGCATAGAAAAAAATAGTTCAGTAGCTTTAAATGGTCATGTCTTAAGGTCAGGTTTCCCAAAAGCACCCCCTGAGCCAAAGATTTGAATGTTAGCATTATACAAAAGGAGGGATTTGAGTATGATTTGTAAGCTATTCGGATTGTATTAAGAATTGGTAGAAAAACTTAAAAAACTTGGCTTAGATACATCTCCAAACATGTCTTTTGCTACATTTTGAAGTCAGTGTATTTTCAGGGATATTTAATCCATATGTTTCAGTGAGGCTACACGTAAATCATCCAAATGTTATTTTATTACAGTTATGTGATGTCTAAAATGCCTTTTGTGCTTTTAAAAATAGTCTTTCTATTCTTTTCTGAAAAGCAGCAGGTAAGTTGCCAAGAGTAAACAAATCAAATAGCAAAAGGTTTGAGTTCAGTTTGAAACGCTTATCCTATTATTTTTGATTGGGTTCTGAACTTGGCAGCACACATTCCCCATTTCCCCATTTGTGCCTGCAGGGCAAAGTGAAAACAATTTGAACACTGTATTTCCCAATTGGTTCATTGACATTTGAGAATAATGTAGTACAGACAGAATCAGCATGTTTGGCAGGTGAGTGATACTTAACATGACCTTGGAAAGTTACTTCCCACCAGTTTGCAGAAGTTCATGGCCTGGAACAACATTGTACATATTATAAAACACAGGTATCGCTTCTTGGCCTTTTGGCTAAGATCGAGTGTACAAAATACGGGTTAGGACAGACAGCCATCAAGGAATCCATGCTGAGGATTTATCTATTTTTCTCATGTATCTTTAGGTGGAATGGTTGAAAAATGAAGACATAATTGATCCCGTTGAAGATCGGAATTTTTATATTACTATTGATCACAACCTCATCATAAAGCAGGCCCGCCTCTCTGATACTGCAAATTACACCTGTGTTGCCAAAAACATTGTTGCCAAGAGGAAAAGCACAACTGCCACTGTCATAGTCTATGGTGAGTGGCCCTTCAGGGTCTCAATCTAGTTCTTGTCTAACTAGTTTCTCATTGGCATCGGTATCTTAACTTTAAAATATCAAGCTAGAAGCCCTTTTTTTAAAATTTCATTTTATCTGAGACAGGGTCTTTCCCTGTCACCCAGGCTGGCATGCAATGGCATGACCATAGCTCATTGTAGCCTCAACCTCCTGGGCTCAAGGGATCCTCCCACCTCAGCCTCCTCTGGAGTAGCTGGTATTACAGGCATGCACCACCATGCCCGGTTCTAGAAGCCTCTTTTCAATCTCCATTGTGGCTTCTTTGCTGCTTTTCACAGGAGCGGTGAGGTTTAATTCCTTCCCCGGTACTGATATGAAAGGATAGGCTCGGACATTCTCAACCCTTTCTCAGCCAGTTTCCAGGAAAGTGAAGAAAGCCTTCCTGGGTGGCTGCTGTCCCCTCTTCTCTCCAGAACCTGTACCGCCAAGATCTACATTGAGTTCTGCAGATGAATGTGCTTCTATCAGCCTGCTGATGTTTCTGTGGACCTAACCTCAGTCTTATCGTTGCAAACCCTCAGAAAGCGGGAGCTGACCTGTTCCCAAAATACATTAGAGCAATTTTAGCTTCTTAGAACTCATTCTACTCGCTCCATCAGAGGTGTGCAGAGTGAAGATAAGGGCTGCCTTGTCTGGCCAAGTGGCCCTAATCCTAACAATGTGGTAAAATCCAACAAAGTGACTTCTTAGGAAGCTTCCTCCCATGCTCTGGTCCTTTCTAAGCCAGCTCATCTCTAAACCTATCAATCCTCTGGAAGTACTAAGCAATTTCATACCCCATTTTGATGTGGCACATATGCTTTTATCTCCCTGTGTGGTTTAGCACTCAGTTATTTTCCAGTCATTTCATGAGTAGTTTCATCTCCCCAGCTAAGGTTAAGCTCCTTGGTAGACTGAGAGACTGGTCTGTATATTTACATATTTCTTACAATGTTAGACATCTAATAGTTTCTCATATTATTGATGTTTTACTGTCTCAGAGGAAATTGAACAACGTGGGAAGTATTTTGAGGTTATGCCACCGCCAGAATGATATGCCCATGCCTCACCACCTCTTAGAACACAATGAAGATTTTCATCACTGTTTTAGTGTTAAACTCCATGGGCCTTGGTGTCTTACTGACTGAAGGAGGGACAGCCACTGGCAAGTATGTGGCTCATGGTACAGTCAGTCATGTGTCACTTAATGATGGGGACACATTCTGAGAATTGCATCGTTAGGTGATTTCATCGTTGTGAGAACATCATAGTGTATTCACACAAACCTAGACGGTGTAGCCTACTGCACACCTAGGATAGAGGGTTTAGCCTATTACTCCTAGGCTACAAACCTGCATACTGTGTTACTGTACAGAATACTGTAGGGAATTGTAACAAAATGGTATTTGTATATCTAAACATAGAAAAGGTACTGTAAAAATAAGATATCAAAGATTAAAAAAAAAAAAGGTACATCTGTATAGGGCACTTACTATGAATGAAGCTTGCAGCCCCGGAAGTTGCTCTGGGTGAGTCAATGAATGAATAGTGAGTGAATAGCAAGGCCGAGGACATTACTGTACACTGCTGTAGACTTTGTGAACACTACACTTAGGCTATAGCACATTTGTAGAAAAAGTAAAGTAATACCCCACAATGTTACAACAGCTATGAGGTTATTAGGTGATAGGAATTTCTCAGCTCTGTTATAACCTTATGGAACAAACCATTATTGTATATGAAGTCTGTCCTTGACCGAAATGTTACAGGGTACGTGATAGGACTGAAGGAATTAAGAATTTGTCACCCCAGAATATGCCACTTGGCATATTGACTGTTTTCTGCATTAAAGATCCTTGAGAAACAGCAGACTCAAGATCACTCTGATAAACCTTCTAACTCTTAAAAGCAGGAGAGGAGATTTTCAACTGAAAGATGGCTTCCCTATACTAGAAGGAAAGTAACATTCTTATCCTCAAGGACAGGAAGTTGAGACCAGGGGGAAGTTAAGATCCAGATAATTCTGTATTGATCTTATTAAAATAACTCTTAATCTTCTTTTAGCATTACCACATAATTTACTTTTTCACAACTTACTACTCTTTGTCCGATTCAATATATAAGCATTCAACTCTAACTGCATCTTTGGGTCTTCATTTTCTTAGGCCATGTTAAAGTTATATAAAATAAATTTACACGTTTTTCTCCCATGATTTGTGTTACACCAATTTAATTCTTAGGCCCCGTCAAAAAATCCTAAAAGAGTTGAAGTAAAATATTGCCTACCCCACAGTACCATTCAGATGGATGTGTGTTTATGAGAAGAGAAACCACTATGCTGTTTCAAAGGATGAATGTAGTACTGCTATAAAAATGTCATTTTAATTACAGGAAAGATGCATAAAATTTTTTTGATCCTCTGATTACTCTGAGGTTTAATTTCCTAGTCCAGATAATGGCTGTGTTGAATTGTATGCAATTGCCTTTCTTAAATCACAATAAAATGTTTTCTTCTTCTTATCTCTTTTTAAACTGCCTGAAAGACTTGATTAACAACATTTGAAATGCAAAAAAGAAATGGGGCACAATCACAGCATGTGCCAGTCATAAATAACTAATGAAGGCAGACTATATATAGTTGTATTATATAGATGTTTAATGTACATGCAAATCTGCAAATCTCTTCCTATGTATGTTATGCTTTCAATATCCATAAATACAATGAATATGTTGTCCTTAGGAAGGATCAAACACAAGTAACTTAGTATTTAGGATTAAGGAAACGGATTTGGACTAGGGTCAGGAATATCGGGTCATAGGAGTATTTCTGTCACTAACTTATCTTCAGAGGGTCTTTTAACCAGGATTCTCTGAGCCCTTGCCTCCTTCTCTGTAAATGAAGGGATCTTCAAAGACTTTTTCATCTCTGAAAGTTTCTGATTATTCATTTCTCATTAAAATCTCCAACAGAACAGTACATGTATCCTAAACCCCAAATATCAGCTTGCCAGTATGCTAGTAAGCAGTTTATACAGACAATTCCATGGCAGGGAATTTTGTAAACTTGAGCAGGTTAAGTTGCTTTTTGGAACACTAACTGAAACCCTACCTATCCACCATCTGCTTGTCCTTTACATAACCTCCTAAAATAACTTGTCCAAGCCTCATAGGTTGAACTCACCAGAACTCCACAGAAAACATATATATCTAACCAGTATTTCATATTTAATGACTGTTTTATATATTTTTTGTTAATGCAATTTTTAGATTGCAAATATGCATCCATTAGAGAAAATTTGGAAAACAGAAAAGGTCAAAGAAGAAAATGCCTATACCTATAATTCTGTCACCCAGAGATAGCATTTAAACAAAAATTATATGTATACTACTTGAATTGTCTTTCTTTTTTTTGAGACACAGTTTCACTCTGTCGCCCAGGCTGGGGTGCAGTGGTGCAATTTTGGCTCCTGCAACCTCTGTCTCCTGAGTTCAAATGATCCTCCCTCCTCAGCCTCCCAAGTACCTGGGACTACAGGCATGTGCCACTGCACCTGGCTAATTTTTGCATTTTTTGTAGAGCTGAAGTCTACTGTATTTCCCCAAGCTAGTCTCAAACTCCTAGACTCAAGCGATCTGCCCGTCTTGGTGTCCCAAAGTACTGGGATTGTAGGCATGAGCCACTGCACCTGGCATATGCTACTAGTACTTTATATGTATACATAAGGTTTAAAAATAAGCATTATACATTGTTATATATCTTTTATAATTTAAAATGTATAAATATAATAAGTGTTGTATACATATTATATAAAAATTATATACATATACATGATTATGCATAATGTATCCATAAACATTACTTTTATTTAAAACATACTGAAACATTCATGTATTATTTATTTATTTGGAGACAGGGTCTCACTCTGTTGTCCAGGCTGGAGTGTAGTGATGTGATCATAGCACACATGAACATTACAGTTGTTTCCAATTATTCCTCTTTATATGAAATAAAGTTGCTATAAAAAATATGTTTCTGTCTGTAAATATAGCATTCATCATTATTCCCTGTTGGATAGGTTTCTAGAAAACAAAACGTTGGGCAAATGCTGTGCACATATAAGCTTTGTGTTACTTGAATGGCTAATACACTTCTTTAGTATCAGGAAGCAGATGCATATACTAGTTGTGTTATATTTTAACTACAAGGAAATAATTTTTGTTAGAAATTGTTTAATTACAATATTGTATAGACTCACATTATTGAAGTATTAAAAATATATATCAAAGTATTTTCTAAAGAGAGATCTGCAGAATTGAAGAGTGTGCTGTGTTAGGGTGTAGGTTTTGCAATCACATATGCTGACAGCTCCATCAGACGTCATAATTGGCCTTTATACACAAAATAAGTGCTAATTTCAATATTAACTAATCGCCAAGTAACTCCAATAGCCAGTCAATTTGTTTATAACCCCAGTACTATAAGATTTTATTTTTTAGCCGGGCTCACTGGTTTGTACAAGTGAATAAAAATCCTTAAAAAATTGTAAAGTTTACACATGCTTAAAAAATCAATCATCTTTTTTTTAAGGCTAAATTATTTTATTCTGTTCCCATGCTATAGATTCACTTGCAGGCTTGTCACAGAGATGTAAACATTTATTATTTGAGATGAGCTGTCAAAAGTAATTTTGGAGCTTGACTAGGTAAGGCGATATGTATATTTTTTAAGAACACTGACCAAGTAAAAGAGAACCCATACAGTCCTATTTATTTTTCTGAGTAGGTGAGTAAATCTTTGCAAACATTTTTTTTCTCTGTCTATACACTAAAACTTTGGATAAAATGAGGTCCATGGTCTCTTCTGGCTTTGAAATTTTGGATTTTTATAAATGGTCACTTGGAAAATAACTTTTGTTTACATATTGTGTCTGTTTTGTGTGTCTATGTGTGTTGTGCATGCACACATGTTTAATCCACTTTTTACTGTTTGCCTCCTTTCAGTCAATGGCGGCTGGTCCACCTGGACAGAGTGGTCTGTGTGTAATAGCCGCTGTGGACGAGGGTATCAGAAACGTACAAGGACTTGTACCAACCCGGCACCACTCAATGGGGGTGCCTTCTGTGAAGGGCAGAGTGTGCAGAAAATAGCCTGTACTACGTTGTGCCCAGGTAAATAAACCAGTCCTCTCAATCCAAATATCTCCCATTATTCAAGAAATATGCTTTTAGAGAATAGATATAGAAACTTTATTCTTGATCTGAATGTGTGATAAACATTATTTAAATCCATCCTACTCACTGTTTGCATTACTGGGATATCAAGTGTTTTCCTCCAAAAGAATACTTAACTCTGTTACCAAAACATGCCAAATTGTATAAAACAGGAGATTAAACACTACTGGATGTAATCCCTTTATATTATTCAACACAACTGCTGGGACCAAGATTGCAGATTTTATAATTCAAGAGATTTGAATGGCACTGAAAGCCACACATTTTAGGAATAACAATCTTTGATCTTCAGAAAACCACAGAAATTAATTGAACTGAAATTTAGAAAATGTTTTAGATGGAAATATTTTACATTTGGTGTCATTTTCTGGTCAAGGGCAAATATAACATTTGAAATGAATTATAAGGAAGGCAAAGTTTTTTGGCACATGGAATAATGGATTCTGAAACTACAACGCAGTCAGTTCTTTGTTATCTGTAAATGTTGGTCATCTATTTTTTTGAGTGGTACCTACAGCAAGATTGCATCTCTCCACCTCTTAGCATCTTTCTGTACTATCTCATCTTGCTACCAGCTCTTATCCCTAGGTAAATCGAAGATAATATTTGCCAAAAGTAAAAACAAAACCCTTTAAAATGCCTCGTTATATAATATATTCTAAAGCTAGGCTAAAATTATTTTGAAATAATCCATAAATTTACTGCACTCATTAGAGTAGCTATTGTGTTTTCAGTTTTATTGTTCAGATACACAGCCTCCTTCTCCCTTTTGCCTAATTTTGTCGTGTTTATCCTTTAATCTTTATCTTTTAACCTTTCTCAGAGATGGGGCGGAGAAATGAACTGGAGAGATATACATAATCTACACTTTACATTCCCAAATGTTGATTTCCAAATATCAAAACTGTCTTCCACAGTGAACCCTTTGAGAGCTTTTATTTATGAAATAAATTTTGATGCTTAGCTAGGCTTAAAATTTCAGATTTTATTTTATAGGTGCTGACTCCCACAATTAAAAAAGCATTGATCAATTTGAGTTGAAATAGAAATGCATGTGTCAGTGTTTTGGTAAACTGGATTGGTGCAGGTCAAAGCAAATGTTTTTACTCTAAGTAGTTGGGACTTGCGTATATAGCCAGTTCTGTATGACTGAAATATTAACGCTGTTCTCATTTTTCATGTGGGTATCTTTATAACCATATCCACATTATACATGATATATTTATATAGTAATTTGAATAGGAAATCATGTAGATTTCTCAAACTACATAGACTATTAAAATTGATATAATTATTATCAATATATAGATATAAAAGGTTAAGATGTTCAGTAAATAATGTTTAGCATTGTTTTACATTGAATCCTTGATCATCATAATTATGTATTTCAGGGAAAATTAATATTTTAAAACTCTTATTTCAACATTTTTATCCTATTTTTGTGAGAAACTTAAGCTGCATTTTAAAGTATGACTGAAATTTATCTTTTTTCAAACTGAGATTTAAGTTGTGTACTTTTAAAATAGAGATATCTGAGTTATCTTTGAAGTTGCTGACAAGCCAGCCACCAAAATTAGGAAGAAAGTCAGTCAGTTCTAAATAACTGAATCACAACAAATATTAGGGCCTTACCTAAATTTTTTAAATAAAAATAGAAACAGAAACATCATCAAATAGTGGAATTATCAAACAATAAATGAAAAATAAGTCTTTTCATGAAAATATTACAGAAGGTTTCAGCAGAATCAAGCAGACCAAATGAAAAAAGTAAAATAAAAAGACAATATAAAATTTAGATGAGAGAGAAGAGATAAATAGATGTATACCAACTGGATGAATGAATGGAAGGTTGGATAGATTTCTTCTCCACTGTACCAACCTCTTCTCTGAATTCCCACACGAGCTTACTTTCACTGTCCACATGGCCCTAGGAATGAAGGAATCTTGGATCCAAAGACAGACCTAATTTTCAATACAAAACCCAGAAGCTCCCCGATTAATAGGAAAAGGGAAACCATCATGGCCTACTTTTACATAGCTCCTGGTGACAACTTTGGATTTTGTGTGTCTCAGTCAGCCTCCCTTGACTTGGTCAGTGAGAAAACACTCACACACTCTATAGGAAAAGCTCACTGAACCCAAATGATGTAGAACATGCAATGCCCAGCAATTGAAATGAATACAGTGCTTCTCAGTAGGGCATGCTTTTTCTTGTTTTGTTTTGTTTTGTTGTATTATACTTGAGCTCTGCTCCATGCCTTAAGCAGCTGCCTCTCCCTCTGACTTGCTGCTGCATTTTTTCCATGGCAGTGGACGGCAGGTGGACGTCATGGAGCAAGTGGTCTACTTGTGGAACTGAGTGCACCCACTGGCGCAGGAGGGAGTGCACGGCGCCAGCCCCCAAGAATGGAGGCAAGGACTGCGACGGCCTCGTCTTGCAATCCAAGAACTGCACTGATGGGCTTTGCATGCAGAGTAAGTCAATTTAAGCAAACTGCAGACATTGAGGGGGCTGGAGATTGAACCATTTGGATTTTTTTAAGGAAACATTAGAAATAAAGAATTCTTTGAACAACAATAAAATGCAATAATATAGCAATATTCTAGCTCGCTCTCAAAATTGGAAAAAGCTAATTTTCCAGGAACCAGAATAAATAGTAACTATGTCCAGCTAACAAATGGCATGCAGTATTGCTTTTTCATGAGCAAGGGGTGATTCAATCACTTATATGGAAGGGAACCGTTACTTGGTTTTATCAGAAAGCACAAAAGGGCACTCTAAACTCCTCACAGAGTCAAAACAAGACTTCTAAAATGTAAGCTGTTTATTCTTAATTCATGGCAGGTACCTAACCAAAATATCCATGGAGTGTAAAATATACGTAAAGATGAAAAATATTTCTGTAGGTAGATTTACCGACTTAGAACAAATGTTTAGTGAGAACATCTCCACAACCTCTTGAAAATTCTGGGTTTGTATTAGAAATTATAATGTGGATATTATTTAGTTTATTTAAAGGAAATAAATATTAATAAAGCATACATTTTTTAAATGAGTGCCAAAGATTGGCTCAGGAATGTAATGTGTGCTATAAGCTACATACATATTCTCCATTTTTTTCATGTCTTTGTTCCTTAGATTTTCTTAATTAAATGGTAGTTTGATTTCATACTTGCAAACTCTCACCCCTTTATTGAGGAGTCCTCAGATGTACACAGTTTACTATCTCTTTTCATGATCATAAATTGACGTATTAAGAATTATTCTGAAATCATACCTATTCAGATTAATGGATCAAATGATGTGCTGTCTTTGGATGTGAACTAACGGTGGTCTAGTGTTGACATTTCTCATAATACATTACACATTGCTAGCAGAATGCAAGCAGCTGAAGGTATTTGTGCAAAGGTATTTGTATTTGTCATTTAAGAATAAAATATTTTGTTTTTACCACACTTAGGAAATTCTGTTTACTTTTCAGTCTATACACACAGGAACCTTTAGAAAGATATCTTACTTAAAATACAAATAAATAATTATGTTGTTCACACAGAATAAAAATCCAGTAGGCCTCTTATTTTTATGTTCAGGGTACATTTGCATTCCTCGAGAACGGGCTGCTGCTGAGTGTGTAAAGCACAGCTTCTGGTAATGATGTGGGGCCTGCCACTGTGAACTTCACAAGTTTGTACCAGAAATGCATTAATGAAAATTGGTTTTGCTAACCATTTATCCAGAGGTACAGAGTTTGTTTGGGTTGAGGATTAAAATAACAACATACCACATACAAGTTAGTCTTTTTAACATTTTCATCACTTAGTGTTTTTCCTTTACTGTAGAACCAACTGATTCATATGATTGCAAAGTAGAAATAGTTGGACTTTTTCTCTCTTTCTGTCTTTCACATTCTTTCTCTCTCAATATACTATTTCAATATTGGGTGATTTAATACCTACTACTTCTATTGTGCATATTTACAAATCCTCAGAACAACCTCTTTAACAAGGAATACAATGCCACAAGACAGAACCTTTTATTAGTCATAGAAAATGTCACATTTTAAATTATGACAAATACAAACATGATATATTCAAACTAAGACTTTCATGACATAGCAACCCCTTAGCTTCTAGATCATTTCTTAAGCATTCATAGAATTTTTTCCTTATGATTGGATATTTGCCAGTAATGATGGCCTGAAGTGTGTGTGTATAGACAAGGAAGAGGAATGAGGCTACGGGAGGGGTATTTTTAGTTGTTTGTTTGTTTCTGTTTATTTTTTTATCACGTCTCCTGTTCGATGGAAACATTTTGCTGTTTGGGTTAAAATCATTCCATTTAAAGCTATTTGTTTCTGCAGCTCTGATTTGCTATAGTGACAATCCCTACTAGGTTAATAAACTCTTTCATCTGCCCTCCTGTATCCACTCCAGTCAAACAAAGAATTGTAGTCTACATCACTATTGATTTCCTCAGTGATAAAACCACAGATATTCTGCACTGTGCAACTGTAGTATTTTACAGTGAAAGCTATAGTTTCTGCTTACCAGTTAGCCTGGTGTTTCTGGAACAGTATACTGCCAAAGTCTTGCAAAGAAATAATATTGTTTGGCCATTATTTTGGAAAACAAAGGCTTCTAACAGTGATACTGCAAAGTTTGCAAAAGGGACAAGGTCAGTATTAAGGAAAAGATTGGGGGTAGAAAAGATAGCCAGAAAGTGGCAATCAGCAATTAGGAGTTATCATTTAATATTTATTTCCTTTGGGAGAATTAGTGTCTGGAATGCATTAATAAATAGTCTTTCAATGATATCACAATGTTATCTCAAAATAAAGCTAGTCTACTTTCAGTGAACCAGGTAAGAACTACATCCTCTGAATCTATTCAAAATTGTATACAAATAATTCTGACATAAATGTAGGTGTACTGCTAGATAGGAGAAATTCAGAGTTCATAATGGATGTGAGTAGGATTCAGAGTTACCTAGATAATGTAGTATAGTATTTCTTCAAAAGCTAACTTGGTACTTAAGAGGAACACAATGTGAAATATACAGAAAATATTACTGTTGATGTTTATTTGTTAATTTGTTCAAAACAAATTCAGATACATTTCTTTGTTAAGCACTTAATACAAATACCTTTAAAAGTATATTAAAATGTTGGATAAAATATTGCAAACTTAGTATGAGACATACATGTGCATGCAGAAAGAGAGAGAGAGAGAAGAAAAGAGGTCCAAAAGAAAGAAGATAGAGAAATCCTCAAATGCCAGAAATGAAGCTGCAACTCCAAGCTTGAGAGGTAACTTTGTGAATTGACACCAAAATAACCAGGAAGGGGGAACTGGATATGGACATGGGTCCCAGGGACTGGAAATTAGGGTTTCAGTTTTGGCACAGAGGCAGAAGCCCTGGCTTTGTAAGACCTAGACTTGGAAGTAAGAACCCTAAAGAAAGCTGAAACTCACAAATGCCTGACCTATACCATAAGAAACAACTAGAACATTTTTGCCCACCAGCCAAGGGAAGACATAGAAAAACATGGTAGGAAAAAGGAAGTGAAGACTTCATTTAAATAAAATCTATAGTAAAACCATAACTTCACCCCAGCTCTGGTATGGAATCTAAGATACGTTGCTAGAAGCAAAACACAAAATATGTATAATTAAGCTTCTAGGACACCAGCAGAGCAAACAGCAAGCTACTCTCTAGGTTTCCTTCCATAATGTAAGTTCATTAGTCTATGACAAACATAGGCCACAGCTGTCAATAAGCTTACAATACAAAGTTTCCAATCAGTCAAGAAAATTGTCTACTGTAAGGAAGAGTCAGCAATAATAAATGAGTTAGCATTTTACTAACATGAACTCACAGAGCAATCTGAAAAAAACTGTAGAGTAAATGTAAAAAGACAAACCATATTTTTAAAAGGAATATAAGCACAAATGAAATAACAGTTTGTTAAAAAGACAGATTTGGAGAAAAAACAAATGGAATGTCTAGCGAGGAAGGCATAATGATTGAAATTTAAAACTCATTGGAAGATGAAAAATCAGATCAGATACAGCTTCAGATAAAGCTGAAGAGAACATTTGTAAACTGGAATGTAGATCTTATGAAACTTCCCAAAATACAGGGAAGTTTTGTGAATACATAAGTGAATATGTAAAAGGGAGAATAAAACTCATGGAGGATAGAATGAGAAAATCCAACATTTACTGCATAAAAGAGCAAAATCTAAAAGATTTTCAGGTAATCAAGATGGAGAGGATTTATTACTCATAAACCTTACTGAGTAAACTACTGAAAATGAAAAATAACAATTGGTTCCTTAAAATAAGATGAGACCAATTGAGGAGCAGTTGAAAATAAGATAGAGCGAAATGGTAGACAACATTAACATGGAATATGGGAAGGTGTAAACTAAGTTAAAAATTTCCATTTTCCATATATTGCTCAAGAAAAGAATAGTAACAGTATTTACATTAGACTTCACTGATGCCACTGTTGAAGTTAAAATGTTAAGACTTGAGTACACACATAAAAATTGAATGCATAAATTCAAAATAAAAATTTTAAGGGTAGGAAATTGGCAAAAGGAAAACTAGTAAATGAATACAATAAGTGAGATGGTGGAAATAAAGCTGCATATATCAGGGATCATAATGTAAATGAATTAAACCCACCTGTAAAAGGAAATCCAAAATTATCGGAAAAAACTCAGTTTTATTCTGTTTATGAGTCACATACTTAAATCATAATTATAGGAAAAGATTGAAAGTTAAGAAATGGAACTTACAGTATTGTTCAGTATGTATGTATGTATGTATGTATATATTTAGAGACGGAGTCTTGCTCTGTTGCCAGGCTGGAGTGCAGTGGCGTGATTTTGGCTCACTGCAACCTCCGACTCCCTGGTTCAAGCGATTCTCCTGCTTCAGCCTCCTGAGTAGCTGGGATTACAGGCACATGCCACCACACCCAGCTAATTTTTTATTTTTAGTAGAGACAGGGTTTTACCATGTTGGCCAGGATGGTCTAGATCTCCTGACCTAGTGATCCGCCCATCTCGGCCTCCCAAAGCTGGGATTACAGGCGTGAGCCACTGCGCCCGGTCTGTTCAGTATTTATTTTAACATGTCCAATTAATGGCTTTTACTATCTGATTGGGCTATTCTTTATTCAATTCCATTTCCCATTATGCCTAAGTAATATATATTAGAGATCATTTTTGACTCATAGTTTGGATATAGAGTTTTTTTTATCATGGGCTTTATAGTTTTTAGAATGTTTAAGTTCAACTGAAAAATTAATCATCAGTTTTCTAAATTGTTTACCAGTTTGATAGTGTTCAGATAAGACATGTTAGAAATCTATTTCTTTCCTCAAATTCAACACCAAGTGAAATTTTTCATAAAAAGACTTTGAAGGTTACTTATAAAATTAATGAATACTTTAAAAATATAACAATGCTAAATGTCAAGCAAATATGTAGTCAAGTGGAAACTTTTGTACCTTGCTAATGGGAATAAAAATTTTTATGGGGAAGCAATTTTACAGTATAAGTCAAGAGTTTTAAAGTTATCATACCCTTTGACCCAATAATTCTACTTGAATGAATAAGTTTTAAGTAATTAGTATGAATATCTAAAAATATATACAGTCAGCCCTCTGTATCAGTGAGTTACACATCTGTGGATTCAACTAAGAACAGGTCAAAAATATTTTTAAAAACAATAAAAAATAATACAACAATTAAAAATAAAACAAATTTTAAAATACAGTATAACAACTTATTTAACATTTAAATTGTATTAGGTATTATAACCAATCTAGAGATGGTTTAAAGTATACGTGAGGATGTGCATAGATTACATGCAAATACTATGCCGTTTTATATAAGGGACTTGAGCAATCTCAGATTTTGGTGTTGGTGGCGGGGGGTGGTTCTGGAATCAATCCTTCTTGGATACTGAGAAACAGCTGTATGCCACATATGTCTATATTCTTTGTTATTATTGTAAAAAATGCAAAACCCAAAAGTCTAATATTAGGATGATGGTTAAGTAATACATAGTACTTCCATTAAATGGAACATCATATAGCCGCTAAAATATTCATAAGGTTTAACATGGAAAAGCAGAATATGGATTTATATATGCATTTAGTGATAAGTGTGTAAAGGTATGCTTAGTAAAAGATGAATGAAATTTATGAATTTTCTGGGCTAATGAGATTACAAGTATTTTTTTCTTTTTCTATATGCTTTCTATTCTATACATTATTTATGCTTAGTATTCCATTATGTTTATAATAATAAATGACATTTTTAAAAAAGAACAGTTGAGGATAGGCCACAGCATTGTCTTGGAAGCATGGCTCCCTGGATTTAAGAAGTAGCAATGTCACTGACTTTGGTCACATTGATTCAAATTAGATTACCAAAAAAGTATTTGCATAAAATACTTGTATAAAACCCTAGTTGTACAAAACCCTAGGGTGCAAGAATTACTTATAGCCAGTAAACCAAGTATTTTGAAGATGTGGGGATTTGGAACTGATTTATAGTTTTGCAATATTTCCCATTTGTCTATTTTATATATATATATATATCTGGCCTTGCAATCATAATTTAAATTCTTAGTCTGTGTGATAAGTTGGATTCATTATGTGATACTGTGTAATCTCATTTGTGAAATATGATCATGGTCTGTAAACAATTTCAGAAGCTCTATTAAATTTTTATACCACTCATACACAGTAGTTCATATTGTAAGTACTGTATAACACATATATATATTACACTGGATACAATCTCACTGGTCTGAAAAAGTAGTTCCTACACTGGACACATTTTGGTACCTTCAAATTAAGGCCTTTAGAAAATTGATGTTATTTCACCAGAATGCGTTACTAAAGAGTAATTAGAAGCTATCAGAATCACTTAAGGTCCCACAAATAACTTGGACATTTTGGATTTATAAGCACATAGTTAATTTTTTTCCAAACAACATTTTAAAAAGTGGAGTTCTTTGGTATACTAAATGACATGGATTGCATTGAATAAGAAAGGTAAGTGATGTGGCGTGTTTGTCACTATTTTGTGCGTGTGTGTGTGTGTGTGTGTTTCAGTAAAACTTTATTTACAGAAATGAGTAGCAGGACCAATTTAGCCTGAGGGCCAGAGCTTGCCAACCCCTGTTCCAGGCTGTCACATCTCGAGGATATAGCTATTGTATTACGTTAATTTACTGAACTTAACAGGTTTATCGCCTAATTTTTAACCTATATGCCATACATTGACATATATTCATAGGAGGTGAAGGGTATTTATCAAAGATCCTATTATCTTTGCTTTTTTTTTCATTTAGTTCTTATTTTTAGATCTGTAATGGGTACAGGTGCAGAGTTCTCACATGCATGTATGTGTAGTGATGAAGTCTGGGCTTTCAATGTATCCAGCATCTGAATAGTGAACTGCGCTCAACACCCTTTTTTTTAAATTATATTTTAAGTTCTAGGGTACATGTGCACAACATACAGGTTTGTTACATATGTATACATGTGCCATGTTGGTGTGCTGCACCCATTAACTCGTCATTTACTTTAGGTATATCTCCTAATGCTATCCCTCTCCCTACCCCCACCCCATGATAGGCTCTGGTGTGTGATGTTCGCCACCCTGTGTCCAAGTGTTCTCATTGTTCAGTTCCCACCTATGAGTGAGAACATGCAGTGTTTAGGTTTTTTTCCTTGCGATAGTTTGCTGAGAATGATGGTTTCCAGCTTCATCCATGTCCCTATAAAGGACATGAACTCATCCTTTTTTATGGCTGCATAGTATTCCATGGTGTGTATGTGCCACATTTTCTTAATCCAGTCTATCATTGATGGACATTTGGATTGGTTCCAAGTCCTTGCTATTGTGAATAGTGCCTCAATAAACATACTTGTGCATGTGTCTTTAGAGGAGCATGATTTATAATCCTTTGGGGATATACCCAGTAATGAGATGGCTGAGTCAAATGGTATTTCTAGTTCTAGATCCTTGAGGAATTGCCACACTGTCTTTCACAATGGTTGGACTACTTTACAGTCCCACCAACAGTGTAAAAGTGTTCTTATTTCTCCACATCCTCTCCAGCACCTGTTGCTTCCTGACTTTTTAATGATCACCATTCTAACTGGTGTGAGATGGTGTCTCATTGTGGTTTTGATTTGCATTTCTCTGATGACCAGTGATGATGAGCATTTTTTCATGTGTCTGTTGGCTGCATAAATGTCTTCTTTTGAGAAGTGTCTGTTCATATCCTTCACCCACTTTTTGATGGGGTTGTTTGTTTTTATCTTGTAAATTTGTTTGAGTTATTTGTAGATTCTGGACATTAGCCCTTTGTCAGATGAGTAGATTGCAAAAATTTTCTCCCATTCTGCAAGTTGCCTGTTCACTCTGATGGTAGTTTCTTTTGCTGTGCAGAAGCTCCTTAGTTTAATGAGATCCCATTTGTCAATTTTGGCTTTTGTTGCCATTGCTTTTGGTGTTTATGAAGTCCTTGCCCATGCCTATGTCCTGAATGGTATTGCCTAGGTTTTCTTCTAGGGTTTTTATGGTTTCCGTCTAACATTTAAGTCTTTAATCCATCTTGAATTAATTTTTGTATAAGGTATAAGGAAGGGATCCAGTTTCAGCTTTCTACATATGGCTAGCCAGTTTTCCCAGCACCATTTATTAAATAGGGAATCCTTTCCCCAGTTCTTGTTTTTGTCAGGTTTGTCAAAGATCAGTTGTTTGTAGATGTGTGGTATTATTTCTAAGGGCACTGTTCTGTTTCATTGGTCTATATCTCTGTTTTGTTACCAGTACCATTCTGTTTTGGTTACTATAGCCTTGTAGTATAGTTTGAAGTCAGGTAGCGTGATGCCTCCAGCATTGTTCTTTTGACTTAGGATTGTCTTGGCAATGCAGGCTCTTTTTTGGATCCATATGAACTTTAAAGTCGTCTTTTCCAATTCTGTGAAGAAAGTCATTGGAAGCTTGATGGGGATGTCATTGAATCTGTAAATTACCTTGGACAGTATGGCCATTTTCATGATCTTGATTCTTCCTATCCGTGAGCATGGAATGTGCTTCCATTTGTTTGTGTCCTCTTTTATTTCGTGGAGCAGTGGTTTGTAGTTCTCCTTGAAGAGGTCCTTCACATCCCTTGTAAGTTGGATTCCTAAGTATTTTATTCTTTTTGAAGCAATTGTGAATGGGAGTTCACTCATGATTTGGCTCACTGTTTGTCTGTTATTGGTGTATAAGAATGCTTGTGATTTATGCACATTGATTTTGTGTCCTGAGACTTGGCTGAAATTGCTTATCACCAATCCCACAGAAATACAAACTACCATCAGAGAATACTATAAACACCTCTACACAAATAAACTAGAAAATCTAGAAGAAATTGATAAATTCCTGGACACATACACCTTCCCAAGACTAAACCAGGAAGAAGCTGAATCCCTGAATAGACCAATAAGTCAGGCTCGGAAATTGAGACAATAATTAATAGCCTACCAACCAAAAAAACTCCAGGACCAGATGGATTCACAGCTGAATTCTACCAGAGTACAAGGAGGAGCTGGTACCATTCCTTCTGAAACTATTTCAATCAATAGGAAAAGAGAGAATGTTCCCTAACTCATTTTATGAGGTCAGCATCATCCTGATACCAAAGCCTGGCAGAGACACAACAAAAAAAGAGAATTTTAGACTAATATCCCTGATGAACATTGATGGAAACATCCTCAATAAAATACTGACAAATCGAATCCAGCAGCACATCAAAAAGCTTATCCACCATGATCAAGTGGGCTTCATCCCTGGGATGCAAGGCTGGTTCAACATATGCAAACCAATAAACGTAATCCAGCATATAAACAGAACCAAAGACAAAAACCATATGATTATCTCAATAGATGCAGAAAAGGCCTTTGACAAAATTCAGCCCTTCATCCTAAAAACTCTCAATAAATTAGGTATTGATGGGATGTATCTCAAAATCATAAGAGCTATTTATGACAAACCCACAGCCAATATCATACTGAATGCGCAAAAACTGGAAGCATTCCCTTTGAAAACTGGCACAAGACAGGGATACCCTCTCTCACCACTCCTATTCAACATAGTGTTGGAAGTTCTGGCCAGGGCAATCAGGCAGGAGAAAGAAATAAAGAGTATTCAATCAGGAAAAGAAGTCAAATTGTCCCTGTTTACAGATGACATGATTGAATATTTAGAAAACCCCATCGTCTCAGCCCAAAATCTCCTTAAGCTGATAAGTGTTTGTCACTATTGAAAATAATTGAAAACATATGTCTGATCTAAAAAAACTTAGCATTAATAACAAATACCAGTTTTTACTTAATAATACTACAGAATCAGTATTGGAAGACCAATTGTACTGTGTACACATTAAAATATTCAGGTTTCTTTATATCATCCCTAAACTGATGTGAAAACAGCCACCCTCCACATTTCACAATATATTTTTGAAATAGGCTTTACATTAAATGGTTATGACGAGAGAGAGACACAAAGAACAGGACACACAGAAAGATACAGAAGAAGCAGAAAGCACTTAAGAAAACTCAAAAAATGCTAAGACAATAAGCATATTTACCTTTTAAGTTGAAATACAATTGTATTACTAAGACCTGATAACTTTTAACTTTTATAATCTTTTGTTTTTGTTTTTGTTTTGTTTTTTGTTTTTTGATTTTTTTTTAATGTGACAGAGTCTCACTCTGTTGCCCAGGCTAGAGTACATTGGTGCGATTCTGGCTCACTGCAACCTCTACCTCCCGGGTTTAAGCAATTCTCCTGCCTCAGCCTCCCGAGTAGCTGGGATTACAAGCATCTACCACCCTGCCCAGCTAATTTTTGTATTTTTAGTAGAGATGGGGTTTCACCATGTTGGCCAGGCTGGTCTCGAACTCCTGACCTCAAGTGATCTGCCCACCTCAGCCTCCCAAAGTGCTGAGATTACAGGCCTAAGCCACCACAGTGGGCCTAACTTTTATAATCTTTATAATGAATTTTTAGTAAGATTTATTTGTCATGGATGGCATATAAAATGAATAGTTTAATCACTGCTAACTTCTTCCTTTTGAAAATAGCAATTCAAATACTATATATGGCCTGGTCCAGAAATGCAGATTTATATATATATATATTTATCAATACACTAGATTGGATTATTAAGTTACTGCAACTATTCCTATTGATTTTAGTTTTATTCCCATTGTAAGTTTGGAGTTTCTCATAGGGATTTGTAACAGTTCAAATCTGAACTTAGAATTACTCCTTGCTGAAGACGGTTCATGCCATAGTAGACAAATTTAAAATTGCAATTTACTAACAAGAACTGCCTAGAATTGTGTCTGCATCAGTGAACTTCCTGACTTTGGGAAATTAAAATGTTAGGCATTCTGCAAAGTTAGCACTTTCAACTCATTAAAAAATTTACACGTCACACAGCTCTTCTATTAATTCTCAGAAGTACAGAGGAAGTGGCAGAGCTCTCCATGGCTAAATTGTGGTGTGGACACACTGCATACCAGGGCCCCCAGAAGCCCAGGTGGATTTAATGTGGGGAAGTAATTTACCTTACAACTACTCATTTCTTGACTTTAGAATGATATGTTTATAACCGCCTGTGGTAGGCATTTGAGAAGGTGCTAGTCATTTCCCAGTGAAATTCTTGTCAACACAGCAGTTTGATAGGAAAGCATAATTGTGAGTGGTAGACAGTAAGAGCTTTTATCTATAGTTGGAAGAAGTTGATGTCATAGCTGTGTTTGTGTAGTTCTTGATATGTGTAGCGTCCCAGCTGGCAAATAAATATTCTGTACGTGGCCTGCCTGCCCTGTACAATGCTACACAGTGTCCGGTATAATAAGTGTGGTTTGCTTTTGCTTTTTTCCTTTCTGGTAAAACATTTTCCTGGTTTTGAAAGCAGGGATGTGGTTAGAAACTTTAGCCCACAGAAGCCTAATGAACACCTATGGAGCACCACACAGGTTAGAAAACAAATGCAAGGTCTTTAGATTCTAGGTGGAAAGGGAACTCTGAGGGGATCAAGAAAGGTGCCACCATGCCAGCAACTACAGCAAAGCATGGGCTCCTTCGAGATCACGGGGGTGCAGGTCCAGGGCTGCAAGCTCAATTTTCTTCTTGCTAAAAATCTAGCAGATAGGTTCATGTATTCTAGAAGTCAGCTGCCTTACATCAGGACTCTTCATCATTTTACTTTTTCTATCACATGTCTTTACTACCATGGAGGGATTCTGGTATCATTGCTTTTGGATTTATAATTTATTATTCTTTTTAAAGAGGCATTGATGGGGATAGAGTCCATTATATAATATAACACTCATATGAAACATATATAATGTTTTATAATACAGTTTACATAATATAGTTTATATGACACTCATATAAAACATATAATATAGTTTATATAACACTTATATAAAAACACTTGAGTAGCTGATCTATGAGTTTGATTTTAATGAACTTAGCCTAAATTTCAGGCATGTATGCTTCACCTACTGTGAATCATGAGATAACACATTTACATCCTGGGATATTAATTATCTACTATTCATTTTCAGAAGGGTGTGGTTTGTCACTGTAAGGAACAGGGCTGTGGGCCCGCTTAGTGAGGTGTGGCTGTTGTCCTCAGCAGGCTGGAGCAGTAAATTACCATGGCAATTTAGATAACTGACGTCAGTGATAAGCAAATGTTCTTTTTAATTGTTGTTGTCATGTTCTAGGATTTATGTATTCATTTATTTGGAGTTCCTTAAGCCCTATCAATAAATAAACCCTCAGAAGAGTGGTAAATTATAATAAATGACCCTGGGTGTCTTTGACAGACCTGACCTTTGACATCATTAGTGCAGCCCTGATGGGTTTGCTAGATAAGAGCTGACCTTAAAGGATAAAAGAAAATCTGGACATGTTTATTTTGAATGGCCCTTGAGGTTTTAATAGGAATATTTGCATCAGAAAAAAAATGTAATTGGGGTGAAAAAATTGCCCATGTTTTGGCTTAGCGTAAAAAGTCACTGGCGAAAAAGAAGACCAAGCAGCCAGGTCAAGGAGAGGGGATTCTTCTAACATAGGAGTAGAAAATGAGGAACAATCTTATCAAGTAGCCTAGTGGACTTAGAGTAGATAAATATTACTAAAACTGACCAAGACCTTTGTGACTTAAAAATAGCTACTTTAATAGAATATGCTTAATGCTTTTATAAATGACATTATGTCAAATGCATAATTTGCATCCTAGCTACCCCCATAAGATATGAATCCATCTTCTATTGTGCTTAATCCCCCACAGTATCCTAAAATCTATTTACATGTATTAAGGTCATAGAAGCAGCTCCTACTGAAATGTAATGAGTAAACCTCAAAGGCAAGCAGGACACCTCCTAAAACTCCACCTATCTCCCTTTTGGCCAAGTATCTGATACTAATGTAAAGACAGGGTTTTAATGCCCAGACACCTACAAGTAGACTTTGGAGGGCATAAAAAGTGCCATATCTTATATTGTAGTTTAAAGATATTTCAGATTTCATTTTAATTCTATTTGCTGTCCACCTAATACACTGATTTCAGGCCCTGGCATTAGTTGCTTCTGACTCCAGTCTACTGTGTCAGACATGACCAAGTTAAGACAAAATTGAATTGCGCTCAATTTAATTAATACTCAAAAGGTAGAAAAAAGCCTTACAAACAAAACTTTCATTAATCCCTAATAATAGTTCTCTTTTGCAAAGGAAGAAACTGAGGCATAGAATTGAAACAGCCCTCCCAACACCCACAGATGAGTGCTGGAGCTAATGTACGAAGGCAGATCTGTCTCATTCTTAAGACTGTTCTCATGCAGGATCTTGGATGCCAGAAGCAAGTGGTTGTCAGCTTTTATTGCTTTAAAATGGGGTAAGGATGCCCTATTTAATAAATGGTGTTGGTAAAACTGGCTAGCCATATGCAGAAAATGGAAACTGTACCCCTTCCTTACACCTTATACAAAAATTAACTCAAGATGGATTAAAGACTTAAATATAAGACCTAAAACCATAGAAACCCTAGAAGATAACCTAGGTAATACCATTCAGGACATAGGCATGAGCAAAGACTTCATGACTAAAACATCAAAAGCAATGGCAACAAAAGCCAAAATTTACAAATGGGATCTAAATAAACTAAAGAGCTTCTGCACAGCAAAATAAACTACCATCAGAGTGAACAGGCAACCTACAGAATGGGAGAACATTTTTGCAATCTATCCATCTGACAAAGGGCTAATATCCATAATCTACAAGGAACTTGAAAACAAATTTATAAGAAAAAAACAACCCCATCAAAAGTGGGCAAAGGATAAGAACAGACATTTCTCAAAAGAAGACATTCACGCAGCCAACAAACATAAAAAAGCTCATCAGCACTGGTCATTAAAGAAATGCAAATCAAAACTATAATGAGATACCATCTCACACCACTTAGAATGGTGATCATTAAAAAGTCAGTAAAGAGGCTGGGTGCAGGGGCTCACATCTGTAATCCCAGAACTTTGGGAGGCCAAGGCAGGTGGATCACGTGAGGTCAGGAGTTCTAGACCAGCCTGGCAACATGGTGAAACCCCATCTCTACATAAAATACAAAAAATTAGTTTGGCATGGTGGCAGATGCCTGTAATCCCAGCTACTCAGGAGACTGAGGCAGGAGAATCGCTTGAACCCAGGAGGCAGAGGTTGCAGTGAGCTGAGATCATGCCACTGCACTCCAGCCTGGGCAATGAGAGTGAAATTCCATCTCAAAAAAAAAAACAAAAGCAAAAACAAAAGTCAGGAAACAACAGATTCTGGGGAGGATATAGAGAAATGGGAATGCTTTGACACTGCTGGTGGGAGTGTAAATTAGTTCAACCATTATGGAAGACAGTGTGGTGATTCCTCAAGGATCTAGAACCAGAAATACCATTTGACCCAGCCATCCCATTACTGGGTGTATACACAAAGGAGTGTAAATCATTCTATGATAGATATGATAGAACACGTGCACACGTATGTTTATTGCAGCACTGTTAACAATAACAAAGACTTGGAACCAATCCAAATGCCCATCAGTGATAGACTGCATAAGGAAAATGTGGCACATATACACCATGAAATACTATGCAGCCATAAAAAGGATGAGTTCATGTTTTTTTCAGATACATGGATGAAGCCGGAAACCATCATTCTCAGCAAACTAACTCAGAAACAGAAAACCAAACACCGCATGTTCTCACTCATAGGTGGAAGTTGAACAATGAGAACACATGGACACAGGGAGGGGAACATCAAACACTGGAGTCTGTTGGAAGGTCTGGGGCTAGGGGAGGGACAGCATTAGGAGAAATATCTAATGTAGATGACGGGTTCATGGGTGCAGCAAACCACCATGGCACGTGTATACCTATGTAACAAACTTGCACATCCTACACATGTATCCCAGAACTCAAAGTGTAATAAACAACAACAACAACAACAAAAAATGGGATTTTCTTCTCACATGTAGAGCTCTTCCAATTATTGATGTTTATTCCCTTTTTCTACATGGCATCATTTTTGAGGGAAACAATGTTTCTCCTTTAAATATTTACTTACAGGGTTTTATGCCAAATGCAATGGATTAGCATGTATTAACAGCTACATCATTCTAGCAAGGCTCTCCAGTTACATTAGAGTGGAAATGCCAAGGTTTGGTACACCTCTTTGCTTGCCCCACACTTGAAACAGAAAACATTGTTTGGAAGATTTTTTCATTTAAGGGAGACAACCTCTCTATGCTCTCTTTAGCTTTATAAATGTCATGACTATAAATGATAATGTTTCAAATGGAGAGATATTTTACAATCCAAATCAGCAGGGTTATCTCATGCAATCACTGAACGATAAATTAAGCCAGGGGCCTACCAAGCCCTCTTCTGTCATTTCCTTATCTCTCCTCATTTGAATCTACTAATAATTGCTCACATAGTACTTAAGAAGGACAATGGAGGTGTAGCCTGAGGGCTGGGATCCAACCCTGGCTCTGCTGTTTCACCAGCTTTATAATGTTAGACAAATCCCTTTACCACTCTATGTTCAAAGGGTTAAATTAGGCAGTGCCAATCAATGATCTATTTTTGTTCCAACATCCTGGGGGTTTGCAAGTTTGTGAGAATATAGACTTGGTTTTGAGGATTTAAACTTGGCTAATGATGTTCAGAAGTTATGACATTTCTCACATCAGAATATTTGCTTGATAATTATTTCTATGAGAGTATGTATTATGGCATAAAAAGTTTGAATGATCATTTTTTAAAAATGTAGTAATAAAACCATGATCATTTTTTGCTATCTATCCATATTGCATGGAAATAAAAAATTTTTAAAGGCTAGAAAAATAAAAGTAGTTGCTGTTCATTGAGGAAATGAAGATTTACATTTGGTTTCTGGCATTGTTCTTGAGACTCTCAAATATAAACCCACCAAATAGGCTACATTTAGGCATATTGTTGCTCAGTTACTGGGTCTTGGCTGTGTACTTAGGGATAATTTGATATTACTTCCTTCAGCGTAAACACCAATGAAAGCTCTCTTGCTCTCTTTCTTTTTTACAATGCTTGGACATGGGCTCTGATCTTTTACTCTTGCTCTCTTTCTTTTTTACAATACTTGGACATGGGCTCTGATCTTTTACAACGGTTGGACACCACTAAAAAGTTTGGGCAACCTCACCTGTAGTCTAAATGATGACCTTGTGCAAATTAGAAAAAAGTCATTCGTTCCCTAAGTCATTTTACTACCAGCAGCCAGAAAATGGTTCTATGATTAATCCAAATCTACAGTAAACACAAATATGAATGGTGCCACCCAGAGCTGGACAATGCAAAATTATACATCGTCAGTTTTATTGACCCAAATTTTAGTTGATAGAATTTCAACACTTTGGGTAACTTTGCAAACATCCTTTCTCACCTTTGAGACTCTGTCTCCTCATATGAAAAAGATTGAATGAGATAATCTCTTGAGATGATGTTTTGAGCAATTACGAGATGGTCTTCAAGTAAAAGGAGCATCGCATGAACTGTTTAAGACATAGCCTGCTCTTGCTCCAGTTTTCAAATATTTTTCCTTCACTTAAAGGTTTTCTCCAAATTGAATCTCCTTTAGTCCCTATTCCTGCAGGTCAGGAAAATCTATTCTTTAAAAAATAAATGTTCTTTAAAAATACAAATTGCAGCTGGGTGTGATGGCGCACACCTGCAATCCCAGCACTTTGGGAAGCCAAAGTGGGAGGATCACTTGAGCCCAAGAGTTCGAAACCAGCCTGGGCGACATAGCAAGGCCCCATCTCTACAAAAAGTTTTTTTAAATAGCCAGGGTTTGTTGGTGCAGGTCTGTCTTCCCAGCTACCTGGGAGGCTGAGATGGGAGGATTGCTTGATTCCAAGAGGTGGGGGCTGCAGTGAACTATGATCACGCCACTGCACTCCAGTCTGCATGACAGAGCAAGGTCCTGTCTCAAAATAAATAAATACATTAAAAAAAAAAAAAGTGGATATAGGTTATAAGCAGTTACCCTTAAAAAAGCACTGCTCTTGAAAAAGCAGTTGCTGAGGCCACACTGTCCCCAGGGGTAACAAGCCTCGTGGCTTTCCCTGAACGCCATGCCTGTCCTTGCCTTCTCAGTCGAAGAGAGGTGATTTTGAAAGTTGTTATCAAGGGAGGTGGATTTTGTTCTGGGCCATCCTTTCATGGCAAGATTGTATCTTTCATTGCAGGACATTCAATATCCTTGGCCTTCACTCACCAAATGCCAAAAAACAACCCCCTAATCCTTATGACAACCAAAAAAAAAAAAAACACCACCCCTACCCCATTTCCAAACACCATCTTGAGAAATGGCATCACTCTTGGTTGAGATACCTTTTTACCATCAATTTGCACTCTGGCCTTGAAATGTGCTTTGGAAACATACCACCACATCTTTTGCCAGAAGCCACAAAGGCCAGGCATAAGCCTTTTTACACGAAGAGAGTGAAAGAGTCCTTAGAAGAGAGCATTGCATATGGCTTCTCTGAAAAATGGGCCTCCTTGTCTATGTAATAACTGGGGAAACTGAAATTCAAACGACTTTCCTAAGATCACTCATTAGATAATAGGCTATGTTGACTCTACAAATAAAATACCTTAAGGACCCAGCATCTTAGTGTACCTTAGTAATGCGCATCATAATTATATCAATGTCATTGTTGGTCATTTTTTGATTACTGGCAATGTACCAGCACCTTACAAATCTCATTTATCCTTTCCACAGCTCTAGAAGTATTCATATCCCCTTACACAGATTAGAAAACTGATGCTTAGAAAAGTGAAGTAGTTTGGCCACGCTCTCCCAGCTAAGTGGCAGAGCGAGGATTCAAGCTGATGTTCGTGAGACTGAAAAGCAGTGTACTGGCCCATGGCCTGGTGCTTTTTTTAGTCCACCTTACTTTGAAGTAGCAGGAAAGTTAACTGAAATCCCTAACTTTTGAACCAGGGCTGTCGGTAGCAACCTAAAAACAATTATTTTGCACTGTGTTCTGCCGGAGATGTTATTTTCATTATTGCTAGGACTACTCTCAGCAGGGTCACCTCATTAGCTGAAGAAAATGTTCCCTGTTGTTCCGTGAGAGACGGATCAGATGGAGAAGCATAAAAACAAACTCCAGAAAGTGATTCTGTGTTCCCCTCATTTAGAGGATGGAACAGTAATCCCCTTCTTCTCTGATTCCCAGCCTGCTAAGTGATGTTTTATTTCTGTAGTTGCAGAAGTGTTTTGAAAATGATGGAAAAAGTTTTACAGGGATACCTTCCAAAACTCTTTATCAGTGTTTCCATAACAGTAAATTGGAGTGTCGAACCTGTGGTGAGTACACTTAATGTTGGTCTGTTTTAAATTTTCCCATGTAGGAAAATAAGAGTTTGGCCAGATTGGTCCTAATTGCCTATGAGGAATAACTAAAGTAAGTGAGACTTTGTAAAATATTTTAAATATTTAAAAATGAAACCCTATCACTTTGCTCCATGTGAAAATCCAGAAATATAGAAACCAAAGTGACTTTTTTTCAAAATGGCATTTGATCACAGGATTTGGATTTCACTTAGAATAAAATCAAAACTCATTGTGGAGGGCAGGTGCAGTGACTCGCGCCTGTAATCCCAGCATTTTGGGAGGCTGAGATGGGCAGATAGCTTGAGCCCAGGATTTCTAGACAAGTCTAACCATCATGGTGAAACCCCGTCTCTAGTAAAAATACCAAAATTAGCCAGACGTGGCGGTTCATGCCTGTAATCCCAGCCACTCTGGAGGCTGAGACAGGAGAATCGCTTGAACCCAGGAGACAGAGGTTGCAGTGAGCCAAGATCACGCCATTGCACTCCAGCCTGGGCGACAGAGGGAGACTCCTCATCCTGGCCCACCAGGACGTGACCTGGTGCTGCCTGTCCTCTGACCCCACCTCCTCCCTTTCTTTTCTCGCTTGCTCCCCACCCTCTAACCATTCTGTCTGTCTGTCAGGACTTTCGTATTTATTGTCGTTTCTCATCAAGCACTTGCCTCCTGATCTTCACTTGGCAAATTCTATCTTTTTTTCAAGCTTCAGGTCAAATTTTATCTCAATTAAAAAAAAAAAAAAAATCTTCCTCAATTCCCTAAGTCACATTACATTCTTTTGGTTTATTTTTAAAAGAACTTTTTTACTATTTGAAATGATCTTATTATTTTGTTTACTTGCTTATTTTCTGTTAAACTTCAGTAAAAATAGGAAAGTATCTCCATGTCTACAACAGAACCCAGAATATAATAAGGTTGAAGAGTATTTGCTAAATGGATGATGAATGAATGAATGAATGAATTCCAATTCTGTACCTGGAATGAGATTGAAGTTTCAGATAAATACCATAAGGCACAAAACATTCATTGAGTAGTTCAAATCTACATAATTTGTGAAAGTTGACATTCAAATTGAAATTACAAAGTTATATTCTCTATTCTTGGTCGGCCTGTCAAGAACAGGCATTCTAGTGGGAAGCAGGAATAAAAAACTCAGAACTGCTTTGCAGGGAGAAATTTCAGACCACATAATATCTAGCTGGAGATAGGCTTTCCTTTTGCCAGGTGCGACTTTTCTGCTTATTCAAGCAGGACCACGCTGATTCTTTTCTTTTTATTTTTTGAGACAGAGTCTCGCTCTATCACCCAGGCTGGAGTGCAGTGGCACAATCTCTGCTCACTGCAATCTCTGCCTCCCAGTCTCAAGTGACTCTCCTTCCTCAGCCTCCCGAGTAGCCGGGATCACAGGCACGTGCCACCACTCCTGGCTAATTTTTTGTATTTTTGGTAGAGACAGGCTTTCACCGTGTTGCCCAGAGTGTCTCATACTCACGAGCTCAGGCGATCCACCTGCCTCAGCCTCTTAAAGTGCTGGAATTACAGACGTGAGCCACCATGCCCGGCCCGCCAGGCTGATTCTTACCAAAAGTTTCAGGATGAGCATCATAGGATTTGTAAATATGCCTTTTATACTCATTTCCTTGCCCTCTGACCTGCAAGAATAAGTCTTTTGACATTCCTCTATTTAACATCGTCACTTTCAGGAGGATGGCATTGTGATCTGTTTCTCCTCTACTAGCAGTGAACTTGTTTTGTGTTAAGTCTTTGGGTTTTGAAAATAGAGCCTGTATGTGTCCCAGATGTCCTTTTATTGAGTTCCCAGAATACAAATGGAAACATTTTATTACCAGACAGTGGTGTTTAAAAATGAAAATCAAACCTAATACATGGACTCAGACAACTGGAATAAGGAATATAATATTTATAAAACTGAGTAGGAGGTTGCAATCATTGCTCTAAAATAAAGCATTAAAAATTAATTCAGAGCAAACCTGTCTGTGCTACAGCAAAGCTCTCTTTCATTAAGGTAGCACTGCATGTTTCTCCAGAATTAGTTCCCCCAAATAGGTAAATAGCTTGTAAGAACTGAGTGTTCGGCAAACTATGGAAGTGCTACGTGAGGCACGATTTAGAGCTGCTTTTAGTATTACAGCTTTATAGACCTTTCATTTTGAACCAATTAATTGTGAATCTTGCAGTTTTTCTCTGTTTTTCACCCTTGAGTATTACTAGGAAGGTTTAATTCACATGCTTCTTAGTCATCTTCATTTGGTTAATCCAGATGGTTCTATATCATTTGATCAATTCATATGCAGCAGAATAGTAAATCTTGGAGAACTGTGGTTACCAGTTATAAGATATACTTTAAA
The DNA here is from genome assembly GCF_008728515.1 of Papio anubis. Lineage (NCBI taxonomy): Eukaryota > Metazoa > Chordata > Mammalia > Primates > Cercopithecidae > Papio > Papio anubis. The sequence goes on along the minus strand of NC_044978.1, from coordinate 139,178,647 downwards.
ACTTTCCATAGGTTTTTCATTTCAAAAAGTTTGTGTTGCACATATTTTAAGTGACTTTTCCCTATCTTATTCTACTTCACATTATTCTCATTATCCATATTGCATTATTATTGTTAGTTTCCATCTTCAGAATACACTAAAAAGGAAGAGACATAAAATGCTAGTGCTATTTCTGCATTTTCTATGAGATGAAGTTTTTATTTTTACCGATATACACCATTTCTCTGAAGCCCTAAAATAAATAACCTTATAACCTCTAGGCCCTATTGATTTTCTAATGATTTCAAATAAAAAGCATCCAGTTTCCATTGCATTGACAAACTGTTCAGTCCCTGGGCAAACCTATTGGATTCCTATTAAATGAAGGGAGCAAGAAACAACAGAAAATCCAAAAAGTAGATTTGAGATGGAGCGGGGGAGAGGTGGTCTCAGCTTAGCTCAGTAAATGGGTACTTAACCTTTGACCAATGATGACAGGTCTTCTTTAGTTCTCTTAGACCAAGCGCAAGCTGTTATGATTAAATAAAAAAGAAAAAAAAACTGTTTAGAGCCTTACTGAATATGTCCTGGGAATTAAAGCATATGGCAGGGATAAGGAAAAAAGATTTTCCTTATGCTAATGACCCCTGATGTCTGAAATAAATTAGATCCATTAGAGTTTATGCTCAATAAAAGAAAGACTTTAAGCACTCCAAAGTTAGTGACTCGAGACCAGTTTTTGCTCTAAAATTCAATCTGCCTGCTTATTAATTCTTAGTGAGGCTCCAGAGCAGACAGGAGATGCAAAATCATAATTCTGTACTGAACCAGAATTTTAAAAGACCACAGGTTTCTTTTCCTTTTAATTAAACCATTTTTCATGCTTCCTATTTTCTTTCCCTCATTAATTTGATTTTGTTCCCATTTTTGTTTCATTTTTTTTTTCTTTTCAAGGTTTCATTTATCCCATTTCAACTGAACAGAGAACCCAGAATGAATATGGATTTTCTTGTAAGTTTGATGTTTGGATTTTATGTTGCTGAATAATCATTTAACGTTATTGCCCCTAGTTCAAGTTTACCTTTCTTTAGATTACAGATGTGCACACAGGAAATAGGAGCCAAATATATTCTAACATGAAAAATAAATTAGATTTTTGCTGCTGAAGAGAAGAAAGGGTCATTTCAAGACTCTGCCAGCTTTAAAATCTATCAGTCTACCATTCAAAGCCTGAGTCCCAGTAGCTGACAAAACATATCATGAAATATGCTGATATAAGTAAAGGGCAGGGTTCAAATACTAAAAAGGAAAGGGTTGAAAAAAGACAGATCTATTGAGCTAGAAATCATGAATGTTGAATAAGTAATAATGGCCTGGCAAAGTAAAACGTTAAGGATTTAGATATAATATTCTGACCAGAGTTCAGAATCCTGCAGCAGTGCCTCGAATAAAACCCAACAGAAAAGTGAAGCAAGCACTTTGAAAGCAGCACTCACCCAACCAAGAAAACTTGGTTTTCTGAAGAAAATCTGCTAATGTTGACTTGATTGTTAAGAAAGTGAATATTCTGGAAATTTTGGGAAGAAAAATATTTTTAAGAGAAAGCAAACCTCTTTTGGATACATTACATTTAAACACAAAATGCTAAAAGAGATAGAGCAATTTCCAATAGAGAATTCATTTACACTGCTAATATGTGAAAGATTGCATGATATTAGAGTGTGGGTTATCTTGTGAGCCACTGGCAAATGAAATGATGACTTATTTCACCATGGAAACCATGTGGCTGTGAGTCTTAGGACAGGACCATGGTTCCTCCCATTTTAGGAGGTCATGGGACCTACAAATTTGAAAGTTCTCTCTCCCTGAAAAATGCATATGTATATAACACTGACCATTAAATTCTAGGTTGTTCTAGACCACCTGAAGTACCAATTTAACAACCTCTTTTACAGTGAGTGGAGCAGCTTTGATTAATTTTGCTGAACATGTTTTTGTGTATCACAGAAAACTAAAACCAGAGACTTAAAAACGTCAAAGGGTCCACAAAGGTTTCATTTCATTTGTTTGTGTTAATTATCAGCTTCTATCACCTTTTCCAGTTGGATGAAAGCATGTTCTATGCCACCAAGGCAACATGCAGCATTTATAGGAATTCTGTTCCAGAAACAAGGCCTCAGTTGACTGACACGCTGTGTTGGTCAAATGCTTATTTGCCTTTTGGGGTAGTCTGACCTTTCTGATCACTGAACCAGGCCTTTATCTTCCTTAGTGCACAAGAGAGCTACATTTTATTCTAGTAATGAGTAGCTCAAATGTAAATCTCTGACAGGGGACCGTGAGAAGCTCAGGGTTCTCAGAGATAATACTGCATCTGTATCAAACCCTGGACTTAGAAAAGGTTATCAGCATTAACCTCTGTCCCCCAGATCTGGGCCTTCTGAACGCACACCTTTCAAATCTAATATGTTTGCTCCTAATATTTGCTTTGCTTAGTTACACCATTCCCACCCACCTCTCCATTGATTTAGGGGGAAATGAGGACAGTGCTATGGAAAGTAATTTGATGACTTGGAGTGATACTTAGGAAAATATTCTGGTTCAATAAATATACAGATTTAAAACCTGCCAGATATTTCTAACAGTGTTTGTGTTTCTGTTTTTAAAGAACTATCAGAGAATTCAAAAACCCTTCCAAACTTTTCCACCTGAAATGTGTAATAAACTTTTTTTTTTTCCTGTGGGTTGGGATGGTTTTAGTTCCAGTTTCTTTATATGCCTAGCAATAAATGGTCTGTTATGCTGCCCAATTATAAGATAGATTAGTGGGTGGATAGATACAGAGTGAGAAAGGAAAAGAAATCAGAGATAATTTTCCACTGCAAGGCCACAGCCATTTTATATAGCTTTTGAAATAGATTTGAAATTAACCTATAAAAAAAGGCAGTAAATGTCTGAAAAAATTATAGCAATACATATGTGTACTGTGGGAAATTTCTATAAGCAGCTGGTTCAGTGTTTCACTCTTCCTTCTAGCTGCTCCTGATTCAGATGATGTTGCTCTCTATGTTGGGATTGTGATAGCAGTGATCGTTTGCCTGGCGATCTCTGTAGTTGTGGCCTTGTTTGTGTATCGGAAGAATCATCGTGACTTTGAGTCAGATATTATTGACTCTTCAGCACTCAATGGGGGCTTTCAACCTGTGAACATCAAGGCAGCAAGACAAGGTCAGTTGACATTCCACTTCACACCCTGTTACTTATGCATGTAAGCAGTTTCAAAATCAATGACTTCAGGGTCATCTCATTCAGCTAAAATGTAAGCTCCATGAAGACAGCAATTAGAGTTAATTTTGTTCATTACTGTATTGATGTCATTTATATAACAAATGAGAGTTAACAAGGTAAACAAATCCTCTTTTTTTTCTTTTCTGACAGATTGCTCTGTCACTTTTTAACTTCTATTTGAAAAGAATACACTGACTGGTTGACTGATTTCTTGAGTCTCCTTTTTACCTTCCTTTGACTAGATATCTTGTATTGCTTTAAATACAATAATTTACCAATGAACCCAAATCCAGGATAGACCAGGGAAACCATAGCTAATCGACACCTAGCAGGGCTCATTGTTCAATCCAATCTGTTGAAAGAGCTAAATACCTTGGGCATAATGAGTAGATGTCAAAGCAAATTATAGAATGAGCTTGACCACTTACTTATAGCCAATAATAAAATAGCTGGTAGTTATCTGATTGCCCTGTTTTCAGTAGAGCCTGTCTATCCACCTCCAATATTAGCTGAGCTCCTTTACTTTTGGCTCAGAAAGTGTGAGGGGGATTCTGACTAATGTAGTTTGGCCTGAATGGAGAACGCCAATGGGATTATTTTCTCTTTCTGACTCAGATCTGCTGGCGGTACCCCCAGACCTCACATCAGCTGCAGCCATGTACAGAGGACCTGTCTATGCCCTGCATGATGTCTCAGACAAAATCCCAATGACCAACTCTCCAATTCTGGATCCACTGCCCAACCTGAAAATCAAAGTGTACAACACATCAGGTGCTGTCACCCCCCAAGATGACCTCTCTGAGTTTACATCCAAGCTGTCCCCTCAGATGACCCAGTCGTTGTTGGAGAATGAAGCCCTCAACCTGAAGAACCAGAGTCTAGCAAGGCAGACTGATCCATCCTGTACCGCATTTGGCAGCTTCAACTCGCTGGGGGGTCACCTTATTGTTCCCAATTCAGGTAATTCCTAGAGGTTTAAATTGCAAAGAGGCAGCTTGAAACATATTTTTCCATACCAAAATATTTTTTGTTCATGGGATGTTTTCATTCATGGCCTGAAATGTTAAATGTGACCTATCCAGCCCAAATCTACTTTCAGTGTAAACAGAACATTTCTTTAGACAGAATCAGCAAAACCATTTCTCTTCCTCCAGCCAATTCCGAAAACACTTCCTCTAGAAATTTTATACTCACAACTTTCTGCTGAGGTGTAATTTAGAACCATCATTGACCTCCTTTTTACTAGAACTTCAGAAGGCAACATCAAGCCACAAGTCCTAATGTTGTCATTATACTTTAAAAGGACAAACTAATTATAAAATATATCATTTGGTTCAGTTCCAATTTACTACATGAATCAATACTACAGAACACAAATTTTTTGATCATCAGAGGCATCATAATCGACATCAAATCTTCATTTATTAACCTGACTTCATAACACAGTCTTTCACCTCACAGTATTGATAGTGTACACTGTACTCACTCCTACCTCTGATATTTGTATCCAGAATCATCAGATTCATCAGGTGTGCTTTTGTACTATTACTTGGTTTCAGTTTATTATGTAGTCTCTCTGCATCTAGAGAATAAGCCTCATAAAGGTCTTTCATGGTGAACAAAAGTTAATGACGATACTTTTGGATTAAAAATTGATATTCATTAATCAATATTAGTAATGAGCTCGGAACCATGGGTGATAAAAGGGTTAATGGCTTCCTCTCTAAATCTACCTTAATTCTTTTGGACAAGGCTGTGAGTATTTTGTAAATACAGTAATACCTAAAATGTAAATACCTAAAATGTCACATTGAAAAAACATAATATATGTATAGTCAAGGAATATACAGACCAATGAGTCTTCAGGCCTGAATATGAAATTTTATTTGATTCTTCCTGTCATTCACTCTTTCATTTCAATGCCTTGGCAACTTTTACCCTAAACCTTTGAAAGTATATTTTAACAAAATCAAAACATTTAGTAAAATACCATTTTTTCTTCACAGTTTACATAGCTGAAATCATGTATTATATAATGTTTTCCACCCTTTTCTCATTAATCCTTAAGCTATTGCATGCTCTTTAAAATCATGATTTTAAATATCTTTATAACAGTCCATTATTGAATGAATCAAAACATACTTTAATGTTCTTCCATTGTTTAAACATTACAGTTGTTCTCAAAATAGTTCTTTTCCCTCTGATATGTATTGGATTCTGCCTTTTCTTCCCATTTCTACCTACCACTTTTTCACATGTACATTATTATAAAGGCCTCTTAAGTGGAAGGGAGTGAGCTAGCATGTTTTAAATGCTTCCTATGTATTAGGCAATGGTGATCAGCATCTGATATTTTATTTAATGGACAAACAATAGTTACCTATTACTTTATATTCATAATGCTGTTTCATCCCCATAACAAGGATGAAGTCATGTTTTATGTTTTCAATGAAAAAAATAAAAGCACTGAGGCTTGGTAGCCTCGTGTGTGATCTTCCCGCTGTGTCCTCCACAAATCATTCTGTACGTTGACAGTCCACTTCCTACAACACCAGGGCTCTCATATTACTCTCCTTCTCAAGAAGGCTGTGGCTCACCATCTTCAACCAGTTACATAAAGGCCTTTGAATAACTACTACCTCTTAACTCTCCATTCTTTTTTCTTGAGACTTTCCAGTGTGGTCAGGCAAGTTTTCATATTGCCCCACACTCATTTGGCATATTCCATTTCCTCGCTAATTAAATTATGAATTACTCAAAGACAGGAAGGCTATCTTTTCCTTCTTGAAATTCACAACAGTGCCAAACACTGTACTCACAAGGATGCTTCATTTGTATGGAGCCGAAGGAAGCTGGATCTTATGGGAATCAAATGATAGAGCCAAACATCTTTGGAGTGCTGTCCACACTGAATCACTCTTTGTGATGATGAGCAATGGTGTGGTCCCCAGACCACCACCATGGGCATCACCTGGCAACTGGTTGAAATAAAAAATCTCCTACCCCACACTCCATATCTCTGAATCAGAAACTCTAGGGGTAGGGACCAGTAATCTGTGGTTTAACAAGCACTCCAGGTGGTTCTGATGTGAGCTCAAATTTGCAAGCCACTGCTACAGCAGACACAGTTAGCTTAGAACACAGCCCAATCTGATAGTTCTGCAAAAGGGCACCGATTAGCAACTAACTAGAAATGCTTTGACCTGCTGTGACTAAACTAGGAGTTACTGTTCACTTTCTAGAGTTATGTATAATAAAAGGTCTTCACCAATTCTTATACCATTATGGAATTACATTGATGCTAAGCAGATATTTTAAAAATACTTTTTTTTTTTTTTTTTAATGTTGAAGTTGGCATTTCCCGGACTTTGAATCTTGTGGGGATTTTCAAAAAATTGGAAATGATGCATCATTACAGCTGTTTGAAATTTTGAACAATTGTTGGTTTTCCCCTTGTCTTGCAAGGAAAACAACAGTGGAACCATCTGTCTGTTCCTTAAATAAAACAAGCGTTTAAAAAGTTACATCATTCCTTTAAGTAATTCCATAAGAGTTCAGAGGGAGCTGTGGTAAGGAGGCCAACAAGGAAGGAAAACAGAGCAACTCGGAATATTTACATGTCTTTAGAGAAAACGAAGCAGGCTTGTGGCTGTGCGGTCACAAAATCTCCTCATTCCCTTTTACGTGCTGCAAAAGCTTTGATTCCTAGGTCTTATATGACTGCTTTTCTCTTTTGCTATTCAGGAGTCAGCTTGCTGATTCCCGCTGGGGCCATTCCCCAAGGGAGAGTCTACGAAATGTATGTGACTGTACACAGGAAAGAAACTATGAGGTAAATATGCGTTTTCTGGTGCACTGACTTTACCAATGTCTAACTTGGAGGAGAATTGTACAATAGACAATAAACCCAACATATTTTTGTCTTAAGTGCCTTGCTTCTGGCGTACATTATTTTTCCCTTGACCTACAAGAGGTCAGGTTTTACTTCTCTTTGTCTTCGAAGCTCCAGACACTTTTGCAGATCTTGAATATGGGTAGAAGGCTAGAGAACTTTTTCCCAAGTGGACATGTTGCCATATTTCCTGGAAAAATGTCCAGAAATGTGATCCCTAGATTGTCCGGAGAGACATGTGGGTAGACAGAGAGACATCAACTTCATGGGACCCGGCTCAGAAATCCAGCCTGTTCCTATTACAGAGTCAAAGGTCACAAAGCATTGAACAACTCCCCCAATCCCTACCACTCCCACTCAGCCTAGCCCTTAATTCTGACCCATGGATTCTTCCTTTTGTGACTGTCTTCTAGCTTAAGTGTTACCAATTTCCTTCTTATATTTAGCACTTATAAATTCCACATTAGGCCGTTCCGAATGGGTCTAGGATTGATTAAAACTAGATTGAATTAAAAGGTTTTGTTTAGAATGTTTCATAATCATAAAGATGAAGTTATTTTAAGTAAAAATAACAAGAGGCGTTGAGAAGTCCTAAATTCGATTTTCATTTTGGCCTTTCACAAATCGTTCTGGGTCTTTCTTGATTAGTTTCCATATAAAATGCATGTGTTAAAAAGTGCTTTAGAAGCCTGATTAATGCTTCTGAAGTACACCGAGATCTTAAAATGAAAGATGTTGTTAAAATGGAGATCCTCATCATGTAATTATCATTGTTTCTCCCAAGGGGAAAAGCATCGGCTCCTCAGCCCTGAGCTCTGAGTATAAAGCATGAGTGACAGTGCACAACTACGTTATCATTATAACGCATTATACCTTTTCTTTTCCCAGCTCTCATCCTCAGAAAAACATCCATGTTTAGTCTTGTTCTTCACTAGCTGTAAAGCTTTTTTATTATGCTCTCAGGTGGAGATATTGGCATTTATAATTGGTGTGACCCAGAACATTTTTTTCCTCGGGTGGTGTACTTCCACCTACATAAATACTAGCCTGTCTAAGAAAATAATACAATTCTTGAGCATTATTCATGCCTTAAATTTGAGCAACAGAAAATCACTAAAAGGCTTGTATTTACTCACATCAAATATTCATTTTTTTCATTCCCAATGCAAAGCAACATTCACAGGCCCTCAAAGCTCCCTTCTTTTGCATCAGGAGAAAAGAAGATTAGCAAACTACACGATCTCTTTATTTTATTTTATTTTTCTTCCTCTCATCCGGAATCAAGGTTAGCATTAAGATCTATCCATCAAGGCCTTTGCCAGCATGGACATTTTGTTTAAACAGAAATAAGTATTTGCTTGTGCTTTATGGTGATTAACAGTAAGGTGCCTGGGCTCCTTATTTTCCATCCGATTATCATTATCTGCAGCTGAAGATCAAGCCTTAAGGGGCTGCTGCAGGCACAGGCTGGAGCTGAAAGAGGTGTGCATTCACGTGCCTGCTCTTCCCATACTTTCCTTGGCAGCAGAACCAGGATAATTGTACATTTTAGATGAAAGAAAGAGAAAACAGAAAATTGATAAAGCTAGACACTTTTCTGTTTTTAGGGTCCTCTGCCTTTGACTATAATGAAAAGGAAACTATCAATCACTCCTTGCTATGCCTACCATCTGAAGTTAGGTGCAGAGGGAATTCCTCTGTTGAATTTGGTGTTCATAAAAGAAGTTCTGTGTATAAAAATGAAGCTAGGAAAACCTCAAGATCTCAAAAGAAAATATGCACCAGAGACCATGAACCAAGGAACAAACACAGGAGGATAACTGTTTCGGATAAATAAGAAGTCTTCTTGTCACTAGTTTTCTGTTATGAACCAGATGCATATTTATTGTAAAACACAATGGCAAGAATGTGCTTTAGGATATAGTCGTAATACAAAGCATCCCTGCCCTTCATCCAGCAAACTCTTAATTTCATTTACTTCTCACTACGTTCTGCAAGCTGTGATGAGCTCCACTTTAAAGATGAAGAAACTGAGGCACAGGGGAATTGGGTTCCATAGCCAAGGTTTCATAGTTAATACCTTAGCAAGGCAGAATTCAAACTCAGGCTTTTCTGATCACAAAGCACTTTCTGCTTCCTAATGTGCCATCCTCCTCCATCGCACCAATGCACAAACCAAACCTCTGCCTACGTATTATGGTGCATTTTTGGAGACACTTTCTATTGCTCACTAAAGATCCTTTCTATCCACACATGATACAAGACAGAACTTCTTTGGGAGAAGACTCCTGTGAGGACATCAGGAGCCGTGATGTTACTATGCATTCGTAGGAAAATTCTGAGCATTTTTCTCCATTTTCCTTCTCTCTGATTCCTTTTATTGCATCGCAAACTGGGTATGTTTCCAGCTGGATGGTATCCAGCTGGTCATCTGTGGATGTGAATTGTCTGAAGGGAGGCGTGAACTTAATTACATGTGGCATAGTGAATGTGACAAGAGGGGTCTTATCATTACGGAATATGCTCTAAGCGAAAGTGCAAGCTGGCAGCTGAAGAGCCTGAATGAGCCACAGAGATGGGACAAGCGGTCTCTGACCAAAGAGGGTGCAGAGCTGCAAGGCCGTGCTCAGGATTTCTGCCTCTCCTGCTTCACAGATCTCCGGAGAGGCGGAGAAGCCTTTGTTTTCCTGGTGGATACAATTTCCACAATTAATGCTGCTAACATGGGCCTTTTTGCCTTGTTTCTAGTAGCAGTTTGCACAAGTGAACCCGACCTAGACTGAAATTTTGTCCTGTATCGATTCTTGTCGGAAAACAATTTGAGTTGAAGATATGAAAGTTGATTTTCCCTTTTCTCTGCATTCTGTACTCACCTCGTAGTTTTATCAAAAGGTGAATAAATCAGTTTAGAAATTCCAAATACAAAGGTAAATAGAACACCTTTTTTTATAAACTGTGGGGAGCCACGGAGTTGCTGAGCAGCTGAGTGACACAGGAATAGCAGCGCTTTTTAAAGATTGATCCGGTGACAGTGCGCGGGATGCATCGGTGGAGGGAACAGAAGGACTTGCCCAGAAGGCTTGGTGCCTGGGTGGGCCCTGGCAGTAATGCAGGTGTGAGGAGAGAGGAGGAGGAGGAGCCAGGCCGGAGGGTGAGCCCAGGTCCCAGTCTGAGAGAATGGGGAGGGTATCAAGAGAATCTATTTCAGAAGAGAAACTATTTCACAGCTTGCTAGAAGTGTTGCAAAGGAGGGGCAGAACGCACAGAATAGATTCAAGAATCAAGCCTGGGGCGCTGTGAGAATTGTGAGAAAGGTGAGAAGCAGCGGTGGCTCCAGGGGAGAGGACAGATTCCAGTTTGGATGCGTTCAGTGTGAGTGGAAATGTGGATTCCTGCTAGGCACGTGGAAGTGAAGTCATGGCAGGGAAGGAACCTCCAGCCGAGAACATGCAGGGGCAGAAAGAACTGGGGAAAGAACTTTAAGAAATAGTCCTACGAAGGTTTGACTGTGATAAGAGAAACTAGACAGAGCATGTAAGGATAAGGCAAATGAAGAGTTTGCATCTAGCACAGGACTTAACATATTACGGTGTTAGGAGTAGTGGCTCCTCAATGAATATTTCTGAATGAAAGTATGAAGGTTTGTAAGGGTAGCAAAAAAAAACGTGGTATAAATAGGTTCTCAAAAATCAAACATAAAGAGAGCTCCAAGATGGAGCCTTAACACGAGGTGTTATTAAAGTAAAAATGTAAAGAAAGAGGAAGAACAACAAAAAGATTGTTAGATTTGTCAACTGTGGGACATTAGTGGCGTTTAGGATTTTTTTTTTTTTAATTGGTGAAATCCCCTTAGCAATAGTTTAAGATGTGAAATAGTAGTGTGGCAACTGACACTATCATATATATCTATTAAATATAAATAATACAGTAATGTGTGAAGATAAATGTCCAAAATTCCCTGTGTAGGTAATTGTGTAGAGATAGATTGACTTATCATGTTATTTTTTGGAACTTTGTAAAATAGTAGCTGACATTATTCTGTCTCAAGGAAACACAGTGATCTTTCTCCTTTTAGTAGAGTCCTTTCTCATTCATGAGCCTCAAGTTCCTCAGTTTGAAAGAAGAGCTATAAAAAGGCTAACAGTGGGAGTTAGTGAGTCCAGGTATATTTAAATCTTATCCTCATACTGTTCTTGACAATGTTCATTTATTGAAATCCCACTTATAAAGAAATGCTTCAAGGTAGTTTATGAAAACACTTCTTCTCAATAAGAGGAATAAATTTAAGTAAGTGGATAAAAAGGTAAGAAAGTGGGGAAAATAAAGTTATAAAAGATAAGATAAAGTAGGCGAGCAGTTAGAATATAAAATAGTTGGTATAATTCCCAGCACATTTGCTAGTACCAGGTCGTAAATTTACTATTTCTAAGCCTTTCAAGAAGGGGATGTGTTAAATTACAAGATCCGCATGTCCGTGAGGGAAAAAAATATTCTCAGAAGAAACTCAATTATTTTTCCTTTGGTTCCTCATAAAGAAGACATTTTGCTAATGCAATGAACAGCATACTTAAAAACAGCAATGAGCTTCAAGGGCCACTTCTATCAGTGTTCCTCAGTGGAGGTAGATAAGCATAAAACTTATCAGTTCTGGCTTAATCCAGGGGTAGATTTTGGCCTGTCTAGGGAAATGGTGGCACGCCCTTTGGAGTGGCTTTCATAAATATTATTTTTGCACAATTGAGTTTTTGATAGCAAGTGAGTTAGATATTCCCTGTCAGGTACCTAGAGTGCAAATATTTCAAGTTGCCAGTTATGTGTGAAGGGCTGTGCTTTAAAAGGCAGCTGAGCCTAGGGTGGTATTATCATCCTAAGGGACCAGACAAAAGACATGTCCATCACTAGAAGGCACCTCCTGTTCCCACAGAGGTGGATGGAGACAGATTCTTTCCTTGAGCCTGCTCTAGGAAACAGACAGGAATAGTTTCGCAAGGACTTAAACCCACTCTAAGCAACCCAAAATACGGCATCGTGTGAAAGAAATTAAATGATTTGTGTTTGAAACCTACCCAGTTTTGCATCCTTAGGCAAGTGTGTTAATATCTGTAGATTTCAATTTCCTCTTCTGGAAAAGAGGTAAAAGACATACACTACCTTAAAAGTGTACCATGGCAGCAAATGCAAAGGCTTATGTGAAAGTTTTGTAAACTATGCACTCTTGATTAGAAGTTCTCCTCACTGATGAGGCCGGGCGCGGTCGCTCAAGCCTGTAATCCCAGCACTTTGGGAGGCCGAGACGGGCGGATCACGAGGTCAGGAGATCGAGACCATCCTGGCTAACACGGTGAAACCCCATCTCTACTAAAAAAAAAAATACAAAAAACTAGCCAGGCGTGGTGGTGGGTGCCTGTAATCCCAGCTACTTGGGAGGCTGAGCCAGGAGAACGGCGTAAACCCGGGAGGCGGAGCTTGCAGTGAGCTGAGATCCGGCCACTGCACTCCAGCCTGGGCGACGGAGCGAGACTCCATCTCAAAAAAAAAAAAAAAAAAAAAAAAGAAGTTCTCCTCACTGACAACAACAAGCAAAAGATGAGAAAATATTTCTGACAGAAAACTGAAATTTCTCTCTGTGGGCTTTGTCCCTAGAGGACTCAGCACCCATCCATCATTTACTTGAATATTATCCTTGTTGGACTTTGGAAAACATTTAAAATTTTAATCATTGTTCTTTGCTGAAATTTATACTTAATTGCTGCTTCTGCAGCTAATTTTTGTTCTATGTTCATTGCCATATCATCTGCAATTAATATTTACAGACTACTTGAATTGCTTAGAAAACACATAAGACATAAAGAGGGAAGCCGTTCTCTGCAAAAACATGAATCTGAGATATTTATTTTCTGCTATTTTCTTCTGTGTCATTTAATAGCTTCCTTTGTATAAATAAAGGAAATATGTTACACACTCTGACCTTAGTGTTCACATAGTTAAATCTTATCCTGCGTAACTCCTTCCATATATGCTCAGATATTTCCAATTTCAATGTTATTTCTCTCATCTTGAAAGCCTATAAGAGAATCTTATCATTATTTCTTCTTTGTTTCTCATTCCCTGTTAAGAATTCCACTTCACCACTTCCCTATTCATTACATTCTTGCACCTCACTGGGTTAATAAATTCTTTTGACACCTACTGCCCCTCCTTCCTCCCTCCTTCCCTTGCTATCCCTCCTCCAAGAATGGTGCCCATCAATATTGCATGCCAGGGGTGTACTTGGAGAGTACAGGTCTGACAGCTCCCCAGTCCAGCAGGGAGCCTTCTCCCTTCTGTTCCAAGTCAGTGGTGAGAAGGACCCCTCCTCCTTCCTGCCTCAAGCACCGGCTGCTAACACCAGACTGAGAGATAGATGTTTCCAATCCCCAACTATATTGCAAAGACCACTTGGAATAGATTCCACTCTAGTCTACTTTCTTAAAAGTTTAATGTTCACTTCTCAAGGTACACTTGTAACTGGAAGGTAAGAGTAGTGCTCAGAAAAATGCAATCATTGTTTTTTTTCCCCCTCCAGGATACAAAAAATAGAATTAAGCAATAATGAAGTCACCGCTTAAGGCAGATAGTATAGTGTTAACTATGACGTGGTGAAAGTAGAACTTGACTTGTGTTGTTAGAGAGTGAATTTCACACTGGAAGAAGGACAAATTGGGTTAAGAGAAAGTGAAAACCAAGGTGGTAATGGGGATAGTAATGAGGTCTCAGGTTGCTCCCAATAACCCTATAGTTCCAAATTTAAGTACATTCCCAAGTACCTAAATAACGTTAGATTTAATGGAGGAAAGGGTATTGTTATTTAAAGAGAATGGAAATGCTCTTAAAAGACTAAAAGTAGGTAAAATTTGTGTTGGTTTTCTAAATAGCAAGAAAGAAAAGCCATAGGTTGGTGAGATCCTAGTGCAATTTTAGAACAAGAGAGGAAGCAGTGATAGCCAAGAGTTATTAAGGGGAACAGATACCAAATTTTAATTGTGTTCTTAGAACTAATAGTCAACTGTGAAAGCTCTAAGACTTAAACTTGCTTGTGAGCTACCAAGTTCGCTGCTACAGTTGTATGCATGCTGATAAAAGACACAAGATGTGTGGATCAGAGACAACGGACAGCTTACTACCCACAGCGATAGCATTATACAGAGTACCATCATTTTTGTGCCAATTTTGTGAGCCCCATTTTAGAAATGGTGATGCAAAAATGTTCAGATGAAGTCTACACACTCAATGGTTGCATTCCAGAAAAGGACCTGTGAGCTTAGGGAACCTGAGTCTTTTATAATGAGTAGACATGCCTGCCATTTGCTCCAGAAGTAGACATTGTCTTTATCTTTCAAGGTAATTGCTATACAAACATCCATGCATAAACATGAGAAATCCATGGATACTTGTCTTCCAACAATATTAAAAATAATAATAACTGCTACCATTCATTGAGTGTTCAACAAGGGTACCCATAGATAAAAGCTAACTTCTGGAATATGTAATAAATAATGGGTAAACCACAAACAAAAACTAGAGAAAAATCCATTTCAAGTGACCTTTGCAATTATAAAGGAGTTGTATATGTCCCTTGTGATGTATATGTGAATTCAATCAAAAAATGTGAACTGAACAATGTCCATTTACTGGGTTTATATTTGGTGGAACTAATAGCTCAAAGTATTCATGTCAGACTGGAAAGAGGTTTAAAATGGTGTCATTGAAAAGGTCTCTGCCCTTGCTCTATTCTTGTGTTGCAAAGTTATCAATGGTTAGAATGAGAAGATAAATGGCAAGCATATCAGATTTAGGAAGGAGAAAAGACTAGAAGAGATAGCCAATGTTTGGAGGGAAGATACAGCATTAAGAAATAGATGAACCAAAATTTACCTTGAAACTATGAAGTGCAAATGAAAAGCTAAATATAAATTTCTGTACCTAGGTTTAAAAGCCATCATTACAATCATGGAACCAGACTTAGCCTAAGAACCACATCCTTAGACTTAGCCTAAGAGCCTTTCATGTTAGGAATACTTAGAGTGGTTAGCTTTAACAAATTTCTTAACTTCCTTGGAGCTGCATTGCTTCATTTTATAAAGGAAATGCTTAACCATACTATCTCCATCTTCCCATGTAACTGGAGCCTGCTAAATAATATTTATAAGTAATTCCTTGATTGGGAATAATCAAGAGCAACAATTTTGTGAGGCAAGAATATAAACACAGATTGCAAATCAAAGAAAATGTTCTCTCATACTGTCTATGTGAGTGTTGAGTCCAAGATGCCACTACTTTAACGAGGACCTGGAAAACAATGACAAGCATCCATATGAAAATGAAGATAGAAACCCAAGGAGAGATCTGGAAACCATGCTATTCCAGCTGAGGCTGAGGTTGTTTGGTCTGTAATAAAGAAGACTGTAGAGACATCATAATGATCTCCAAGTATATGAAACAATGTAGCATCGAAAGCAAACCAAGGATACATACCGAGAAATTTCAGGAAGTCAGGCTGTGCTCATTTTAAGTAAGAATATTTTGTAAATTTGAGTTTATAGTAAACGAGGTGACCTTTTAGCAGTAGTGGACCACAATTCCGGATGTGTCTATAGCACTAACTATATATCAGCCATGTTGTAGAGGGGTTCTGGCTGGATGGAAGGTGCTGCCCAATGACCACCAAGGGTCCTTCTAAAATTCTGTGAGTTCATGATTTCAAAAGCTCTGCTATTCTGATTGAGGAGTTTGAATATTGTCATTGAGAAGGCATTTATGTTCGTCTCAGCACTAACTAGCACTTAGTTGTGAGACTAGGGGCAATCCACTCAACACCTTTGGAGCTATATCTTCACAAATTTACTGATGGGTTAGGTTAATTTATCCATTTGCTTGTTGATTACAGTCTTGCTAGGGAAAAGATGTAAGGCAATTTTTATATATAAAAATAAAGAATCTGCATTTTGGGGATTCTTTCTGCCCCGATTCTCTGAGTATGAACTATACAAGTAAAGAGATCTCATTTTAAGTTGCTGTATAAATACAGTTCTATATTCTTTCTAGTCATATTTGAAATAATAAATCTGCTGTACTAGCCTAAATTATTCCGGAAAGTCATTTGGACTAAGTTTAGTTCTAGAGTGTCCTCATTCTGAAATGATTTTTTAAAAGTATTTTTCAAGTCAGGTCCTGAAACCACAGAAGTATTTAAAACCCTGTGAGACCAGTGGCAAGAATTATCAGAAAATCTGGTTCTGTAACTTCATAGGGACTCTGTTCATTCTCATTCCATCTTGAAAGTGTCTGTACATAAATTCAGAGGAAGCTACCACAAAAAGACCGGTGTCGGAGGGAAGGGGATCAAAGAGATGCTGGCAAATTTGTTGTTATCATAAAGAGTTCCTGTCCTGCAAGATCAAGGTCTTGATATAAAGAGCATTTAATTCTGCATCACCCATTTCCTCTCCCCAACACCCCAGAAAAAAAAAAAAAAGAATTCCAAGAGAAAACTACTTGACCTGTTTGCATTCAGAACCCAAGTGTATAGTTCATAAATACAATGGAAATGTCACTGATGCCATGCTCTGCTCTCCTCCCAGGCCACCCATGGATGACTCTCAGACACTTTTGACCCCTGTGGTGAGCTGTGGGCCCCCAGGAGCTCTGCTCACCCGCCCTGTCGTCCTCACTATGCATCACTGCGCAGACCCCAATACCGAGGACTGGAAGATACTGCTCAAGAACCAGGCAGCACAGGGACAGTGGGAGGTGAGCTGCTGTCGGGATAAAGATGCTATGCAAGAATAATCCATGCAGATAAGTAGGAGCAATTATGGAAGGCCTATTATTTATAAAGCAAAACATGAGGAGTGGAATTTTAGCTCACCCTCAAAATGAGAGAGAAACAGGCAGGCAGACTAGTTCCTGAGTGTTATATCTTCTGATTGATAAGCACACAGAAAATGATGGTCACTCATTAGATAACTCATAGGAAAAGTACACGTAAGAGCTGTAGACATGTCCCTTTCAGAATATAGATTATATATATGTATATATATTATGTGTATATATATAATATATACATATAGATGTCTATGGGGTGACTCATGCCTGTAATCCCAGCACTTTGGGAGGCCAAGGCAGGTGGATCATAAGGTCAGGAGTTTGAGACCAGCCTGGCCAACATGGAGAAACCCCGTCTGTACTAAAAATAGAAAAATTAGCTGGGTGCAGTGGCACACGCCTATAATCCCAGCTACTCAAGAGGCTGAGGGAGGAGAACCACTTGAACCTGGGAGGCAGAGGTTGCCGTGAGCTGAGATTACACCACTGCACTCCAGCCTAGGCGACAGAGTGAGATTCCATCTCAAAAAAAAAAAAAAAAAAGTACATGTATATATATGTATATAATTTGCAGGCACAAAAACGTTGCAACTGGGTCAGAAAATGTTAGGCACTTACTTGCAGACATGTACCTGGGATAGAGTTCTTGTGAACTTAAGCTTGAAAAACAGAAAGGGTATGTCTCCAAAGCTCCACTAGAAGGAAGAAAATCCGCAGCATTCTGGCTCTGCGACTGTTGCCATCATAACTTCTTAAAGACAAGTCCAGTTCTTTATATTAGAACCCCCTACTTAGCACCTATATTTCAGTAATATGTTTATCCAAAAATATTCAATAATTTTAAAACTATACTTTATATTTATAGTTGTATAAAATGTAAAACATATAAAATAGGAAGTTATAATAGGCAAAGTATATATTATATGCTTTGTGATTACTTATGATAATTTTTTAGGAAAAAAATTTTTAGAAAAGATACACATGAAGATTCTAGCTCCTAATATTTTAAGAAAATATAGTATTAGATGTAGAAGAGTACGAGAGCATCCCTGGGATTCACTGGGATTTCCCTCCTAGGGGCATGTTCTACTCTTGACCATATCGGGGGATCACTGCTTGCCAAAACGTACATAATAAATAAATAAATATACTTTATGCTGAGTTAAGACCAGATTTAACCAGATCTAACTTTAATTCTCTTTAAGCTTTAAATGATGTATCTGAAAAACGTCCTTTAATCCAAAGTGATCCTAAATTGTTTGCATGATTCTCTTCCTATTACCCTATCCATTTCTGGGTTTGAGTAGTAACAATAACAACAACAGTAACAATAAACTGAGTAGATGAGGAAAGTAGAAGAGGACAGTCCTCATGGAAGCCCCCTTGTACTTGTGACTGATTGGGACATGGGCATCGTTACTCTTTGGCCATGTCTTCTAGGAACCTTTCTGTACCATGTCACCACTAGGGGATACCAGAGGGTTTCCTTTGTCCTGGAGAAAGCAGCTTCTTTCCAGGTGTCTTTTGGGACTGAAATAAACCTGGAGGTTCTGAGCTTCTTTCTCTCTTTTCCTTTTTAGAGACTTCCTCTGGGGGCATAGTTTCAGTAGAAGAAATTATTTCACTGATGCTATTAAAACACAGCTCTTATTATAGCTCAGATCATGTTGCAAGGCATAATAAATAATAACCTAGGTGGCGACCTCTTTCACATCTTTGTGTAGCCCTCTGAACTAAATGTATAACAAAGTGTTCATTCACTGTTTCAGCAAATGGTTATGGGACACTCATCCTGAGCCAGACCCACTGGAATACAGTGGGAAGCAAAGTCGACATGATTCCTGCCCCTGCAGAGAGACTTTCTGACTCTGTCTCTGACAGTGCAGAGACTGACTCATGCTCACACGTGGATTTCTCCTGCCTGAAATTGTCTTTTAAATTTGAGTTAATTAAAAGTTGGAAGATTTCACATTAAAATCTGAACCTCCAGTCTGTCTTGGAACATGTGAGGCTTTGTCCATACTTGGCCTGCATTCCTGCATAGCAGCCATAGGCCAAAGCCCAGCAGAGGCTGAGCTCTTTAGATAGGCACGCGCTCTGGTTCGCCACAGGCTCCATCATTCCTCCTTGTCTGTGGCCCTGCCTGCTTCACATGCCTCTGTTACCTGGTTGCCCCAAGATGCATTCGGAATCCCAACCCTTGGTTTCTGCATCCCATACGTGGTCTTTCGGCTAATGTATTCTGTGGCCTGAACCATATAGATGAATCAAAACTTGGTTGAATTAGTAACTGGTTTTTTTTAAATAAAAATCACTTCCATTTATTTTTATTTCATGCTAAATGTTTTCAATGTCTGAAAGAGTAGACTGTTTAATGACACATACAAAGTAATAGAGAAATGTATCTTATGTGTCATGGAATTTGTCATGTCTTGCTTTTCTTAGAACCTGACAGCCAAGATTACTTAGAAAAAGCAGTGTATTTCTGTAGGAAGAAACTGTCAGATGAGTTTTGAAAGAATATAGTAGAATTGCATATTAATATATTATTGCACAGTTCTTTAATTTATCTAATTCTTTTTACACGTACAGATTTTTAGGGAAAATGTAGATTCTTAGAAGATCAAAAGATGCAAACTGAAGGACATCTAAATGAAGAATATTCTCAGTGTAAAGACAATGGTAGAAAGAGATACAATGATGAAGAACTTAAGTAGACAGATTATAAAATCTGAGAGAGAAAAAGGCCAAGTAAAGGATAGGTCCTGCTCTACCCACTGCCATTCACCACTATCCCTGGTGGCCGGCATGCGTCCTGGGTGGCTTAGCCATGGCCCTTCCTTTTTGTCCCCCAGGATGTGGTGGTGGTCGGGGAGGAAAACTTTACCACCCCCTGCTACATTCAGCTGGACGCAGAGGCCTGCCACATCCTCACAGAGAACCTCAGCACCTACGCCCTGGTCGGGCATTCCACCACCAAAGCGGCTGCGAAGCGCCTGAAGCTGGCCATCTTTGGGCCCCTGTGCTGCTCCTCGCTGGAGTACAGCATCCGAGTCTACTGTCTGGATGACACCCAGGATGCCCTGAAGGTAAGTGCCTCCCACCTAGCCTGCCCTCTTCACCTTCACCTGGAAGCCAAGGTTTTGCACGGCTGTGCACACCTGGAGACGTGACTCTGTGTGTGCACCCAAGTGTGTGGACACATGTGTTTGGCCCCAAAGGATGCAGTTAAAAAAGATAGACATTTCTCTGAGGCCACGCAGATATATGAGCTGTTTACACTGATTCCTCCCAAGGGCTACTTTGTTTACCTTCCTTGATTTCTTTTAATGAAAAATTTAGAAGAATTTGGCAACGAGACCCGTGGATGGTAAATAATCTGCTTCCATGTTTATCTCAGCTGCGTTCTTCCTATAAAAGGAATTGGCATAATTGCTCACACTGTATGTTCCTCTGGTGTGCTGCTTCATTTATATGCTTTCCCATTCTTTTTATGAGGGCTGTGAGGGAGCGGGTTAGCATTTGACAACAGGCTGCTGCTTTGCAGAATAAATGAGCTTAATTCCTGGTGTGATTATTGCCATCCATTTTATCCCATTCGAAGCTTTAAGGGATATAGTAAGTGCCTTTGAGGAAGTTATGATATAAAAGGAGGAATAAAAGAAGTATGCCAAGGTTGAGGAGGTAAGTCAGAGGGTGAGAAATGCCACAGTGGCTGACATGCAAAGTGCTATGTGGGGGCTCAGGAGACAGAGGCATTATTACTTTGAGGGAATCTGAAAAGGAGCTAACAGTTGATGATTAGCCCTAATGGAGGATTAGGTTTTGACCAGCAACAGTGAAGGGAAAAATACAGGATTCCTAGGTGGAGGGAACAGCATGAATAAACACAGAAGTAAACAATAAATAAAGACCCTTGGCTGGGCGTGGTGGTTCACACCTGTAATTCCAGCACTTTGGGAGGCTGAGGTGGGTGGATCACGAGGTCAGGAGATGGAGACCATCCTGGCTAACATGGTGAAACCCCGTCTCTACTAAAAATACAAAAAAGTTAGCCAGGCGTGGGGGTGGGCACCTGTAGTCCCAGCTACTCGGGAGGCTGAGGCAGGAGAATGGCGTGAACCTGGGAGGCAGAGGTTGCAGTGAGCCGAGATGGTGCCACTGCACTCCAGTCTGGGCGACAGAGCAACACTCCGTCTCCAAAAAAAAAAAAAAAAAGACTCTCTACAGGCATATTATTTCTGGTAAGATAAGAATTTTGTCTAGATGGACCTTCATGGCCGAGAGAGAAGTTGAGATTCAGTTATTAAGTTAATGGGGATTGGATAGGTTTAAACAGAAAAAAGGCATGATTGAAAATACATGTTAGAAATATCAGCCTGACTTCAGCAAAAAGGTGAGTCAAAGTATGCAGGAACGGGTGATGGAGCTGGATGGTGATGGGGCAGTGAGATGAAGAGAACAAGCCTAAAAGGTCCTACTCAAGTGGCCTTTTGAGAATCCCCTGACGAACGCTCAATGGGTTGGGGCAGAAGGTCAAGTTCCTGCCTCTAAGTCACAGAAGCAAACTCAGGGGGCAGGAGGCCTTGGCGTGTTGAGAAGGTGCCTGTCTTAGACAGTTTGGGCCGCTCTGACAAAGTACCACAGACTGGGTGGCTTAAACAACAAATGTTTTTTTCTCACAGTTCCAACCCAGACTTCCAGTGTGGAGGCTGAAAATCTGAGATCAAGGTGCCAGCGTGGGTGGGCTCTGGTGAGGAACCTTCTTTTGGGTGACAGGCTGCTGACATTCTGCTGTGTCCTCACGTGGTGGAGAGATGGGGAGACAGCTCTCTGGGATCTCTTTTACAAGGTTACTAATCCCATTCCTAAGGGCACCACCGTTGTGACCTAATCACCTTCCAAAGGCCTCTCCTCCTAATACTATCACACTAGGGATTAGGACTACACTATATGAATTTGCGGGGGCACAGACATCCGTCCATAACTGTGCCTTTTCTTTTAGAATACTGAATTAGAGGTATGAATTGGGCATCTATAACAGATGCCCAAGGCACAGTTAGAAATATAGATATGGTTCTCGGAACAGAGAGCAGATCTTAATATAGAGATTCAGAAACCTACATTATGTTGATAATTGTTATCCACAGTGGTCAGGGAGAATATCAAGAGAGAGTAGAGGGAGAAGATAATCATAAAAATAATCAGCATGACTGAGAGCTTCTATATGTTAGGCAAAATTCTAAGTATTTTATATTAACTCATTAATCTTCATTTGATCTATAAGACACCATTATCTACACTTTATAGATGTATCATCCAAGGCACAGAAAGTTTAAGTAAGTTGCTCTAGGTCACACAGCTGTTAAGTGGAGAAAGCAGGCTTCATGCCCAGGCAATTGGCTGCAGCCTGGCTGATCTGCCCCTAAGTGAAGTTGCTTGAAGACCCGTACCCTAGAGACTGGGGACCAAGGAAAGCCCTGGCATTGCAAGGGAGGAGGAAAGGCAGCCAGCAAAAGAGCTAAAGAAGGATAAACAGCCAGATTAGGAATAGAAATGGAAGAAAAATGAGTCAAGGAAGCCAAGGAAAGAAAGTTTTTCTGAATATCAGGGTATTTCCATCTGGAGCTTCCGTTCAGAGAGTAGTGCTTGGTTATGAATACTGAGTGTTCCGGGATAGGTTCCCTGGGAAGCAGGCTCCAGGCGAAAAGACTGGAGACGGCACGAGTGGAAACAGGAAGGTGAGCTAGGAGCCTGTTGCCATCATCTGTTCACCGTGGTGGATTTGACCAGCATGGTCTTGGGGAAGGCATGAGACCTCCTGGGTTAGTGCATATAATTTTGATAGTCGAGCCTGTAGGATTTTGTGATGTTGAATAAAAGTTGTGAACACACAGCTCTAATGTAAAGCTTAAGGTTATTTCTTCTATATTCCTTGCAAATGTGATACATCCAAAGCACTGTCAGGATAGGAATCATGCTAGGTTTAAATTAGGGAAAATGGTATCTGTAGGGAGCTATGGGGTCTGATTAAGGCAAAGTTTTTCAACAGTTTCAAGAAAAATCATTGCAAAAGCATGCATAGAAGACCTACATCATATTTGAAGTGTTTGATTTACATATTTTATATTCACACACATAGTTCTCGTCCCAGGCACCTTGTCTTCCCAACAAACACACACAAATACATGCAAAAATAAAATATTTTATAAAAATAATTCTGATTATTATAATTAGTGAACTCAAGACACAAATGGTCAATAGTGAGAAAGAGTGATGAACAGGTTTAAGCAGCAAAAACAACTCACGAGCACTCTGTATCATGGTCAATGCTTTCTAACTAGACATTTATAAATTCTAAGCATCTGGGGATCTAGCACTTAGCCTGAAACAAACATGAATAATGGATGAGGCTTTCTTGCACCTCATGGCCTTTGAATAATGCAGAAATACCAAAATCCTACTTATAGGTAAATGGCTTCTCCAACATACCGAAGAGACAATTATTTCAGTCACGCCATCTCTTCCTCACACCCACGCTTGAATTGGAAACTTCGGGCTGATTAGCTCAAAAAGCCCTTTATTACTAAAATTCTGCCTTCTTGCCACCCTGTTAATGTTCCCACCATACTATCTCCCATTTCATTGCTTCTCTAACTGCCGTTGCCCAGAAATACTTCCTCTTGCAATGTCCCTCCCGAAGGCCTCCTCCTCCTTCAGGCCTGCCCCCCTCCTGACTCACCCTCATGCTCTTCCAAAATCAGGAATTCTCAGTGCACAGGGGAAGCAGGTGGAAGCTTTTATAAAAACTTACTCCAGGGTCTCCCACAGGTTCGGATCTAATTGGTCTGGGTATTGGGATGTTTTTGTTGTTGTCGTTTTGTTGTTTTGTTTTGTTTTTTTTTTAAACACTCCCTGGGTTATTCTATTGTGCCACCAAAGTTAAGAGCTATTATCCTAAACACTTTCCCAAATCTTTCTGGAACTAAAATTCTACTAAGAACAAACTTTCCTACAACCTTACATCATTCCCTCCCCCATTCCTCCACCTGCTCTCATTAACTGCCAGGAGATCTTCCTGGTAACACCTCACAATACCTCCAGTGAAGACTGCACCCCCTAACTAACCCAAGGCCAAGAGGAGATGTACCAGTACGTCTCATACTCTATGACCCCTTCTGGGGCATCTCTTCACTGCCCAGGCTGGATGGTTCTACTGCTGCTCATACCCACTTCAGTTCCTTTGCACAGACCTCTGTGGATCCCGCCCTAGCAGTACTTGCCTTGTGGTCTTTCTTTCCATCCATTTTATTCCCATCATTCTCTCAAATTCAATGCCATGACTTAAATCACAGTCTCTCTGCCCAAACTTATTCCAGTAGCCTTCACATCATCTTACATTGTCTATTCACTCGTATAGATGTGCTCTGGATTTCATCTTCATTAGCAACTGCTCCACTGCCAAGATCTCCACCTGTCAAACTCCCCCTTTTTGACCACAACCATCTGACCTTCCATCTCTCTCTTCCACAAGGTGCATGGAAGCTACCCTTTGTTCTTAAGGAGAGGGTCCCTCACTGGGCATGGTGGCTCATGCCTGTAATCCCAGCACTTTTGGAGGCCAAGGGAGGTGGATCGCCTGAGGTCAGGAGTTCAAGACCAGCCTGGCCAACATGGTGAAACCCTGTCTCTACTAAAAATGTAAAAATTAGCCAGGAGTGGTGGTGCGCCCCTGTAATCCCAGCTACTGAGGAGGTTGAGATGGGAGAATTGCTCAAAACCGGGAGGCTGAGGCTGCAGTGAGCAGAGATCACACCACTGCACTCCAGCTTGGGTGGCAGAGTGACACCCCATCTCAAAAAAAAAAAAAAAAAAAGGAGAGGCTCCCTCAACCTGCTGCAGTTTCCCAGTCCACAAACCCTTCCCTGCCCTTACTCGCATCTGCAGCAAACTTACTTCCACACTGAACTCTCTCGTCATTGTGAGCGCTTCAGGCTTTTCTAGTATCAATAACCAAAGATACCCTCCACTGAACAAGCCCGCTACTTCTACTTCCAGGCTGATGAGTTGTTATGAAAAACCATACATTTCTGATTGGGTCTGTTATACTCTCAAGATATCTATTCTAAGGGATGCCTTCCCTGCTTCTCCTTACTCCTTTTATTTAGCTCTTCCTGACTTACCCCGATTCCCACGGCAGTTCTTCCAGGTCTCTTCCCCTCTCAGGAAGTCCCTGGCTGTTTTAAAGCCCACATCGTGCCTAGCAGTGACCTAACCACTCAGTGAAAGCTCCCCCAGCTGCCGTCCTCTACCCTCCAAACCTTTTACTTCAGCCTCTTCTCACTTCCTCTGACTCTGATGAAAAGGATCTCTGCTTCCTTGTTTGTGCTTTAATCCAATTCCTGACCTCCTCCATCTTCAGCATAGCAAATGATGCCTGAGGCTGCATTTACCAGCATTTGATATTTTCTTATAGTAATTGCTATGTGCTGGAGATTCTTTACAAATTGCAGAAAAATCCACAGAAATGCTGGACTAGGACAGAGATGGAGGCCCAGTGGAGTACTTATTCTTGGGGAATAAGTCCGGGAGAGCTATTGCAAAAAGACTGCCCCGATGTCTAGAGCTGTGTATTTCAAGAATATTAATTATCACTTTTTATTATATGTGATTATATTATCTATGTGGATACATAATACATTTATTTATATTATATGTAAATATATATTATTTATATTATATGTAAATATATATTATTTATATTATATGTAAATATATATTTTATTTATTTTATTATATATAAAATATATAATAAATATGTATTTATTTTATTATAATATATACATATAATATAAATACATATTTATGTATAATATATTTAAATATATAATATATCTTATATATAATATATAAATATTTATATATAAATATATAATATTCATTATATTAATATATGATTATATTATATATTTATATAAGTATATATTATACAGATATATTATTACATATAATATATAAAATATAAATATATAATTATATATTACATAAATATATATATTTGTACATTTATTTATATTATTCATATGGATGGATAATGCAGTCAGTCTTAAGCAACTGTGATGCATTTTTTCTTCTTCCTACCCACCTCTTTGAGCTTGGCAGCTTTTGTAACAATTTCCCAGAGTTTTGTTAAGCCTTGGGTCAAAAATGGTCGCCTGAAACTTAAAAGCTGCGTTTAGCAATTTGAAAGCACTGATACAGAATTAGCGTGTTGGCAGTGACTACCAGAGCAGAAGTCAAGGCTGATGGGCGACAGTGGAATTATTTTATGCCTTTCAGGAGGGCTTTTTCCTGTGCATGTGCTTGAAGGACCACTGGGAACAATGCTCTAGTTGTGTTCACATAAAAGGATAAAGATGCTAAGAATTGTGAGAATAGTTTGGAATCAATTCAAATAGAGAGGTCAAGTCTATTGAAAAGGTTGAGTTTGGTGTATCAGAGCTTTTCTTTTTCCCCCGTCTTCAGGTGATTAATGAAAAAGGTGTTTTCCTTTCATTATTTGCAAAGACTTAAATCCTAGTATAAATAGACCAACAATTAACAGAGAGCAAGGTTATATTTGGAGTAAGTTTAAAAACACCTAGGGAGAAACATACATCTATGTGGAAATAAGTCATTTCTGTCCCGGTATCCAAAGGGTACAATACATGAGAGTCTCTTTTTGGAATAAAGGGTTTTATACTAAACTCTGAGATTCAGAACATAAAAAAGGAGTTATTTTCATACATTATGGGCAGTATATGATGTTTATTGAATTTCTGACAAATGTATATGTGATACAAACCAAATAATGTGTATTAACATAACCTGGCTTTTTTTTTTTTGATGGACTCATGGGGCATGGAGAAGATCTTCCTTGGATAAATTTCATGTGCCCTAATCCCAACTGTAATAGAGTAACTCTGTGAAAGATTGTATTATGTGAAAAGAGAAGAGAAGAATGAAAGAAACACCGGAAGGTGAAGAGAGAGAAAGGAGGTTGGCTGAAGTCTAGCTGAGAATTGTGTGATGCTCATGTTCTTGGGCCACAGTCATGGACAGTCAGACGTGGCTTGTTACAGGGAGAAGGTGGTTATATTTTTATCCTGTTACCTGTCACCTTCCTCACTGCTGTCCTCCGGGCATTTCCTCCATGGCAAGTTGTGACCTTACAGAACTCTGAACCCCTCATGCTTGCTTCTTCTAGGTCTTCTAAGGCTGATCCTCCCTGGAAATATCCTAGTAAGAATCCATACCTATTCTTATAGTTCCCACAAACAACCTCAAAAATAGCCTTACCTGTATACTTTCAGGATCCCGGCCTCTGGAGTTAAACGAATATATTCATTTGTGCAACATGTGTGTTAGAGACCAACAACAAAACGTGTATCAAAGGTTTCTAGTGCATCACTGCTGCTGTGTGTATGGGAGGGAGCATGGTACGGCAGGAGAGCTTGAGTCGGGCTGGCTGCTGTGACTGGCTCTGCCACTTATCAGCTTGGTGACCCTGGTCGCTGAATTTGACCTCTTAGGACAGTAATTTGGTCTGCGTCAAGGACTCTTTGAAGTTCTAAAGGAGATCAAAGTTATTCAATCTCCTGGCACAAAATAGACACCAGACACTGTTTGCCATGCCTAGGTGGGCATATAAACTACAGTGGCATTTTGAAGATAATGGCTTAAGGAAGATATTAAATCTAACTGGAATCTAACTGTGAGGTGAGTTTCAGGGTTGATAGCAACCTGGTTGGTTAGACATTTAGTCACAGGGATCTTTTCGGTGCCTCTAAATTTATCCCATTTTTATCATCTTCTTATGAAATCTGGTCCTGGGTCTATCATATATCTTAGAAATGACTTGCTATGTTGAACTTACTTTTTGAAGAGAGAGAAAAGAAAGAAAACAGAAGTTGTGGTATGCGGAATAACACCCCCCACCACCACCACCCAGGGATGTTTACACGTTAATATTCAAAACCTGTGAGTATTTTACCTTACATGACAAAAGAGTCTTTGCAGATATGATTGTGTGATTTGAGGAGATTATCCTGGACCATCTGGGTGAGTCCGGTCTAATTATATGGTTTTGAAGGTGGAGAACTTTTTCCAGCTATGGTCAGAAGGGGATGTGACTGTGGAAAAAGGCTCAGAGAAATCTGTCATTGTTGGATTTGAAGACAGCGGAAGGGGACCGTGAGCCAAAGAATGTGAGAAGCCTCTGGAAGGTGGAGAAGACCCGGTAGAGATTCTCCTCTTGGGGCTCTGGAAAGGAGGGCAGCCCCACTGACACACCTTGATTTTAACTCGATGAGAACTGTGTTAGACTCCCACCCTCCAGAACTGTAAGATCATCAGTTTGTGTTATTTTTTAAGTCACTATGTTAGTGGCGATTTCTTATGGCAACAGTAGAAAACTAATACAGAAGATTAAAAACAGCATGTTAACAGGAGAAAAGAAACACAAGATGACTTCAGAAGTCCTAGAAAAACCTAAAAAGTCCTATTCCTAATACATAGATGTGAGAGAGAACCGTTTCCCTACGAGCATGCCCAGAGGTAGACAAGTGACATGCTACTTGCATGAGTGTCACCCCTTGGCATTTGGCTTTAAAAGTGTCGCAAACTGCCCTGACTGTGCAGGCTGGAAGTGGCAGCTCAGACCAAGCATCCGTGGCCACAGCAGCTGTGGGAACAGCAGGCAGAGCCCTAGAAACGAAGCAACTTGACGGGGAGATGTTTGCAGATGGGCACCAGAGTCCAGCCTTGTTATTATTAGGGAAGAAGTAAGGCAGATAAACTCAGGGGGAGAGCAGAGCACCCTGGCGTGAACACAGGAAGGGAAAGGAGCAAAGCCAGGCCGGGCGCCAGGGACACTGACCCGAGCAGGTGGGAGAGGCTGGGCTGACAGTCAGATGTTCTCCACTGCCCGGCTCCGCAGCCTGAGCCCCGAAAGCTGGAGAGGAGGAGACAGCGCGTGGGGGCCTGAGAGCAGCGTCGCTGAAAAGCTGGCAGAAGAGGAGAGAAGGATGGCCGCTCTTTTTGGCCTCTGCTTTGGTGGAGTACGGGCCCCCACAGCTGTGACAGAGACAGCAGTGACAGCCACCATAGCAAAGACACAGATTTCTCATCCCCAAATGACAAGGGCAGGTTTTCGACACAGGATTAAAGAATGAGCAGAAGAAAGGCAGGTTCCATGAAATGGCAGATGTGATTTTTTTTTAAACACCAGTCAGCACAGTCACTGAGGGCTGGCCTTTTGAGGTTTCACATGAGTGGCATGCTGCACGTTTGCTGGTCTGTTCTTTGTGTCTGCGTCCCAGAATCAAGGTGAAGGTGGGGCACCACTGCAGTACAACTCAGCCTCCTGTGCTGGCTCCAGCATGGAGAGCAGTTCTATCTCCAGGAGCCAGAGAGCCGAACCAAACCAAAAAACAGCCAGAGTGCGAGGCTGTCCGCTGCTTGGCTTCCTGCCTTCTGTTCTGTCCTCTCCATGTAGCGATCTCAGCGACTTTTCCTCAGTATCTGCCTCCACCTGCTCATGCTCCTGCTGCTGATGCCTGGCATCGTGGCAGCAGTAAATCCAGCCAATGTGTGGTTCTGTGTTTCTCTCAAACATGAAGACTGCTTGGAGAAATAACATCCAGAAACAATATAAAGAAAGCAAAGGCTTAGGCCAGGGCTGGGTGGCCTACTCTGTAATCCCAGCACTTTGGGAGGCCGAGGCGGGTGGGATCTGCAGACTGTGAGATCCAGACCATCCTACACACGTGAAACCTCGGCCTCTACTCTAAAAATACAAAACTGGGTGCAGTGGCGGCGCCTGCATTCCCAGTCACTTGGGAGGCTGAGGCAGGAGAAGGGTGAACCTGGGAGGCAGAGGCCAGTGAGCTGGAGATCATGCCACTGCACTCCAGCCCATGATAGAGCAAGCACCCGGCCCCCAAAAGAAAAAAAAAAAGAAAGAAAGAAAAAGGCTAGCAGAGTGAAACAACCTGGATTTCCTGGAAAGCACCTCTCCCAGCCTCCCTTCAAGAGGACATTTCCTCAGTGGGTTTCATAAGGAAACTTAACTTTAATCATTTCTTTCATCCTTTCTATAGCCTGTACTGCTTCTAAAAAGGGAAAGAAAAGAATGACAGAAAGCATTTGAGAAAAACAAGACAGAGGCAGAGAAGGAGAGAAAGAAGCTATGGACTAGATAATCTACAAATAATTAATAACTTGGTGGTCTGGAAGGCATAACACATGCCTTGAGGAAGAAGGTGGTGGATGGGAAAGTGGTGGTGAGCAGGGTGGTGGAGAGTGGAGGAAGGAAGGAGGGTGGAAGGGAGGTGGAGGTGGAAGAGGGGAAGGAGGGTGATGATGCCATTGGCGATGATGTGCGATAATGTGATGATGCTATTACGTACGATGATTAAGGATAATGAATGACATGACATACCGATTATGAGATGCCATGACATGCATAATGCGAACGCGATGATGATAATGTGATGCACTTTATTTATGATGATGCGATAATGTGATGATGCGCCAATGATGATTACGAACGACGACATGATGATGATACCGGATATGATGATGCGCCATGCATAAATGCATTATGATGACGACAATGACAATGCGACTATGATGATAGGATAATGATGATGCCATTTTCGCGAAATGATGTTATTTCGCGATGATGACTCATCGGCGATGCGATAAATGATGATGAATTATTAAGAAGATGGCCATGAGATGATGACTTATTGGCGGAAACATGCTTATTTCGGCAGATGATAAAGATGCGACAAGATGATAACGCGATAAAGGGAGGAGGTGAAGGGAAGGAGGGGTGGAATGAGGAGTGGAGAATGGAGGAGGATGAGTGAAGGAGGGGTGGAGGGAGGAGGTGGAGGGGAGGGGGAGGGGTGGAGGGGGGAGTGGAAGGGTCTGGAGAATGGAATGGAATGGAACAATGAATGGAATGGAATGGGGAATGGACAGAATGGAGGGACAGTGATTCCAGTGAATGAAACTGGGGGCCCCAGGAGCAATAGCTGTGAGCCTGATAGTTAATGGAAATTTGCCCAGGCATGGAAGGAACAGGCAGAGAGAGAACAAGAGAAGCAGATGAGGCAGATGCAATCTAACCCGGACATAATGCAGAGTGGGAATCTCGGGGGCTGGACAGGCCAGAGTGGAGGAGTGGCTTGGCTGGCAGATGTATCCTCCCTCCTGCCTCTCTGTCAGGCCTTAACAAGGGGAGATCCTCTCATCTAAGAGCCTGGAAGCATTCTGGGTACAGGCCAGAGGTGCCTCCTTTGTGCACACAAGCCTTTAAAACAGCCTGGATTTATTGTGGCTTTTAAGTGGCCCAGGCTAATGGCTTGGCATGGATAATGTCTTGGTTTAATTGGTTATTGTGAAAGCTGCTTGTTTCTACTGTGGAATCTCTTGTCCCTGCCTTTGGAGCAATCCCTCACAGGCTCCCTGAATCAATACAGCCCTCACTCAGGGCCGGCCAGTTTGCTTTGGAGCCGGCGCCCGCAGTGGGGAAAGAGGCCCTCCCACAGGATTGCTCAGATCCCTGGCGGACGCTGGGCTCTGAGGCAGATGGCCTGCTTCTGGTGACTCTGATGATTCGCATGTGTAGATGTGCATGGGCTACAGACACCTTTATTAATGACCTACTCTTGAGGGTGTCTTTGCAAGGAAAAGTTAGAGGAGTGCAGATAGAGCTGTACAAGGGGGTCTGGGCACAGTGGTTTATGCCTGTAATCCCAGCACTTTGGGAAGCTGAAGTGGGAAGTTTGCTCGAGTTCGGGAGTTCAACAACAGCCTGAGCAACAAGGCAAGACCTTGCCCCTACAAAAAATGTTAAAAGTAGCCAGGTGCAGTGGCATGAGCCTGTAGTCCCAGCTTCTTGGGAGGCTGGGGTGGGAGGACTGCTTGAGCACAAAGGTCAAGGCTGCAGTGAGCTATGATCATGCCACCTGCACTCCAGCCTGGGCTGCAGAGCCAGCAAGAAGGTCTCTAAAAATATTTTGAAAAAAAGAACTGTAAAAGGAAGTCAGAAACTGTCTCCCTTCTCACAGATGCAAAGCAAGCGGGTCAAAGCAACAGGTGGATTCACCTAGAGCCAGACCAGGCCACTGAGGTGGGGGAACTGCCAGCAGAAAGAACACCTTCTGCAAAGGAAGTTGACATTCCGGTTTCGGAGAACAAAGAGGCCAGATGATCCGCATCCTTACTATAGCATTTCTTTCCAGGGTCACGATATTTCTCTTAAGTCATCCCAAATCTTTTGACCTTAAATATATTTTCTTCATATTCTTTTTTAGGGTGTGTGAAATATCCTAACCTTCGTGATTCAAAAGCAGCCTGTCTGGAAGTGGTTTTAGAGCTGAGCACACTGTGTTGTGGTTACATGTTTACAGGTCACCCCCCAACCCCCATGGACCATTAGCCCACTGGCAGTTTAAGGCAGTGACAGGGACTTACTTGTCTGTGTGCTCCAGACCTGACATGGTTCCTGGCAGCCTAATGTGTCTCATGGATGTTGAATGAATGTTCTCAGGAAGAGGAAGCAGAGGAAAACATTGAACTGTAAAGCCATGTCTTATTGATTTGTATATTTGTTATTGTTCTGTCCTCTTACATAGCTGTATCATATAAATAACCAAAATAAGATCATGTGCAAGGAATTCAGAAAATCAAGCTGTGTGAAGTATAAGTTGCAGCATATTTTTAAGTGGACTCTGCTGGAGTAAATCTCAAGTTATAACACTTAAAATGGTAACACAAGACAAAGCCTGATTAGCCTTTCGGGCGAGCTTGCTTCTTCTATCATCTGACACAAAACTCTATTTGAGATTCGCCATATGTGACGAGTCAGCTCCTGTTCCTGTGTGGTTTTAGATTATACTCGTTTCCCAGGAGTTGTTAGATGATTGACTGAGATCTCTTTAACTCACACCTTGGTTGTTGTCCTCTCCTTTTTTCTGTTATGCTTTCCTATGTCATGAACATCTTTAGTGCAACCATACCAGTTGCCACTTTGCGGGAAGGAGTGTTAAGTTGAAGTGTGGTGAGGTTACTGAATCCTTCACTGCTGGGCTGGATTCTTCCCCAGGTACCAGTGAAAGGACAAGCTGTCTGAGCCAGCAGTCTCCAACACGGAGTTTACACACCCCAGGCCCAATGAACCACTGGGACCAAAAAAAAAATACAATATGAGTACCTAGCTGTATGCTAAGATAGATTAACACAGGATTTTATGTATTTTTAAATTTGATGTGTATTTTCTAATGTGATATATTAACATACCAATAATAGAGATATGTAATTTATAAATATGCATGCTCAATGTTTTGACTGGTAGACTATTCTGGCAAACATGTTTACAGCCTCTGCTCTAAGCATGGGTGTGTCCTGATGAACCGTTTATCTTTCCCCAGGGTTTATGTCCAAATGGAAGGGAGAAAAAAGTCAGGTTCCTCCCATCTCTGTGCTGCAGCTTTGTGTCACTCCTGGGTGATGGAGAAATGGCGAGCTTAAGACTATGGAAGTAGTGTGTTCTGTGGTCCCACTGTCTTTAAAATGGCACTTGGTACCTTCTGTCCAAAATAGGGCTCCTCCAAGCCAGTCTAGACTTTTTCCCCACTAGGGAGAATTCTTTACCGTGACTTTTGAGATCGTTGCTGAAGAAACAAAAAACTGAGCCTGATTCTTGGGCTGACTCCAATGAAGAGTTTGCACTCAAAATGCCGTGTTAGATTTCCTGACTTCAAGGTCATGACCAATAGGCAGTTTGGGTTTTTTTTTTCAATGTCCTGCCTGCCAGGAAAACTGATAATGCTCTTCATATCCTCTGGCAGTCTATGTTGATTGTAGGAATGGGGTGTGGATTATACATTGTTGGGTACAATTACCTCCCGGAATACAATGCATCTTCTTTTAGACATCCCAGGGAGATAATTTCGACATAATGAAGATCTATAGTAATCAGATAATTACTATCGATTGCTCTTTAGACGTCTTGATGAGGTAATTAGGGCGTATGGAAAGAAGCTGGAACTGATTG
This sequence comes from Papio anubis, assembly GCF_008728515.1. NCBI lineage: Eukaryota > Metazoa > Chordata > Mammalia > Primates > Cercopithecidae > Papio > Papio anubis. Next base: position 139,144,517 of record NC_044978.1, on the reverse strand, counting down.
ATTGGCATGACTGTAATCTCAAAGATTTCTAATTATGTTTCTTTTCTTCTAATGGCTTATAAACAAACATCATTTTAGCTTTAGAATTTGTCAGGTGCCAGGTTCACTGGGAACATCAGCTTTCTCTATTATGCTAACTAGACACCAAACATGATCAACATAAGCTCATTATGCCTTCCTGCTGAAGCAGAAGAAACTGCAATTAACCCTCACTTTTCTTCTCCACTTCCACATGGCTGGCTTCTTGTCGTGGAGTGGGGTGTCGTGGAGTGGGGTGTGCCACGTTCTGTGAGGAGCATGTGTGACTCAGGGCTGGATGGGTCTGTGTGGCCTACGGGAGACCCTCGGAGCCTGCTGAGCTCAGGCACAGCAGACTAGGGGGACAATGACACAACATATGTGTTAAGGTGTCTGGCTGACTGTGGCTGGGGGCTGGCTGACTGCTCGGGCTCCTGTCACAAGCCATAGCTACTCATCAGCCAGCAACATTAAGTAGCAGGTCAATACTCTCAGGCAGCTCGACCACACACTTGTCTACGTCAGTGTGTTATTGCCTCATCTCTTCCATTAGATACTAATTAGAGGACGCCCTGTCTGCAACCACATTCCACATTATCCTAATTTTTTTTACACCTTTGAGCAGCTTGCACGGTTCAGAACAGTGGCCTCACCCAAAGATGATGGATATTAAGAACCACTAACGCAACATCTTGAAATGAGCTGTTTGCATGTAATCAATGATGGTGGTAACCACCACACTTACTGCTCTACAAGTGCATGGGTTAGAATTCATTCAACAAATGCAAGGTGGATGCATTTTTCTGAATATGAGGCAATCTGGTTCCCATGCCTGAAATCCTCCACTGCGACCCACCTGTGCTTGGTGGGTACAAATACGTAGGAAATTTGTGACCCGTTTTAAAATAAGCGTCCCCAATCCATGCATGTCACAGTCTGAATGAACACCTATGTTCTTGAACTCCCTGCTTTCTATTGAAATATCACCAAAGAAAAAATTATATTTTGCTTTGATTTTTTTCTAAAATCCATATATTCCTGGACCCTTATTTTAAAACGGGTCACAAATGGACCCTTATTTTAAAACGGGTCACAAATTTCCTACGTATTTGTACCATTAAAACTTTTAAGGCATGAGAGGAGTAACGTGCATAGGGATGGTTCCGGCTGTTTGGATAATTACAGCTGCAGTTGGAAATGCTTCATTAACTCCCATTGACTAGCCTGAGAAATGGAAGCATATATAGAATTTGTCTTTATGTTGTATCTGTATAGTATAAGAAAATTATGTAGCAAATTTTTTCATCAGTCACAATTCTCGAGAAATAAAGTATTCTTTTGAAAATGTAATTTGAGTAACTGTTCAGTTCAATATTTGGTGTTTAAAAAAAACCTTCCTAATCTGTATCAGAATATTTTCCTTTAATAGAATATATAATTAGCATATTCTAAATTTTTTAAATTGGGAATTATGCAATACATCATTTTAAGCAAAATTTTTATGGTTTTATTTCTGTACTTGAAGAAACTATAAGAGATTGAACTAAATGCCTAAAACAGGTTCTAATTTTTTATTTGTTGGTTGCTTTTATCAAGTCCAAGGAATGAGTATCTCTTCTAGTTATTTGTCCCTTTCTGTAAAAGTTAATTGAAAATCTACCTTCTTATCAGTTTGTCTACATTTCTACCTATTTTTTCTTTAATTGATGGCTCTCTGGTTTTGAGTTCTGATGTTATGCCCCCGACTTGATTATGTCCCCCACTCATCAGTGGGTAAAGGGTAAACTGTACAGAAATTACTCCACAACAGTGTGATGTAGACTCTGCCAAAACCTGGTTTGTTATTAGGGTCTGGTCTCATACAAAATGGGAGGGGTTTTAATTAGAGGGTCTCGAGGCTGCAAAAGTGGGTGTTCACGGTGTTGCGCAAGTTCCGTCTGCCATTCAGGAGGCAGTAAAGAAACGTATTCAATGAGAGAGCTGACAGAAGTGATGCAGTTCAATAACGTGCTTTGGGTTTGGGGCATGTCATTATAGGAAGTTTTACATCTTGAGAGACAGATGGGAGGACAGCTCCTAGAAGAACCTAAGGCTCTTCATTTTAAAGGCAGCACCCACAACCTGCGCCTGTCAATTCACGATATCGCCCATTCCCTCTGGAAGAGCAAATTGCTGGCTAAATATCAGGTAAGGTTCCCAAGCCGAACAAAAGGTCTGGAGACATCTCTAAGAAAGAGGTCTAAAATTATATGGACATAGGAAATCCCCTTCCTTGAAATTAATCATATGTCATTACTTGTTTCTCCAAAATAGTTTGGGTATTTAGGATTTTTGAGAACTATAGACATATTTGAAGGAATACTTTTTAAAAATTCCTCCTTTAAATAAGTGTACTATCATTGTTTTATTTTTAATAAATGAAAGGCTTCCAAATCCATCATTTCAATTAATTTTCATACTAAATGTTCACATCAATGGGTACAAACAGCTTCAAATGCATTCACAGAAACAACAGAAGGACATGTTTATTCCATGGGACACAAATTAGGCTTCAGCCTTCCTACGCCAGTACCCTTACATTGAAAAATTAGAGCGAGCCCTACTTTGGAGAGCTGAAATAGCATGTAAAAGTAAAACCCAAACAGGATATTATTAAATAACAGACAAGAAAATACGGGTCCCAAGTGTCATTTGTATATACCTGGGGGAAAATCACAAGACCCTCAAGGAATTTTCCCCTCCTCCATCCGTCAGCCTGTGCTCTGAGAAAATCTCTTTGATGGGATTGCAAGCCTCATATACAGTCCTAGGAGCGGCAGACATATTTAGAGAGCTGTGAATCCATGTTAATATTTATGCAAATTCAACCCAAACCCCAGCATTGCCGCTGAACTGGTAGCTATTTCCTGATGTAAATCAATGGACATACTGGAAGACTGAAGGGAAGACATTCTGGCTCCATTCTCACTCTCGTTGGTCAAGTTTCTGCACATGAATGATGGGAAACAAGCCTACTGGTTTGTTAACAATTGTGAGCTTTGATGGAGGTTGCACACCAGACTCTCTATGCACAGCTCAGTCCTTGATGGAGACAGAAGGCTTCTGACTTACTCAGTACACCTCTTCCTTTGCTTTCTTCTTTCCTCTGTGTTGCAATTGCCATAAAATTCTACAAATCTCCCCGTTTTAGAAGTAATTTCCTTTATACAATTATAAGAAAATACTATTTTAATGATAATGATAATATGATATATGATATTAGTTAAAGCTAAGCCTGGCTGAATGCTTACCATCTGCTGGACACTCTCTTCATACATTGGTTTATCTCATTTAACCCCAGCAGACCTATGAATGAGAAACTCTTTGTTTACTCTTTTGCAGATAGGAAAACTGAGCAGTGGAAAGATTAAGTAACTTGCCCCAGGTTATCAAGTAAACGAAATAAGGAGTTCTCATTTGTACTGGATTTGGCGCCGAAGCCACCGCTTTTTAACGCCATGCTCTCCCATTTTTTATGTGGCAACCTTTTCTTTCCTTTATTGAAAACAGATTCTAGGATAGGCTCTGTAAGGTGGTCTAGACTTTTAGAAAATTAAAGCCTGTTCTATGCTTGGTGCCAAGAACTCTTCTGTGGCAGCTAATTGAGTCTGAAGTTTCCAACTGTAGTGGGTTTTGGCTTCCCCTGTCCTGGGCAGAGAAGGATGTAAGCATGAAAGGGAGCAGCATCAGTGCAGTATCCTTTAGACTTTCCTTGCTTTTCTCCAGAACGTCACAACAGGGATTCTTTTAATGAGCAATGACTGGTGTGTGCAAGTTTTATTTTGGGAATTGTATAAACTCTTTTTTTTTTTTTTTTTTTTTTTTATCATTTACAATGGCTCTTGTTGCAAATTAGAGACATGTGACAGACTGGTTAGGTACATGGATTCTGGAGGCTGACTCCTTAGGTTCAAATCTCAACCCTGCTACTTACTTGCTGTGTGATTCAGGGTAAGTTATTGAACCTCTCCGGGCCTCAAGTTTTTCATGTGATGAGGGGCCAGGATGTACTTAAACATGGGGCTGTTGTGAGGATTAAATGAGGCCACAGGTGTGATACTGAGAGTACCTAGCAGCAGACCATCTGAGAGTTATTTTTGGTATTAGTCCTTCAATTGTGGTTAACACTTTTACATCCTTTAGGAAATTCCTTTTTACCATGTCTGGAGTGGGTCTCAAAGAAACCTGCACTGCACCTTCACCCTGGAAAGATTTAGCCTGAACACAGTGGAGCTGGTTTGCAAACTCTGTGTGCGGCAGGTGGAAGGAGAAGGGCAGATCTTCCAGCTCAACTGCACCGTGTCAGAGGTAAGCAGATCCTGTCTGTCTGAAATCAGGAGAGGGGGCGACCCTCAGGAGGAGAGAGAATGTGGGCTAAAAGGGTATATCAATATAGGCCATATAGAAGTCCTCAAAAGCATTCTATAGATCCTATTTGTTAATAGAATAATATTTGTAATGAGCAAGGGAAGCTAGCTGCAGAAAAAATATATATTAAGGGATTCTTTTTGAAAAACAAGTCTTAATTTTTATAACATGAATTTTAAGAATTATGTTCTAACTTTTAAAAACAGATCTGAATTTCAAGTAAAGGTTTAATTTAAGGAGCGTGCACATGGAGTAACTTCTCCCCCCTGCATCCCTTAGTGTGCCATGTCCCCCATCCTCCATCTGTCTCTCCTCCCTTTCTGCTACTTTCTCAGCAACTCTCCTCCCTTTCCCCTAATCACGTGCTGCTGGGTGGAGTGGAAGAAGGGAGAGGGGCTTCTCTGCTCCCTTTTTCTTCTTGTCTCTTTTTTTCTCCATTCAAAGGAAGAAAGGAGAAATCTATTGATCTCCTTTCTCATATATCATTCTCTAAATAAAAAAGAGATACACTTTCCTCCGGGGTGGGGGAAATATGCCAGAAATAGAAGTAGAATCTCCATATTTCCCCCACCCCCCGGCCATGGCCATCATCTTTGCCTTCCTTTGCTGTGATCTTCACACACTTAGGCTAGCCATTTCCCTCTGTCCGTATTACAGAAATAATAGTGATCACTGCTATTTAAAACTTCTTCTTAAGGAAAGAGGAAGTGCCCACGACCTTCCTTATCTGTTACTTTGGATCCAAAGCCTTGAAAAGTGATAACCCTTCACACGGGAGGAACAAAGGGAAGAGAAGAAGCCAAACGGGCAGAAGGCAGCCTCTTTGGGGCCTCATGGAGCTCAAGCCCCGTGCTGCGTGCTAAGCCACAAAGCACAAGATTGTCATATGTGAAAACGACAGCGGGCCAGTATATGATTTAAAATACTACCTCTCCCTCATTGTGTCATGCACAGTGACGAATGAAATATCAGCATGTTCAGCGTGTCTTGCTCCACATGTATTTAAAGATCATCTTCCTTAACAAACCGAGAGGGGAGAACAGCGTGTCAGCTTTCACGACACTCCATCCTTCTTTCCCACAACCTGCCGAGGTGCGGTCATCATTTCCTCCTGTAGTTTCATGAGACTTTTGACTCATAAACAACTTTAGTCACAGCCCCCGGTGACATTCATAAGGAATGATCTCGGTGTCAGGGTGCCATGGCAACCGCCAGGCCTTCAGATGCACAGCCCTATCTCCCAGGCACACAGAACCACCCCTGCTGGCTCGGGAGGGTGTTTTCACTTTCCAGGCCCAGCAGGTCTGCAAAGTTCAATAACCACTCAGCTCCAGTGACAACAAAGGCTGCGGAATTTTGGAGGGGGGTGAGGAGGTCTGGTCCTTTGATGCTTGCTTTCTGTTCCGCATGAACATTGGCTGTGTGTTAAAAAGGTGGATCAGATGCGGCCACAAATGAAAGAGAGCTGCTCTGTGCTCTCCCCTGCCAGGGCTGCCACCTCCCTTCAGAAAAAGGACAGTTTTGCATAGTGTGATCACAATTTAAGGGCTTGCTTTCTTGTGGCAACATAGAGGAAAGATTACTTCTTTTGCAACGTGGCCTCAGTCTGCTCAAAGAGACCAGCCTTCAGTCATGTCGGAGGCATTTGCCCATGTGTGACAGACAAGCATATTTAACTGAGGGCGGGGAAGAAGTGAGCGGAGTCAAGATGACTTTGGGGACTAAGGGGCACTCTGCGGCTGGCTTTTCCTTCTGGGTCACTGAATCCCACTGTTGTGCTTAGCATTTGAATGCGGATGCTGGGTGCGCAGAGGAGGGAGTGTGGATGGGGGTACTGACATTGGAGAGGAAGCCTCTGCACTGAAGAACAATGGACTCTGGAGAGTTCTGCGACCCAGATCCTCATCAAAACCTCCAAGAAAGGGTACAAGATGATTGACAAACCATAAACAAGTAGAGAAAAGGCTCCATTTGTGGTTTCTTTCTTCTGAACAGGGCTCCTTCCTAGGGTCACAGGGCAAGATGGCAGTGAGGCTGGGGTTCCCATTCCAATGTCCCATCTCTCAGGAATGAGCTGACTTGCCAGAAATATGCTGCCCCTCCCTCCAGCCACCCACCACCCAACGCACTCACCAGCTGTCATTTATATAGCCACACAGCCCTTGGCCTGTCCTGTCAAGACAGAGGACCTGTTGCCCACCCAAGAGACCAGGCTGTGCGTGACATCTACTCTGATTACTTCAAGGGCCAGCCAGTTGTCTTTGGGTGATTTAGCCAGGGATTCCTTAACTAGAGACAAAGGCTTTAATTTCACAGAGATGAAGTTTAAGAAGGAAAATGTCTGGAAGACTAACTGTATTGGCACAAACGAATGTCCAAATGTAAAAGATGATAAAAGATTTTTTTTTCTTTTTTTTGTTTGTTTCATAGAAAAGTGCAGAGAGAGTAACCAGGAAGCTACTCATTATCTCCAAAAGAAAACATGGTACAGAGGACAGATAAATTTATAGTTTTTTTCACATCTGTTTTGTTTCAGTTACAGGCAGACATCCATCATGGGAAATTCCCATGACAGTTCCATGGAGATAGGGCCAATGACTTAATCCTTTCTTGCCTCAGTTTCCCCATGTGTAAATTGGTATAGAATATTATCTTGGGCCTGTGTGGGAATTAAATGGGAGAATGTTAGTAAGTGTTCTAAACAGAACTTGGCCCAGAGCACGTGCTTAATCTGTGTTCACCATTTTCACTGGTGCCATTAATGCCATAAGAATAACAGGGCTTTTGAGTCAACTTTGCTTCTTCAATCTGTGGGGTCTGTCATCAATTGAGGTTTCAGATTTTCTTTCTATCAAAATAAGCACAAAAATAAAACTCAGATCCTATATAAATAAATAAATGAAAACTAAATATAAATAAACAAAAATTAGCTCCCAGAGAAAAGAAGGTAGCATGTATCCCCAAGTTAGTTTATCACAACATTGCTTTAGTTGAAGGCTCTGAACCCTGAAAAAAGGTGCAGTTTTAGGAGGCAGTATTAGTCATCTACTTTTATTTATTTATTTTTTTTTGAGATGGAGTCTTGCTCTGTGGCCCAGACTGGAGTGCAGTGGCATGATCTCGGCTCACTGCAACCTCCGCCTCCTGGGTTCAAGCAATTCTCCTGCCTCAGTCTCCCGAGTAGCTGGGATTACAGGCGTGTGCCACCACACCTGGCTCATTTTTGTGTTGATAGTAGAGACAGGGTTTCACCATGTTGGCCAGGCTGGTCTCAAACTCCTGACCTCAGGTCATCCACCCACCTCGGCCTCCCAAAGTGCTGGGTTTATAGGTGTGAGCAACCGTGCTCGTCCTCATCTACTTTAATAATAGATTTATAGGTAATAAAAGCAATTATAATTTTTATATTTGCTAGATCTTATAACCTCAAGTCGTGATGCATAGCACTTTTGTATACACAAATAAATATTTAAAATAAATGTACAAAGTAATATCACTCTGCTATAGCCATTTCATCTGTGTACATCTTCTGCTTTCCATAACCTGCTCCAAATGACCATTGGGAAAATCTAGTTTTTCTAAGTGACTTTAGGAAAAGTCCAAATGTCAAAATAAAAAGTTGTTTCAGGACTGTGGAGTCCTGAATATGTGTATCATCACCCATAGCAGCGGTTTGACTCATGTTGAAAAATCATATGTTTACATAAGGAAATCATAACATCAAAGACTGATGGTACCGATATTATAAATGATTATTGAGATAAGCATTCTGTGACCATGAACTCTACTTTTACCTAGAAGTAAAGGAAGAACTAATAGCAACTAAAATTACTAGATGAAATATAAATGTATAAATGTGTTTTACTTTTACCTTCAAGGCTGTTGTCAGCCATTTGATAAGAGAGACAAAGAAATGATGCCCTATTGAGCTTGTTTCATCTACACAGAAATAAATAGGCTGAGTAGCCAGGGATAGACAGCTCAGGACTTTAGTGCCCACATGAAATGCTGATAGTTCTTTATCCACAAGAAAATGGGGACAACATGAATATGTGAGCAGGCCCTCCCAAGATCCATGCCTATCTTCAACTGGCCTCTCATTTCAGGATTTAACTTCCACATTTAGTTGGAAGGCAGCTCTATGGGTGGGCTCCTATCAGGCGCTGGCTTCATCTTCTTTCTGTACTAAGGACAAATATTTTCTCTCATTTCAACAAACATTAATTGAGTAGTCTCTGTGTGTGGGGCACAGTGTTATCATAGAGGTCTGAGGGTGATATACTCTCACCAATAAGAAATGTGAGAAATAAAAGGCAGTAACCTACAGATACAGCCAATGTGCACAGAGCAGACTGTGAGGAGCACAGAGGAGCTGGGAGGTGCCAAGGAGACCTCCAGGCCTGACGCCTAGGGTAGGCTTGCCCCGGGAGCCCCAGGACACAGGACTTTTGAACCAGGCTTTGAGGACTTTGCCGGACAGAGATCAAAGAAAGGGCAGAATAACTGTTAGAGGTTCATGCTTAGAAATGGCAGGAGAAATAATGAGTGGTGCTCAGACTCTAAAGAGCGTATGAGTCAGGTCAAGTCATGGCAAGGACGGGGCAATCTGAGATCAGATAATGAAGTAGTGGAAGCACAAGTGGACAGCCCTACTCCGTGTCCGGCTGCACTCTGCACTTCACATGGTCACCTTGCAGCCTCATACCAGCCAACCAGGAAAGTCATACAAAGATCCCTCACTGGGCCAGGTGTGGTGTCTCACACACCTGTAATCCCAGGACTTTGGAAGGCTGAGCTAGGAGGATCACTTGAGCCCAGGAGTTTGAGACCAGCCTGGAAAACACAGTGAGACCCCCATCTCTTAAAAAAATGCAAATTAGCCCAGTGTGATGGTGCATACCGATAGTCTCAGCTATTTGGGAGACTGAGGTGGGAGGATCGCTTGAACCCAAGAATTCAAGGCTGCAGTGAGCTATGATCACACCACGGCACTCCAGCCTGGGTGACAAAGAAGTGTTAAATGCCCCTCCTACCACATGAAGACCCTGTCTCTAAATACACACACACACACACACACACACACACATTTCACTGCTTAAGAGTTGGACTTCATGTGGTAGGAGGGGCATTTAACACTTCTTAATGAGAGAATAAGAGGGAGAGAAAGAGAAATATTGCTGTTCAACAGTGCGGCACTTTAGGAAGGTTAGTTGGGCAGAAGTATGGGATGGATCACAGGTAAGCAGCGGGGAGGTACTAAGGCCAACAGTACAAAGGCTCTCTGGGGACACAAGACAGCACTACAAAACAAGGCCCTCCCTTGTGCAGACTTTAACCTTCCACTGCCACCCAGGGATGATCAAGGTGCTGGTGTATTAAGGAATATGGCAGGTCTCCTTTTAGGCCCTATTGTCATTATCCAGAAAAGCAGCAAGCAGGACCACGATGTGGGCGATGACACTAAACTGTGGAAGTAGCATGTGATTTTTCTTTGAAACCAGAGAGTTCCCTGATTGCTCTTACAGAATATACGACAGGGTTGTGGCACACCTGTTTGGTCGCCGCACAGCGCAAACCCCTTACAGGAGGGTGAGCACACAGACGGGCAGGAGCAGGAACCGGGGCGAGCACTTTTGGGCTCTGGCCCCACAGCAGCATCTAAGGGTGGGTATCTGCGACTTCTGAAGCCCAAGTGGGCATGTGTTACGGTGTGCTCCTTTAGCTTTGCCATCTGCAGATGGCTTGTGTGTTAATCAGCTCAATGGGCCCTCTGCATTATTGCAAGGGCAGGGGGCCAGTGTGACAGCCTTCTGCATCCTGAGCTCTTGCCCAGTGTCCTGAAAGAATTGGATCACATGTGGGCTTGAAAGATGAGTGCAAGGTTTTATTGAGTGGTGGAGGTGGTTCTCAGCAGGATGGGTGGGGAGTCAGGAGGGGAGACGGAGTAGGAAGGTGATCTTCCCCTAGAGTCAGGCCACCCAGCAGCCAGACTCTTCTCCCACTGCCCCCGCTGAACTCCCCTTAACATCCAGACATCCCTCCTCTTCTCTCTTTCTCTGCCATGTCGTTCCACTATCGCTGCCCTGCTGGTCTGTGTGCCTCCTCATCTCCTTACTTGCGGGTCTCATCTGGAGCTTGGGGTTTGGGGTTTATATGGGGGCAGGATAGGGGGCATGGTGGACCAAAAGGCAATGTTTTGGGCACGAAAACAGAAATGCCTGTCCTCATTTAGGGCTTCAGGTCTTCAGGCTTGAGGGTGGGGCCTTTGCTGGGAACCGCTGTCTTCTACTTAGTACTTCCCTGTCTCCTGTCCGTATCATCTTCACTTCCACACTCCACTCCATCTAAACCTCATTCTATGCCTAATAAAGGCATTGGTGCATTTAGTCCAGATGTCCCAAACATAAATCCATTGATAAACATGACACATGCCCTCAGATCACTTATGGTCACCTTTCGTTAAGCCCCATTCCCCTAGAGGTCAGGAGCCCTCTTTCCTCGTTGCCTTGGAAAGAACCCTGTGCCTGATGGGGGAAAGAGCTGTGGGTCAAGATCCTCATTCAGCACCTCCGACTCCCATCTGTTCATGCCACAGTCTTTTAAACCCTGGTATGTGCTGGAGCTAACACAAAAGAGCCAGTGGAATGCTTGGAGCCTCAGTTTGCCAAGCTTTGGGTTTTGAGGACAAATATCATGATCATAGCCAACACCACTGTGTATACCATGGCAAAAGAATTCAAATGCCCTCCACACCCCTGGATTGACCCTGTTCCATGGGATTGCATAAGCCTAGAAGTGAGTACTTGCTGCTGATCCCAGAACGTGGAACACACTGCTAGTCAACACTGGCACACAGGCAATTGCAACCCCACCGCCTGCAGTGCCAGCGCATTCACGGCTGGGGAGGCCACTGAAGCAGTGCAGGGCAGCATTTGGGGGGCTCTGGGTGATGGTGGTGTCGAGCCCCTGAGCTGAGTGCTCAGCAGGAACCAAACACTTCATGATGGCTGAAACTGGGTGTGGCCGGTTCATCCTCCGGCAACTAGTAAGGCACACCAACAAGTTACCTGCTTTAAAAAGAGAGAGATGGCATTTATAGTAGATTAAGTAGATTTTCTTTTATTGCTTTAATAGTTCCCAGGCAACATTTGCTTTTGCTTTTCCAACCAGCAGAAGTGATCAGAAAATGATTAGAATTTCTCCTGCAGATGAAATTCAGATTTTGCATTTGTGCTGTTTTATGAGCTGAGACTATCTTAAAAGCCAATTTATGGTTTTCTGTACTAAAATTAGATTTTTAAAAAATAAGGATATACAGCAATTGGAGGACGCCATTAACGACTTGCCTTAAGGCAATAATATAGTGTGTTTACCATTTTCTTTTTAAAAAAATTAGCCTTAAGTTGATATCATTTAGAGGAGAGCTGTGTTCCATTTCATTCAACAAAAGCAGAACTGAGAAATCTTCTGTGGAGTTTAGAGGGAGAACTACTGGGGCATTTGCCCAGGACATTCCCCTCAAGGTCAGGCTGTTTCCAGAAGCCTTGAATCTCAGATCTATTCATTCCCAAAGCACTGCCCTTTTGAACATTTTCCTCTCCTGAAATTTAAACCTTTAGAAGCTCTGATATTCCCTCTCTTCTCTCTCAGCCTGGAGAATCCCATTAGTAAAGCTGTTATCGAATCACACCAGAACTTTCCATCCAGCCCAGTCCTCACCAAACAGCCATAAATCTGCGGCTATGCAAAGTTAGCTCAAAATATATGTACCTCTTTCTCGGAGCCAGGTTACATCTAGTGAGGCACAACTTTCAGGCTAAGAAGCAGCCATTCTTCTGAAGAAGAATAACAGCACTCATTCTTTTCTTATCGCTCAAAGCAAGGCATTATGTTGATTGGTTCAATAGAGATTGCTTTTGTCTTCAGAAATAATGCTGTGTTGTTTCTGTCCCTGAACTACAGGAACCCACTGGCATCGATTTGCCGCTGCTGGATCCTGCAAACACCATCACCACGGTCACAGGGCCCAGTGCTTTCAGCATCCCTCTCCCTATCCGGCAGAAGCTCTGTAGCAGCCTGGATGCCCCCCAGACGAGAGGCCATGACTGGAGGATGCTGGCCCATAAGCTGAACCTGGACAGGTGGGTGTGGTCAGGCCCCAAGGCTAGCTTCTTTCTGTTAGTGCTCTCCAGGACCAATAACTATTAGACATAGGGTAGCATTCATTTTTTTTTCCCCATCCACACATCTATTTAGTTTTTCATTTTGCAAATATGTATTAAGCTCCATCCTTGTACCTTGCACTGCAGGCTTGCAAAGAGTGCTAAGAGACATTCTGAGCTTATTTGGCATTGGTAAGTATCAAGTTTCATGATCCACTTTGCAAAGCTGGTGGGCTAAATTCCCCAAATCATACAACCATTCACTACCGTAATTATTGCTCCTCCCCTGCAGTTGAGCGGGACCTAATGTTTGATGAATAATTAGCAAGCTAACACCGCCTCGAGATTAAGTTATCAAGAGACTTCTGGAGCCTCTACTTTGTGGAATGTCACCGTCACTACCAAACAAAACATGTGACATGACCTGTCAAAGAGTATCCAAGCCTGGACTAGAAAGAAAACATAAGTCTCTTGATTTCCTATTTAGAATATGACCCATAGACATCTCGTCTCTTAAATTATCTTACTCAGAGCTGAGGTTCACAAAGTTCAACATCACGTCTCCTGTCTGGGGCTGATCTAATTAAGCATGGGCTAGTTATTTAGGATGGCTCACTGTCAACCACAATGGGACCAGGATACTTAAAGACAAGTAGAGAGACACAAAAGTTTAGCTGAGGAAAAATAGATATGTAAGTCACACCGTTGAGCACATTTTCTCTTTCCCAATTACAGGTACTTGAATTACTTTGCCACCAAATCCAGCCCAACTGGCGTAATCCTGGATCTTTGGGAAGCACAGAACTTCCCAGATGGAAACCTGAGCATGCTGGCAGCTGTCTTGGAAGAAATGGGAAGACATGAAACAGTGGTGTCCTTAGCAGCAGAAGGGCAGTATTAACCACCATCCTGGAAGGGGAAATGAAGGACGAAAATGCACAGGGAGTCTGTGGCCGTCCAGGGGAATCACAGCGGAGGAGGAAATCCAGACGAGACCAATGCGCTTCACAGGCAAGACTGCAGCAGGAGCCAGAAGGAAAACAGATACAACTGCCAATGTACATGCCCACTTTACTCGGACATCATCACGGGAGTTAAGAAAAATTGTGTAAATTTGTACCTTGAATTTAGCTATCAACCTAATTTTCCTCTTAGTTGGGCTGTATGCTGTGTGGTACAGGATCTTACAGTTTCCTAGGAAACGCTTTTTATTGCTATCCAGATATATGGATAAACTTTCTTAACAAACCCAATTTCTACAAATGTTGTTTACATCAAATTGGACAGGGATGCAGACACTGTCCATGGCTCGTTCTATTTTTGTTCAAATCATTTGAAGTTGAAGCTGTGGACGGTTTGTTGTGTCTATTTCAGATTAGTAATTTACAGAGAGATCAGACTTTTGCTACAAATCGTGTGCATCAAGTGTCTCAGATAATCCTCCCATCAGTGTTCTGTTTCTAGAACTTGTAGAACCAGTGTTATTGTTTGTATCAGGGAAGTGGAGAATCTAAGTGTAAAAAAGAAATAACTAAGACTCCTATTCCTTGGAGGGACCTTCTGGTGCCCTTTGGGAATAAAACTGTAGCATTGCAGGGAAGACAGTGGTTCATGTTTAACCCCACAAACAAGCATTTTTTCACAACGTGTGTTTGTAATATGCAATATGAAGTGTTTTTTTTAAAAAAAGGTATTATTATTATTATTGATGAGTATTTACAGGTATTCTAGTAAAAGGATTTTTTTTTTAACTTCTATTTTTGTTAGTGGTACTGTTAGTATTTGGGTATTGACTAGACCTGCCCCACCTTTTCACCTATCAAGGTGGGTGTGGTCATCAGTTTAATTCAACATGCATAGCTTCCTTGACCTTTTACCTTTCTTTCCCTCATTCCGCCCCAGAAAGGTGATAAATGCTCACTGGCTTTGTCAGTCTGTTCCTTCAGCTTGCTCAGGCAGGGTCTTTCTCCTCTGAGTCTTATGAGATGTGTTCTCTATGAACTTCTCTTACTATTGCCATTGTGTGGCCCCACGTCGACTCCCTATGGTGCTCTACTTTAGAGGCAGTGTGGTTGGAGGAATGGACTCTGAACTGGAGATCAGGAAACCAGTTCTCATGTGAGTCTGTCACTGTCTCGTTGCGCCACCTTGAAAGTCATTTAACCACACTGGACCTCAGTGTCCTCACTAGAAAGTGAAGGGGTGGGATTAGATCATCTCCACATTCTGAAATGCTCAACTTCCACCATGATGCCTCCAGTCTCACTCATCTGTCTGAAGACCACAATGGACTCTGACCTAGATTATTCAAAATAATCAGCTGGTCTTTTGCCCAGGCTATGTTATGCCTTTCAAATAGTTCTGACATGGAAGATGATTATTCTAACCTGCATTATGTTTGTTTGGCTTGAGTCACTCTGCATCATTGCATTATGCTGTTCACTGAGAGATGACATCCCTTTATTACCATTTTCTTAGCCTCTCTTGGGACCCCCCTGCCCCCAGCCTTCCTGACTGGTTGCAAATTCTGTTTTACTATTGTCTTGGCATCTTGATATCTAGACCACTCCTACAAGTTTATCTGGCAGTAGGAACTTGGTGCATTTTTTCTACACCCCCAAACCCCACCCAACCCCACCCTGAATCTTTGCTGTCATAATAGTAGCATTTATAAAGGCTGTCTAGTTAGCTCTTTAAAAACTGTTGTCCTGCAAAATGTTAGTCAACACACTACTTTGTGGAAACTAACTATTATGTTTCCTTGGGACCATCACAAGGTCTTTAACACAAGGACTCAATTCATTCAGCAGGTGGGGATTAAAGAATCAAAGCCCAGTAGCAAAACCAAAACTGAACAAGCAGACATGTGTATGAATCAGAACCTTTAGAACATGACTGTGGTTTACTTTTAGGCTGGAGGCACACAAGTTGCTGAACAGATTTGAATGATACATGTTCTTCCATCTTTCCATGTTTCTGCTCCTATTTTGGTAGCATCTTGATATTGATGCCTCTGCCATCCTCATCCCTGAGGAACTGCTGATACCTTGCTATGGAGCCTCTTCTTTCATGCTTTTTATTCCTTATCTTCTGTTTTGGACATATATTCTATAAAACCTCTCTCAGCCCACCCCCGCATTAGGATTTCCATATTTAAAATATTTGTACACTGACTGGGGAAGGGAGAGATTGCACTAGTAAACAAGTTCAGTGGATAATGTTTGTAGCAATGAGTAAAACTGTATTCTAAATTAAAAATCAAATATATATACCCACAGTTATACACATACATTTTTTAAAAGGAGGAGGAGGAAAGAGAGCTGTTGTCCATTCCTACATTTTGAAATAAACTTCTCAAGATTACTCATCAATACCGGGGTTGTGGAATCATCTAGGGAACTCAAGAACTAGAATTATCTGAACTGAATGCTGAAACTTGTATGCCTAGTGAAAATGAGAGGGGAGCAGCTATGTAGCTATGAAGATGACTCAATTCCATAACTGTTACTAAAATCTTTGACTAAAAAGTCACCAACAACACAGAAATACTGAACACAAACAGGAACTGTTTTACTTAAAGTCATTGAGAACCCTTGGGGTTCACTTCAGATGCCTGTTTTTTGGTTCAACCTCCCACCAGCAGACAAAGGAAAAGCGACTGATTTCTTGTGTGTGGTACTCATCTGCCAGTCACAGAATTCTTAATGTTTCCTATCAAGTGAATGACAACTTCCATGCATACACTATTTATACCAAATAATTTTCACTACAAATTCTGATTTCCTTCTCCTTTGGAGTAAAGTAATAGCTGTTAGATTGCTTTCAAACTTAGAAGGTCCAGCTATAACAGTCATTTCATAGGAAGCCACTTCATCAACTATTCTGATAGGTCCTGCTTCTTTCTACACCGCTGGAGAGGCAAGTTTGGCTGGCTTCATTTGGATAGAAAAAACTATCATTTGTGCATGCTGCCATCTAGTGGTGTGCAACACAATCTAACCTGAGTTTAATATTCACTAGAATGTGTTTGACAAAGGGAATGAAAAGCTGTAGAGTTCAAGGACCTTTATGACAAACAGATGTGGGAACATTTTCACTTCAAATTTACAATTTTCTTATTCTCACTTGTTTTTCATTTGCATCACCCATCTCAAAATTAGGTCATTGTGAGCCTAGTACATCAACTCATTCATACACAACACATCTTAAGTTGCTTCTTGTAACAGAACTATGTAAAATCTATATAAAACAGTCTTTGCAGAGTTGTCATTGTTATCATTTATGGTTTTCATTGGGATTTGTATACTTTAAATCTCCTTAATGTTTATCTTTGGAAATGTAAGAAGTATCTGCTTAGAAAGAAATAAGTCTTATATATGCAAATGGAATACTATGTCTGGGGAAGAGAAAATTGGGGTTGTTAATCAAAGGGAAGAAAGCAGTTTCTTTTCTCCTGAATTTGAGAATCCAAAGGCAGAGGTTCCATCCTGTTTTTATTTTCTTCTTATCACACTCATTCAAGTTTCCTTAATGTATCTGGAAGGAATAGAAAAGTTGGATTCAGAATTGACAGCTGGCATGCTGATGACATACCTGTGTAACACCAAGGTACAGCTAACAGCTGTTTCACAAACGGCATCTTCCAAATGAACAGTCGTCAGCTGTGCTGTGCAGAAAACCCCCATCCTGCTGTGAGCAAGTTAGGCTCTTCAAAAACTGGACAACTTTTTGGGTGAGGTGTTCAATATCAAACTGCATCATCAGCCATTTTCATATATACTATTTTAGAGATTTAAATCTCTCAACTATCAAAAAGTAGAGCAATTTTTAGGAGAAAAAAATCATGGGGACTGAGTTCAGGACACTCTGAAATTGTGCGACCAGTGATTTTTTTTAAGGTATTTTTTCCTACAAGTAAGATATCCTAAAAGTCAATGTTTTGAGGGTGGAATCAAGACTTTTCACTTCTCCTGGAGAAGAGCAACAAGGCTCTTGTCTCATGTGTCCTTCTGTGTGTCTCTGTCAGCATCACAGCAGCTGTGCTCTTGGTCTGCTTACTCCTCTGTAATCCACAGATGCAGAATGGAGTTAATAAGGTGATCACCATCTCCCCAGAATTCACAGGTCTCTGCCTCTATAAGGTCTGCCCCTATGGGGCCAGGAAAATATAAACCTATATAAGGACCTGCAAGAGAGCGTAAAGAAGGTAGAAAAGGTTTACTTGTTGGGTTTTCAAGCCTTCAAGTTGAATGAGTCTTAGCTTTTGCTTGGCAGTTGTTCTGGACAAGTCATCAGTTTCATATGGAGAACTCAGTGCAAGCCCAAGGCTAACAAACGGGAGGGGGCCCATGGAAACACAGCTGAAATGAAATGGGGCTTCATCCATCTTCTTTGAGAATGGAGGAGCTTTTGTGAAGCAGAACATCATTGCTCAAGATAATGGTTGATGAGCATTAGATTTTATAGATCTAATAAGGAAAATATTTTATTATCTCAAGTTAGCAAAACTTTTTTTATCTTTCGAGTGCCTCATAGGAGCAACTATTACTCTTTGGTTTTTATTTTTCTTTTTGTATTATTTTTATATATTCTTTAATCTTGCTGAGCTAATGTTGACTGAAATCTTTAGAACTTTGCCTCTGTGCAATGAAGTAATGTTTCTCTACCCTAAGAGATCTATTTGTATAATCTCTGGCAGTAATGATCACTTTGGAAGATTTCCTTTGCATCTCTAATTATTTCTTTTTAATGGAATAAGGCATAAGGGGGAATAAATATATTGTAACCAATGTTATGTAAACCCATATCCATACAGGCCAAGGAAGCCAAATGAAGTCATTAATATTTCCAGAATTCTAGTGTGAAAAACCTATTATTTTCAAAAGGTGGGGAGATGACTTTGTGTAGCACTGGGTGGGTTTTCTCTGAAGACTAAGTCTAGCAATGAGCTTCCAGATCCTTTAGTTTTATCAGCCTTGTGCTTACACCATTTTCATAAATGCTACTTTAATAGCCTGTCTTCATAAGAGTTCATGGTTCCTAGGTTTTCCTGTCACCTCATTGTATTGATCTGTGGTAGGATATTAACGGGCTCATTCAACAAATGTAATGTGTGCCTCAGACCTATTTAGCATGGTTAGGGGGCATCAGCAGGACAAACCAAGTGGTACTCTGCAAGTGTACTGGCACACCAAGCCCAGCAATTATTAGCAGCTTTTCATGAGCCTGCTGTCTACTCAGACACTTGCCTACTGAAGGGACCTGTCCAGTGATCTTCTGGAATCACAGGTTTGGAATCTCTGCAGAATATCGTGAGAGTTGTGGCCCAACTAGCTTCTAAGTAGAAACAAGGAAGCTGCCCTGAAATATCGTCAGCTGCCCACCTACCATAGTGTTTGCTACTGAATACCAGCCTTTTAACATACCATTTCAGATCTGTCCTTCAACAAAAATATAAATTGCAAATCATATAATTTAAGGGTCTCCTACAAATATGCCTAAGTCGTGTGTCATTTTTAAGTTCCAAAGGCCTACTGGACTAAGTACTATGAGACCAGCTGTAGAAGCTGATGGCACTGACCCGGGGTGGAATAACCCTCAGTACTGGTGTTTAGAAGATGAACTGTAGGCAGGTTTTGCTGATCAACAGCCTAAGGATGGATGCGCTCTCTTTTGGCCTCTGATTCTGAGCACATGGAGGCAGCATCAGAGAATCGGGACCTGAGCTATATAGGTTCTCAGTGTGAAACCTGTTTAGAGTGACATATAAGAGCAAGAAATCTATAGCTGGTGTAAAATACCTTTGCCTTCTTTTCTATTCTGAAAGTAATGAATGGCATCTGTACATGTAGGGGTAAAAACTCAAGGTGTCTACTCCTCTGGGCCATGGACAAAAAAAAGTACAGCAGTCAGAACACGTGGGAACAAGTGATTTGCATTCTCTTCTTCATGCTTTCCTAGACCTGCTACTGGTAGTGCAGCCCTCACCCTCCAGACATAATGCATTGAGCCCAGTTTCAGGGAACATCACTGTGTGCATGTGATGTCACGGTGTTATATGTGTTGAGTTTAATGTTGAGCTGAAGCAAGTTGGTGACCTTCCTCTTTGCGCTTTGTAAAGAAGACACCAATGTTTGTCAGAGAAAATTCCCCAGCAGTCATGTTGAAGAGGCAGTGTCATCCACCTGCTGTCCCCTTTGGAACAGTTCAACTGCAGAAAGGTCGGATTGAGGTTTTGTGCTTTGTCGTTTTTCTTTTTTAAACAAAACATGACAACCTTGGCTTTTCTGATATGGAACACTTTTGTTGTTGTGGAGTTCCCTCTTGCTGTATCTTCTATGCAATTCCTTTTCTAAAAAATCCCCGGCGGAGGCAGAGTGCCCTCCGGACATCTGTCCGGCGCCTTGCTGAGTGGTGGAGGTGAGGGATACCAGCTCCGGGTGTGCCTCTTTTCTCTCCCTGGCTGCCAATCCCGATTTCTCCTGCAGTCCCCTTCGTTTGTAAATTGCCTGCATTTATTCTGTCAGCCAACATGTACAAAATGTAAGAAAGAATTTTTAAACAGGTAATAAATTATATTTATAAGCAACAAAGTGCTGCCTCCTTCACTTCATAAGAAGGTTCTCCTGCGTGTTCAGAGTCGCCACGTGTTTCTTTAGTGGGACAGAAAGGCTTTGGGTCCTGCGTGGATGGTGATCACCACCTCCTGCAGGCACAGGATGAGGTTCTAGAATGTTGCTACTAAAAAATCAGCTCCACACTGGAATCACCCGAGGGGCCTTAAGAACTAATGCCAGGGTCACACCTCCAGAGATTCTGATGGAAGTGGTCTAGGGGTCCTGGCGTTAAAAACTCCCGGGTGGTACTAATGAGCAGTTAAGGGTGAGAACCAATGTCTAGAACTTCTGCAGAATTCCCTGGGGCTGGAGCTTCTAAATAGAGTGTCAAGCCCTGCCCCCAGAGATCCGATTTTAAATGAAGTTTGCAAACAACTATACTAATAGGTAGGAAATGAAAGGTGAGCAACTACCAGCAGAGGAGCTCAGCTTGGTACAGGACTGCTGGCCACTGCCTTAGGGCGAGCAAGCTAAGGGCTCCAGCTGTGAAGTGGGAAGCAGCTGTGAGGTTGAGGACTAGAAGCAAAGGCAGCCCTGTCCTCTATGAGAGAATGACCTGGAGACGCTTCCTTAGATGGACTGCCACCTGCCCCCACCCCTCCCCTCAGCCTCGGTGGCAGAAGGGTGTAAGCCATTGCCCAGCACTGAGAAACTGGTCCATGCCATGGACTAGAAGAAAATGACATAAAACAATCGATGCTGGGATCACGAATTCAAATGTTTCTTCAAGGCTAAGGAAGTAATGGAAATACATAAACTGGAACCTGGGTAAAAATCAAAGGGAGAAATAAGGGCTGCAGCTGAGCTAGAGAATTCAAATTCCATATAAAAGAATGAAAATACAATGAAAACAATAAAACACTAACAAAAACTGTCCTTTACATAGAAAACCCATGGTGGCAAAGGCTCAGCCCTGTTACCAGACCGCTAATCCCTGATTAGAAACTTTGGTAGCTGAGATTCCTGCTGAGAAGGCCTTACCTAGGATGGCATGCATGCATTTTCAAAGACTATTCACTGAGGGCCCAACCTAAGCCCCTGTCTTTGAGTGGAGGTCCCTGGAGAGTTCTGAAGTTTGGCCTCCCTCTGTTCCCGTCTCTCAGTACCAGCATACGGATGCCAAGCAAAGAACCTTCAGCAGTCCCAGAGATTCCCACAGCTAAGCTCAGATCAGAACCTAAGGCAGAAATTAGGAATCACTTTGCAGAGACAAAACTTCTGAGAGCGTGGTCATCTGTACCTTGCTGCTGTGACCAGATAGAGACAACAAGCTTGCAACTTACAAAATGACCAATGCCAAGAAAATAACCTTTTTTCCTCAGCTGAGATTTACTGTCAGTATGCCTGTGAGTTCTGTGAAAAATTTAACTTGAGCCCATGACACACAGAAGTGGGGTGCACAGAAGGTGGGAAAGATGTACCAATAGCAAATCTCAGCTGGTTTTAATCGTTGCTAATTGTAGATCCTGCTAAACTAATGGCAGGAAGAAAAAGCAGCACTGGTTGGGCACAGTGGCTCACGCCTGTAATCCCAGGACTTTGGAAGGCTAAGATGGGGAGATCACTTGAGTCCTGGAGTTTGGGACCAGCCTAGGAAACAGAGCGAGGCCTCGTCTCTACTAAACATAAAATTAGTCAGCCATGGTGGTGCATGACTGTAGTCCCAGCTACTTGGGAGGCTGAGATGGGAAAGTCACTTGAGCTCAGGAGATTGAGACTGCAGTGAGCTATGATCATGCCACTGCACTCCAGCCTGGGCAAGACAGAGTGAGGCTTTATCAGAAAAAAAAAAAAAAGAAGGAAAGAAAGAAAAAGAATGAATGAAAAAGAAAGAATGAGAGAAGCGGAGAGAGGGGAGGGAGGGGAAGGGAGAGGAGCCGAGGGAGGGGAAAGGAAGGGGAAGGGGAAGGGAAAAAAGAGAGAAAGAAAAGAGAGGGAAGGGAGGGGAGGGGAGGGGAGGAAAAAGGGAGAAAGGAAGGAAAGAAAAGAAGAAGGAAAGGAGAAAGAGCAGTATTTGTGAGCACCTAAACTGTACCTTGGCATGGACCTTCACACACTTCAGATACTCATCTTATTGACTCCTCACAAGAGCCTGAAGAGGTGGGAATTTATAGGTGGGAAGATTGGGCTCAGATTATGTGCTTCCAAAGAATGAAAAAGTGGAAAATGGTGGAATTTAAGCAGATCAGTCTGAATCCCAGTGCCAGGATGCACTCTTTAGACATAAGTGCAGCTGGCTAACCACTGCCAATCTCACCCAAACTCTTCATTCTCTCTGTGTCAGATGCAAACCTTCCTGCACTCTCCACTCCCCGGATGATTTTGGGCTTCCATGGTCCTGATCCAATCTCCAGTGGATCCCCTCAAAACCAAACTTCTCACTCTGCCCTCCAGGGTCCACAATGCTTGCAACAACAGCCCTAACATGTTCCCTCCCCTTTTGCAGAGGTGACAATTCAGGGGCAGCAGCAATAGCCTCATCCTTCCACACTTCAAACACTCCACAGCTGGGAGGGGGTGAGGTCTTTCTCATACAGCGCTGATTCCAGATCATTGCATTAAAACCCAACGCTTGAGGTCCACTCCAGACCGTTTGCCTGGGTGTCAGCAGCAGAGGCTGCAGAAGATAGAATGTTTCTGAACAGCGAGTGTACCTGTCTGATTCTTGCTTTGGAAGCTTCCTCTCAGGGGTGTACTCCACCCTGTGAGGTGTGGGGTGTCAGACTGCCCCTAGTGGGGGATGTCTCCCAGTTAGGCTACTCAGGGGTCAGGGACCCACTTGAGCAGGGAGTCTGTCCCTTCTCAGATCTCAACCTCCATGTTGGGAGATCCACTGCTCTCTTCAAAGCTGTCAGAGTCGTTTGCGTCTGCAGAGGTTTCTGCTGCGTTTGTTATTGTTTACTGTGCCCTGTCCCCAGAGGTGGAGTCTACAGAGACAGGCAGGTTTCCTTGAGCTGCTGTGAGCTCCACCCAGTTCGAGCTTCCCAGCAGCTTTGTTTACCTACTTAAGTCTCAGCAATGGCAGGCGCCCCTCCCCCAGCCTCGCTGCTGCCTTGCCCGTAGATCACAGACTGCTGTGCTAGCAATGAGGGAGGTTCCGTGGGTGTGGGACCCTCCCGGCCAGGTGTGGGATACGATCTCCTGGTGTGCCTGTTTGCTTAAAGTGCAGTATTGGGGTGGGAGTTACCCGATTTTCCAGGTGTTGTGTGTCTCAGTTCCCTTGGCTAGGAAAAGGGATTCCCTTCCCCCTTGCGCTTCCCAGGTGAGGCAATGCCTCGCCCTGCTTCAGCTCTCGCTGGTCGGGCTGCAGCAGCTGACCAGCACCAATTGTCCGGCACTCCCCAGTGAGATGAACCCCGTACCTCAGTTGAAAATGCAGAAATCACCGGTCTTCTGTGTCGCTCGCGCTGGGAGTTGGAGACTGGAGCGGTTCCTATGGAATCAACCCAAATGTCCATCAGTGACAGACTGGATTAAGAAAATGTGGCACATATACACCATGGAATACTATGCAGCCATAAAAAAGGATGAGTTTGTGTCCTTTGTAGGGACATGGATGCAGCTGGAAACCATCATTCTTAGCAAACTATCACAAGAACAGAAAACCAAACACCGCATGTTCTCACTCATAGGTGGGAACTGAACAATGAGATCACTTGGACTCAGGAAGGGGAACATCACACACCGGGGCCTATCATGGGGAGGGGGGAGGGGGGAGGGATTGCATTGGGAGTTATACCTGATGTAAATGACGAGTTGATGGGTGCAGCACACCAACATGGCACAAGTATACATATGTAACAAACCTGCACGTTATGCACATGTACCCTACAACTTAAAGTATAATAATAATAAATAAATTATAAAAAAAAAAAAAAAAAAAAAAACAAAGAAAGCCCAATGCTTGGCAAGTCAGGCCTCCTGGCTCAGCTGGCCAGCCCCTCTCTCTGCCTCTCACTGACTACGCCCCTCCCCATTCTGTGGCACTGGAGAATTTTGCCTCACAACCTTCCTCTCCCAAGACTGCCACCTTCAAAATCCACGAAGACAACAAATCTAAAGGCCAGGTTTTGGGTTCCTCTTTCA
Source organism: Papio anubis (assembly GCF_008728515.1). NCBI lineage: Eukaryota > Metazoa > Chordata > Mammalia > Primates > Cercopithecidae > Papio > Papio anubis. Next base: position 139,120,228 of record NC_044978.1, on the reverse strand, counting down.
TCACCAACGTTGCCCACGAACTGGATTCACCCACTCCTGCGATCACACCCTCAGCTGCTCTCCCTTCAAAATCTGACCACAGCCCCTCCCTCAGTTCAGTAACTGCGGAGATACCACCTCCACCCCATCAGGATTCCCTGTCCTGGGACCTGGGTTTTTTTGTTTTGTTTTGTTTTTTTGCGGTGGCGGGGGTGGGGGTCTGTTAGCTCCTCTAATTAATTCCTTACCCCCTCTGGCCCACCAGCCCCTTGATAATAATAATTCTTACTTTCCATGACCTGTTGCTGCATTTGCATGATAAACCAGTACCCTGAATGAATCCTACCACTGCTGTCTCTATACCTGTATTTGGGTTGCTGACAGATAAAATCATAAATCACAAGAAAAGTGGCACTATGAATTTCTGTGAATACTATAGCTGAGCACTCACCACATGCTTGGTGCATGGATTATGTCATTTCATCTTCAGAACAACTCCAGATAGTGGATATTAACATCATTCTCATCTTCAAGGGGAAGAAACTGAGTCTTTGAGAGGTCAAAATGTGCCCAGTCACACAACTGAGGGAGTGAGGGAAGCTGGATTCACACCAATAGGCTGCCTGGCAGTCCCGAGTCTACGCTTGGCTGCTGTGCCACAGTCAGCTTCATGAAGCCTAACTTGGCCCTCAGAGTTGCCCATAACCATCTGGCTCTTTCCCCAGCAAGCTGTAATTTTCCAGTGCAATTTTAAACCTTCTTCCCTTCTCTCAAACCACTGACTTCCCTGCCTTTCCCCTCACTCTCAGCAGATGACTGTTTCCTTCACAAAGAAAGTAGAAGCCATCAGACCGTTTCTCTTGTCCTCCTGTCGTGAAATGTGAAAAACTTACCTGCATCTGCCTCCTTCATTGTGCCTTCCCACCTGTTACAATGTGATATTTTCAAAGACAATAAATAAATAAATAAATAAATAAATAAATAAATAAATAAGCAAGCAAGCACGACTATAACATAACAGTCATGTTTTTTTTCCAACGGGAGAATGAAGCCATTTTATTTAGGGGAATGTTAAAACAAAGCCATATACAATCTGTAACAAATACAATACAATTGTTTGTTCCCTAGTCCTGAATAATTACAGTATATACAAAATCTGTAAGGCACTGGTTCCCCCAAAAGAACAAATGAGTCTTCTTGTGAAACGGACAACGAAACCCCTATATTGTCAACTTTTCTCTAAAAAATATGGCATTTTTTCTGTTTTGTTTTACAAGAGGAATCATAATTGCTGAATTAAGTCACTTCTGATGTCATTTCTTTCATTTCCACTGCTATGTGTCTGGGTTTTCTAAGGCAATATAACTACTAAACATGTTCAAGTTTAAAAAACTGTATTTCTCTCAGTGCCGTTCCACCCACAAACAAAGAAGAATCAGATCAGACCAACAACATAACACTTCTAATGAATATGCATGACTCTAGGAACACGAAATTCAGTCATTATTAGGTACTTGCTATACTTGACTACACACCAATTGAAATGTGTCAAAGAATTCCCTGTAAATAAAATCTCAGCATGTTTTCTAAGAAGCTTTCTGTTTGGGGAATTCAAAAATGGTCACTAATGACTTTTGAGCAGTGCTTTCCAGGAGGTCAAAGGCCTGTTTCCTCATACATAATGTTCATAGCACTCTTTTTGTGATTTAACAATCTACATACTTTTATAAATAAATATTATGTTTCATTTAGTACTTTATCATCCATAATATCTTACTCTCTAATCCACATAATGGAGTTGTGCCAGACTCCAAACTGAACATAATATTTATATATACATATATATTTATATATATATACACATACATAAACTATAAACCTGAATATCTTAGCATACAAAACTTATCTAACAACTAATAATTTAGGATTCCTTTGAGAGGGAGGGGTTAGAAGAAACTCTTAGTCTTTGAAATATCCTGACAGTAAGCAACAAATGACATTATTAATTTCTGTGTTCTCATTTATTCAAGTGAAAAATAAAATAAAATTCACTTCTGAGCTGCTAGAAATTTTGAAATCATAAAGGATTATTGGGAAATGAGTAGATAGTCTTTAAGAACAATTTAGTGTTATCTAAGTAAGGTGGATTTTGGTAAGACACAGAGAAAAATCTATGCATAAATAAATTCTTGTTTCATTGAGCGACCATAATTGCTAGGTGGGTCTTTTTAAGTATCTCAGGAATGTTTTTAAAATATTAATAGTGAATAAATGAGATTGAAGATTAGAAAATAAGCTACCAATCTTTTCCAAAGCAACCAAATATAGTAAGGAAGAAGTTTGAAGACTATTTTAATTTCCTCCCATCCTTCATTGGCACCAACACCTCCCTAGAAATCTAGCTTAATTTCAAATCATCACCTCCTCACAAAATATTCTGATTTGAAGTTATCCACGTTCAAGTATCTACCAAAAAGAAAACACAATTTTATCTACAAGGTAAGCCCAACCTCACTTAAATTTAGGAAAAATCCAAGAAACAAAAACATGTCCCACTTAACTGGCGTAAATGTTTACCTGTTGTTTTGTAGATGATCTGTTTAGAGGCACTGAAGTTTCTCTCCAAGGCTCAGATTATTAGTCACACTTAGTTCTAACCATATATTCCTTCTAGGCTATCCCTAAGAATATAACTGACACAAGAGAAAGGAATCTTTACATTATTATTGATTATTTTTAATATCAATAAAAGCAGCATTCTGATTACAGTTCTACTTGGAACCAACTGTTTTCACTCTGTGAAAACGCAATTTTTTTTTTTTTTTTTTCAAATTCAAGGATTATGAAATTCTTCTGTCTTAGTTACAAACAAAATGCGGCTATGAAGCACTGGGAAGTAAGTGCAAAATATAGAAAGAATCCTCATGATTCTCCCAAACTGTAAGCACAGCTCACAAACTATCATTGCTTTAGAATGTTTTCTGGATGAACAAGTTACCAGCTGCAAACCGACTTCAGAAGTGAGGAAAATGTTTTCTCATGTTTCACTTAGCTGTCAAATTTTCAAAAATCCTCCATCCTTCAATCACCCAGTGGGGAAAATGTGTTATAAAACACTGCCCCCTGGAGTATTCTGGGAGGAATGTCTTAAAAAAAAAAAAAAAGGACAAGGAGAAAGTACTTTCAAATTCTTTACTACCACTAACCACTACAGAATTTCAAAGAAGCAAAAGAAAACCACAGAAAGGAAAAGTATGTGATTAAAGTGTACGACTTTAAACTTTATTATATTCATGTTGCTAAAGAATATTTGCCTTCTCGATGATTTTGTTCATGTTGTTCCAAAGTTAAAACCCTGTAGAACTAAGTAGGTGAAGAGATATTTTGTATAAGTGCCACAGAAGAGAAAATATAATAAATTAAATAGTGAATTGAACATCACTAGAATAAAATAAAATGAGTAGGCATTCCTAAGATGTGAAATGATCACTTAAGATATACATGTTCCATCCATATTGATTTTAGAACAATAAAACACAGCAGCCCATAATATTGTGTGGCCTCCACTAACTCTCCTCTGCTGTCCCATCTAGAGGTTATGTTTCCCTATTTTTAAAATAAAATGTAGTTAAATTAGCCTGATGGATGTTTCCTCTCTATTCCTTATCTCAGATGCATACAAAATTGACAGACAACAAAAAGACATCATCTTTATCTCTACAAAATAAGGTACGCACACTTTTTTCTTTGTGCTTCTGAGATTGGCTCCCTTGCATATATAAGATACAAGCCATCTGCACCATCACTCTCCCTCGTTCCCTATCTTTGTTGACATATTCCTCTTACAACACAAGAGCAAATTACCTCTATTTTAAAGCACCCCGTCTTCAACACAGCTCATGACAATTTTATTTAATATTGATCCTTTGATTGAGAGATCAAAAGCATGTACAGGTCAATCCTCTGCACATTAAAAAACAAAACAAAACAAAAGCTTTCTTTGTGTTTAACGAGAAGGACTTTACCATGACAGAGACGCCTAACACAATCAGAAACAGAAGTGGTTCTGAAGAACACCTATCAACAATTACTTCTATTAGAATCACATAAACCTTCATTTGTTCCATATTGCCTGACGCTGCAAAAGGCCACCTGCAGGAATTCCAAATGTGGTCCTAGACAGGTGGTGTCTGTACCCAGTGCATTCACATTACCGTAGCGGCCCCAAATGCAGGGATGGCCAAAGTGGTCTGAGGAGGCTAAGGTGGGGTGGGGAGTATGTTTAAGATGAATTCTGTTCTATGTCCTCCAACTTAGACTGTCTTTTGGTTCACAGAGTGCAACAATATTTTACCAATGGAAAGACATGTATTTTAATTTACCTTCCAGCAGAGCTCCTGGGAAGAACTTTTGTTGTTATTATTTAAACTATAATTCTATAACCCTTAAACCATCCACATTATCTGTTTTATTTTGGCAAAATGAAAGCATCTTAAAAAAAAAAAAAAAGGCAATCCCAAAATACAGGGCTTTCTCAGAAAGCAACATGCATCATATCTTGAACAAGTTACCCAAGCGGTTTCTCCCTCCTACAAACAGACATAGATCAATCTCTGCTTCTGGGAGCTTCTCTGTCTTTGTCCAGGTCGCTCCCTGCGAGGTAAGGTCTGAACCCACTGGGAAGCAGGACGATGTTCAAGGCTTGTACTGTGGATGCTTATAGGACGTCTTTTGCTCTGCCCCCAAACAGAAGAGTACCTGTTGGCTTTCTGCAGAGATGCTTACTTTTCCTGTCGTATCAGAGTTTAATGTCCTGGGACTCTGACATTTTGGCAAGTGTTTTCTTAACACGCAGGGCTGTCAGCCTTGATGCAGGATTGTGAGCCCAGCATTCTGTCATGAGTTTCCCCATCTGCCTTAGACACTGAGGAAGAGAAATGTTAGAAAAATGTATCATCTGCAATGCTGGCACCTGATATAATGTAGCTTTTTAGCTTTAGGTTCATTAAGTTTGAATATATTTTTAAAAGGTACCCTTAAAACCATGTAGGAATGAAATTCTGTAGGTTTTTTTCATGCAAAATTATATATGACTAAAACAGATGTTCATGTCTTCTTTGTGACAGAAGCAAGCAGGTGGTTCTGCTGACTGTAGAAGGGTGTCTTTGAAGTTAGTGTTAAGCAAACATAAACATACCCAGGGAGTTTGTATTCCACTCAGTACTCCCAGATTGTTTACAACACTTGATAAGTTTAAATCTTTTATCTAATTCCATACTATGCAAACACAGTTATTCCTAAATCATAGCTGTCTGCTGCAGTAATAGCATCACACTGCACCATTTAACAAGATTAATGACCTGTGCACAGTATCACTAACACTTTCTCCTGTGGTACATCAATTATTGGTCTTCCTATTGAAAAGTACAATTTCACTTCATAAGAAATCCTCAGTGAAGAGATTTCAAGTAACACCAAAAGCCGACAATAACAGAGCTCCAGCATCTCATAAAGCTTTCTGCACAGCTTGCTGGAAAACATATATTATTATATAGCATTTTAGTAACCAGACACAAAACCAATGAGCCAAAGGTGTTTTTGTTGTTGTTGTTGTTGTTGTTGTTATGTTTGTTTGTTTTGAGACAGGGTCTTGGTCTGTCAAGTGCAGTGGCATGATTCTGGCTCACTGCAACCTCCGCCTTCTGGGTTCAAGCAATTCTTGTGCATCAATCTCCCGAGTAGGTGGGAATACAGGCGTGAACCACAACACTAGGCTATTGTTTGCATTTTTTAATAGAGATGGGTTTTCGCTATATTGGCCAGGCTGGTCTTGAACTTCTGGACTCAAGTGATCCACCCGCCTCAGCCTGCCAAAGTGCTAGGATTACAGATGTGAGCCACCGTGCCCGGCCCAGAGATTACTTTTAAATGGCTTTTACACTTAAGAAATAGTGCTCTGTCCCTCCTTTGCAGTGCTTTGGTAGATGTTTGATAAGAGCCTGTTTTTTTGTTTTTGTTTTTGTTTTTCCAGCGGTGCTTCAAACTCATCTTGAATATTCCAGTCTGCCAGAGAACTCTAGAACACAGTGAGTTTGAAGGCTGGGAGGGTGGAAGGAGAGGAATGTGGAACAGGAGGAAGAGTCAGGAAAGGCAAGACTCATTTCCTCCTTCCTAGCAGCTCCTTTCCAGACCTATGTAGGTTTCACCACCACATCCTTAGAGCCAAGCTGAAGGTGGATTTGTTCAAATCACATCTCATCATCCTTATTAACAAAGATACCCAGTACAGTCAGGCATCTTAACTAGGTCAACTTGTATCACTTTAACATGCTTACTTTTTTCTCTAATCAAAATGGGAGAACGCTGTACATGGGTTTGTTACAGAGAAAAATCATGATGCTTTAAAAACACACACAGAGAAATAATAGGTTTTATGCAAATGTCAAGACATTATAAATAAGGAAAATAGTGTTGTTATGCAGGCTAAACACTGACCAGCCCACTCAATATATTCTGGAACTGGCAAAATAAAATTGGAAAAGTAGAACAAGTAATTTAATAAACTACACTTATCTTCATATAAATCACTGCAAAAAGGTGCCATCACCATCACCATTAAAACAAAGAAGAATTTCTACAATGAATACATGGAATTTTGGCTAAAACATTAGTCTATTTAGAAGTCAGTCGCAGCCACATGGTTACCTCAATTGAGCCTTACCTCATCACTGCTCCATCGGTTTGGGAATGAGGGGCGTAACTTCTTGATGCACACAATCTCTCTCATGTCCTCGTAGGAGGGGTCACTGGGCACTAGGTCATGATAAGGAAGCTGGTATTCTTCCACTATACCTAAAATGTGTTGTTATTATTATTATTTTCTGTGAAGTAGAAATAAAAGTCTAACACAGCTCTCAAAGGAAAAGTGCTATCAGTGTTACAGACAAGTTCAGGCAGAAAAATAGCAAAATAAACCTTGAAAAATAAATGGTGCTTAATCTAATTTAGAAAAAATGAATACAAAGCCCAATGAAAAATATTATCATAGGTCTTTAAGACTTTCTTTCCTAATTTCCAAAAGCTAAGTAAAACAAGCATCTTAAATTTATTTCCAATTTTATAAAGAACAAATTAAAAGACAAATCTACATTAAATCTCAATGCAAATTTGCAAGACATATCCTGAACTCATATTATATAATATGTGGCTATTTCTATTACTATAGTATGAAACTATGAACATAATTTGGAAGTGTATCCTACTTGAACGAAGTGTCAGATTTACATTTTCTTCTGCTTAATTGGAGGAATGTGGTTTTGCCCATTAAAATTTAGAAAATTATAGACACCCAAAAATATTAACTATGAATTTTTTAGGTCCAAGGATTATCTGATTTTTTTCTATATTTATCCAAATTTTCAATAAGGAATATATTACTATTAGAAAAAGTATGTATTGTTAAGAGTTAAGAAATACAAATCTATAGCATCTTCATAAAAATGTATACTAAACTCTTTCATTTTATCATTCCTAGTATTTCATTTCTACCTTTTTCCTCTTCTCCTTTAAAAATGCAGGCTTCTAGTGTGTTCTTTTTCACCTTCTCAGATTAACTCCTCATAATAATTACATTAGAGGCTGCTGCTCTGAACAGTCTGTTTATATAAAGCTACCTTGTTTTTAAGCTGAGAATAGTTTCTCCTGTATTTGGCCCACAGGCTTTCAAATATAGGCTTCTTGTAGCCCTGTTTGTTTTAGATGTTCAAGAAAACATAATTAGAAAAATAATTTTGTTCTCTACACCTTTAACTTCCACAAAGCTATCTTAATTAAGTATAAGCATGTTATTTTATAAAAGGCTTGTCTACTTGATTTTTTTTTCTTTTTTAATACAGATTGGGTCCCAACCTATTGCCCAGGCTAGTCCTTAACTCCTGGCTTCCAGTGATCCTCCCCACTCGGCCTCCCAAAATGCTGGGATTGCAAACGTGAGGTTTATCTACTCTTTATAATGCATGAAATCAAGGCATAGACAATCTGTTAATTTCTTGGTTACTTCTTCTTTATATTTAGAATGAGAAATTTATTCAATATCTGGTTAGAGAAAATTTCCTGCATTAACTTTCCTTTTGGACAAAACAGTTCTCTCACTTCAGAGAGAATGTGTCCTATTTCAAATTTCTTACAACAGGTTCAGAATTCCCAAAGTGATTATTAGAAGCCATTGTGCCACTGAAGATGGTCTTTCTATCAAAGTGTGAATGCAGGTTGATTAACTGTTTCTTCTTTGCATTTAAATATGAACCTAAAGATGGTATGGCTCTACCAACCAAAATGAAAATTTTTAATAGTAATAATAGCTAACATGTATTGAGTGCTAATTATGTGCCAGGCAGTTCTCATTATCTTTACATTCATTGAAACCATACAACCAAAGAAGTGGATATAATAATTCACTTCATCCTTAAGAGGAGAACTCTGAAACAAAGAAAAGGTTATAACCTGTCCAAGGCATCACAGGTAAATAGCAGGAACACGAACAAATCTCAGTACTAGTTAAGTGCATGCTGCACTGTCAGAATCTTCGGCAAGCTCATGCTTTCATGAAGATGGATTTAAATTGGCCATCATGAGGAACATCAGCAGCATCAAGGCTTTTTAATGAGAACAACCATGGAATAACATAGAGTACTTGATACAGAAAAGCCGAAGATTAAGCTCCTTGCCTAAAAGGTGTCAGAATTTGCTCAAAGACAGATTGTGTAGCAATCAAAATAGTACAAGCAATAATACTTCTGAATATTTAAATATGTCTTCTTGTTTATTATTAGTGGTTTTACTAGGGAATCCTCATGTTTGTAGAAAAAACAATATCATAAAAAATAACAATCCTCTGATACTTTAATTTCCTTTTGATAAAAAAAATCGATGTTTTCAAATTGCTTTATGAGGAAGTTTTATAAAAAATAAATACAGAAGGTAAGAAATGGGTGTCCCTCCCCATATTTATGTCCTACTGTCATCTCTGCAGAGGAAATCCCAGGGAATGGAGTTGGGGATGGGGCCCAGCAGCTAGGTGAGAATAAACTGGCAGGGACAGAAAAGGGGGTTTGATTTGATGGAGCCACCGCTGGAGGAAGAACCCAAGAGAGAAATGAGACAATACACAGAGCAGAAAACAGTGATGTTTGACAAGACAGGGGAAGCTGACAGTGTGTCTAGTGGTAGGTGAAGGAAGGAAGCAGTCAAAGATTATTCTAGGATGTCGAATGTAATTTCCTGGAAGCATTATGACTGCATCAACAGAAATAAAGGGGAAAATAAAACCAGATCTTACAGACAGTAGGATAACTTGGATTTCTGATCAGAAAGAAAGGATTTGTAGTAGCTCCGATAGTAGCTTTTCAAAGATAGCACTGCTTCTTACCTCCTGATACACATCTCCTAGCAACCTCCCAAAGGATGAGGCCAAAACTATACATGTCAGCCATGATGTAAGACTGGAAGTGATTTCTGTTCAAGCTCTCGTCCAACACTTCTGGAGGCATATAGCGTTTGGTGCCAACTCGAGTGTTAGGTGGTATGTCAACTTCATTTGTATCACTAAGGAAAAAGTAAAGCAAAGTATTATAGCACTGAAGAGGACCAACAAAAATGAATCAAGGTGATTCTTAAACAATGGCTTTAGTTATTGAAAGGTGGAAAAAAAAACCAAAAAAACTTGCCAGGGAATAAAAACAATTTCTTAAGGAATATTTCTTGCCAAAAGCTATATTAAATATTTACAGGTTAAAACCCAATGAAAAGCAAGCTGGTACTGTGGTGCACGCCTTAGTCCCAGCTATTCTGGAGGCTGAGGTGGGAGGATAGCTTGAGTCTAGAGGCTCAAGGCCTGACTGGGCAACATAATGAGATGCCATCTCTTAAAAAAAGTTAGAAAAAGAAAAAAACAATGAAGATGAAACTCAGTCAGAATGAAGCTGCAGCATTTAAAAGTGCATTATCAATAGATCAAATTTATACCCTAAACAACTGCTAAATATATATTAAATGTCTAAAAAACCCTCTTCCTTGCCCTCCTATTTAAGCTTTACTCTTAAAATGGGCATGCACACATGACAATTTCGTGAGAAACAGTATTTCTTAAGCCAGCTGTTGTAAAGCTCTTAGATCTACAAACAAGTTTAAAAATGGGGAAGGAGAGAACCAACAAAGACATACAATTGTTTTACTCTGGCAAGGTGGGACATGTAAAAAGGCTTTCTACTATCACTATTGTTTTATGAACCAAATAGCATTTAACTTTTTTAAAAAGGAACAAAACAATAATGGAATATGACATCTTTAACTTTCTGAAAATTTTACATGGCCCATTTACTATTCCTTCCCATAGACTGGGAAAAGATTAATGACGGAGGGACAACAACCTGCACACTGGCACTTGGGTGCGGTGTGCCTCAGTGCGGTGAGCTGGAGCCACAGTTCCAGCCCCTGTTCTAAGGGTGCTGAATGACTAGGCTGATGATTATGTACAAGCCCTGCCAACACAGTACTAGGCACATATTAGACACTTAAGTACTATACCTCATCAGAAAGGAACTAAGTAGAAAAGTAACAAACCCTAGGTATAACAGATGAACAGACTATAACCAAATAAGGTATACTATAAAACAGAAAAGGTACAGAAACTCATTATTAAACTGAACTCTGTGGAAAATCTTGGATAAAACTTTCTACCTCCTGACTCCCAAGAATTTTTTTTTTTTTTTTTTGCTTTTGATTACACTCTATTGACTCTCAAGCATATACGTGTTATTTCTCCTCAGCCTGGAAAATAGATTCGTTTATCGAATATCACACTTATCTTGCTGTCATAGATAGTCAATACCAAAACACTAGTGGCTTTAGGAAAAAACAAAAAATCAAAAACCTCTGGGTTTGATCTCATTACCTTGACCACTTCTACAACATGAAATACGTGGTGTCATTTTTTGTCATTTGAGAACATTTTAAGTGTCACTCTCAAAATTTTTACATTTACTAAATGTATCTCAAAATCATCTCAAAATTTTTATTTACTAAAATATAAAATATAAAGCTTCATTTTAGAAAGTTTTAAACTCACTTCCAGCTAAAATTATTAATCTAAAATTATTTCAACAGATATGTCATCAGTGTACTCATTAGGCCCCTCAGGGTTTTCTAGGTGCAATAATAACTAGCCTGTTTTCCTAAATAAAAGTTAAGATGTTAAAAAAAAAAGTTAAAGTGTAATTAAAAAACAAAACAGCTGGCATTCCTTACCATATGCAAACATAGGTCCCAGTGTTCTGGGCTCTTTTCTAAAACTGGAAAAAGAAGTTAAAATTTTAATTCTCAGCACTTACGTACTGGTACAATAGAAAATCGTCATTTGTATGTGTAAATGATAAACGACAGAGGAGGCAAGTATGCTGAGAAGAGACTTAATGGTAAACTGGAAACATGTCAGACTGAATAGATGCTACAAAAGCTCCACTTCCATTTATAAAGCACTCTCTCCTCCTACTCCACCTGCTGACACCTCTCATGGGAGGAGAGTAGGGATTTCACTAATGTGTTGCCAGCATGTTCTAATTTTAATTTTTAATCATGAGGAAGACAGCGGTGGCCCCAGGTAAGAAGTCCTGGGTCTCATGCAGAGAAAACAAACATGGGAGTTTGCAGGTGAAAAGAAGATGGTTAAAGACCTAAATTATATTCCAGAAAACAGACTAGGAAAGGGAATCAAGAAGAATCTGAAGACAATCCACACAGAAGTGCATTTAGAAAGGCCAAAGGTGTAATCTGACCACAGTTGATAAAGATTTTAGGCAACTTCATTCCGTTCTTACTCTTAGCTCCTTAATGTTTATTTGGATTTGGGAGGTCAGGGAAAGATAATGAAATGTGTGATGTAGAGATATCTATTGGAAAAATGACAGGTAACTGTGACCTAATAATAGAATTAAAATTTGTGACAGCTGGACTGTACATAGTACATCTCTAAATTCTTTTTCTAAAACACTGCAAAAACATACACTCAAGGATTTTGAATGTCGACCAAATGCCAAAAATCAGTCCCTTACGTAGTTCCTTAAATACATGCATGTACATATGTCTAGATGCATGTTCAGCAATAAGCCCTCTCTCTCCTCACCTTCCTCTCCCACCCTAGATGTTTGCCCTAGTAGTAGCTGAATAAATATTCTCCCTAGTAATATTTGAGTAAGTGATCTGGTTTCCAACTTTAGACTATCAACTCCTTTGAGCCCCAAACACTTGTCACAGTCACAGCCATTTGGTATATACCCAAAGAGCATAGCCCCAATCCCTCTCCATCTGTAGTGTGTCTTGCACATGACAGAAAATTGTACTTTAAATGAAAGAAGGAAAAGTTTTGTTACACTAAACTTTGCTATGGATAATTTAAAGGGAAATATAAAAATCTCTGGTCTGTATGGGCCATAAAATGAGATCTTACCAATTTCTAGAAGGATAAATAGAATTTCGTTGAGCAAACTAATTCTGTGAAAGATCACTATTAACCTATTGGCAAGTGCCTTTAGCACCACACTTAAACAACAAACATGAGAATTACAGTTAATTCATATCTGATACTGTAAAGTGTCAGATCCTCCAAGACATTTGGCTCTGCCCCTTCTTCCCTCAGGCATGTTTCTATAATTGAAAGTCATTAGATTACATTTCTTTCTTGGATTTTCAGTAACATCATTTTACCTGTTCCCAAATAATGGCAGAGAAAAATTGAGCTCGTGTTAATCCTAAAGCCAAAAATAGAAATAAATGTGATTTAACACTGGGGTACCAAGAATAAAGGAAGAAAAAGAGAGTGGAAGTAGAGTCAGATGGTGTGGTACACATGAAAACAGAAACAGTACAACAGACAGAAGGTTCTAGGAGAAAGAAGGAGGCAGAAAAGGGCAGGGTGCCTTCTGCACTAGCTTCCTCTAGTCTCCTTGTCTACGGACGGTTATGGAGGGGAGAAACAAGGTTGACAAGAAAAGACAGATACTGCACGAGGGTTGTAGACTCAGAGACAATAACTCCAACCCCACACAATAATCCTATGTACTGCAGTAGCTACATACATATGAAGTCAGATTATAAAACCATACAGAGGAGACATAAATAGGATACTGGTTACTTCTGGGAAGGATAGAAGGAAATGGAAAAGGAACAGGACTACAATGGGGCTATCTTCAACATTTTATTTCTTTTAAAGAGAAAAACATGGTAAATCGTTAACATCTGTTCATATTAAATTATTACATGGATGTCTCACTTTTATACTTTTGTGTATGTTTATAATATATCACAAATATAAGTATATGTAATATATTTCTAAGTATACTATAAGTTAAAAGAACCCAGCAGGATCCAGAACTAGAAAAATGTACATTTCAAGGAATACAGGATAGGTTATAGGCATAAGGACGGGAAGAACAAAAGTGATATAAATAAACCGGACAAAATTACAGAGAAAATGAGCTGCTACGAAGGAGAACTGAAAATATCCCATTAAAAACAAGAGTGTTGCATTCACTACAGAAGAAATGCTCTCTCTCTTCTTCTTTCCCATGGAGAAGAACTGGAAATATTTGCACAAAGGGGTCATTATTAAAAAGTAGGGTTCAGAGAATTATAAGAGTCGACAATTTTGCCCTTTTATACTTCAATAATTAATACTCCCACTAGATCCAACATGGTTTTTGTTCCTGTTAATGTGAGTACTAAAGAGATTCAGACTTAAGTAGAATTAGAAGGAAATGAATACACAATTTGAGTAAAATAAAGTAAATTAAGAGATGTCAGATAAATTCCTCTCCAGGAGAAAAGCTTGCTTTGTTTTCAAATCATGCTTTAACGAGTATTTAAAAAAAAAAAAAAGAAAGAAAAGGCCTGGTGTGGGGGCTCATGCCTGTAACCCCAGCATTCTGGAAGGCCAAAGCAGGTGGATTGCTCGAGTCCTGGAGTTCAAGACCAGCCTGGGCAACACAGTGAAACCCCGTCTCTACTAAAAATAGAAAAATTTGCTGGGTGTGGTGGCACATGCCTGTAGTCCCAGCTACTTGCGAGGCTGAAGCAGGAGGATCACTTGACCCTGGGAGGCAGAGGTTGCAGTGAGCCAAGATTACACTACTGCACCTTAGCCTGGGCAAGACTGAAACCTCATCTCAAAAAAAATCAATAAACATTTAGGGACAGTGGGGATGGAAGAAGATAAAACAAAAATGTCTGCAATTTTCTCAGTAAGAAGTTAATGGTAATGAGAGCCTGGGGGTAAAGGGGAAGTCAGTAAGGGAGAAGAAGGGTTCTGTTCTTCTAGCCTAGGGTCATAAGATATTAAGCCCTGTAGGGGTTTAAAAAAAAAATGTCCAGGTGGACTAAATTTTATGTACTACCTTCCATCACAATCTCCAGTAAAAACATCTTCAAACCTGAGCTGTTCGTATTTTGGAAGCCAGAAGACAGCAACTATATAATGTGGAAAAGGCACAACGCATATGGGAGCTATCGACTGATAATGCAAATGGGAAAACAACTCCTCTGAATTCCCAGACAAGCAGTGAATAATGCTGAGTTCCCTACTGTACCAGGTAGGAATTAGGTTAATGTCTGCATTCATGTGGAACTCAAAATGCAGGGTTGCTCTCACCTAGGATTATATAAAGAGGCCAGAAAACCAAGTTCCTATTTCTGACCAAAGTCACTTGAATGACAGTGGTATGATATAGAAAATGCTAGCGTGGTGGAGTATGAGGTCTACATTGATAACAAAGGGCTTCATAAATCTGTGGACACTCCAAGTGGCTCTTCTACCCCAGGGAAGACATAAACAAAGAGAGTTCGGAAGGTTACGGTTTTGAGGGTAGGGAAGGGGAGCAAAGGGAAAGACTTTGAGAGAGAGAGAGAAAAAAAAAAAATTAAAAGACACACAAAACTAAGATTTTCCTCTTCTCCTCCGAAGGTGCCAGGGAAGGACATACCAAGCAGGGGGGTGATGGGAGCCACTCACCCTGCCAGAAGACACATTTCAACCACTGACGTTGTTTAGAATTGTGGCACATGGTGACAATAAAGGTAGGATTTTAATCAGTTTTATTATTGACAGTGCACTCCCTTCCTGCCTGTGCCTGGTGTACCGCCCCTGGCATGCCCCTCAGCACAGCACTGCTGCCTGGTATGGCATGTGCGTACTGCAGGTGCTAGTGTAACTGTGGGAGGGAAGCCATGGGGCTGCCTGTGCATGCAGAAAGGCTGAAAGTGGAGCCTTCAGCTGGGATCGTGAGCAGGTTGGAGAATGAAACATGAGCACCCCAGTGGACTCAGGGAACAGTGCATGCCTGAAGCTCTTGACTATCTTGCATTAAATGAGGGCAGTCAAAAGATTTTTGTTTTGGTGGCAAGGAGTAAGGGGGGAGTTGTTTTGAAAATATAGTATCTCTTTAGTCTCATAATATATTAAATGTTTTTCATGTTAGTTAAGCCTTTTAGTTATAAACCTAAACCCAGAAAATCTGGCTAAAAGTGTTATGTTAAAAAAACAAGAGCCCCCACTGCTTGACTGAGCACAGGGCACCTTCCCCACTGTACCATAAACTGAAGTAAGAGTCTCATGAAAGTCCTAAGCACAGCCTGCTGTGGCAATGAGAGGCGAGCGCAGGGACAGAGTTGCTAGCTCCAACAAGGTGGCTCTACCTCTTTGAGCCTTTGGGCACATGCAGGTGGTCCTCCTGCTGGATGTTGTTGATGCCTAAAACAGAGAGAGGAAAGGGAGAGAGACGGAGTAGGGAGATTAAAAAAAAAAAAATAAGAAAAAGAAAAGTAATAGGAGAAAGAAAAGAGAAGCAAACATTGTATACCTTAAAAAATCTAAAAAGCTTCTTATGAAATAAGAACTGTACTTTAAAGAATGTGTGAAACAAAGGAGAAATGAGAAGACATGTGAAGGAGGCCATGGGTTTGCTTGTGGTTTGTAAGTGATGTCTGAAATCAGCTACACATTATATGTACTACAGGATGTTAAATCCTCTCTCAGCAAGATGATTTTGATTTCCCAAAAGCATAAAAGATTCTCAAGTGTCTACGGAAGAATGGGCTGTGCACATCCCTGTGGGTTTCCTGCGGCATCGTGGAGATAGCTGAGGAACTGACTTGCAGAACTGAACTCTGCGGCAGATGTTCACCAGTAAGGGGAGTTTTCCGCAGCAACTTTCATCAAGGTTCAATGCTGCTATGATAAAATCCCAAGAAATCTCAGGGTATCTTAGAAACAGAACTTTAGAACTAAAAAGTCTTCAACATAAGGTGGGTATGACTGCAGAAACCTTGACTGGTAGTGTTCACTATGCCACGAATGAGCTTAGTTTTATGACTTTGGTGAGTCATTTAGCCACATCATTTTTAAAATGCAAACCAAAAGCAGCGCTAAAAAGAATCACATCAGCAAGACTCAAGAAATTCAGTATCCTCCGAGCTAAGCTACCCTCTCTCTTTTGCACTTGGATAATTTGACAATCAGCCACTGGACATCAGTGTGACGGCCTAGTCTTCACTGCAGGTTTTCTATTTAAATTTAATACTTGAGAGCCCTAAGCCAGGATTTATTTTTCCCATATGAAAATATCTTATTCTGACACTGAAGTCTCAGAGGAGTTGCTGAATTCTTCAGAGTGAAAAGTGAAAAGCTTTGTAAGTTTCTTCAAGGCATTTCATGTGTCACTGTTTTCTCCTCCCAGTAGAGACTGGTGGTAATGGTGATGTCCGCCAGCACATCACCTGGATTAAATTTCTGCTGATCAGGAAATGCATCGGCATTTACGTCATTGTCAAGAGAACACATGAAAAAACCAACACAGGATTTTAAAATTTATATGAGCAGGAAACCTCTAAAGCATAGTCTGCTCCCTCTCTGTGGCTCCTGACTTCCCTGGGAGCCTTTCAGAAATAACTGAAAAGCCTAAGAGAACACTTACCACTACACAGAGACCGTCTCACAGGAAGTTATCATATGAAGTCAGAGAATTCAGCACAGGGTAAGCTGTGACTCCACTTGTAATTAAAGTCTAAATATCCATGCATATGTGCAAAAATACAATATAAAACAGTGAAAAAAAGAGTAGAAACTAAAGAAACACATTAAGCAAGTTTTAAAAAAATAGGCTCAAAAGCTGAGAAGAGCAAACTTTGAAACACAGAAAATAAAACTAGAAAAAGCACCTCTGAAATGATCAAATGTAATCTGCATGTAATGGAAGATGATGCTGAGGCCCAGAAAGCTAAACGGCCCCACACAGCTAGGCTATGGCCATAGGAGTCTGCACAGCCAACATCTGGGCTATCATCTTCATCTCTTCATCTCTTGATGAAGTAGTTAATATACGACAAATAAATCTCTGAATTATCCCTTAAAATAGTCCCTCCACTTCCTAGAATCAGGGTTTGTATGAAATTTGAGAGGTCAATCAGTTCATTCTCCTTCCATTAAGCAGAACTAAGTTTCTATAATATAATAGATACTCACTTTCCTTTTTTGTTTTAAGGTCTATAAAGGAGATGAGTCTCAGTTATTTTGCTATTGCCTACATTTATTGATTCACAACAATGTTAGACTACCTCTAATGGGTAACTCACTATGTCATGTTAAATGGGAAATATATTAATTAAGCTGGCATGGATCCTGCTCTCAAGATGCCCCATCACTGGTAGGAGAGATGAGGCATGTCCCAAAATAACTGTAATACCAAGCAGACAAGGACCAGGAAATTACAACAGTAGTACAGAAGATGCTGTCATTATTCTCAGCTGGGGGATGAATCAAGTGACTTAGAGGTGATTCTGGGACTGGATTAAGATACATGGAAAAACAGGGACTTTCCAACCCATGGACTGTGCAATCAAAAGCAAGGCAACAGCAAACATGGGGTATATAAGGAGAAAATGCAAGTAGCTCAGTTTTGCAAAAGAAAGCATACAAATTTGAGAGTTTGTAGAACATAAGATTAGAAAGGTGGATTTCGGCCAGAATGTGTAGGATCTCTGGTGTTAGGAAAAAAGTTTTTTCCTCATCCTGTGTTCCATATGGAACCATTTATCCATTAAACGTTAAGTAATAAGCACCAAGGAAAGGCACTAGAAATGTAAATCTGAAAAATGCATGTTATCTACTTTCAAGGGGCTTACTTTCCATTGGGAATGACAAATAAATAGTCAATGATGACTATATAACAGGCAAGACATTTCATGATAGTAAGCACAGAGTTATATTAAAAGACACAAGAACGGAGACTAAAAACAGCAGGTGGGGAGGTTCCAAGATGGCCAAATAGGAACAGCTCCAGTCTATAGCTCCCACCGTGAGCGACGCAGAAGATGGGTGATTTCTGCATTTCCAACTTAGGTACTGGGTTCATCTCACTGGGGCTTGTCTGACAGTGCATGCAGCCCATGGAGTGTGAGCCAAAGGAGGGTGAGGCATAACCTCACCCGGGAAGTGAAAGGGGTTGGGGAATTCCCTTTCCTAACCAAGGGAAGCTGTGACAGACAGTACCTGGAAAATCAGGACATTCCCACCCTAATACCGCGCTTTTCCAATGGTCTTAGCAAATGGCCCACCAGGAGATTATATCCCGTGCCTGGCTCCTCACTCATTGTTAGCACAGCAGTCTGAGATCCAACTGCAAGGCAGCAGTGAGGTTGGGGGAGGGGCATCCGCCATTGCTGAGGCTTGAGTAGGTAAACAAAGCAGCTGGGAAGCTTGAACTGGGTAGAGCCCACCGCAGCTCAAGGAGGCCTGCTTGCCTCTGTAGACTCCACCTCTGGGGGCAGGGCATAGCTGAACAAAAGGCAGCAGAAACTTCTGCAGACTTAAACATCCCTGTCTGACAGCTTTGAAGAGAGTAGTGATTCTCCCAGCACAGAGTTTGAGAACTGAGAATGCACAGAATGCCTCCTCAAGTGGGTCCCTGACCCCTGGGTAGCCTAACTGGGAGGCACCTCCCAGTAGGGGCCGACTGACACCTCATACAGCTGGGTGCCCCTCTGAGACGAAGCTTCCAGAGGAAGGATCAGGCAGAAACATTTGCTGTTCTGCAATATTTGCTGTTCTGCAGCCTCCGCTGGTGATACCCAGGCAGACAGGGTCTGGAGTGGACCTCCAGCAAACTCCAACAGACCTGCAGCTGAGGGTCCTGACTGTTAGAAGGAAAACTAACAAACAGAAAGGACATTCACACCAAAACCCCATCTGTACATCACCATCAACAAAGAACAAAGGAAGATAAAACCACAAAGATGGGGAGAAACCAGAGCAGAAAAGCTGAAAATTATAAAAATAAGAGCACCTCTTCTCCTCCGAGGGAACACAGCTCCTCACCAGCAAAGGAGCAAAGCTGGACAGAGAATGACTTTGACGAGTTGAGAGAAGAAGGCTTCAGACAATCGGTAATAACAAACTTCTCTGAGCTAAAGGAGGATGTTGGAACCTATTACAAAGAAGGTAAAAACCTTGAAAAAAGATTAGATGAATGACTAACTAGAATAAACAGTGCAGAGAAGACCTTAAATGACCTGATGGAGCTGAAAACCATGGCAGGAGAACTATGTGATGCATACACAAGCTTCAGTAGCCGATTTGATCAAGTGGAAGAAAGGGTATCAGTGATGGAAGATCAAATGAATGAAATGAAGCAAGAAGAGAAGTTTCGAGAAAAAAGAGTAAAAAGAAACAAACAAAGCCTCCAAGACACATGGGACTATGTGAAAAGACCAAATCTACGTCTGATTGGTGTACCTGACAGCGACGGGGAGAATGGAATCAAATTGGAAAATACTCTTCAGGAAATTATCTGGGAGAGCTTCCCCAACCTAGCAAGGCAGGCCAATGTTCAAATTCAGGAAATACGGAGAACACCACAAAGATACTCCTCGAGAAGAGCAACTCCAAGACATGTAATTGTCAAATTCACCAAAGTTGAAATGAAGGAAAAAATGTTAAGGGCAGCCAGAGAGAAAGGTCAGGTTACCCGCAAAGGGAAGTGCATCAGACTAACAGTGGATCTCTTGGTAGAAACTCTACAAGCCAGAAGAGAGTGGGGGAAATATTCAACATTCTTAAAGAAAAGAATTTTCAACCCAGAATTTCATATCCAGCCAAACTAAGCTTCATAAGTAAAGGAGAAATAAAATCCTTTACAGACAAGCAAATGCTGAGAGATTTTGTCACCACCAGGCCCACCTTACAAGAGCTCCTGAAGGAAGCACTAAACATGGAAAGGAACAAGCTGTACCAGCCATTGCAAAAACATGCCAAATTGTAAAGAACATCGATACTAAGAAGAAACTGCATCAACTAACAAACAAAATAACCAGCTAACATCATAATGACAGGCTCAAACTCTCACACACCAATATTAACCTTAAATGTAAATGGGTTGAATGCTCCAATTAAAAGATACAGACTGGCAAACTGGATAAAGTATCAAGACCCATCAGGGTGCTGTATTCAGGAGACCCATCTCACGTGCAGAGACACACATAGGCTCAAAATAAAGGGATGGAGGAAGATCTACCAAGCAAATGGAAAACAAAAAAAAGCAGGGGTTGCAATACTAGTCTCTGATAAAACAGACTTTCAATCAACAAAGATCAAAAGAGACAAAGAAGGCCATTACATAATGGTAAAGGGATCAATTCAACAAGAAAAGCTAACTATCCTAAATATATATGCAACCAATACAGGAGCACCCAGATTCATGAAGCAAGTCCTTAGAGACCTACAAAGAGACGTAGACTCCCACACAATAATAATGGGAGACTTTAATACCCCATTGTCAACATTAGACAGATCAGTGAGACAGAAAGTTAACAACGATATCCAGAATTGAACTCAGCTCTGCACCAAGTAGACCTAATAGACATCTACAGAACTCTCTACCCCAAATTAATAGAATATACATTCTTCTCAGCACCACATGGCACTTATTCCAAAATTGACCACATAGTTGGAAGTAAAGCACTCCTCAGCAACTGTACAAGAACAGAAATTATAACAAACTATCTCTCAGACCACAGTGCAATCAAACGAGAACTCAGGGTTAAGAAACTCACTCAAAACCACTCAACTACATGGAAACTGAACAACCTGCTCCTGAATGACTACTGGGTACATAATGAAATGAAGGCAGAAATAAAGATGTTCTTTGAAACCAATGAGAACAAAGACACAACATACCAGAATCTCTAGGACACATTTAAAGCAGTGTGTAGAGGGAAATTTATAGCAATAAGTGCCCACAAGAGAAAGCAGGGAAGATCTAAAATTGACACCCTACCATCACAATTAAAACAACTAGAGAAGCAAGAGCAAACACATTCAGAAGCTAGCAGAAGGCATGAAATAACTAAGATCAGAGCAGAACTGAAGGAGACAGAGACAGAAAAAAACCTTCAAAAAATCAATGAATCCAGGAGCTGGTTTTTTGAAACTATCAACAAAATTGATAGACCGCTAGCAAGACTAATAAAGAAGAAAAGAGAGAAAAATCAAGTAGATGCAATAAAAAATGATAAAGGGGATACCACCACCGATCCCACAGAAACACAAACTACCATCAAAGAATATTATGAACACCTCTACGCAAATAAACTAGAAAATCTAGAAGAAATGGATAAATTCCTGGACACATACACCCTCCCAAGACTAAACCAGGAAGAAGCTGAATCCCGGAATAGACCAATAACAGGCTCTGAAATTGAGGCAATAATTAATAGCCTACCAACCAAAAAAAGTCCAGGACCAGACAGATTCACAGTCGAATTCTACCAGAGGTACAAAGAGGAGCTAGTACCATTCCTTCTGAAACTATTCCAATCAACAGAAAAAGAGGGAATACTCCCCAACTCATTTTATGAGGCCAGCATTATCCTGATACCAAAGCCTGCCAGAGACACAACAAAAAAGGAGGATTTTAGACCAATATCCCTGATGAACATCAATGCAAAATCCTCAATAAAATACTGGCAAACCAAATCCAGCAGCACATCAAAAAGCTTATCCACCACAAACAAGTTGGTTTCATCCCTGGGATGCAAGGCTGGCTCAACATATGCAAATCGATGAATGTAATCCATCATATAAACAGAACCAAAGACAAAAAAAAAACCTGATTACCTCAATAGATCAGAAAAGGCCTTCAACAAAATCCAACAGCACTTCATGCTAAAAACTCTCAATAAATTAGGTATTGATGGGACGTATCTCTAAATAATAAGAGCTATTTATGACAAACCCACAGCCAATATCATACTGAATGGGTAAAACTGGAAGCATTCCCTTTGAAAACTGGCACAAGACAGGGCTGCCCTCTCTCACCACTCCTATTCAACATAGTGTTGGAATTTCTGGCCAGGGCAATCAGGCAAGAGAAAGAAATAAAGGTTATTCAATTAAGAAAAGAAGAAGTTAAATTGCCCCTGTTTGCAGATGACATGATTGTATATTTAGAAAACCCCATTGTCTCAGCCCCAAATCTCCTTAAGCTGATAAGCAACTTCAGCAAAGTCTCAGGATACAAAGTCAATGTGCAAAAACCACAAGCATTCCTATACACCATTAACAGACAAACAGAGAGCCAAATCATGAGTGAACTCCCATTCACTCCAACTTAAAAGGGATGTGAAGGACCTCTTCAAGGAGAACTACAAACCACTGCTCAACAAAATAAAAGAGGACACAAACAAATGGAAGAACATTCCATGTTCATGGACAAGAAGAATCCGTATCGTGAAAATGGCCATACTGCCCAAGGTAATTTATAGATTCAATGCCATCCCCATCTAGCTACCACTGACTCTCTTCTCAGAATTGGAAAAAACTACTTTAAAGTTCATGTGGAACCAAAAAAGAGCCCGCATTGCCAAGACAATCCTATGTCAAGAGAACAAACCTAGAGGTATCACGCTACCTGACTTCAAACTACACTACAAGGCTACAGTAAACAAAACATCATGGTCCTGGTACCAAAACAGAGATATAGACCAATGGAACAGAACAGAGTCCTCAGAGATAATACCACACATCTACAACCATCTATCTTTGACAAACCTGACAAAAACAAGAACTGGGGAAAGGATTCCCTATTTAATAAATGGTGCTGGGGAAACTGGCTAGCCATAAGTAGAAAGCTGAAACTGGATCCCTTCCTTACACCTTATACAAAAATTAATTCAAGATGGATTAGAGACTTAAATGTTAGACCTAAAACCATAAAAACCCTAGAAGAAAACCTAGGCAATACCATTCAGGACACAGGCATGGGCAAGGACTTCATGACTAAAACACCAAAACAATGGCAACAAAACCAAAATTGACAAATGGGATCTAATTAAACTAAAGAGCTTCTGTACAGCAAAAGAAACTACCATCAGAGTGAATAGGCAACCTACAGAATGGGAGAAAATTTTTACCATCTACCCATCTGACAAAGGGTTAATAACCAGAATCTACAAAGAACTTAAACAACCCCATCGAAAAGTGGGCAAAGGATATGAACAGACACTTCTCAAAAGAAGATATTTATGCAGCCAACAGACACATGAAAAAATGCTCATCATCACTGGCCATCAGAGAAATGCAAATCAAAACCACAGTGAGATACCATCTCACACCAGTTAGAATGGCAATCACTAAAAAGTCAGGAAGCAACAGGTGCTGGAGAGGATGTGGAGAAATAGGAACACTTTTACACTGTTGGTGGGACTGTAAACTAGTTCAACCATTGTGGAAGACAGTGTGGCAATTCCTCAAGGATCTAGAACCAGAAATACCATTTGACCCAGCCATCCCATTACTGGGTACATACCCAAAGGATTATAAATCATGGTGCTATAAATACACCTGCACAAGTATGTTTATTGTGTGGCACTATTCACAATAGCAAAGACTTGGAACCAACCCAAATGTCCATCAATGATAGACTGGATTAAGAAAATGTGGTACATATACACCATGGAATACTACGCAGCCATAAAAAAGGATGAGTTCATGTCCTTTGTACGGAAACAGATGAAGCTGGAAACCATCATTCTGAGCAAACTATTGCAAAGACAGAAAACCAAATACCGCATGTTCTCACTCAGAGGTGGGAATTGAACAATGAGAACACTTGGACACAGTGTGGGGAACATCACACACCAGGGCCTGTGGTGGGGTGGGGAGAAGGGGGAGGGATAGCATTAGGAGATATGCCTAATATAAATGACAAGTTAATGGGTGCAGCACACCAACATGGCACATGTATACATATGTAACATACATGCACGTTGTGCACATGTACCCTAGTACTTAAAGTATAATAATAATAATAATAAAAAACAGCAGGTGGGCCAGGCATGGTGGCTCATGACTATAATCCCAGCATTTTGGGAGGTTGATACAGGAAGATCACTTGAGTTCAGGAGTTTAAGGCCAGCCTGGCAACATAGTGAGATCCCATCTATTTAAAAAAAAAAAAAAAATTAGCCAGGCATGGTGGCACGTGCCTGAAGTTCTAGCTACTCAGGAGGCTGAGGTGGGAGGACTGCTGGGTCTGGAAGGCCAAGGTTGCAGTGAGTTGTGATGGTGCCACTGCACTCCAGTCTGTGTGACAGAGCAAGACTTTGTCTAAAATATCAAAATTAAAAAAGATGTCTCAAAGGAAGAAACTGTGAAGATCAGTAGTTGTGATCTAGATTGAGAAGGGGATATGGGTATTCGGGTAATGATAAAAGCATGTTATAAACACTTGATGGTATGAGAAGTGTGAAGTCTTCAGAATAAATCTTGCCAAAGATAAGGAGTGTGGTGGAAATAGGGCAGAAGAATAGCCCAGGGTCAGAAAAGAGTCTACTGTACCAAGGGACTCTAACTACATTTTCACATGAAGCCACAGGGAACTACGAAATTATTTTGATGCCCAAAATTAGGCTTCAAGAAAATAAATCCAGTGGCAGCATGTACAAAAGACTGGAAATAGGAGAGACAAAGAAAGTAACTCAAAATGCTTCACCCCAGAATCTAGAAAAATTGTACAGAAGGCCCACACTGGCCCAGTAAAAATGGGAATATTGTGGAGAGAAAATTCATTCACTTGAGCAAACCAAAAGTTAGGGAACAAAAGATGATGTCAGACACCTAATATTAAGAATGGATCAGCCAAAATTGGGAACTAGGAAGCAAATGCAGATACAGCAGGAAATCTAGCAGTGGGAAAATACATTAAGAGGTAAAAAGAGAGCAGAGCCAGTGGAGAGACAGAAGGGGAAACTGGAGTACAGAGATACACCAAGAAAACAAGAGAAAGGTTTGGACACTATGGATAAGGTGATGGCAATAGAGAAGGTCTCTGGTGTCCAAGCCCAGTGGTGTCTCTGAATAAAGCAGTGTCCAGAGAGAATGAAACAGAAGCTGAATTACAAGACTATTACAAATTGCTAGGTTTTAAAAGCAGATGATCTTTTGGAACTCTTGGGAGAAATTTAACAGGGGAGAGAAGGAGAGACAGGCTGGTAATTTAAGAAGCATTGTGGGAATTTTTTTATAGGAGACTTGAAAAGGGTTGTAGGTCAGAGGAAAAAAATTAGAAGGGAGAAAGGATTTAATAATCTTTATTGGCAGGAGATTCATATTTCTAACTTAAATCTATAGCCCAAATCATTTCCTCTTGCTTTGTTTTGAAAGATCAAGAACTTTAATTTCCCATCCTTTACATGGTGAAGACCTTAATATATTCGGGGTACGTTATTAAATCACACCTCAGCCTTTACTTCTGGCCGAAAATACCAATCCATTGTCTTTTTCTGTCAATTTTACTTTCCAAACTTTTAATAATCTCCATGGCTTTTTATTTGTGCTCTTCTCCATGTATTACAGAGTCTTAACTTAGAAAAATCCACAAAATGATCCAACAATTTAATAATGGCTGAGCCTAAACTGAGTTCTTTAAAAGGTAGTTACACGATGATTTCTCTACACGGGTGGTTTGCAAGCTCATTTTGTTTGCTTTGTTTTCCAGAGAAACCATTTATTCTAATTAAATCATCTGTGAGATGGAAGGAGCCTCTCTGATTAAAGTGAGAGTAAGCAAAATAGAGTCCCTACTATCATCTCCCCTCCCTAGTGTGCAGAAGCTACTGATGTAACCCAAGCAGCCCTAGGGGTCTGGAAACCACTGTTTTACAACATGCTCTGGTTTATGTGCACAGATGTTAAATTCACTGTTTCAGGTACAGGATAACAGTACTGAATAACAGCTGGGTTTCATTTATTAGTTTCTAACATTTCTCATAAAACACCTATGCAAGTTATCTTTCCTATACCATATAAAAAATGTCTTTATCTATATATAATCTGTAAATTTTCCCCAAAACTTTTTCCTACTTACAAATGTTACAAGGAATTCTGACTACATATTCCCAGGTATTAGCTACCTCTTTTCTACATAACTTAATGACAGCTGCAAACCTAATGTGAACAGTCTCTAAGCAATGTTTCTGATGAGCATAGAAACAATAGAACAGACCCAAATATGCTGTGTTGCTAATAAAATGTTTGGTGGTTCTCCCCCTCAAATGTCAAAATTAATGATATTCCTCTTCTACTAAATATCCTAGAAGCACTGTGCTACAAAATAAAAAGTAACAGAAAAGAGTCATAAAACATATATTTGTTCACTTTCATACTAACCTAATAAATTTAACAGCCAGGCCCAGGTCAGCAATACAGCAAGTTCCATTTTTCTTCACCAGAATGTTTTTACTTTTCAGATCTCGATGGGCAATTGCTGGTTTGCCTTGAGTGCTAAAGATTTCTGTGTGTAAGTGACATAAGCCACTGACAGAAGAGTAGGCTAACTTCAGCATTGATTTAGTGTCTAGGGTGGTGGACTTCAGATAATCATAAAGGGAACCATTTTCATGATAGTCTGTGATTAGGTACAACTGGGTCCAGGACCCCGTCCCTTTGATATCTGCAGCAATGAAACCTAAAAGGAAAAAAGATGAAAAGGTTTAGTGTTTTCCAAATAGTATCAGGAATAACTCATATTCTCAAACATCATTCTTTGTCACAGGTAATTTTTGTTTAGCATTTCATTCAATTTCCTGACTATGCCTATGATGGTATTAAATGACTAATACCAATAAGAGGCAAAATTGTATGAGTAAGGCCGGGCACAGTGACTCACACCTGTAATCCAAGCACATTGGGAGGCCATGGCAGGTGGATCACTTGAGGTCAGGAGTTCAAGACCACTCTGGCCAACATGGTGAAACCCCATCTCTACTAAAAAATACAAAAATTAGCTGGACATGGTGGCATGTGCCTGTGATCCCAGCTACTCAGGAGGCTAAGCAGGAGAATCACTTTAACCTGGGAGGCAGAGGTTACAGTGAGCAGAGATCACACCATTGCACTCCAGCCTGGGTGACAGAGCAAGACTTCATCTCAAAAAAAAAAAAAAAAAAAAAAAAAAAAAAAATTACAGGAAGAGAGAAAGATTCAGAGTTTACATCTGAAAATATGGTCCCTTCCTCATCAGTAGTTGGTGTTTAAACTACTTTATGGTATTATAAACTACTATGTTATCTAAACTACTTTATGGTATTATAGTTACACATAAGACATTGTTTGCAAAACAGGGTCTTGAATTCTTGAATTAAGGAATATATCCCACTGATTAGCTTACTCTCTTTCTACTTGAATGATCCAGACAGATCATTTCTAACTTGCGAAAATAAAACCAATTTTCAATATAAACTATTAATACAAATAAACTCTGCAGATAAGATTCCTACAACATTTCTCAACATTTAAACAAAAATATGTTCCTTCAAATTCCCAAGAAACCCTAAGAAATTCTGGTATTACACTTGTATTTCCTGTTTCTGAAGAAAAAATATTTGAGAGTATTCCATTTCCAGCCTACCACTTACTCACAGAAGTGCCTTAGTCATTCATTCCTCCTGTGAGGTCTCCCATTAGAAACTTATGATGTTCTTGGGCCCATGCCAAGAAGAAAACTTCAGTACATTTCACAACGGGTCTAGACAGATGAGTTAACATGCAGATGTTAACAGAAAGACAGAGGAAAGCTAGGAAACCCTGAACATAGCTACGCAGACTTTTACTCACCCAAAATGTTTTCATGCCTCATCAACACTGTCTGATATATTTCTGTCTCTCTAAACCAGCTGGCTTCCTCTGTGGTGAAGAACACTTTCACAGCTACCTTTTCGCCACGCCACTTTCCCATCCAAACTTCCCCATAGCGACCTTTTCCAATCTGTTTCACCATCTGAATCTGCTTAGCTATAGTCCTTTGGACCTGTGAAATCCCAAAACACACTGTTAGTGTATTCACAGCACTACACATTTGTTTAATCTTTTTCTTCTCCAGAGAAGAAACGATTACTGCATGTAAAATATTTTTAGCCAGTATTTTTCTCTACCTAGACAACTTATTTGTATTTATTAATTTCTGTTACACTCTTTTAAACATATTTGAGATTGAGTGTGGATTCTGAAAGTTCAAAATACTGCTTCCAAATTATGAAATATTTTATTCTACTATTATTATTTTCACAGAGAAAAAAAACTGAGTGGGTTCATAGTAATTGGCAGAATAGAATACTTGCACTTCCCCGTTATAATGGACTACTACATAATCTGAAGAGACTCTTGTCACCATACACCCAATCATGTATAAAATATGACAAAACAAAATTGTAATGCATTGTTAGGCACATACAGAAATAAAGGAAATCTATATGCAGGGAGGAAGAAGTAAGGGAGGGAGGGAGGGAGGGAGGGAAGGAAGGAAGGAGTTGAGACCAGAGCAGGGAACGATAAACCAAGTTGCTGTCTGGGCAAAGAATAATACCAGAACTGGAATCCAGAGTTTAAACTCTGACTTCTTTCAAACCAGAGGAACTGAACCCAGGGCTTCAGCATTAAGCAGGGAGCATCAAATGGTACTAAATTTGCTACGGGTTGGTAGCATGCCAAGGCTCCTCGATACAAATGCTCTCTTGAGGAAACCATTTGCAGAATACTTTTCATTCCGTGACTACAGTGGGATAATAGTACTTTGAAGGAACTCTTGCCACCATACAACTTGATCACGGGTATGACATAAGAAATAAACTGTAATGCACTCCTAGGCTCCCAGGGAAATAAAGGAAATATCCAAGAATGGGGAGGAAAAAGGAGAACAAAAAAAATGGAGGGAGAGAAGAAACAGAGAGAATGAGAGACGATTCTAGAGAATGAATTCTTTAGAACAAAAAGAAACAGCCGCTATAAATGAGAGTCAACGGAAACAACCCAAATAGATTTAACCTCTTCGGATTACATACTGGAATTCTGAGATACAGAATGCCAAGTAGCTCTAAATGAAATGAAGATGGAATAAAAATAAGCAAGAAAAGATTACTGGAAATTACATTTTTGAAATGCAACAGTTAACTGTCATAATAAAAAACACAAAACAGTAGACAAAACAGCATATTAGAGAGAAAAGTTAATGAGAGAAACTAACAAGTTGGAGATAATATTATTTACCAAGCTCTAAGAGAGCTGTAAACAATATTATAAAGAGTGGAGTAGAGACAAAGAGAATGAAAATACAAGTTAAGTGGCATTAAATTTAAATGTCTCTTTATATATGATCTTCATTCCATCTGTACTTATAGTAAAATATTTGAAGAACTCTGATATCAATGGTTCCAAGACTGAAAGGGCTAAGCATCTGTTACAATTTATATAATTTAAAGGACATAAAGAATCTAGCATATAACTCTTGTAACACCTGATAAGAAAACTAGAATGTATTCTTTGTAGAGATATACTTCATATCAATTAAAAACTTAAACTTGTTCTTTTTGTACTTTTAAGAGCCATGCAGTTAAATTGGGCCACCCCAGATAATCTAGAATGGTCTCATCTTATTGTCAGCAACCTTTGCTCACCCTTGTCATAGAACACAAAATTCTAGGGATTAGGAACCAGGCATGGTGGCTCATGCCTGAAATCCCAGCATTTTAGGAGGCTGTAGAGGGAGGATCCCTTGAGTCCAGGAGTTCAAGACCAGCCTGGGCAACATGGCAAAAACTCATCTCTACAAGTAATATGAAAATTAGCCAGGTGTGGTAGCACACACCTGTAGTGACAAGCTACTTGGGAGGCTGAGGTGGGAGGATTGCTTGAGTCTGGGAGGTCAAGGCTGTAAAGAGTCAAGATTGTACCACAACACTCCAGCCTGAGTGACAGAGCAAAACCTTGTCTAAAAAAAAAAAAAAAAAAAGAAAAATCCTGGGGATTAGGACATGAACATTTTTGGGGGACATAATATATTATATATTATTTATAATGAAGATTATAAATATCATACTTTATGAAAAAAAAACTGCTGATGTACCATGAAGCCACTGAAGCTTGATGGAAATAAGCATGTAAGTTTATGTGTAATGCAGTCGTCCTCCCTTTAGGAGCCCAGTGAGCCATGAGACATCATGTTGAGTCCACTGTACTCCATTCCCAAACAAGGAAACAGGAGCAACATGGACACCAAGCAGTTGGGAGCCAAATTCATACACAGGGAAATCACTTGCTTGAGTGGAAACTTCCCACATTTATTAAAGAAAAATATTTAATTTACAGATCTTACAAAGCATTGCTCATGTAAGTCTATGGAGTATTTCCTAACATAAGCATTTTTGCATTTGCTTTTTTTTTCTAATAATACATTTTATACTTTAATTGTAAGTTTTGAGAGAATTGGCAATACTCAATAGAAGAGGAACAACTTATCCCAAAGATAGAAAGTAAGCTATTATAACATGTAAGGACCTAAAAATATAACTTCAAAAATTTTTAACTGATTCATTTTAGTTTTTATTTGATTTAGCAAATGTTTCTGGTCCTTCTATACCTAAATTTTAATTCTATATTACATTCTTAGATACCAACTTCTTAGATTAATTGTATAAATAAAATGCCTGGAAGATACAATGACTACAGCTGTACTTTCAAAAAGATCACTGTATTTCATGTACACTGAGAATAACTGAATGTATAAGGAGTTACAAAGAATTATCACTATTCCAGGACTGTGAGAAGACACATACACAGAAAACACACACACACACACAGTCTTAATTCTTTATTCTTACAACAGCCTGATATTATTTCCTTTTAAAGAAGGAAAAAATTGACATTTTATGAAAAAGAAAAGATCCAAAATTAAAGGGCACATATAAAGTCATTTGGTAAACATGAGGTCCAAGTACATGGTTATATACAAGGCACTAATTTGCCCATTATGTTATTAAAATTAATAACAAATCAATGTTAAGATAAGGTATTCACTCACATACCTATATATAGAGAGAGAACTATATACTTCTGCATTGTTTATCTTAATAACCAAATCTTAAAACCAGAAAATAAATCTCTAATAGAGACTTTTTCTTTATTGAACTGAGTTTTATAGAACCCTCCTTCCCATCCTACCCCCATCAAATGCACTTTCTTGTTTTATTTAACCATCATTTAGTTCACATCTCACTAATGTTAAGAGCACAGATCATCTGGGTTTGAATCCTGGCTTCTCCACATACTAGGTAGTTGACTTATCTGGGCCTGTATCCCCTGATGGGTAATACTGGGTTATACTGATATTTCTGGTACTACCTTATTCGGTTGCCATGAAGACTAAATGAGAATTTGATTTAGTTTTAAAGGCCAACGTCTGGCCAGGATTGGAACCAGACAATTTGGCTTGAGAATATATGCTCTTTATCATTATATAATGTGAGCCAAATATTATTTTTTGGTATCTACATTATAGAAACAAGATAGTATTTTATAGCTATTAAAAGCAGGAGCTGAAAGCTTTTTAATAACAAATTATTGAACAGTGCCTTTAATAAATCAGCCACTCTACTGGGGATAGAAAGTGAACAAAATGTAACCTCTATCCCTAAAGAGGACAGACTCCACCAAAAGACACAAGTACATTACCACCAATTACAACATTACTTTAAATGGCCATTATTAGTGCTAAAAAGAAAGTGTTGTCACAGAAGATAAATAGACTGGCTTAGTCTGGGGTAACTGAGAAGTTGTCACAGAGGTAAAATATGAGGTAGACCTTGAGCCATGAGTTGGAGGTATGTCCAGTAAAGGGATTACATTTGCAAAGACATGGATATATGTTGTATTTGAGAAATAATTACTCCAAGGTGATGCTAGAGCCCAGGCAGCATACTGGGGAGAGGTGGGAGGAGACGTCAGGAAGGCAGGTTGAGTTTATGCACCACACATACCAAGCTGGGAAAGGAGACCTGCAAGCAGTATTGGGTATTAGGATATTTTATCCAGGATGTAACATTGCAAGATCAATGGTTTTGAAGAGAGAACTCCACAGTAATGGGAAAGATGAGTTTGAAGGCAAGAAATACTGGAAGAACTCAGTTTCAATTCCGAGAGCATCTAATTCATTAATACCAAAAGGGATTTTACTATTTGTACAACTCTTTTAGAAAAAAATAAGTGAATTACTATTGATTTTCAAATTGTATTTGCTCACATATTCTCTTCAAGGTTGACAGTGCTGACCATCAGAAAAATGAAGCTTCTCCTGAATGGAAAAGCCAGAACTTTACCCTGAAACATAAACCCCACAGCTGAAAAGCAACCTTCTTTCTTTGTAGAACTACTGAGAAGCCAGTTGGTTGTAATATTTTAGCCTTCAAAAGCCAGGCCAAAGTGCAGTAATGCTATCCTTATGGAAAACAGAGGGAAGATGGTCCCATGTTTAATGTTTTCTAATCTGCTCTTTATCAGAATGTCTGAGGGTCTGGATTGTAACCACACACCTACATTAAAAAATAATCACCTTACTCTCAATATGTCAAAATGTTATCAGGAAGCCCTGCAGCTGAGATCAGATGTCCAACAGACTGCACAGAGCTTTCTCCTTGTCCAGTGCCCTATCTGTATCAGTAAGTGAAACCCCATATTCATTGACAGTTCTTTCAGAAAACATTTCCTTTAAATTCAAGATATGTTCTTCTCATACCAGCAGAGGGAGGCCTGATCCACTTCCTGAGCTCTGAGACTGCTCAATTAAGTCTCTCAGGGATTCTCCAGGAGGAATGTAAGTTTCATCCTGTTCTAACCCAATGCTGTATCGAGGTCTGGTTTCTTGTCTTTTATACCTAAAGATGGATAGATGAAGATAATTTTAGATAATGAAATGCAATGATGGAGTAAAATATTGCAACTAATATGGTAATCACAGCAGTTTTATTTTAGCACCTAAATATAATACATTAAATGCTTCATATTTTTTACTCTTAGTTATGGTTTCCCAAGTAAAACTCATTACTGTTTTGCTAACCTATTTTTTAAAATAAACTAAATAAACTACGTATTTTTACTCAGTTTCAAGCATTTACAATTTTTCTTCTTTTATTTATTTCAGATTGCATATATCCAAGCAGACTACATTCTATTAGTGTTTCTAAATAGCTCCAATATTATTCCTTAAAATCTTTTCTAAAGTCCCTAATTAATCAAATATGTAAATTTTTGGTGTACACAAAACATTATAGCTAACTCTCTTATATTAGGTCATATCTAAAGAAATAATATAAATTTAATCTTTAAAAACTTTTTGTCAATAACTAACTTTTCAATTAGAAATGAATTTATTTGAATCAATTATCTGACCATTTGAAGAGTATCTCAAATGAGTAATAAATTAATCAAAAGCCAAATGACATAAATATCAAGGTCCTTAATATTTCACAATCTAGAAAACAAGTTCATAGGCCATTAAAAAATAATTGGGAATTATCAAATTTAATATAATAAATGACCTTATTTTAATGATTAACCTATAAGTTTAAAATCTTTTAATAATCAGAAATGTTACAGCTTAGAAAATAAGAAATTTGAGCAACTCTTAAGTTCAACATGGCCATTTCTCTGCTTGGAATCAAACCTAAGTAACAACCAGTCTCCGAATTCTCTAACTACCCTAGTTTCCCTAGGGATGAAATATTTATCTGGGTAGTTTTGAATTCTGAAGCAGGAATGAGATAGGTAGCTAATTGTAACTTCATTAGGACAAACATTTATCAACAGTAACAGATATTTTCAGTTAAATATAAGATCTAATTAGGATAAAGAAAGCTGTGGTGAAAAACACTAACAGGTAAAAGCAGTAGAATATTAGTATAAAGAAGATACTATAAATTAAAATTTTTTGCATCTACATTTTAGCAACTTACCGGAAGTAACAAAATAAAATGATAAGGACCAAGAGCAAACTACAGACAGTCACAGATATAAGTAAAGCCTTGTGGTGTATAGGTCCATCCACAAAATCTGAAATTAGAAAGAAAAAGAGCCATAATCTAGAGAATACTTTTACTCGAAAATAAGAAAGCAACTCTTCCCTAAAGGTACTTGCTAGGTATCACACACAAGATGTGAAAGATCCTTTTCATATACCAATTAATAAAAAAACCCACATATACTGAAAATTAAGTAAGTTTGACTAGCATGAATCATCCTTCATCTAGGCACTTAATCAAGAGCACACATTTCTTCCTGTCTGGAAGGCACAGGCTCGACACAGGATAAAACTACAGAAAGAACATGCACAAAGGTAAGTGGATCTGTGCACCCACAAGAGAAACAGGCAGTTCATCGTTATTACAGACCCAGCTCATGGGTTCACAGGCTCTTCTTATGTGGTTTCTGGAGTACTCTATACCATGAATTTGTATTAAAAAATATCTATATAATTCATGGGACAGAAAACATAATTTGTTGTACATAAAGTCATCTTATAATGGATAAAAAGTAAGTGGACCCCTCAAATGTTGCCAAATAGAGAATATATGGTTGCGCGTTGTTTTAAACAAAGATGTCCTTCAAAATCCATACTTTTTCTTAAATTGAATCATATTTTAAAAGAATGTATGTGTTCCAGCCAAAGAATGTATGATACTTTTATACAACAAATTATTAAACACTACTCATTTTGTTTTAACTCTAGTTCTTGACAAATCAGATTCCTCAAATTTTATATAAATCAGAATGACTTAGCTTTATACAATGCATATTCACTGACTTTAACCCCAAAGATTTTTATTCAAAGTACTTTATTTTTAATAATCATCCCAGGTAAATTTTATACAGGTGATCTCTGGGACATATTTTGAGGAAACTGACTTAAAACCAGGTACACTTATATAGTAATATCATTAGTACCATTCTTATTAAAGGCACCATTTACCTTTGAGAGAGCGATTACTGTTGTTTCATTGTAAAAGGTAGTATTGTAACTTATGTCTTTGGATGCTGTGGACAAGAGGTTTTCCAATTGTACTATATACCTTTAACTATATGGCCACCTAAATATTTTGGCTGGGAACCTTATTCCAACCAAGGTAACTTTTTTTATTCAGAAGTATTATATATTACATGAAGAAAAACTGAAAAGGACCAACTAACCATAATAAAATATAATCACTACCTCCTCAACTGAGCTCAGGAAAAATTACTGCTAACAGTATCATTTCAATAAAAATGTTCATGAGCAAAATATAATATATGCTGATTTATAACTAGGTTGTTCTCATTTATAATACTGTGAACATTTTCCAGAAAAACAAATATTTTTTTCTGCAACAGGATTTTTATATTTTTCTATTGACACATAATTATAATGTTTTAATACATACATAATGAATAGTGATCAGATAGCATATACATCATCTCCAACACTTATCATTTCTTTGTGTTGGGAACATTCAATGTCCTCCTATCTATTTGAAATTATACATTATTGCAACATGACTTTTTTTTTTTTCTTTTTTTTGGATACAGGGTCTTCCTCTGTGGCTGGAGTGCACTGGCACAATCTCAAGTCACTGCAACCTCTGTCTTCTGGGTTCAAGCGATTCTGTGCCTCAGCATCCTGGGTAGTTGAGATTACAGGTGCAAGCCACCACACCCCACTTATTTTTGTATGCTTAGTAGAGATAGCGTTTTACCATGTTGGCCAGGCTGGTCTCAAACTTGTGGTCTCAAGTGATCCTCAGCCTCCCAAAGTGCTGGGATTACAGGTGTGTACCACTACTCCCAGCTACAACCTGACTTTTAAAGACTAAATTGTATTGCACATAAAATCATTCTAATTAGAAAGTCAATCTTCTGTCATATATTCAGGAGATTCTAAAGATTGTCATAACATATACAATTCTGTAATAAACACTCTTACACCTACATCTTTGCACATGCTAAGGATTATTTCCTTAATAAGACTCCCATAAGTAGATTTGTTAGTTCAAAAGATACATATTTTAAGTATTTTCATACATATTGTCAAATATTCTTTTTAAAAGTTAACAGTAATTTCTATTTTACCATGAATGTGAACAAAGATTTTACTTATTTTGAAATAATTTCACTCTTACAGAAAAAACCATAAGAACAAAGAATTCCAATGTGCCCTTTACCTAGATTTCTCATTGTTAACATTTCATCATTTTTAAAATAATTATCTTGCTTTCCCAATGCCTCTCTCTATATATGATTACATATAATATGCATATATATATTTGTATTCAAATTTTGTATTTGTTTACTTATGTGTATGTCTGTATTATTTTTTGGATCATTTAGAGTTATAGACGTAATGCCGCTATCCACTTATAAATACTTCGAGAGTGTACTTCCTAAGAACTAGGACACTATCTTACTAAACAGTAATGTACTCAAAGGATTAATGCACAGCCCCATGCTGTGCTTATTTTATACTGCATGCCTGAATCAGAACATCTAGGAAATTATCATGAACACATAAACTGAAAATAAATCTTCCAATCCACGAGCATAGGATGCTTCTCCATTTGTGTTGTTTCTGATGTCTCTCAGCATTGTTTTGCAGTTCTCCTTGTAGAGGTCTTTCACCTCTTGGTTAGCTGTATTCCTATGTATTTCATTTTCTTTGTGGCTACTGTAAACGGGAGTGTGTTCTTGATTTGACTCTCAGTCTGGATGTTATTGGTGTATAGAAATGTTACTGACTGGCCGGGCACAGTGGCTCATGCCTGTAATCCCAGCACTGTGGGAAGCCAAGGTGGGTGGATCACCTGAGGTCAGGAGTTCAAGACCAGCCTGGCCAACATGGCAAAACCCCGTCTCTACAAAAATATAAAAATTAGCTGGGCATGATGGCATGTGCCTGTAATCCCAGCTACTCAGGAGGCTGAGTTGGGAGAATCGCTTGAACCTGGGAGGTAGAGGTTGCAGTGAGCAGAAATCGTGCCATTGCACTCCAGCCTGGGTGACTCAGAGAGACTCCATCTCAAAAACGAAGGAAGGAAGGAAGGAAGGAAGGAGGGAGGGAGGGAGGGAGGGAGGGAGGGAAGGAAGGAGAAAGAAAAGGAAAGAAAGAGAAAAAGGAAGGAAGGAAGGAAGGAGGGAGGGAGGGAGGGAAGGAAGGAAGGAGAAAGAAAGAAAGAAAGGAAGGAAGGAAGGAAGGAAGGAGGGAAGAAGGGAGGGAGGGAGGGAAGGAAGGAAGGAGAAAGAAAAAGGAAGGAAGGAAGGAGCAAAGGAAGGAGGGAGGGAGGGAGGGAAGGAAGGAAGGAAGGAAGGAAGGAAGGAAGGAAGGAAGGAAGGAAGGAAGGAAGGAAGGAAGGAGAAAGAAAAAGAAAAAGAAAAAGAAAGAAAGAAAGAGAAAGGAAGGAAGGAAGGAAGGAAGGAAAGAAGGCAGGCAGGCAGGCAAGTGACTGATTTTTTGTATATTCATTTTGTATCCTTAAACCTTGCTGAGCTCATTTATCAGTTCTAGTAGTCTAGATGGAGTCTTTAGGTTTTTCTAAGTATAGAATCATACCATCAGTGAAGATGCTTTAACTTCTTCTTTTCCTAAGGATGCCTTTTATTTCTTTCTCTGGTCTGACTGCTCTTACTAGGATTTCCAGTGCTATGTTGAATAGGAGTGATGCTGTATACATATCCAAAGGAATATGCCAAAAAGACACATGCATTTGTATGTTCATTGCCACACTATTCACAATAGCAAAGGCATAGAATCAACCTAGTTGCTCATCAATGGTGTGTTGGATAAAGAAAATGTGGTACATATACATCATGGAATACTACGCAGCCATAAAAAAGAATAAAATGATATCCTTTGCAGCAACATGGATGGAGCTGGAGGCCATAGTCCTAAGTGAATTAATGAAGGAACGGAAAACTAAATACTGTATGTTCTCACTTATAAGTGGGAGCTAAACACTGAGCACACATGGACATAAACATGGCAAGAACAGACACTGTGGGTTAACGGGGGTGAGAGGAGATGGGCTGAAAAACTACCTGGGTCCAATAAACACATGTAACAGTATTCACATGTACTCCCTGTATGGAAAAATAAAATCTGAAATTTAAAAAAAGAAAAACATCTTTGAAATATTTCAGAAAAACTTTGGATTATCTATTACAAACTAAAATCCACTACAAATTTCTTATCCAAACTTCATGATGGTGGGTGTTATGATTTACTCATCAGTCTAAAATATATATGTTTAATAGCTATTTATAATTTGTAATAGTTGCAAAATACTAATGAAAGTAATCTGCATCTGAAAACACTAAATGAGAGGCCACTAAAACAAGCAGTTATTATATTAATAAATTAAGAAATGGTTACCAATAATCTAGGAAAAGAGAGCTCAGGAACTTGACATATTATAGCATGTGTAAAAAGTCATTCAGGGCTCAACACAAACAGGAATTATATATAATTTGAGCATTCATTGTCTAAACATGCTGGTTAGTAAATCCTGAAAATAATCTGTAAGCTCTTAATGTTATGCAGGCTAAAATTTAACATAATAAATTGCCTTAGTAGATTTTTTCCTCCATTCCTCCCTCTCTTAGCTTATATAAAGAGTTAAAAATAAATTCAAGGTGTCACAATACCTCAGCCAGTGAAAGCACAATTCACAATATTTTTATACAGATAGAGGCATCCAAACACTGTAACACACAAATATGTTAAGACTGCCAATGGAAACTTAGCTTAAATGCATTTCCCATTTTAAAGATAACAAAAGATTTTGCAAAAATTTTAGATTTTAGGAGAATGCTAGATACTCAATTAAAACTAGAACTATCCACATAATTACAATGTCACTATATTATCAGTATATGAACACAGAATACTTTTCCATTCCAATGATGTAATTTTACTAAAACTCCAAGTTTCCCTGCCTTTTACTTTCCATGTAAATGCAAGATACAGGATATACCCTGAGCTGCAAGAACACTGTTTATTATTTATCTTATTATATTTCTGATTTATGAGAGCAATGAGACCAGAAGGATCAAGGGATTCTTTCCTTACCATCAAGCACTTTATTTAAGGCTAGCATTACCTTCCCATTTTCCTTTTATTTGCCCCATAACCCTATCCCCGGCAGCCCCCTTGTCTTCTCTCATGAATAAGTGATCCTTATCAATAAACCTTTTGTTTCTGCTGGTCAAGCTGGTCATGTTTTAATCTGCCATTACCTGTGCTCAGAGCACTAACAATGTAAACATTCAAGTCACAGCCAGAGTCCCAGAAAGTGAACAGTTCCAGATACCCATCAGGAAGAGAGCAGGGCCCACAGCTCTCCGCTCTCTACAGGAAAGCAGATTTCTACCTGCGCCGTCACTCCAACTGCTCTGGGAAGTAGAACTGAGAGCTCCCGGGGGAAGTCTGGTTCACTCTGAGAGGCAAGTTAAGAATCACCAGGGGTTTCATAACAAAACTGCATTCTGTCACTACTGTCACCTCTCCGATAATTAGTTTGTAACTGCTTAAAATGCCAGGACTGTTTTTATAAGACTAGAAGATGGTTCACAATTGCAATAAGAAATAGAAGAAAAAACTCATACAGCTAGAAAGTAAAATATCTAGTACAATTTCAATAAAAAATTGCACATGTGTATATGGTAGAGGCCAAAAAAAAAAAAACAAAAAAACAAAAAAGCAGCAGCTCTGTGGTATAGCTATGTAAAAACATCAGTGTTCTCAGACTACAATCTGCTGGGACATTTACTTGACCCCAGAATAGCTGAGCCAAAAAGGTAAGAATCTGCTGAGACTTTGGAACTAGGCACTACCTGAGTAGACTATGCAGAGACCTTGCCTAGGCACTGGCAAAGCAGTGGAATCTGGAAAGGCCTTGCCTAGGTACCACCTGAGACCCTCAGAGCTCAAAGCAGTACATTCTAATGCTACTAAACTCCACCAAAGCCAGCCACCTTACACAATGCTCAGTAGAGTCCACCAACCACTCATCTCCACACTGCCCTGGACTAAGAACTTTTCTTCTCATTGTTCCTACCCTTCTTTTCTAAGCCTTTTCACTCTGTCCCTTGGAGTTTTATTCCACTATTTTTCTAAATTCCTACATCCTCCTCAGATAATGCTCCCTCACCTTCATACTCCTAACTGAACTGAAATCTGGCCCCATCTCTCTTTTCTTACTTATTTAAAAAAAGTTTTTTAGAGAGAGTGTCTCCTTCTGTCACCCAGGCTGCAGTGCACTGGCATGACTGTAGCTCAATGTAACCTCAAATTTGCAGGCTCAAGTGATCCTCCCACCTTAGCCTCCCTAGTAGCTGCAACTACAGGTGTACACCACCACGCCCAGATCATTAAAAACTGTTTTTTGTAGAGATGGAGCCTTGCTATGTTGCCCAGGGTGGTCTTGAACTTCTAGGTTCAAGCAATTCTCCCACCTTGGTCTTCCAAAGTGCTGAGATTACAGGTGTGAGTCACTGTGCCCAGTCCTCATCTCTTAATTATGAGATTTTCTCCAACCAGTCATACTGTTTCATACTCCTGTAGTTAGTAAACGGTTCTCAAATATTACAAACCAGACCTCTGCACTTACTACTGCATCTGTTTAGAGTCACTGCTACTCATAAGCTATGCAAACTTGAAGTTAATAAACCTTCCCGTGCTGCATTTTCCTTATCTTTAAAGTTGGAAGAACAATTCTATGTACTTCACAGGGCTGCTGTGAGGTTAAAATTGATTAATCAACGTAATTTTTAGCAGAATGTTTGGCTAATGCTAGCCATTTAAATTTTAAACTTTTTATATACTTAGCCTATTCTGCCTTATCCACTTAGCACACTCCTGTTCATCCTTAAAGTCTTGTTCAAGTATCACTTCTAAGAAGCTATTCTGACAACCTTCTCCCCCAGGCAGAGCCAGTCACTCACTCTATTATGTCCTTAATATACTTTATAATCTAACTCTACTACTGAGTTATTCCTGAACAAATATAGTTACTGACATGGTTCTCTCTTATATTCCAATGTACACTTCTTGGGAGGAATAATTTTCTTCATTAATTTGTGTATTCCTAATACCTAGGATGTTGCCTGCCACAATTAAAAAAATGCCGGTGAGGCTTTGATGTGAATTATTATTAATCAATTTTGTATAGCTTTCTAGGCTAGAACAGGAACAAATGTTAAAAAATGTTATCAAAGTCACAAAATTCTAGCTGGGTGTGGTGGTGTGCACCTGTTTTCCCAGCTACTGGGGAGGCTGAGGTGGGAGGACTGCCTAAGCCCAGGAGGTAGAGGCTGCAATGAACTATGATCACACAACTGCACTCCAGCCTTGGTGACAGAGCAAGACCCTGTCTCAAAACAAAACAAAAACAAAATAGAAAGAGCAAAATAAAGTCATGAAATTCTATTATATTATGTTGGAAAGATTTTTCTGTTCTCAAGAAATAAAATCAATCATGAAAAATCACTTTAAATCACTTAGATAATATTTAGGACTTAAAACTCTGCAACAACAAAAAAAATCTGTGTGTGTGTGTG
Source organism: Papio anubis (assembly GCF_008728515.1). Classification (NCBI taxonomy): domain Eukaryota; kingdom Metazoa; phylum Chordata; class Mammalia; order Primates; family Cercopithecidae; genus Papio; species Papio anubis. The sequence goes on along the minus strand of NC_044978.1, from coordinate 139,078,251 downwards.
TGTGTGTCTGTGTGTCTGTGTGTGGTGAAAGCAAGGAGGAGGAGAAAGGGAAAATGAGAGATGTTGCAAACAAAAGGTCTCTTGGGATGCAATATTTGTCATTTTAAAGTAACAACACTTAAATGGGTAAGTTTTGAAATGAAAACTTTTGGACACTTTCCCCATTTTATCAATATATTGATATGATTTGACTAAAAGGTGTTACTCTAGCATAAACAAAAGGAAATGTCATATAGCAAATAATGTTTAATTTAGTCCTTTATAAGTCTTTACTTTTAAAATAAATATAGTCAAATGGTAGTTTTTGGGTGAACTACAACTTCCGAATAACTTTCAGGGAGAAGCAGAGTGCTATCTCCCACCTCCACCCTGAAATACACTATAAACTCTAGGAATAGCAATTTTCTGAACAGAAGTGGGAAAAAATAAAAGTCATAAAAGTGAAGTCACATATGACTTTTTCCCACAAACTACTTTCACATGTCTTTGAATGATGGTTCCATGTCATCTGGTCTCAGTGCTCTGCTCCAGCAGTGGCAAGTGGTACAGGTAGATTGAGAGAGAATGATTCTAGTTTTTAGTTTTTATTTTCATGATACCTAATGATTTTCCAGCCTGGAAGCCTTCCTCGCTTACCTCTGTTTTTCAGTGGAGGCAGTGTAGGGTGCAGGTCTTTATTACACTCGTTCCTTTCTGTGCAGCATTCAATTGATCTTCTTTGATGAGGAATGGGAGTGTCCTATAATTGAACCCAAACAGCTATTAGTGAGTTTCTTCTGAATTTCAAAGTCACATCATCTAAAACTTTAAAAATTGTCACTAGAGAACTAATTTAAAATTCTAATAATTTCAGTCAAACACCTTAAATATGTTCTCTTCTATAAGCTAATTTATTTCAAGTTACCATGTATTATCTTACTGCAACTTCTGCATTTCAACAAAATTACTACTACATTTCTAATAACTAGTGTGCATTGTATAAACTGAGGAAGAAGGTTTGGATTAATGCAACAAGCTAAATTGGATTTTGAAGAAGATACTCTAATGGGACACTAAGAAAGTAGTTAACAGCAAAAATAAAAATAATATTTGATTTCAAAACGAAGGAAGAATTGGTCCAATGGAAAATTTCAGTTTTCTGAATTACAATCACGTGTCACTTAAAGACAGGGGTACATTGTGAGAAATGTGTTATGAGGTGATTTTGTCATAGTGAGAAGATTACAGAGTACACTTGCACAAACCCAGATGGTACAGCCAACTACACACATAGGCTATAAGATGAAGCCTATTGTTCCTAGGATAAAAATCCATACAGCATGTCACTGAACTTAATACTGTAGGCAATTAAGGCACAATAGTATCCATCTGTGTATCTAAACATAGAAAAGGTACAGTCAAAATATGGTGCTGTCATATTATGGGACCACCATCCACTGTCATCATACATACCACCTGTTGCTGATGTTTTTGTGCAGCACGTGAGTATACTAAAAATGGGCTGGCCAAGAAAAAGAATGGTTTTATGTTGCTTGAAACTTGTTGGAAATCTAGCCAATGAAAGGTTACAGAATCAAGTTATCTTCCTTACCCGACACTGAAAATCTGAGCCTTCTAGTCCTAGGCATCCAGAAGTGATGACAGGCATCCCAGAGTCATCTTCTTCTATCATCGTGAAACAATATCCGTCTGTGCTGAAGATCAAACAGGCAAAGTGAGAAACAGAATGTGTGTGTGAGAATCGGTGTGTGTGTATATCTAGGGAAAAAGGAAATAAGTGATGTGTATCATTTGTTTTATTCCAACAAGGAGAACGTCAATGATCTGTTAAGACAATCCAAAAGCTTCCTTTTATGAAAATGGATTTAATAAAGATAAAAATATTTTGTAACATCTCCTCTGTCCTGAAACTTGTGAGAAAGAAGGATCTAACATTTCCGTATAACATACATCATTAATTACCATGAACAACCATAGATACCAATTACTGAACACTTATTTTGTCCCTCCACAGATATTACTTTTCCAGACAAATCCAGACAAACTCTGTGAGGAAGGTAGCACTACTGTTGCTTTCTATATGAGGACACTGAGGCTCAGAGGGCTTGAGTAACTTTCAAAGGTCTTACAGTTAGTGACAAGGAGTGCAAGGGTATCAATCCAGGCAGGTGACTGTTTATCCTGTTCTACTTGTTCTGAGACAGTGAAATACACTTATTTCTTATTAAAGCACAAAAACTAAAGACAGGTAGGAGTTAGGATCAGCATAGCATAACTGAGGTTCTTACATTTAGTACCTCTGCTTCTGGGATATCCTGTCATATGAAGAAATTAAGCTTTGTTGTAAGATGTATGGGCTTCATTTGGGGCAGAGGAAAGATGGGCAACAGAAAGAAGGGATCTTGATAAGATAGTGGAAAGAAAATTTTAAATTCTGTATGGTTTTCCAGATTAAAAATAGTTTTCACTTATTCTACATCATTTAATCCTCTCAACAATAAGAAAAAGAAAGTATTATTATGCCCATTTTACATTGAGGAAATTAAAATTATAAAAGGGTAGCAAACGTGTACAAGGTCACAGAACCAACAGTTACAGAACTGGGCCTTGAATCAAGGGCCTCTCACTTCACCATGTGTTTTCTGCTATGCCCTTTAGGACTAAAATAAAAAACAAATCTGTTACATATAGAACTGTTTGTAAACAGACATTAATATCTTCACAAGTTTGTGAAGACTCTCAATATAACTCATATGCCAGCACTGAATGTTTTAAGAAATAAAGTGCTAAACTATATTTCCATCCTTTTCTCATACATATGCATGCTCAGCGTCCAAGACAGATATGGCAATGTAATCTTGAAAGGTCATGGGAATAAAGCTCTGAGAATGGTATTAGCCATGATTTGTGGGTTTGTCTATTCTGTCTTAGTGGTAGCAGCATGCTGCTATATGTTAGCCCTTCAGTTATTATCAACACCCTCAGAATTGTTTACTTGTTTTATAAGCCTCAAGTGATCCAAAATACTTCACTTAATAAGAGCCAGCACAACAAAATTCAAACATACTAATAATGAATGGCTAAAAAGGACCAATGATAAATCCTTCTCTTAGACCAAGGTCAAAAAGCATGCATATTGTTGTGGAAGAAAGATTGTCTCTGAACGGCCCATGCCTTGAACTCTTTGGGCCTTTTTAACCAGTTTACTGAAATGGCTATAAAAACGTAAAACATGTAAACACCGAATGAAATAATTAAAATATCTGTTCCTTAGAAATTTACTTTAAAAATATGAACAAGTAACACCTGTGACTTTTTTATTCTTTTCCGTCATATTTAGACTACATGTATAACTTATATTTCTCATCAAAATCAAAATTCAAAAATTATCAGAAATCATAGTCATTCTAATTTTATGATATCACGAAGGTATAGGGGCTAGAGAAGTATCCTAAATTAAATCTAAAGACTAATTTCTCCTTATCATGGGTTCTTCTTACTCAAAATACGAGTAAATAGAAATGTACTTTTAGACAACTTTTAAGAATCAAAAAAAAAGGCAAAGAAAAAGCTGCTAAAGCTATTGTCAAGTTACTGCTACAATGTCCTAGGAAATATAAAGAAACATCAGAGAGAGTAAATTCAAGCTTTAAAAATACCCCTTGTCTACAAAGAGACAGGAGCTAAACATATAAAGAGGGGAAAGGGAGGGAGACCCTGAGAAAATAGTCCATGTCCCATAAGCCATAAATTCACAAAGGAATCAAATATTTAGTTGGAAGACAAGAAAGGAGGTGAGACAGCATTTCAATGGCATATTAGCTGCCACAAAGCAAATTAATTTCTATGCTTCCCACTGCCATTGCTCTCCAGCAAGGAACATCAACCGGAAACTAGCACTAAAATTACAGAAGTTCAAGAATTACTTGAAAACTTTCAACCCTAAAGCAAGTACAAATGGAAACAAAGCTATGTTCCCCAGTCAAAGCTAATCAATTTTGCCCACTCTAAGAGATGGCTATAGGCTGTCACAATTAACTCCTACCATTGGCCTATGTGAACATTCTGCTGCCTGGTTGCCATGCTCAAGCTTAGTTTTGTATATAGATTGTTACCCTCATTCCCAGAGTATTGAAAGTGATAAAAAGGTAAGATGAAGAATCACAAAGGAAATAAAAGTGGAAATAATTTTAAACAAAATTGAAAGTAAGTGAGATATATACATGAACATAGGATGAATCATGGAACTTTAGTAATGATTATGAATGAAATAAAACGACAATTGATGTAACATTTCAAAAATGCTGTCCCTGTGTTATAGACAAAGAAAAGTGATAGCAAAATGAAACAGTAGTTGAGCGCACAAGCTATTCAGTCATCAGTGCTAATTGCCTCTTGACATAATGTTAACTCATGAAAAAGCAAAGCACGGGAGCATTTAAAGACTGCATGAAGTCAAAGCAGTTATAATACAAGCCTTGTTTTTCTTGAAGAGGATTCAGGGAAAGAAGAAAAATAATATGATAAGGAAAGAAAAAGAAAACAGAAACAATTTTGTTCCAATTCTTGGATGATTATACAGGTTCCAGGCTCCTTAAGTTTTCCAAATATTCCAAAAGTAAAGGACAGTCTACAAGGAACATCTAGAAAAATCATCAGGCATTTAACTGCCTCAAGATATTTTCAGTGTGCTCAGGTGAACATACACTTGCAAGAAAGGTGTCTACCTGTTTTAAAGCTTCAAGGGACCAAGCAATACTCTTTTTAGGTAGATATGCATTCAGAGAATAGATGCATTTATTATGGTCAAGAATTTATTTCATTTATTATGGTTAAAATAGATTTATAACACAGTCTTCTGGAACCCAACTCATTCATTAGTTGTTGTAGAATGGTTAGAAACCAATTTTATAAGATGTCTAAAACTGCATTGACCGCATCTTTATTTAACATGAGTACAGTGTTTACAAGGGTTACCCAAACTTTGGTCTCTTTAATTCTATTCTTCCACTAAGATCTTATGTTTCTTTATTGTAAACCCCAGTGTTGTTCATATAGCCACCACAGTTGAGAAGAGACTCTTGTATAACTTTTCCTCTAACAGTTTAGATCTTTATAAAGATTCATTTAACTGTAAAACAATTTTTTAAAGTATTAGTTAAAAAGAGTTTATCTGCTCTGTTCAATCAAGTGATAGGAAATTTGAAAGCATTATATTTATATGATGGGTATCTGCTCAGTTGCATCTGGCTGGAAAGATTAACAGTTTTTCTACAACAACTCTTACATTTCTTTTGAATTTCTTTTACATTTTAGTCAGAATTGATTTTTAAAGGTTAACTGATTTTAGGTCATCCGTAAACAAGTTCTTAAGAACACCTTGTCTTCTAAAATATCTATTTCACACTCAAGGGAATAAAGTCAGTTTTCAGTTTTTGTCACAGGTAAATGCAAAGATACACATGACTTTTAGAATTACCATTTAAATGGTGCAGTTTTTTAGTCCATTAACTAAAATAGCTGAAAGCTGCTCACAGCTTTGTTAACAGTGGTACGTTTTACACTTATCAAGCATACTATGACTCGAGCAGAGTTGGGTGCTGAGTATGCAAGGGTGCATTTTGAGGAACTCATAGTCTATGAAGGCCACCAATCCTGGAAAAGAGAAAAGTCATTCAACTTCCAGGAACAGGGAGACATCATAAGCTACCTAAGTGTTTTCTACCGATTGTGAAGTAACCGAAGAAGAATGCTGAGTAGTGGTAATTATCAAAGTAATACAATCCTACTTTTTTTCCCCTATCATCTTAGATGATGGATTCCCATAGCGGTGGAGGGAATATAGCATGAAATACATGTGGGTCTACTTTCCCCTTCCCTGGCTTTCCTTCTGAGGGGTCACAGTATGGGCAGAAGGTGAAGTTACAACATTAATGACAAAGTACCAATGTGAGAGATGCCCCTTTTATTTTATCCTCAAGATCATGTAACTATCAGATATCCTTCCCTGATACCCTTACCAAATGATTTAGCATTTTGTTTATTTTTTTCTATGAGGTGCATGATTTGTTGAAATTGTCTCAGTTTTTACATTCAACCAGCATTAGTATAATTTCACCCAATGCAGACCCTCACCACATCTCACCTCGATGGCTCTGAGGGCCTTCCTGCAGAACTTCCTCTCTCCTCTCCTGACTCCAACCCATTCCATACAGCAGGCCTGATAAATCTCACATTTTTTGTCTCTGCTCAAAAATCTTCAATAGTTCTCTCTGTATAATTTTAAAGTGCCCTGCACGATCACTTTCTATTAACTCCAACAACAAACTGGGACCATCTAACATTCTCACTGATGACTCACGAAAGGCACAAAAGGAGAGTTCTTCCTTATAAAAGCCTCCATAGGTGAATTTAAATTTCAGCCTCTAACAACTGAATTAGAAGTTCTCATGAAGAACCCACCATTCTCTTAGGTGCAATGGTTTGAAATCAACATCTTCTACCGGAAAAAAATAATTATATAGATCAATATTTAAATGGCTTGGGCAACAGTGAAAAAAATAAAACCCTGGATGGTTTATAATGACATTCAGAATGCAAGGTAAAATGTGCAAACAAACTGGAACAATGCACACTTAAATCCTCTGAGACCTTAGGTCAGGAGCACCTGTTTGAAAACACACCACCACACTCAGCAAGAGGTTTAAAACCTGCGTTAACACAAGCTTTGTTAAAAGGCTCAGAGCCCCTACGCTTTTCTTTCTTCCCCCTGAGACTCTTCAGGATATAGAGTTGGAGGCTTATCTAATTCCTCATTTAAGCAGTCTGGTGTCATTTGCACATCCTTTGCACAAACATTCCATTTGATTTATTATATCTGTAAACCCTGAAAACTCCTCAGCCAGGAGAATTCTTGGTAAGAAACTAGTAAGATAAGTAAAGAAGTATTAAAGATTGTCTTTGAAGAAAACAGTCAAAAGTAATTTTTTTAAATGCTTAACATTCGTGAGGAAGTGGAGGGACTTGAGAGAGGTGGTGAGATAGAGACAAATATGTGATTACAGACCACATCAAGTAAAACAAGGAATGATATGCAAAGCCAGATTCGATTATATAGAGAAAAAAATACATAAACAAGGCTGAGATAACACTTGCTAGGACAGGAAAATGAAACAGAACATTGGCATGTTGAAAGCCACATAAGAAGAGTTACTCAAGGAAACTACAGCACTCAAGGTATGCAGTGATGGTCTGTCATCCTAGGAGAAGAATCTGAAAATGGAACTGGATGGATTACAACGCAAAGTGACACATGGAAAGATATTTAGAAAACAGACGCTATCTCGAGGGAGACAGGACAATGGCTTTACCCCTTACTTTCAAATATAGATATGAAAAAGGCTCTATTACTGTATTCAGTCATGCTGTGTTTGTACTACATCCTTTAATGTGAATGTCATGATCAATGGAAATGGCATGGATTTTGGAAGCAGCTGTATCTGCACCTGACAGAGATCAAGCCAAGAATGATTTTGGCCTTGGTGAAGGCTGGTAGAGTAACTGATGGTACTGAAAAGAAGTTTACAAGCCTCTAAAACCTTGCACATGTCCTCCAAATTAGCACGTGGAATTTCAGGTTCTCTTGTAAGTACAATTGATTCTTGCCTCCTTTTGGATTATTCTCTCCAGCTAGGTGGAAGTGATAATGAAGATGAAACTTACCACAACACTCAGTTTGACTAAGATCTGCGTGGTACAAGGCCTCAGGCCAGAAAATTTGGACCAGCCCTTTTCTAAGGTACACGTTAGAAAATACAACCTTATCCTTTACACTGTTTTACCTGGAAGGGTAACACTTAGTGCAGTATCACTCAAGGTGTGTTTCCCTGCAGGTCAGCAAACTGCTTGCTACTGATCTGTGAAGGTGTGAATTTAAAAATGAAAACTTGTATAGCAATCTAAAGGAACAAATTTATGTCTGTTGAAGGTAAATAATAGGCAATAAAAATGGAGCGTATTTTTTGCAAGTATTTTAAAAATTAATTTTTCTAAGAATTTGTTTTATATTATACTGTAGCAAATCATCAGTATACAATTTATTGTGGAGGGAAAATTATCTTTCACTGGAGATAGCTTGAGAAGTACCGATTTGGAGGTAGAGAGTAGAGTGTGCTTACAGGAATGGAAGTAGAAAGTCCTGAATTTATATAGGTCTTAGGACAAAGAAACAAATGTAGCCCCTGTGATTCACATATGACTGATCTTAGCTCACAGGAAGATTCAACTGGAATCAATACTTCATTAGGAAAATACATATGCCTTTTACTCAAGAGTGTATGTTTGCTTCTTTGAAAACCAATGCCAGAACTGGCTGCTGGCCAAGAATTCAGGACTTTGGAGTCCTGGCCACAATTTTTCTATCATATTATCATGACTATGGAAAATCACTTAACTTTTTAGAGCCTCGGAATTCTCACCTAGCAAACATAGACACTGCCACATTCTTTATCGGATTGTTACAATGAATAAAGAAAGGTAAAAGTAAACATGCTAATATTCATAAAAAATTCAGTAAATTTTAGTTTTCTGTTAACTTCTACAAAGTTAACCCACTGATGTTGACTGCAATGGTATATCTGTGTTCTTTTGAGGGGTTCCATTTTTACTGTTGCTGTTTTTCTTTCTGTTGTATTTTTGTTTACTTTTTCTTTGCTATCATAAATCAAAGGTTGACAACCATACAATACATAACCCATTTTGATCTGACTTCCATCTCTACTACATTAAATATCTCTAAACTGCAGTTATCAGTGTCAATAAATCTGATTGCCATGTTTCAGTTCTTATCCTACTCTAACAGATCCAACATAGCTGACCTTACTACCTCTCTAAGTAAACTTGGCTTCAGTGACACCAGACTCACTGCTTTATTGTGAATTCTTTAGTATCTTGCAGACATCCCCTTTACCTAAGGCATTAAATGTCTCATGGCCAAGTCATACTCTAGTAGATGGTTCGATCATTAATCTCAATTCTTCATACTTTACCATGGACATTGCTTCCCCTTGACTGTGACCTTGATTTTGTCACTTGATTTGGAAAATTCAATGTCAGAGGACACAATATGAGCAGAAACTTTAAAAGATTACTCCTTCACACTCCTGAGAGAAACAATATGCCTAGTGTAGCTGCTGGTCCAAAATTAAAATAAGAAAAATGAAGAAATGTGCAGCAGGCCTAAACTCAAACAGCAGCAAGAAGTGAAGCCCACCCAATCCAAGCAGAGTGCAGCACAGATACAGCCTCCTTATAAACCCCGAATGAAAAATAAATGTCTTTAATTATAAGCCATTGTGGTTTTGAGGTTATCTGTCTCACAGCAAACAGTGACTAATGCTCTGTGCACTTGGACCTCTCTCCTCAACCTCTTCTCTGAGTCCCAGATCCATATCCAACTGCATACTGATACCTCTACTCAGATATATCAAAAACCTCAAATGTATCATGTCCAGATTGGAACTTGGTTCTTTTCATCTGTCCTCTTTCATTAAAAGTCTACCCCATGCATTTAAATCTACATCCAGGAACTTGTAAAGGCTCTCTGGTTGTCCTCCTAGATGATATCTAATTCATAATCACACAACTCTACCTTCTAAATATTTCTCAAACAGATCCCATTAACTCCTACACCAGCACCACCCTAGCTCAAGATCATTTTCTTGCACATAAACTGATTTTACCCAATCCACTGTTCGATTTCCCTGACCTAACTATTCTTGAATTCACTTCTGTCTCCTTCTAATATATCCAATATTCTGCAGCAAAGAAACAAATCAGATCATGTCTACCCACAGCCACTCCTGTGCAAAACTCCCTTCACTTGCTTCCCAACACCCTTAGGAATAAGATCACATTCTCAATATCGCCCACCAGGTCACAGTCACTATACCTCCTGTCTCCAGGCACAGCTCCTACCACTGTACTCTACTGTTCCTACTCCCTGCTCCTACACCCTGTACTCTAGAAAAAAACAGTTTCTTTTGAACATGCCGAGCTTCTTCCCACAACAGAATTTCCACTGCAGATACCCCTGACTGAATACTTTCTACCAAATCCACTTAGGATACCCAAATGGCTTATCAGGAAAATAGGACAAAATATTTGAAACCAGGTTAATTCTGGAAAATCCTGATCACCAGGACAATAGCTCAAATGACACACACAGATGTATTCTGAATACCACAGACTTAGACACAATAGTAAAATACCCCACACTACTTTGTTTCCTCCTGCTAATTTTCTTTCTTTCAAACATTTTTAAACTTTCCTGATACTTTTTCTATTTACTATAAAGAGGCAGTGTTTCCCTGGAAAAAACTGAGCTTTGGAATCATTTTACCTTGGCATAAAATTCAGTGGTCACAACTTTGTAGCACAAGAGTCAAACTACTAGACCTCTTCCGAACTGAAATTTCATTTGTCTAAAGGTGAGAATAAGTTGTTTTGCTGACTAAATGAGATATATATTTATGAATATACCCAGGTTTCCTCCCTGTGTTACTTAGTCAATATGTGTTTCTTGTGCTAAATATACTAGGTTCTTGGAATACCCTGGTAAGCTTATACTTATATTAGATTTTGCTTCGTGGGAAACTTAAAAACTTTTTTTAAAAACCTCTCAGAAAGAAAAAAAAAGCATTTGACCCAGCTTTGCGTACCTTCTGGCTAATGAAGCCTCAAATGATTGCCCAAATATTCTACCTGGGCTCTAAACCTAGCAGTCCACCTTCCTATTTCAGTCCACACCCCCTCTTGAAGCTTAAGGTACACTCTGCTTCTCTGACATTTTAACTCTTGGGGCCACGCTCTTCCGAATAGCTGACCCACTTCTCTCTTGGCACACATTGGCTTCGTTAGGCTATATCTCTTTGTTCACTGTTGACCTTACCGTAAGGAGTAAATGTAGCTATAGTGATCAGAGGAATGGATGGAGCTGCATAAAGGCATGTAAGGAAGAAAAAGGCCAAACAGTTGTTTCAAATGTCATAAAGTATCTATAAAAACATGATCACCGATTAAAGAGTATTTTCTAGAATTCGGAAAATGCCTTTCTTAGCAACTGGTGGAATCACATGAGCTCTACCACTGTACTGCTTCCCAGAGTCAGTTTATGAATATTCCCAGCAGCTTAGGTGTTCTTTCTAAAATACAAACAACATCAGCATGATGAATGGTTGAAACAAACAAACAAACAGACAAAATCACATGCATATGACGGCCCCTGATGTTTAACTAATTGTGGCGACCAGGTCTTTTGAAAGAAAATCATTGGCATTTGCACCTTTACAAGGAGCCTGGGATCTGAGGTCTGTGTTCATGTGTATATGTGCTGTCTGGAGGGAGGAAAAAGAATCTTAGAACATTGTTTCAGGATGAAACACAATTCAGTATTTCTCTAAAACAAGCACAGCTCTAAGAGTTTATGACAGTGTTAGGCACTGTTCTCTAAAATGTGTTCTTTGAAACACTAGCCTACAGTTGCATAGTTGAAAAAGTGTGACTTTTTGTTAAAGCTAGCTTTAAATTATTAATATCACCAACCTGCAAATATTGTTGACCGAGTCTTCTGGACAATGGTGGTGGCATTTACAACGCAAGATCTTTGGACGGGGGGTGGGGGCTGTACTCTCACCATCCTCTTTCTTGGTGCCCACGTTTAATTTTCCTGCGCTTCGCAAAAGCATGTTATCAAGGAAGTTTGCTGAAAGAAGAAATAGTAAGAGTTAGGCATCTGTGGGGTAGGCTACCCTAGTCTTCTGTTCAAAGGAAAACATGAGATTACATTCTAAAATGAAGTATTCAAGATACTTAAAGATTTAAACAGAAAAGCAGACATTTTGGTATTTTGATTAAAATCATGTCTTTTACCCCAGTATATGCCTCATACAGAATAAAGAAAGACCCATATCCTTTCAGGATGGTCTTTTATGTATTAAATTGTTAACAGCTATATTTAATTGAGTGCAAGGAACTCAACGAGACATTATATAGACAACCTCTACTATATCTGGCAATTCTACGGGTAAATACTATCATCCTCATTTTTCAGATGAGAAAATTGAGATTCAAAGTTTAAGAGATCTGCACACAGCCAATAGACTATGGAGCCACAGCATTTAAACTCAAATTGTTTAAGCTTTAAAACTGTCTTTCTACCATATCACAGAGTTTCTCTACTTTAGGTATATTGTGTACTTTTTAAAGAAATTATTAGAAATATTTAATCTGTAAAATTGGGTAAGAAGATAAAAACTTAGGTAACATCAAGACATATTTCAAAAGATACATCTTCCCCATCAGCATGGGGAAATGCAAAATGCCTACCTATTACTGTAGTGATGTTTCTACCATCTTTGATAGAAGGCACCTTGGTAGACATGATCTCTCAGAAAGAGATGTTCTGGGTTCAACATTAGGCTTTACTATTTACTAAGTTAGCTGTCCTTAGATAACTTTATAAATAATCTTGTGACTCATTTTCTTATCCTTAAAATGGAGATAATTATAGACACCAAACCTCATGTCAACAGCTTAGAATGTTTGTTACATAGAAGAGGACATGCATTCATTAATATCTATTTTGTTTCAGGCATTTTAGTAAGAGCTCTTATATATGCCATGTAACTGCATAAATTGTCACCGTGAGCAATTTTCAATTTAAAATCTCTCTCATAACACATTTAGCTTATCTATAGTGAAATCCAAGATCAACAAAAATATTTTAAAATTGCTGGGTTAAAAAAAATTGAAATTCTAGGTCAGAAGTACAAGATATGCCACACATTTTTTATAGTTTTCAACAAAAAATGAATGTCTGCAGGTAATGGTTCCATCAGAGAATTAGAAGTTTATTTTTTTAAATCTGTGATAATTTTTCCTGACCTTCTGCATGTTAAACTAATTATTCAAATTCTTACAGAAAAAGATAGTTGAAAAAGCAATAAAATATGTTGTCAATATATCAGAATTTCCTAAGATTAACTCTAATATTTCATTAAATTATTCAAATTTATACAAGATGTGCATCTAACTTTCTCAAACAGTTTCCTGTAAATTTTGTTCAGAAAAAAAAAAATGTTGATTGCAGTGGGCACCTGTGGCATATGAGAAGATTGTCATATACAGAATCCCACCCCGAGCCACAGCGATTTCGATTCTGCAGGTCACAGGCAAGCCAGGAAATGTGCATATTCAACAAGATCTCATATAATTGTGAAAAAAATTACTTGTAGACTCCACTTAGAAAAACCCACCAGATTAAGCAAATATGTATTCCAACCACACAATTACTTCCAATACATGTTATTATTTCTATATAATGGTGTGCTCATCCGTAGGTTAAATTTCCAAATAAAGTGAAGTTAAATAGTTCACGTCACTGCCTTATCTTGAAAGCCATTTGTTCCAAGGTTGTCCACATGAGAGTGTAGCACCGCTTGGTACCCCAGAGTAGTGTGTGTAGGTGTACCTATATCTCACCTTCTCGTGGTAAGCTCCTTCTTTTTAAATCTGGTTCTGTTACTGCCTTTATGACCTGAGTCACCCCAGCAGACCAAGTAATAAAAATAGAGTATTTAAAACTTATTACTTCCTGCTTTCTTTCATACCAGACCCTTTATTTTTGATGCTTTAAAACACAATAAAAATTCATTTATGATGCAAATGTCTACTAGCAAATAGGTATTGGGCGCCCTCCCATTTTCCAGGCACAGCCTGTGTAACTAGGATGAATTAAACATACACAGAACTTACCAGTTGGTGGGAAAAGCTGTTAAATGGAACACTGACACCAAATGGTCTAAAGTAGAAAAGAAAACATCCTCATGTGATTGGAAGTAAGATGCTATTTTCTAAGAAACATTTTAAGAGAAAATTCATGATTTTGTCACATTGTGAATTTATTTAAAGAGCGGTATAAAATTTGGCTAGAAGAAGGTTCTTTGCAATATTGCTTATAACAACCCATATTTACAACAGTAGAGGATTAGGTATATTTGTAAAATGGGATTCCTATATATCCATTAAAATGCTGATGTAGAAATATATTTACTGACAAGAAAGAATGTTATAGCATAATTTTTTGTTTTACTTACAGGGTATTCTAGTTATTAAATCCCACTCTCATAAGAGAAAAAGGGGCTAAGAAAATGAACCTACACTATGAAATCAAGGGAGAAGACACTAACAATAAAAGCCTGAAAAGCAGAAAGACAAGCAGTCACTTGTCTACAGAATCAAAATTGCTGTGGTTCGGGGTGGGATTCTGCATAAGACAATCTTCTCATATGCCACAGGTGCCCACTGCAATCAACATTTTTTTTTGGACAAAATTTACAGGAAACTTTTTGAGAAAGTCAGATGCACATCTTGTATGAATTATGAATAATCTAATGAAATAATAGAGTTAATAATTAGAGAGGAAACTCTGATATATTGAACTGATAACAAATCTACAAAAGCTGATTCTTAAGCCAAATGTGGGGAAAAGCTAAGAAGCAAAGCTTTACCGCTTAACCCCCAAAAGCTCCAGAAATGGTATCATAAAGTACTTCTAAAAGTAATTCTAAAAGGGGGAAGGGGATATTAAAACAGAAGGAGGCTGAAAATATATTTATAAGTACAGTAATTAGAACTTCAGATATCCTTTCCTATTCCCTATAGGCTAGCAGTATTTCTTTCCTACCCCTGCAGGAGACAAGAAGGGTAAAAGTGATATACATATCACTGAAATGCCTTCTTTATTTTTCCATTTTACCATCGAAGCCAAGGACTGTAGGACAACAAGCACAGAAGAGGGCAGGAGTACCATCTTACTGCAAACATTCAGTGAACATTCACACTGGATGTTGCCTCCTCCAGTTCACCTCCCCACATGGCTTCCAGAACTCAATGCAGCCTGGTATGCACCTCCTTTACTGGGTAATTTGACCAGGTCAAGAACAAAGAGCATAAAGATAGTGATACTGTGAGTTTCTCAGTGAAACAGCCCTGCAATGTTATCCTACGTGAGGCCCACTGGTGACAACAGAGCTTCCAGTCACTTCTTCTGTGATCCATTCTCATACACATGGGCCACTAATTCAGGGTAAACAGATATTTGAAAAAACCTCAAACATCAAAGACTGAGAATAAAACAAACACTACTTGGAAGAAGTAGATTATATTAAAGAAAATAAAGACTTTAAAAATTATTATTAATACCCTCATCTTACAAAAATACATTATGTCATGAAACAAGAACACATTGCTCTAAAAAGAGAATAACAAGTAAAGAACTTCAAAAATATAATTGCATAAATGAAAATCCCAGCAGGTGAAATGAAAGATAAAGATTAGGAAATCTCCTACAACACAGCACAAAATACAAGGATGGAAAAGTTAAGTAACTTAGAGCATGAATCCAGATTCAACATCTGAATAATATTAGTTCTATAAAGAAAGACTTGAGAAAACAGAGGGAAGAAAATCATCAAATAATCACACACGGTCTTCATAATGAAAACTCATGAGTTTCTAATTTGAAGGAACCCATATAGCACCTGAGAACAGATCCACGCCATGTCACTGTAAAATTCTGTAACACTGGAGACAAAGAGACACCCTAATGCTTTTTATAAAGAGAGAAAAAGTGAGGGAGAGAAAGAGAAAAGAGATAAAAAATAAGTATGGCATTGAACTTTGTTCAGAAAACCTAGAAACTAGAATAAAATAGAACAATGCCTTCAAAAGTCTGAGGGAAAATTTTTCCATATCAGAAATAAATACCTGGGCAAATTAAGAGTGAAGGTAGGGGGAAAAAAGCATTTTAATATTTTCAGTCTCAAAAATTTACCTCCTATGTATCCTTCTCAGAAAGTTATTGGAGGAGATATTCCATCCAAAGTATAAACAAGAAAAATACCTTGGATATTCCATCCAAGGTATAAACAAGAAAAAAGATGGAATAGGTACCTGCTAATGGTAGGTCCTTCCCAAGAGAAGATGAAGCTTACCTCCAAGACAATGGTAAATGTGGCTAATAAGATGAGACATTGCATAGGACTTCAGGAGCAAGCAGGTCTCATTGAAGGCAGGTCAAAAAATGTTGGAAGAGAGAACTCTTAAGATGTGGAAATTAATAAGATGACTTATGTATTTTAAATTTACACTGGGAGTTTGGAAACACATTTGTAGTGAGCACAGGGGACAAAGGAACTAAATATTTAAACCAAATATTTACAGATGGGAGACTGAAATATGTACATATGTAGTGGAAGCAGGGATGGGAAAAAAGAACTAAATCCTCATCTTTGATAGTGGAAAGTCAAAGGTAATGCCTACAATTGAATAATAAAGAAGCAGTAGTACAGTATTTATTTAGAGATATAGAAGAAAATGCCAAAACAATGAAAAGAGGCACAGGTGTAGTTGCGACAGGGAAAGGAGAACTTGGGAGGATGTTTTTTTAAAAAAAAAAATAAATCTCTTTATGTAAAAACAAACCTATTGTAGTGTGTGTGTGTGTGTGTGTGTGTGTTTGAAACAGAGAGAGATGTAGAGAAGGATTTATATCACCATATAGGTACTGAAGAAATGCATGAAAATCCTGTATCTTTTAGAAAAATGTGATTATCTCTGTCAGGGAATACTGAATTTTGCATTATGAAATTTTCACAATCTACTTTCAAAGGGGCCATAATTCCTCTTTTTACATTCCTGTTTCTACATCTGCATGGATCTATGGAGTAGCAAATTAGGACAGATAATAGGTAGAGCTATTTAAATGCATTTACAAATTCCTTGTCCACTCAATCTAAGGAAGTATTAGTCACATATCCTGATGTGGAATAAAGCACATCAGTGAACAATGAGGAACTGGACATCAAAAGAGAATCCAGCCAAGAAGGAACTTCTCTAGCTAATCTTCATGACGGGATTCCGCTCGGGACCAACGACTATGGCTTGGTAGTTAACACTAACTCCACTGATGTCTCACCATGTTTTCATGTGTTACGTTTACATGTGTGCTTACATTGTTGGGAAATCTACAATCTACACAAGTCACAATATTACCAATCACCTGATAACTTTAAAATAATTGATGGCCAGGCGTGGCTCATGCCTGTAATCCCAGTGCTTTGGGAGGCCGAGGCGGGCAGATCATGAGGTCAGGGGATCGAGACCATCCTGGCTAACATGGTGATACCCTGTCTCTACTAAAAATATAAAAAATTAGCCAGGTGTGGTGGTGGGCACCTGTAGACCCAGCTACTCAGTCTGAGGTAGGAGAATGGCGTGAAACTGGGAGGCGGAGCTTGCAGTGAGCCAAGATTGCTCCACTGCACTCCAGCCTGGGCGACAGAACGAGACTCCGTCTCAAAAATAAATAAACAAACAATTGATAATGTGTAGCTTAACAGATATAAGGCAAGGTGGAAGAGAAGCAGCAGCAGAATGAACCTGGTGAGACTCACCTTAAACGCTAAGAAAACTATGAGAAAGAAAGATGGTAAGATCTTCTTCATGTGTACTCCACGTTTGAGAAAAGGGCCAATGAGAAACTGGACTGTTTTATCTAACTTTATAATTATGCAAAGGTATTTATAAAAGGATCACTTTAATATCTAGTCATACTGAAGTTGTACAAAATCCAGTCTCACAGATACAAGCCAGGCATTTTGGATCATAAACAAAAGAGAATATATCAGCTATGACATGAAAAAGACAATTACATGCATATATAGAAATAATTATTTTATGAAAACATGAATTTGTCTGATAATTATGATGCTGAAATAATAAATAGAAGAAAAGACAAACGGCAGGTATTCATAATAAATGCAAACATCAAGATGATTAACAAACATCCAGTGGATTAGCAATAATGAAGATATATCCCAAATATCAGATATCTGACTAAAATAACATATAAGAATATATCTTCTCACATTTTATTATATTAGTATCCTTCCATTGGAAGCAGGAAAAAGGCAGCCATCAAAAGAGATAAAAGTTTGATTTAGTTGACTCATATAAATATTTATTAATTAAATCCTCATTTTACTTGATTTTGTGTTAGTTTTATAAAAAATGATAATCCTTGAAAACAACCGGAAGGTATCTAACCATTAAAAAAATTAAATGTAATTTAGTACATTTTATTTACTAAATCAATAGAGTAAAATCTACAAAAAGTTTTTCACCAAAGAAAGTCAGGCTGGGCGCGATGGCTCACACCTGTAATCCCAGCACTTGAGGTTGAGATGGGCGGATCATGTCGTCAAGAGATGGAGACCATCCTGGCCAACATGGTGAAACACTGTTTCTACTAAAAATACAAAAATTAGCTGGGCGTGGTTGGCACGTGCCTGTAGTCCCAGCTACTTGGGAGGCTGAGGCAGGAGAATCGCTTGAACCCAGGAAGTGGAGGTTGCAGTGAGCTAAGATCACGCCACTGGACTCCAGCCTGGCAACAGATCGAGACTCTGTCTCAAAAAAAAGAAAAACGAAAGTCAAATAGTGAATAGTTTCTAGTTAGTTGTAGAGCAAATGTCAACAAAGTTGATTATTTCTTCCCAACTGCATTTTAAATAAATATAGGTTTTCAATAAATATTTTAAAACAGAATCATGAATAAACCTGACAGAAAATATAAAGAAAAAAACTGAGAAAAATTACCCTTTCAGGAAATTTCTCAGGAATAAATACTGTATCAAGTAAGTCACTCATTAAGAGCCCATTCCATTTTGCCATTTCTTTTTTTCTTTTATTCCTTCATCCCTCCCTCCCCTCTCTTCTCTTCTTCCCTCTTTCTCCCTTTAATAACTGATCTTTAAAACAGTATAAATCCAGACACTACACATGTGTAGTTCACTTAGTTTATGTATAGTTTATATATATATAGTTATATACATACATATCTAGTTATATAGTTATAGTTTAGTTTACTAACTAAATTATCATAATAATAAAAAGTAAGGCTTTTGGAAGCCACTCTAAAATTGCTTCTCATTTTTCAGAGGATCGCTGGATTTTTGGAATGCAAATAAACCACAGAATTATTTTCATAGGATGTTTGAGTGTGTGTTACTGAACCACGACTAAATTATATTCCTTATGATTCTTATAAGGAATAATAGAAAAAGAGAATATTAAGAATATTTCTTTAGAAATAGGTTTATAGATTTTTCAGGCAAATTAATCAAATTTCATGAAATTACCTAATGATCAGAATGCAACATTGTGACTTCCATTCAATTACAAGGATTAAAAAGAAAGTTATTTTTCTTGAATATCCTGAATATCTTTTCTGGAAAATATGTTGCAGTTATATACATGTTTTCAGCTATGTACATGTTTTCTATGGAATCTCTTGTAGTAGGAAATAGAGTTATAATTTCTTTAAAGTATTTAATTGAAAACAGTGGACAATAATGAATTGGAAGCCTCATATAAACATTATAAAATAACTTGTTCTTTAATGTATACACTTAATCAGTTCATTATTTTAAAAATATCTCTATATTATTTTATATTATTATATACTCCTATACATGATTTTTACAGAAAATGCAGAACAAAAGTAAAATGTAAAAAAATTTCATACTATTACATATCATGGGTACAATGTTACAAAAATTACATTTTACCTTCAAAATCAATTCATTAAATCCTAAAGTATGTTTTAACCATGTTTAGTTTTTTTTCAGTAACATTCTTACCAGTTCAAAAATATCATAAATAAAACATTTTTAATTTGTGATATAAAGGACTGTTTTATGTTATAGACAGTCAAAAGGGTATCAAAATCCACTGTCACATTTAAACACATAGAGAAAAATCTGTATGAACAACAGAGGTAATTCAGTAATATTAAATTCAATATGTAATGCACTTAGAAATGGATATGAGTCTTTAAAATTCATTAAAAAGTGACATATAATCATTTTGTGTCACACAAGGTCTACTAATAATCTATCGTCTTTTATCTTTTTCATTTTTAAACTCTTTGAATATCACAAAACTTAACAAAATGTTGATTCTCATCACTATTCTTCACCTTCTACACCAGAGGGCAGGCAGGGGCAAGAAGAGAAATTGAAATTCATATTACAGAAGTTTGCACTTTAAACGTCCAGGGTGAAGAGGTTAGTGGAAGAAAAACTTGAAAGTACTGAACTGGCTAGCAACAACTTTGGGAATGACCCATCCTATAGCTATTTGTACTGTTATGATAACAAATAATGCAAATCAATGCCCATTTTCTTTCTTAACCAAAACTAGTTTAAATACTCACAGTTTTTTTTTAAGAGTCTATTTCACACAGGAATAAAACTCTGATTACAACTTTAAAACAACATTAATTTTTAAAATAATTTTTGTGATATCAGATAGTTTAATCACTAATTTTTAACACTTAAACCTTGAATCATTTAACTCAATTCATTGTCTAAATTTTTCAACTCTAAAGGCCCGACTTTCATTTTCATCACCTAACCATTTTTCCTTATACTAAAGTACTTTCAAATAAATCATTTTCTATGCTCTTTGCAGCAAAAATTTAGGAAAAAGTTTTACATATATATATATACATACACACACACACTAAATAAAAAGTTGGGACATATACCTAAACTTTTCTGGAAAGTAACAAAATATAAATACAATTTTTATTAAAAAATACCAGAGCAAAATCATATGTAGGGAAATAACAGATTTTCTAATATTAACTGTGATGTTACCTATACAGTAATCTTTTTCCTTCAACAGACAGAAATCAGGTAAGAGACAGGTAAGGGAAGATGCTGGTGCTAAATTTCTGGACATGCTGTGCAGGGGTGAAATGTCAGATGACAAAGCAGTATCACGTATGGTCACTGAGCAGTGGAGGCAGACTTGATGACAACGTAGGGTAAAAGAGGCAAGTAGGTTCAAACTCCGGCCTAGCTACTTTTATGGGCTTAGCAAGTGACTTAACATTCCTTATAGAAGATGTGGAGAGTAGCAGCACTCACTGGTTGGAGTAGAGGAGAAATCCACATAAAGCATCAACTATGGTTCTTTGCATATAGTAAGAGTCAATAATAATAAATTGTTGTTTTATGTGCTGCTGACTCTTACTATTATTCAGTTTTCCTTTTCCCTACTTCTTTATCTCCTGTTTCTATTTGTCTTCCTTTCCTTTTCTTCCCTATTATCTTTTCCCCTTCCTGGCTCTCCTCTTCCTCTTCAATTCCTGTTTCTTTTGCTTCATTTTACTGCCTTTTACTTTTCCTTCCTTTCTAGATTAGTCATGGTGAATAGTCTATAAAAATATAAGGTTTTCAGCTTAAGAAACACACTGAAAGTTTGTTCAAGGATGACCAAAATTTCTTATTTTCTTTCATCTCTTGGTGCATTGATTCATTTAGCAAATAATCATTAAATCCATTTACATAACACAATGACCCAGAGTACTTGACGGTGTCCTCAATAAAATAACAATCTTGCTTGTAAGACAAATCAGCCACACGTGGAACACTGTGAGACAAATCAACTACATATGGAGAGCCGAAATACAGTACAGGAAAACAATAAAAGAGATGTCACAATGCCACGTAATTGCCAAATGTAAGTACTAGACAGGAGTGTGTAACAGGGAAGATTACTTTGTGTGGCAGTAATCAACCAGTATCTTTTAGAGAAACCATAACCACCAGAACCAGGGATATTGCCAGTTTTTCATTTCAGCCACTCATGGTCAACACTAATGAGTAGGTTAAGAGAAACACTAATTTTAAATATGAGAGAAGTGCTGGCTCATTCTAGAAACCAGGGCTTCATAAAATATTTGTGGGTGTTTCTATTCACGGGCAATTGTTTCTCTTTTCACCATACTGACACATCGACATCACCACATCCACTCAGGTTATGATTGATAATCATGTTTTCAACATTTTCACATCAGTAAAACTCTGCCAAGAGACCTAAAAACATCTGAATAAAAAGTAAAAGCTTCAATCACTCAAACATTTTATTTTATGTGATACCAGACTATGACATAAAAAAATCATGAGAAGAGTAAATAAATATGACATACAAGTCAACAGACAACACAAACATTTATACTCATTTGTTTTCCGGGTAATTGATATAGAAGTATAAACCTCAGCAAGAACATTAACTATGGTAGTAACAAAAATTCTTTGGACATCACAATTATGCTCTTTAAATTTAAAACAATAGCTAGCCTTTCCCTTAGTTTTACTCTGCTTCTGAATTTAGAGAAACTCAATCAAATTGTTTATATAAATTAAAAACCTTTGAAAAATCTCTAAAACACAAGTTGTTTGTAAGTATTTTTAATAAAAGCAACAACGTAAGAACAAAATTAACTTGACAAGCAAGTAACCATGATTTGAAAAATATGCAACATCAAACTGAAGCCATTGTCATAAAATAGCATAATCTCAGCTGATAGAATGATTAAAAATAAAAAATGCCTTTGTATTTTAAAATATTTAGTGTGTCAATTCAGGTCCACATTGTTACAAAAGAAACTGAACTGTGGTCTCTTTGACAATAATGTCAAAGAGTCAACCAGAACTTGGCAGATTTCCAAGCCAGGAGCTATGGTTTTATTCAGCAGAGTTTCTATGAATGCTCTGCTTCACAGAGTTCTGAAGCTAATCAAAGTAGATGTTAAACTTGCCTCCACACCAAAACTTACTCTGCAGCTTTGCAAAGCACTCCCAAGACAGCCTAGTGTATAAAACTATTTTATAGATTCATATATGTAAAGAAGGGAAGTGACAATGAAGCCAGACAAACCAGAAACCAAATCACCGTGTTTGTGCTATTCTTTTTCCCCAAAGAAAAAACCTGGAAAGCATTTAGAACCTGTCTGCTTCTAATCCTTACTGTATCCTCTAATAGGATAACTGTTAAAGGTAACCTTAGTTATTACTGACAAAAATATTCAAATATATTGCTAGTTCAAATGTTTAAATACTTGAGGTATAAAATATAGGATATATATTTTAAGCTAAACATTATTATCGACTATTATCACCATCAATGAGTTTAAAGGTCTAACTCTGGTGAAACAATATGGAATAATGATCACCAGCAATAAAATGAATAAGAATGCAATGTAAACATGAGAAAGCCATCATAGTTTTAAGAGAACAAACTGGAAACCAAAGAAAACTGTTTAAAATCTGCAGTGCCATCCATGTGCTTTTACACTTATCTATTGTGCAACACAGAAAAATTTTCTAAGATAGATACCAAAAATGATACGAATTACTAAAACATACTTGTCTCACTTCTCCAAATGTATACTTTATCATGCTAAAACAATTTATATCCTTCTTGGTCAAAAATAAATATCTCAGTAACTATACTTTTGAAACATTCATTTGATCTAACATCTAAATCATTACATTTATACTTTAAAGAATCATTTTGCATTTTTTAAAACTCATATTTGCAAGAAAGAAACCTAGACCTTTATAATCTATGAATCTAGAATTGTATAGTTGATACATTAATAGTAAAAGAATTCACAACATCAAAAAATATAAAAAATTAAACCACAAGACCTTTATACAACCACAACACTTGATTTTAACCTTGACAGTGTTGAAAACGTGTAGGGGCAAACACACACTCACTCCAACACACATAACACAAAAGTTAATAAAGAACATCATTAATTTAAAAGTAACCTAAATTATACACTACCAGAAGAGTTCGGTTAAATGATATTTTCTTGTCATGCAATTTTTTTAGACAAAATTTTTGATCCCCTTGAATTAGTCTATTTCACCATCTATGCCAAGAAAGGCTAAGTTCTAACATCTTTTATTGTGCCAGAATTGGCTTTACTCATCTTGCTTACATTTTTTGGAGGGAAAAGAAAAACAGTCTCCGTGAGATATAAAGCTTCTCCCACTACTCACTTTTGATTTCTGTACGCTTGATATATCGTTGCCAGGCTCCCTGGGATGAGAGACATGAGGAGGAGGCACAGAATTGCTAGGGGTTTCCACTAAAAAGCCCAGCACCGTAGGCAGCACTAATCCTGCACCTGTGATGTGTTATTCAGCAGTTAAGAAATGCAGCCCAGACTGTGGTTGCCTAATACAGCTCAGCTGTTTTTCTCAGTGCTCCCTTTGATTATAAGCTGGCAAGAGAGATTATTCCGGTCAAGCAATGAGCTATGTTCAGGACCCATGGCATATGACAGTGGAAAGGTAAAAAAGAAAAGAAACCTAGGAGTCAAAAACAAACAAACAAAAAAAAGTAGAAAGAAAGAAAAGAAAAAGGAAAAAGAATGAAAAAAAGGTCACTGACCACAGTGTGTTATGTAACATTTCCAGATGGTTAAAAGCTACCTCTGAGTCTATGCAAGGCAGAAAAATATCTAGAATTCATCATTTAAATATCTAGAAATCTATTTTTATAATATCTTTTGACAATCAGAATGTCATTTCAATATGCAATGTCTTAAGTTTATCTTAAGAGAATCTCAATTTCATAAATCAATCAACTACACAAACATTTAGAAATCTGTCATTAAGGAGATTTACCTTTACTAAATGTTAAATTCCTTTTAAAATTTGGAAAATTTCAAAATGTTTGGAAAACTGAAGACCAAATGAATGCCATTATTTCTATCTTTTTATTAAATCTACCATATCATTTGACTTGATTCATTAAAAATTTTGATATAAAATTTATAGTTGAGACACAGCTATCCTATTCATCATATATGGTTAAAACAGAATGAAATATTTATTAGAGCCACCTTAAAGCTGCTAACAAGTCCAAATTGATTTAAGAAATATTTATCATACACAAATATTAAGAAATATTTACCATACACAAATATTTCAAAGTGCTGTAAGCACTTTGGGCTCAAAGAGTTGAAGAAGAAATGGCCACTATGTTCATGAACCTTAAAATCTATTTGGAGAGTGTGGCATAAAAGTTGTCAATTTTGTTGTTGTTCTTTTGTCATAAAAGGTCTGCTGATTGTTCACTCACACCACAAGTTTCACTCTATTTCCTTTTATACTATAGATAAACATAAAATCATGTGTCCTCCAAGCTAGTATCTGTGCCACTTTAAACAAATAACCTAAAATCTTATCCAAAAAACAGACACCCTTGCCTAACAGCAGATGGTCAAAAACAAACCAAAAAAGTTCCTTTACAAAAAGAGCTGAAACGAAGAAAGCACATCAATTCAAAATGTAAATATAATTTTTACAAAATGTAACTATAATTTAAATATATATATTAATGAACATGTTAAACATTTTAAGTTATTTTTGTTATTGCTGTTTATATGCTCATTCCCTACTAGTCAAAAAGTATATTAAAAATTTTGTTAGAAAAAAATATGCATAGGATATGTATTAAAATAAATAGGATCAAAAAAAATTCCTGTGTACATAAGAACATTTCTCTCAACAGAATTTGACAAATCTTATAGTTTTCCCTTGTATTCAAACAATTGTGTTAGAATACTGCATTTCAATTTCCAAGTAACACCCTGAGGCCGACTGAAAGAAGAATGGTATTCAGGAAGTGTGCTGTAAGATGTTTTACTAGTATTCCCCTAACTCTTCCATTAGTCTATATCCAAGTAAAATAAGACAGTTGAACTGCAACCTGGATATGTGTAAGACTAGAGTTCATAGAGTTTTGATAATTTATGATAAATCTTTTTTCTTGAAATTATACTTAATAGGCTGAAATACTGAACCACCATCTACTTTGCTTTGATTTGCAGGAATAAGACTGCCAAAGGACAATCTTGTTGAATTCTGGGCAGAAACACTGAGGAGAGATTTGAATTGAAACTATGTTATTATAATAATTGTGTTATCTTCAATCTGGGCATGGCACACAGAGGAACATTCTGGCCTGATGCTGCTCAAGCTGTCCCTCTTTGGATAAACAAATGGCTTCAGTTTTCAAAACATTCTCCTAAAGCACTTTTATATTCTTATTTTTTAAATTGTATAACACCCAGTACACCTCAGTGGTCCCAGTCTTTAAAAGCCTTGTTAATTTTACCTTTAAATTTTCTTTCTTTATATTCTTTTATCGAATTCATATCTTCTCATTTATGCCAGTAATGTTCTCACCCATAAATTCTACTCTAAGGTCAAAATGTTTCCTTTCTCCTTTTTTAAATAACTGTCAATACGGGCTCTCACAATAAACAAATCACCACCAAAAAAAGAACAACAAAAAGCCTGTATCTGGGATACTATGTGAGAAACAATTACCATTCACAAACCCTATCTTCAGATATTTCTGTATTTTAAGCCACACCAACATTAGGGAGATGTATTTGTGTGTGTTATGTTTTTCCACTTTGAAATATTTTTAAGAAATTGAATATATTATCTTAAATTTCAGTATCAGAGCGAATTAAAAAATAAATACATTGTATTTAAATGACCAAAGTGATCCCAAACAATCATAATACTAATATGGGGGCAAAGGACCATGGCTATCTTAATGGCCACTTCAGTCAAAATTTTCCACATTCTAAAAGAACAAATGAGATCAAACAAAATATTTTACCAAAATGTATTCATTGGTACTTCAGTTATGAAAACTATTCCCTGTATTTACCTACATAATCCTCTATCTTCTGTGTAAAAACCCAGCAAATAATTAAAGGTTGGCAAAACTTGTCAGTTTTAACTCTCATGGTCAAGTCTGTTGATCTTCCCTAGGGGTCTCATAGTTTTTTGTTTTTTTTTTTTTCTCTAAAGAAAAAGCATAATGACCTCTCAAAATGAATAGGCCTGATTTATGATAAACAATTAGTTAACAATTGAAGTTTTTTAGTTTCTTTCTTTCTTGGGAAACAAACAATACTCACTTTTATTATTAAGCCCATAACTATTTGGTAGTAATACAAATACTTCCTAGTAGCTGCCATTCTCTAGCAGCGAGTCCAACAGCCTCAACAGAAAAGTATTAAAATTGTGCTATTACGAAATAGCAGACAATCTGGAATAAAACAAATCCCTCTAGGATCACTACATCCTAAAAGTTCTTTGCCCCAGCCTTAGAACATGGCACTTTTGAGCATGCATGCTAAAATCATGAAAATGACATATTTCTCTTCTCATTTCACACCAATAAAGGAGGAAAAAAGCCTTGTCCAATAGGCACCATCAAAACAATCTACCCACCCCCAACTATGCAAGGCTCCTGCCTCTGTGGAGTTCAGTGGCTCCTCACTAGCAGGAAAGTATAAGCAGAGAGACCATTAGTTATGACATGGAGACTCTAGCTGATAATGCTGACTCACTTCAGGAGCTATTACACTATAAACAGTGTGCTGAAAGCCATTTATCTGCATTTTAGGATAAACAGCAGAAAAGTCTCAATTAAACAGATTGCAAGAAATAAGCTGCTGATGTCAAACCATGTGAAGCTTATTTTTGAAAAGAAAAATCTGTGAATGCAATAAAAATCAATGTGGGACATCAGGGATGTTAAAACAGAAAATTCAACATTTTTATAATTATAAACATAACATCTTTTATATCATTTTATAAGATCAGCTTGATTATCAAAGTTATTGCACACTGCTTTGAAGTTCAAAGTAAATTTACTGAAACTTGACATTCTCTTAAGAAACAGCATTTATGGTACTACTGGCACTGAGCCAATGTATGCTATCAAGGAAAGCTTTATCTGTCACTATGTAAAAGGTGAAGTTCAATTAGGTGAGTTTTATCACTTCTTCTCCTACACACAAACTGTCAGGAGAGATCATTTCTTTTTATTTATTTATTTATTTATTTATTTATTTATTTATTTATTTAATTTGAGACAGAGTCTCGCTCTGTCGCCCAGGTTAGAGTGCAGTGACACAATCACAGCTAACTACAGCCTCAATCTCCCGTGCTTATGTGATCCTCCCACCTCAGTTTCCCTAAGTAGCTGGGACTACAGGCATGCACTACCAAACCTGGCTAAGTTTTCTATTTTTTGTAGAGACAGCATTTCGCCATGTTGCCCAGGCTGGTCTTGAACTCCTGGACTCAAGCAATTCACCTGCCTTGGCCTCCCAAAGTTCAGGGATTACGGGTGTGAGCCACTGCACCCCCCGGCCGAGAGATAATTTCTAAATGACTCCCTTCAAGAAGAAAACACAAGTGCTATTTTACATCTAACTGTAAACACACACACATGTACACACACACACACACACACATATCTATCTCTAGCATGTTAAAATGCTTCAAGGAAAACACTATATAATTAAATATAATCTATCATGGAACCATAGAGGCTTTATTCCACAATTGATTAGAAGGACATGAGACAAAGTTCGTGACCAGCCTGGCCAACATGGCTAAACTCTGTCTCTACTAAAAATACAAAAATTAGCCAGGTGTGGTGGCACACATCTGTAATCCCAGCTACTAGAGAGGTTGAGGCACGAGAATCACTTGAGCCTGGAGGCGGAGGCTGCAGTGAGCCAAAATTGTGCCACTCCAGCCTGGGCAACAGAGGGAGATTCTGTTACAAAAAAAAAAAAAAAAAGAAGGATATGAGACACACCAAGGCCTTTACTGCAAGGGCCATATATGGGTAAAACACAACATTTAGAATTTATTTTTCCTACTTGCCAGAAAACAAATCAAAATCTTCTCTCTTTCATGCTTCCAAATGTCAGAAGCTTTTCAAAACAATTTTGAGGTTAGCGAAGAGAACACACAGGTGTGTGTTATGTCAACTACTGAAAGCAAATAAAGGCTAGCCTGGAATCTGATCTCTCTACGGACACATTCTTGTGGGCATTACAAATGCTCCCTGAAGGAATATTACACTGATGCTGACTAACTTTTTAAAACATCCCAAATCTCATTAGATCTATTCCTTAGCAGTACTGTTCAAAGGCATGACCTCTACTAACATCAAACTCACTGCCACTTCTTAGTAAACCTTTAATGTTTTCTCCAATAGCACCTTCTCCTATTTCACTGACAACAGGTTGAACAACAATGAAATATTCAATATCAACACATGTAAGTTTTTGTCATGTCATGAAAACTATGACAAACCACAAACAATTAAATGTGAGGTTATCAGTAACAAATGCTTAAGAATACTGGTTCGCATTAATGGCTACTGGTCTTAAGAAAACCATCACATATTTTGACTGCTGTGTAACAAGCCTGGCACAGAAAGATGGCAATAGTACTTTCATATCTGAAATTACCAGTGTTCAAGCTAAAAACTATAGTTATCATTTAAAACCTCTATTAGACACAAACAGCAACAAACATGACATGTTCTTAATTTTCAAAAAATAGTGACAAGAAAGGATTCTTGCCATCAAATGACTCCAATCAAGATTAGAAAAATCTTTCCACCAGTAAAATGACCTAATAGTCATAGTTTTATGAATGTTTATCAATGATTCAGAATCATATCAGTTTAGACCTTTAAAATTCATTGTCAATCATGTTCCTATTCATTCAAAAGATTTTGTATTTCTATAAACCCTCCTTTTTACACACACACAGGTACACACAAATATGTCCACAGTGAGGGTCAACAGGAAACAAATTATTCCCATAAAACCTGTCTCTTCTTGCCAAACGTTCCTAATATTTTATAAATCTCACAAGTAACTTACTACTGGACAAACCTTCCAGCTAATGATCAAAAATATAAAACTTCAAAACATTTTCCCCTTTTTCTAAGTTCTTCATAAAATGCCTGAATGCTCACGCCCCAGAAAAAGCTAATGCACAAAACAGGATATACCACGGCACTCTCAGCTTCCGCTGCAACATCAAGACCGGCTGATAACTTTGCTTATATATTTTCTATTTACACATATCAAGTTTCCCAGCATTACTTTCCTCCTCACAAGCAGCAAACCCAGAGGCCTTCATTACTAACATTCCACAATGCATGGGGAAAACAAGTTGAGGGGCAGGGAATGGTGCAAGTGTCTCTGTACTTGAGTGTATGTGCAGAATGTCTTTTTTATCTGAGATCCTTTTCTGCCTCCTCCTTGATTTCTCAAAAACTTTGATATTCTTTGAGACCCAGATGTCTCCTTTCTTCCCTCCTGCACACACTGAGAGGACAGGAAACAGCAGGTGTGAAATGTTCCTGTTTGCCTCTCTCGACTTCACAAGCAACTCCTGTTTGCAAACTGTCTTTCATCCTTGCTTGCTGTCTCAGGGGAGCGACCTGCCATTGGTCTGCTGGATCCCATTTCTTCTCACACACCCAGGTGTACAGCCATGGCCACAGTCCCTCTCACAGAGGATGGTTTGCTTTGATACATTCCTTCTTCGGTTATGATCAAAGAGTCGTTTTCCCAACCTAGACCAGCCTGGCTAAAGAAGGGTTTTACAACAAAGACAAAATGAGTGTATGGGGAAGAAAGGTGATGAGAATTCTGAGAGGAAAACCTGAGATGCCTGTGCTTAGGCCTTCATGTCAAAATGTAAAAACTTACATACAAAACATGAAACCAGGCACCAGCTCTTTCAATAGGCCAACTCACACGTGTAACAGGATAACTAGACTCCAAGCAGGTGTAGGAATCATGATTTCTAGCTCTAGCTATGCTACTGACTCAGAAATCTCCCCAATGTCTTGGTTAGAAAACCAGCACAGTGATGATTCACCAAGTAAGACTCAGGTAGTAAACACAGGTTCTTACGATACATTTGTTAAGGTAATACTGAGTGAATGAACCAGATTATGGAAAAGACTCAGACAAACATACCTGCCTAGATTAGGAATTTAGTGCAAGGGAAGTGTCCCTGAGTCAACATTGTCATGTAGTAATGCTCCACATGGGGATTGCTTTCCTCTGACCACTTCGAACTTTACCCTTACCTAAAACAAAATTTGGGAAAAGGACATCTAACCTCCCATTGCCTAAGATTACAGAGGGATAAAAATAAATCTGAACCTACTCTGACCACAAACATAGAAAATCATTTACATGAAAAAAAATATGTATATATACACATATACACATATATACACACACACCTACACATATGTATATATGTATATAGACACACATATGTGTAAATATATATTTATAAAGATATATATAGATCATGTAGAGTACTGAACTTATATAAAATATATAAATATTTTTTATTATATATAAATTATATCTGTATATAAAGATATATATATCTTATAAATTAGATATGAATATATGTATAAATGTCACTGATTTAATCTAATTTCAGGGAGATTTTACATATTTACATATCTAATTTTACATATTTAGGGAATATTACATACATATAAAATTATTTATGAGTTTATATTAGTGACTTTACTTAGAAAGGGATTTGAAAGGACTGAAACAAGACTTTAGTATATTAGAGAAAGAAGAAAATGTCAGGACATACAGCCAAAAGTGAATAGTTGTGAATTTCCAAAATTAATCACAGACTAATCTGAAAATAATCTGCGTTTCCTTTGAGCTTATTATGTACAAAATATATTTAATTACATAAAAATATAGTTTAATACTGCACCATTAACTCAAGTGATTATGTTTTTAATTCTACTTAGTAATAGTAAAATGGGAAGAAATTACAAAGAAACACACAAAAAAGAGATATGCTTTATGGAGTGGTTATAGAGTGGTGAACCAAACCCTTAATTCCATCCTCCATAAGGTATCTTTGGGTTGAAGGTGAAGCATCTGCATGCATAGTATAATATCAAGAACCACCAAAAAATAGTGTGTTATCCTGAAATCTTATTAGGCTGCTCTGAGGAGATGAGTTATCTGACCCTGAATATCATAAGCACTTTCCTGTTCCAAATATTTCCAGTTCCTTTCACTTTTTTATTACAGTAGTAAGTCTCTCCCTTTCCCCTCTAACACACACACTCCCTTTTTCCATCACTTCAGTTAAACTTCTAACTCCTGAGATTCTAAGGTTTGAAAAACATTGTAAATTTTTCTTTTCGCTTCTACAACAAAAATCAGCCTATAGCCGTAGAAGATTATAGTTATTTACCATGATTATATTCACCATAATCTTTCTGTTTCTTTATAATCTGTTTTTTGTTATCATTGGCATCTTTGTGGAACAGATAAGGACAGTTCTTGCCAAAGAGGTCTGAATTCTTTTGGTGTGGTCAAGCAAAAAATAAAAAAGAAGAATGCTTAACAGGAATGAGATGATTATGTTAAAAATACTGCCAGCTTCAAAGCAAGTTAGGGTTCACACTGTTGTACCTGCGTGCCCTGAGTTACCTTATCAATAAAATGAGGTTGTAGGAAGATAAATTCTCTAACCTCTCTTGTACTTCAAATATATTGTGATTCTATGTAACTTCTACTTTGCTTACATGTACTCTTTTTTCAAATCTATAGCATGAAAAAAGGGTACTGAATATTCCATGAATAAAACAAGGATTCCAGGCCGGGCGCGGTGGCTCAAGCCTGTAATCCCAGCACTTTGGGAGGCCGAGACGGGCGGATCACGAGGTCAGGAGATCGAGACCATCCTGGCTAACACGGTGAAACCCCGTCTCTACTAAAAAATACAAAAAACTAGCCGGGCGAAGTGGCGGGCGCCTGTGGTCCCAGCTACTCAGGAGGCTGAGGCAGGAGAATGGCGTGAACCCGGGAGGCGGAGCTTGCAGTGAGCTGAGATCCGGCCATCGCACTCCAGCCTGGGCGATAGAGCCAGACTCAGTCTCAAAAAAAAAAAAAAAACAAGGATTCCAGATCTGACTGCCATTTACTAGTTTGTGACCTTAAGCAAGTTCTTAATTTCCTTTGGTCTCAAACACTTCACAGCAACAATACTTACACTTCACGGAGTTTGGGAGATTAAATGAGATGTAATCATTTATCTATCCCCTATTACAGGTTTATAAATCTTGTTTAATGTAGTCCTCAAAATACTCTGCCATGTAAGTGTTACTCCTCTCATTTTACAAATGATGAGGGGACTAGAGCTGGAAGAGGTTATTTGCCTGAGTACAAACTACTGAGCAGCAGACAAAGTGGAAGGAAGTAAAGCTCTGCACTCTGCGACTTTTAAAAGCAGTGATTCCTCTAGACAGCAGTTCTCAAATACTTTCTTCTTGGGACCCTTTTACATTGTTAAAAATGACTGAGGATACCAAATTTTCTATGTATCTGGATACAGTTTTCAGTATTTACTATGTTAAAAAAAACTGAATAGTTAAAAAAAGTGTAATTCATTTTAAAAATAATAAATTCATTATATTTAAACATATTTTCAAGAAAACAGTGGCACTGCTCTACGTTTTTGCCAATCTCTTTAATGTCTAATTTAATAGAAGAAACTAGATGTTTGCTTTTGCACTCAATCTGTTACAACATGTTGTTGTGATTCACATATTAAGAATAATTGGTCCCACACAGATACGCAGTTAGAAAGGAGGCTATTTTAATAGCCTTTTCATATGAGTGGTTATTCTTTAATATACACTATAACTGAACAACAGGGAGTTTCTTAACACTTGCAATATAGGCTCTAAAACCCTATCAATGAAATTTTCATATTCTGATAAATTAAAACCTACTGTCCATCTTGTATTTTAAACTGATCTTTTACCTATGCATGAATATGAAACGACAGGCACTGGCCATCTGGGAAAAAAAGTTTGGTCCACTCAGTTATGCAGATCAGTTATGTGGATACAAGCGTCACAAAATCCTAACTTTTGCTTGAAAGTTTGAGTTTTATCATTAGCAATAAATATTGTCAACTGTTTTCCTTGAACTGGAAGGCTCAATTCATTCAGTTTTGAGAATATGTCTGCAAATACCCAAGTCTGACTAACCATAGTTTTTCTGTCAGTCATTGTTTCTAGTAAAAATTTTGTTTCATGAAGTAAATCTCAAGATACCTGTAGTAGTCCGTTCTCACACTGCTAATAAAGACATACCCGAGACTGGGTAATTTATAAAGGAAAGAGGTTTAACTGACTCACAGTTGAGCATGGCTGAGGAGGCCTCAGAAAACTTACAATCATGGTGGAAAGGGAAGCAAACACGTCCTTCTTCACATGGCAGCAGCAAGGAGAAGTGCCGAGCAAAAGACAGAAAAGCCCCTTATAAAATCATCAGATCTCATGAGAACTCACTATCACAAGAACATCATGAACATCACTGCCCTCATTATTCAATTACCTCCTACTAGGTCCTTCTCATGACGCGGGGATTATGGGAAGTACATTTTGAGATGAGATTTGGGTGGGGACATAGTCAAACCATATCAACAATGATTGACTCTCAGTTGCCGAAAAATTATATAGACTTTACATTTTGTCACACAGAATATTCAAAAGACATTTACAGAGAGGTTGAAATTTAATAAAATTAATCATTTTATTGTTTCATTAAGTATATTCTGAAATGAAGCTTCCTTTTGTTTTTTTTGATTGGTTGGTTGTTTTTACTATAAGCATATTGGAGTGAAGAATGCAAGTATAGTTTGGTTCCTGCTTTGATTTGTGCTAAGGTTCTATCCATTATTACCTATTATCCGTGCAAATGTTAATAAAACATGTTAATATTACTATGTTGGTAAATCATAGTTTGAAAACTGACACAACAGATGACCAATAACCAGTCATTAGCATTAGAGAGAAAATTTATAAATATTTTAGGCCAGGTGTGGTGGCTCATGCCTGTAATCCCAGCACTTTAGGAGGCCAAGATTGGTGGATCACTTGACATCAGGAGTTTGAGTCCAGCCTGGCCAACACGGTGAAACCCCATCTCTTCTAAGAATACAAAAATTAGCCAGGTGTGGTTGTGGGCACCTGTAATCCCAGCTACTCAGGAGGCTGAGGGAGGTGAATTGCTTGAACCCAGGAAGTGGAGGTTGCAGTGAGCCGAGATCATACTACTGCACTCCATCCTGAGCGACAGAGCAAGACTTTATCATACACACATACATAAAATATTTTAAGAGAAGCTAAGGCATTTTTACCGTGATGGAAGAGAACAGAGTGAGTATAAGAGATGATTTGTTTTAAAAGGAAAAGAATTAAGAAAATATGCAATTTTGAAACTCTTGAGATCTAAACAGAGCTTTTCATTTGTACTTTAAATGCTTTTATTTATAAGTGTCACAATTAAGTACCTGAGTCTTAATTTTTTAACCTAGCACCTCCTAGAGTCAGCCAGTTATGAAGTATTGGGAAATACTTGGGAAAAGAAGAAATGAATCATTAATATGGGAGTAAATAAGCATATACAGAAAGTTCACATTCTCAGAAAAGTAATTTAAAAAAGAAAAAGTTTCTCAAATGTGGAACAAATCAGTCTTCATTGATTTTTGCTTTTTGTTTGCCTATTTGGGGTTGCCTTGATTTGCCTATTTTTGCCTGTTTTGGGTTATAGGATATCATAGGCAGAATTGTTTCTTCTGCATTTTTTTTTCATTTCACACCTGAACACTGAAGAACTGATCATATATATAGAGAGAGACAAACTTTTCCCTAACTTTATGTTTGTTTATGTCTTGATTTGAACTTAGGTCTTGATTTCCAAACACAAGTCAGTTTTTCTTACCTGCTGGAGAAAATTGTTAATTCTAAATTAGGAAAAATCATGTTATTACATATAAAGGTCTGAAAGACGAGATACACTAAGGAGACCTTCTTTTCCTACATGAAATTATTACAGAAGTTCCGAAAGTATCTTTCTTATGTGATATCTTAAATATGGTATTATTTCACATTCTACATGAAATATTTAGAATATCCAAATTCCAATATAAACTGCATGAGAGCAAGAGTTATGTCCCTTTGGCTAACTACTATGTCCTCAGCATCTAGAATCATGTCAGGCACCTGGCAGGCACATGATAAAGTTTTCTTGAGGTACATAGAACAACTTCCCTATTGCGAAGGCCTCATGGATCATCTAATAA
This sequence comes from Papio anubis, assembly GCF_008728515.1. Taxonomy (NCBI): domain Eukaryota; kingdom Metazoa; phylum Chordata; class Mammalia; order Primates; family Cercopithecidae; genus Papio; species Papio anubis. The sequence continues at coordinate 139,042,267 of NC_044978.1, read as the reverse complement.
GACAAAAGAAAGAAACACCATTACCTCATATACATTTATGATTCTGTCCTATCTCAGTTGTGTGTATTTTCTATTGTGATTGTCATTTGGTAAAATTTCTGCTTTCTGAAATTGAAAATGAAAGGGGAAAATGCAGCTGGGTTTTTCTTACATTTCCCCTTCCTTCTGACATATAATTTTCAAACCCAAGAAATACAGTCTTTAAAAATATTTTATACTTAAAATTTAAATGTCTTCAAAAATTTGGTTGGGCACAGTGGCTCAGGCCTGTAATCCCAGCACTTTGGGAGGCCAAGGCAGATAGATTACTTGAGTTCAGGGGCTCTAGACTAGCCTGGGCAATATGGTAAATCCCTGTCTCTACAAAAAAACACAAAAATTAGCCAGGTGTGGTGGTATGCGCCTGTGGTCCCAGCTACCCTGAAGGCTGAAATGGGAAGATCGCTGGAGCCCAAGAGGTTGAGGCTGCAGTGAGCTGTGATTGCGCCACTGCACTCCAGCCTGGGTAACAGAGCAAGACTCTGTCTCAAAAATAGTAAGGAAAAAAAGAAAGAAATACAGTTTTTGACAGAGCCATTTCATTTAAATTATGTTTTAGATAAATAAGTAGTGAAACAGGGGAACACGGGTGTGAGAAGGTTCTGAACACAGTATCTAGTACCAATGTAACCTTGACACCACCTTACAGAAGAAAGTGCATGGGCTAGACTAATTAGCTGTATGGCTTTGAGCAAATTCATTAGTTTCCCTAGACTTCAACTTCTTCATCTTGTAAACAGGGGTAATAATGTTTACTTCTTACATGGCTGGTGTTAAAATTAAATGAAGTATGACATAAAGCATTTAGTACAGAGCCCAGTGCCTGAGATACTGTAAATGACCAATAAATGTTAGTTCTATTCATTTATCAGAAATCCATGAGTTAAAACTGGTCAATAAAAAGAATGTAAGTTTCACTGCAATTGCATATAGATAAAGCCACTACCAGAATTTAGAACCAATTAAAAAATATACACCAGTTAAAAATATGCACACACAAGACTACTTCCTAGAGTATGATAGATGACCTCCAAGTATTTATCACTGGTAATAATAACTACTGGTACTAATTCATATTTTAAAATTTTAGCTAATTGAAGTCACTGTCTACTTTGTTATATCATTTCACTACGTAGAAGACAACAATGTGGAAATTCCATAGTCATGGTTCCTGCTGGTACTGATACGTATCTCTGTCACTGCATAAAGAGCCAAACTGGAGAACAGTACATACTACGTGAAGCATATCCATGTTACTGACTCATATTTACAGCTGCTTTGTGCACGATATCAGCCTGGCTTTCCAAGCACTACATAGATGTATCTTAAAATGGTATGCTGTGTGTGCCATATTCAATTCACTTTATAAACTATTCCCAAAGCTAGATGATATTAGCTATATTTTCAACACTATTTTATATTTGCATTACATCTTGTATTTTGCAAGATACTTAAATGAATATATATGTGTATGTTAAACAGATTCAGACACACATACATTCTATAACGTCTTCACAGAGTGTTAACTAGGTTTTAAAACTGGCATACATTAAATCATTTACCTCAGCTCTTCCATAATATATAATCATGTAAAGCCAGTTATAAAACTTTACTAAATTCTAATTTACTATCTTTTAATAGGAAGATAATATATAGGAAACATCACATTCACTTTAAAATTTATGAAGACAATTTAAAAATTCTATGTCGAAAGTGCCTTGTCAACAAACCATTAGCAAAGTGCTTGTGTGCTTTGTGCTTGGTATGCCTCAAGCAAGTAAATAATGATTCCTGAAATAATCCATCAATGAAAGAAGAAGAACTACTGAGCGCCTAAATTAGGTGAAAACTGTTCTAACAGCTTTCATGTGTTTTCACATAACTCTTAACGGAGCCTGGCAAAAATAGACACAAGTATTCCCATTTGTCTAAATGACTGAGGCCTATATGGTCTTAAGGTGGAGCTAAGATGCTCACTACTCCACATTACTGCTTTACCAAATCACCCCATAATAGTAATAATACTACATCACCATCAGCAGGCGTATGTACATTTGATTTCTCTTTTTCCCAGTAGGAAAGATAGATTTTCCTACGTCTTCTGCGTTCCCTTACCACAAAATACAAGCTATTGGCTGGAGTCCTTCCTTTCTCCTGCTGTTATACCTGTCCCTAATCAATGTTACTGTAATACTCTCATCTCCTTCCCACTTCTTTCATCTAGTGTTTGCACTGCTGCCTTCTAAAGATAACAACACATGTGCATATGCTTGTAAAGCGAATAAAGTAAAGCAAATAAAAATCTCTAACAGTTCTAAGTTTCTTAGGAAGCCATTCAATGTTCTTCATGAACTGATTCAACCTTTCGTTCCAGTTTCATCTTCTACCATAGTCTGCTCCCTATCCATACCTTATTCTAATTAGATGTACCATGATTTTTGTATTCCCATGTTTTTGCTTATAATTCTGATTGTGTTTCTTTTTTGATGTTTCCACAGAACTTTACTGTGTTATATATTTTACTCTACCTTAGCTGCATACACATGTTGTGGCCTACCAACTATCTCCCTCTTATTGCAAGTAGCATAATTTATTTACATGAGTCACTCCACTGATTACTTGGATAATTAGCTGTGTGACCTCAGACAATTTACTTAACCTTTATGAATTTTCATTTCCTCATCTGTAAAATGAAGATGATAATAATACTTATATATGTAAAATGCTTTTAGTACCTAGAACAGTTTGCCTCATATAAGTGTGAGCAGTTTATATACTACTATTAGCTACAATCGTCAAAGAACTTCATTGTTTGATGCTAACTGGCTCACATATGCATCCAACTCTGATTTTTAGTCTTGCAAATTTTTGAAGACATTAAAATTTTTAAGTATAAAATAATTTTAAAGACTAGATTATAACTTTTCATAGTAGTTTTACATTAGCAAATACATACGTTATTATAATGAACTAAAAAAGACAAGCTAACTATAGTATAAGACCAATCTCAAGTATAATACTATTAAAGTTGGAATGGATTCCTGCAGAGCACAAATTAAGCTCATCCCTCCAATCAAAGCATCAGTTCATCCTAAAATTTTACTATATAAACAGTGAAATGAGTGTTGTAAGTCAAGCTAGGACTCTTGGGAAGAGATAAGCCTATTAACTGAATACAATTTAGAAAGTATTTTTGAAATGCCTTCTGTACATTTTACTATTTACACAAAAAATATGCCTTGTTTTATAGTTACAGGATATTCATAGTTCAACACCTGGGTCTTCTCTTCTTTCTCTCTTTGCACTAGACAAATTAACAAGTCTGATCCTTCAGTCCAACTAGAAAAAGAACGAACGGACATCAGGCTTGTGAGAGTGGCTGGATGGAAGGGAAAGAAAGCTATGGAGCTACTGAGCTGAGAGACAGAAGCCTTACAGTAATATAAATCAAAAAGCAGGCCAAATAGTACCACTGTATCTGAGTGCCTACTTGGAAGCATGGAAATAATTGACTGTGTTCTATAAAGTCTTTCTACTCCAAACTGAGCACTATATGGGTAAGAATTATAAAGGCAAGTTAAACAACAATCAAAATTGGGTATAAACACTCAAGTACACAATGGCTATTAAATGACACAGGATTATATTCTTATCTTTCATTAATATCATACTACTAATACTATTCATATATCATCTACATACAACATGTGAAAATAAAGTACTGCTATCATGCATCTAAAAAACAGACTAACGATAGATTCACTATTAAATGCCTAAAAATCTTAAGTACAGCAATCACTTTCCAGTAGAAAATAATTATTAGAAGTGAATGTTTACTAAGTTACTGTGAAACAGATCCGATACCTTTTATACAGACTCTGAGAAGAACAGATGGTGAAAACAGTAAAATTTCCAGTGGAAACTATGCCTAATTATTATTAAATTTATGAGGCTTGTCTTAAAGATAAGGTTTGAGTTAAATAATAGCTATCAGCACTTTGGAAAGACACATTTAATCTTATGACCTACAGTGTGTAAAGTAGGATGGTAAATGACTTAAGAATAAGTGGGATGTTCTTTAGAGGAACACATTTACCAACAAGACTACAAATTTTTGGTTTCCAGGTCAGTGCCTGCTTCTGCAAATGTTAAGCCTCATGACAAAAGAAATATGCAGATGGATGCTTTACTTCTTTGCTCATCCCAAAACATACCTCTATTTCATATTTAAAATAATCATGCACAGGCGTGTAACTTTTCTACCTTTTCTATCTGATTTCAGGTCCAGGTATTTTTTAATTTCCATTACCAAACTCAGGTCCAGGTTTTTTTTTTTTAATTTCCATTACTAAATAACAGTGATTTACCTAGAGTAGCAGCAAAAACAGCATAACTACTCTAGCTTCAAAGTACTTTGTTTACTTTAGTAATTTTTCATTCATAAAAGAATGTGCTTTTGAAAGTGACTGAATATATACATTTAGGCATCCTTATATTATTCGCATAATATTAGAACCAGGAGAACAGCTGCAGTCCAAGGTAGCTGGAAGTGGTAGCATAGGGCCTTGGGGTCTTCAGAAAAAAGACAATGATGAAAAATGAAAATGAAGAAAACTAAAATGCTACCCATCAAGAGTGAGGATTCATTAACTATTCCTGTGCACCCCTCCACCCCCAGTAAGGAGAAAACAAAGGCCTTTCCAAGGGGCTCTAGCAGGGCCAAAGCGTGTGAACTGAAAGGAAAGATTTCTCAAGGCAGAGAAAACCAGCGTTCCAGGCACTATTCTAAGTATTTTTCGTGTATTAACTCAGTTGCTTGTTCCAACGAGCTTGTGGAATGTGTAGTATTATCTTTTCCATATTGCAAAACAGAAACTGAGGCACTAAGAACTTGCTCAAAGTCGCAGAGCTAAGAAAGAGCTGAAATTGAGATTTAAATACAAAAAGTGACCCCAAAGCCTTATCTAAGCATTACGATATGCCATACGAAAACAGGATTTCCAAGTATCTTCAGAAAACAAACAAACAAAAAAACAAGCCAAAAGTCAATGCAAAATTAAAGTCATCATATAATAATAAAATATATCTATATTATTCAAACTCCTACCTAGAATCACTTTTAAGAGACACTTAATTCATTTGTAGAGTGTTTCTCTTGACAATTCACAAGGAGGAAAGAGAGATGTGAGTTTCTGTGCTTTGGTCTTAAAAGTGTTTTTATCTTTCTTTTAAAGTGAATTTTAATGAGCCCTTGTCAAAGGACTTCATAAATATTCATTAGATATTAAGAGAAGTCCTGTTTCCCATTCCTAAAAGCTGAGAGAGAAAACAGTAAGACTTCAAAGTGGAGAAGGCATGAAGAAAGACTAAGTGGAACTGTGAACATCTGGTTTTGTATTAGATGTTTATTGCAAGGCTCAAATCATTAGAACACTTACATTCTCAGTATGGAAATATTTTTTTTTTCCTTAATAAGAAGTTATCCAGAGTATCATCTCTGTTGGTGATATTTTCTTCTTTTCAGTTCGTCATCTAATTCTGAAGGATCCAAAACAATTCACTAACTCTTTATAATGCCTTCTGCACCACTGAACAGTAAAATGGTTATGATGTTGGGAGGAAATGATTTTGATCTAAATCAACAAGACAAGCTCTGCTACTATGAAAGTGCCATAAACCTTTCATAAAAAAGGGTTTTCACACTGGATTTGTGTCTTCAAAGAAAATATCCACCAAAATATTGCATTTTACATCAATCCTACATAGCAGTCAGGATAATATCACACAGATAAACTTCTCTTCATTAAGTCACAGTCTTGAATATTTCCTAGTCACCAAAACCAGGGAGATGCCCAGAAGATATCATGGCAATTCTGTGTTCCCAAATGGCTTGGCAAGTCAAATATTAACTTACTAAGAACAAATCTCTCCAAAGCCCACCACTTCTAATTCACTGCTGAAAAAGAAATCTGTAAAAGAGGGAAAACTGTATTTGCTATTTGTAGCAATGATTTTCTCCCTTATCTCTTAGAACTTTTGTTTCCCCAGCCAAGAAACATAAACAGATAGGTTTTTAGAAAGATACCTTCATAAAAGACTATCAACTGTGAGGTAGCTTCCTTGTCACTATCATGCAACCAAAAGCAAGAGATATATCATATTGGTCAAGTTTGAAGAAAATAGAAGATGAATATTAACTCAAGAAAATGTGTATGCTTCTTTAATAGACTCCTACTTCTGTAATTTCTAATATGAACCAAATTCAGAATACTTAAATCATTTTAATTTTTAAAAATTTTTAATTACAAATGATTAATGATTTGTTTTGCTTCTTCACTGTGTTTATTACTTTATTATTATTCTACTACCTTCCAAATGAATGCGTATGGTGATATAAACAAAATGTAAAAAGGATAAAACTAAAACACAAGTATATAGTTTTCTTAATGGCTGTTTAATAATTTAAAGTTCAGAGTAAGAAACTGAATTTTAATTCCATATAGTTAGTTTCAATATACATTAAAAATACTATAGTGAAGAATACAACTACTTAAGACTTGTAGTTTTCCTTATTTTATTAAACTTTATTCTGGTCTCTATTAAGTGTTACCTGACATTTATCTTCTACTTCATTAGAATAACCAAAATGTCTGACCTCCTTGCTCAATCCATAGAGCTAAGCCTAAGATGCTTCCTGACTGAATAAATGTGAATGAATTTAAAATTGGTTATTGTGATGGTTAATTATGTGCATCAACTTGACTGGGACACAAGGTGCCCAGGTATTTGCTCAAACATTATTCTGAGTGTTTATGTAAGTGAGGGCGTCTTTGGATGAGATTAACATTGACATCTATAGACTGGGTAAAGCAGATTGCTCTCCCTACTGTGGGTGGGCCTCATTCAATCAGTTAGTTGAAAGCCTGAATTGAACAAAAAGGCTGATCCTTTCTCAAAGTAAGAAAGTCCTACCTGACTGCCTTCAAACTAAGACATGGGCTTTTTTCCTTTCTTTGCACTTGAACTGAAACCTCCCCTCTGCCTAAGTCTTGACTCTGCTGGCCTTCTGCCTCAAACATGCCATCCAATTTCCTGGGTCCTGAGCTTGACCAAGTGCAGATCTTGGGACTTGTTAGCTTCCAGAATCATGTGAGCCAATTCCTTATAATAAACCTCTTTACACACACACGCACACACAAACACACACACACATATACACACACACACATGCTTTATCACCTTATTGGCTCTGTTTCTCTGGAGAACCCCAACTAACAGTTAACAAAGTGTCACTAAATAACCAGGCATTTTAAAAAACAAATACAAACGGTTATTTAACTAAATCTGAACTAACTCAGGCCCTTGAATTATGGTTTTCATGATTTCTTCAATTCCAGAAAGCAAGAACTGTAATTTCATTGTCAGCAATATAGAGTTCATATATATATACACACACACACAAACAGACATATATATTCATAATCTATGCTTTATTGATTGCAATTTTGGCAACATAGCCCTTCATAACTCTATGACCCACTGAGTATCCAATGTGAGCTCAGACTGGTAAACCATTAACATCTTCTTAGTGTACTGCAAAGTATCAGTATGAGATTAAACAGCAATGATTCAATTCAAATAAGTCAAAGATTTCATGCACAGCTAAGGTATATTCACCAACTAAGAGATCAGAAAGAGTGATTTTTGTTTTAGTTTAGTTTCTATAAATTTCCTTGGGCAGTATATTTCTCATCTCTATCTTCTATTGGCCCAGAAATTTGTATATAATAATCTTTTCCAACAGTATTGCCCCCTTGAGAAATCAAATTGTTTAATAAATTTCTAAGTTGAAGAACAGTTCAAGAGGCTTGACTCTCCTCTATTAAATAACGTAATAAAATCACCAGAGGTATGAAAGCTACTGGCAAAAACCAAAGCTTCAAAAACCAAAGCTTTCAAAACACATGAAAAATGTGTTCGTGAAAATTACAACAATTAAAATTTTTATATTATGAAACAGATACATACATACCAAAAATCTTACTTGAAACATTTAGACATTTTTCATTATATGGATTCTGAGTGTTTTAGTATAGAACATACTCATTTCTGGTGACTAAAGGAAGAAGAAGTACTTCAACATGTTTTCAATAAAAGGAAATGGCTATGAAAGCAAAATAAAGAGTTTGAGGCTAGCCAGGACAAACTAAAGGTAAATTCTTTGCACTCTAGAGATACTCAGGCATTTTGTCTTAAGAGAAATGCTTTTATCTTTCTTTCAAAATATACCAATTTTTTTTTTTATTTCTTAAGGTTTTCTTTTTCTATTTTTTAAATAATCTAGAAAAGAAATAGTGGCAATGATTAAGAACTTCTATGCTCCTGCAGGAACACAATGAGTTACATGTGGGTTTTCCTTGTTTGTTTTTTTTGTAAGGCCACTAGCCTAACTCAAGGCAAAACTTCCTCACTAGGCACTAGTTTACCCTACAGTATCCTTTCCTGAGTCCTAGGCCAATGCACTTAACTGACTACCAGGCATCTGAGTGACACTAAGAAGTCTTGTTTATATGTCAAACTCAACAAACTCTGAAATTACTCTTCTTTTTCATGAAGCCTTTCCATCCTATCCCTTTCTTTCTGAAATCTGCTCTTCCTTCAGCATTCTCTCTGATGAACATCACCGCCATCCATCCGGCTGCCAAAGTGAAAAACCTGAGTCGTCTTATATCTCTTCTGCACTCATATTCACTATACCTAATCCATCAACATCTCAATCATCTTAATCTTCTATATTTTTCTGTCATCCTGCCTCCTCTCACCACTGATGCTATTAAAAAGATGCCAAAAGGAGGTCCTCATCATTTCTTACCTGGTTGACAGCACAGCCTAATTTCTACTCTCTATCCCTACCTTCCTTTAGCCTTCTTTATACCACAGCTAAGATCACATTTTTTTTTTTTTTTTGTTCATGACAGAGTTTCGCAGTTTCTCTCTTGTTGCCCAGGCTGGAGTGCAATGGCGCGATCTTGGCTCAGGGCAACCTCCGCTTCCCAGGTTCAAGCAATTCTCCTGCCTCAGCCTCCCAAGTAGCTAGGATTATAGGCATGTGCTACCATATCCGGCCAATTCTGTATTTTTAACAGAGACGGGGTTTCTCCATGTTGGTCAGGCTAGTCACAAACTCCTGACCTCAGGTGATCCGCCCACTTCGGCCTCCCCAAGTGTTGGGATTATAGGCATGAGCCACCGCACCTGGCCAAAATTACAGTTTCTAAAATATCCGTTCATTCATCTACTTAACAATTACAAAATGAGCACCTTCCAGGTACCAAGCTCTGTTCTAGGCCCAAGGACATAGCAGTAGAAAGAAACGGACACAATTTCAGGCCCTCACAGAGGGCCTGAAATTTCAAAAGAAAAAGAAACAGTAAATAAAACAACATGAAGATATCTAAATTATACTAAGCACTTTGGAGAGAAATTAAGTAGGAAACAGGGCAGATTTATTGGGAGTGGTCATGATTTTAAAGAAGATGGCTAAAAGTCAGTTTTGAGAAGGGAAGGATGAAGAGAGTGAGTTGTGAAGAAAGGGGGAAATGTGTTCTAGACAGAAGGAGTATCGAGCCAGAGCCTTGAAGGAGAAGTGCACCCGGCATTCTTGAAGAGTAACAGGTGCCAGTTTTTCCAGCAGGAGTAATAGTAGTACGTGGTGAGGTCAGACACGAAATGGGGAACAGATTCTCACGGGCCTTTCTGAAAACTTCTACTCTGATTGCTATGCTAAGAATAGACTATAGGGAGCAAAACCAAAGCAGAGAGCCAGTCAGGAGATTGTTGTTACAATGACGGCAAACACTGACTGTGGTTTGGACATGGGTGGCAGTGGTGGAGGTGATGAGAAGTGGTCAGATTCAAGATAATATAGTAAGTCCTCACTTAACGGTGTTGATAGCTTCTTAGAAGCTGCAACTTTAAGCAAAACAATGTGTAGCAAGTCCTCAAATAATATCATTTCCTATTGGTAAAAACCTAAGCTTCAAAATACCTTCACTATAGTGACATGAGACAATATATCTCTATTATAACATCGATGAAAAAAATTGTGTTTCATTATATGTCATTTTGCTTAAAGTGCCAGTTTCTAAAAGTCTATCAACAACATTAAGTGAGGACCTACTGTATTTTGAAGGTACTTCATAATTTTGGTTCCCCAGGAAAGTAAAGCCTAAGTCAATTGCTTGCATAGAGTGAGTTTATTTGGGAATGACATCCCAGGAAGCTGAAGTTTGTGACTGGGGTTGTGAAATAACAAAGAAAACAACGGCAATTCAAGGATAAGTTATCTAGTTCAACTTCACTAAAGCAAACAAGTCCAAGTATAGCCAACCCATGGAGTCAAAGGAGAAGTATTACCTCTCAGCCCCTATCCCCCACTAGTAAGGTCTGCTTTCATGGGCCATTATCTGGCCCTCATTGCAGGTTATACATGAGTATAGAATGGCTCCTCCCAGCGTCCCATATGCTGCATCAAAGACGGTCCATGACAGGAGGCCAGGAGATGAGACAGTGTTCAGTTCCACCTTCACAAAGCTGGGCAATGTCTTCATGGAACTGGTGGCTGCAGCCCTGACAGCAGTCACAGGCAGATCAAAGAGGATTGGGAGTGGTGCATGCAGGTGCCCAATGTAGACAGTACTGACTAATTTTCCAATGGGCCATGTGTATTATGTGAGAGACGAGGAAAAGCTAAGGATAATTCCAAGGGTTTTGGCTTAATTAACTATAAGGATGGAACTGCCATTAACTGATAGAGAAAATGGGTGGGAAATACAATTATGTTACTTTTCTTCTCAAGAGCCAGCCATGGATCTATACACATACAGGAAAACATATGTGGTTCCTAGCCTGTGTCCACACAAACCTTCATCATCATTTCCCTGTTTAAAATCTCAACTGAGCTGCTCACTACCCCTCACCTCTAACTCTGCAGTCACACTAAACCCTGTGCAGTTCTCTGGCAGTGCCATGTTCTCCAGCAGTGCCATGCCTTATTATCATCCTTTAGTTCTCAACTTGATTGAGACCTCCCTTTAAGCCAGATGCACACCTACCTGTTCCCAAAGTATTCTTTGTATTTGTTTGCCCCCGCGACCTCCATCTGGGAATATTTTCCTTAAATCCACAGGGCATTTCACACCATTGGAAGACACCAAGCATTTAATAAAGGTTTGATAAACCAAAGGAAAAAATGGTTTCTTCAAGCCATTATATGCTTATTTTAAAGATGTAATAAAATGACTCTTAAGGGGAGGAGTAACATAATCAGAGTTTGTGTCTCATCTCAGACTTACAGGTAAAATATTGTTTTCAATACGTCTATTATCTACAAGACTAAATGACATATTTTGTTAATGCTGTTCATGCAGGGCAGAGACCAACAAACTTCTTCTCACAGTGTTTTCTTGGCTTCATTCCATTTTCATTTTGATGGAAAATGTGAGCACACTAATTTTAGATTCAACATAGGTTTCTGTCGGGTAAACTTCTTGGCCGACTAGGTTTTCTGAACCTAGTCCTTTTCATTTGGAACAAATGTGTTATTCCAGAAGATGCCAACACATCATGTGTTACTGATATATAACAAGATTAAGAGGAAAAATGAAAACATTTAAAATGCAAAACATACTTGGGAAAAATTACACAGTAAAGTGACCTGGGGAAGGCCCTTAGCAATTTTCTGAATTATTTGGATAACACCTTCAGGACTTAAGAGTAGATCTAGGTCCTATTAAATCTGTAAAAAGGTGCAAGTTTAGGAAATATAAGGGCATACAAAGAAAGCACCTATAATTTATAGCAAATAAAAATCACTTGAGTTTGAAATTTCCAAAGTTCTATTAAGTCATTCAACAACTCTCTCATTTGATTAAAAGAAATGAGAAACCAATACATCCTTCAGAGATGTATGGATTAAATCAGATTGCTAGATACTGTAGCATTTTTATATTTCTCTAAACTAAAATTCATTTACTAGAAAAATAAGACAGAAGGCTCTATTACCTAAATAAAGTGCTTTAATCGTTCCAAAACTGTGCTCGCAAATGCACTTCCACGCATTTCCAATGCCTGTTATTTACCTGCCATTGAAAAACCAACATAATTTAGTCCAGTGGTTCTCAAAGTTTAGTGCATAACAAAATCACTGGGGGGCTTGTTAAAACACGGATCTCTGGGCTCAAAAACCCTCTTAGGTTTTTGATTCAGTGGATTTTAGTTAAGACCCAATAACTTGCTTTTTACATCAGGTTCCCATGTAATGCTGCTGCAGGGACCACAATTTGAGAAGTATTATCTAGTCAAAACCTGGCTTCTGTACAAAAATTTCCACTCCCTCACACAAGCTTCTGGCACTGCACATTTTCTCACTTTGATTTTGCTTAAACTATTCCAATCGCTCCTATGTTTATAAGCTCTAGAAATAGAAGAAAGAAACTTTACCTAACCTGTATGCTACAGAATAACTGCATTTCCAACTGTATTTGAATCCTAGTATAACTATATTAATCCCTGCCACCATACGTTATTAATACCACAACAAACAAACCTCAAGACCCTGAGGTCACTTTCCCTCCCCAGTAATGGCCATGGCCCTGAGTGGGAAAAGCACGAAACAATATTCTAGGAAAATACGCTTATGTTATGTCTATGAGCTCCTCCTATCTGAGAAGGGCTTGTCAGCACAGGCAATTTCCCAACCACTCTCCCCTATGACAGGAAAGGCATTTCTGTTATATTAACAAGTAGAAAAGTAATAGACACCTCTGATTCAGGAATGAGGCTTTCTGGCCTAGGGCCTGCACTTTGTCTGCCAAGAGAATCTTTTATTCTGTGAGGAGAGAGTCCATGATAAAGGTTCATAAGCAAATTAACAGCTACTCACAAGGCTAGACTGAGAAGTATGAACAGCAGCTGTCCCAAGAAGGTATCATTTCCCCTGAAGCAAGCAGGATTGCAGGTGGGCTGCTCTGCTAAGTTTTTAGCAAAAGAAAAGGCATCTGATTTGAATCAGGACTCGTGGCAACTCTAAATCACATATACTGTTTCTCATAAGTTAAATAATAAAATGACCAACAAAACTGTTTCAGTAAAATTCTGATGTTAAAGATAAAATATTATTATAATTGATACAGAAGAAAGCAAATAATGTTCAATGCAGGAGCCCTGGTTACGTATTTTGTTGTAGAGGATATTTTCTTGAATTGTCTTCAATTATTAGGAAAAAATCCATGTTTCAGGCTGAAAGGGAGGAGGGATAATGTACTTAATTTCATTTCTGGCTGTCTCTTCTATTATATAAAATGCTACAAATATATTAAAAAATGGATAAGAGAATACAAGATTCTTACAACTCAATCTTATAAAATCTTAACAGATATTTTACTTCTAAGGAATAAAATATTAGAGAGTGAAGTCAAATGAGTACCAGTTCCTTCACCTCCCTTATTCTGCACTATCCTAAATTTGATTATCACTCCTATGAATATTTTTACAGCTTTATTGGGCTATAATTAACATACTATAAAATTCACCCATTTAAGATATACAAATCATTGCTTTTTAATATAGGCAAAGAATTATGCAACCATCAAATGACATAATTTTAGAACATCTTCAACCCCCTCAAAACCAAAACCATAGACAGGCAGTCACTCCCTATGCCCCCAAGCCTCTCTGGAATTTTCATGTAAATAGAAAATACAATCTATGGTCTTTGTATCTGGTTTCTTTCACTTAGCATCGTTTTCAAGATTTATCCATGTTGTAGCATGTATCAGTACTTCATTCTTTTTATTGCCAAATAACATTCTATTACATAGATATACAACAGTTTGTGTTATTAATATATTTAACATTTATATTATCTATAACACTGCTATGAACATCTGGGTGCAAGTTTTTTGTGGACACATTTTCTCATCTCTCTTTGGCATATACCTAGGAGACAAATTGCTGGATCATATGACAGCTACATGATTAACACTTCGAGAAACTGCCAGACTGTTTGCCAAAGTGGTTGTACCATTTTATATTCCCAGGAGCCACAGATGAGGGTTCCAATTTCTCCACATCTTTAGGATCATTTGTTATCTTTTATTACAGGCATCCTAGTACACGTGAAGTGGTATATTGTGTTTTTGATGGAATTTCTCTGATAACAGGATGCTGAATATTTTTTCATTTGATTGTCAAACACTTGTATACATTCTTCAGAGAAATGTCTGTTTAGATCCTTGTCCATTTTCAAACTAGGTTTTTTTTATTATTAATTTGTAATGGTTCTTTACATAGGCTAGATTCATGTGTATTATAAGATATATGATTTGCAAATATATTCTACCATTACGTGGACTGTCTTTTCACTTACTTGGTGATGTGCTCTAAAGCAGCAGTCCCCAACCTTTGTGGCACCAAAGACCAGTTTTGTGGAAGACAATTTTTGTATGCACAGGGGTGGGCAGGCTGGGAGGGGTGGTGGGGGATGGTTTCAGGATGAAACTGTTCCACCTCAGATCATCAGGCATTAGATTCTCATAAGGAGCCTGCAATTGTGCATGAACACTTGCATGCACAGTTCACAATAGCGTTTGCTCTCCTATGAGAATCTAATGTTCTCACTGACCTGACAGGAGGCACAGCTCAGGCGATAATGCTCACTTGCCAACTGCTCACTTCCTGCTGTGTGGCCAGTTCCCAACAGGTCAGGGACCACTACCAGCCTGCGGCCTAGGGGTTGGGAACCCCTGTTCTAAAGCATATAATTTTGTTTAATTGATAAAGACTTTCATTATTTTTTCTATTATTGCTTTTGCTGTCACGTCTATGACACTATTTCTTAATCTTATGAATATTTCCATATAATTATTTATCTATACCTATAAATGATATATCACTCTTAAAAATGGTTGAACTATTATACTCCAACTAACAGAGGTTAGTTTCTCCACCTTCTTGCCAAACCTTGGTAATCTAAACTGCTAATTATTTTGCCAATCTGCTGACTATAATGTGATATGTCATATTATTTTAACTTGCAATTCTCTATTTATTTAGCTTCTTTTCCTATATTTCCATATTACTCCTCTGTGAATGCCCTGTTCATACCTTCTGCCACTTTTATTATTTTCATTTTTCTCCTTCTTGAAGATTTTTTATATGCAATTAGTAATAGACACTTTCCAGTTACATGTCATACAACTTGATTTTCTAGAGTATGGGGTGTCCTTTTGCTTGTCTGTAGTTTGTTTTATTTACTACTACTGATTTTACTATTAACAAATTCTAAAATGTTTTATGTTTTGTGGCTTTGCATCTTTTTGAATATCAAGTCATATAAATATTCTCCTCTAAGAAATGTTATCTGGCATAGCTGCTAGAAGAAAGGATACAATAGCCAGAGTGTTGATTTCTATCTAAAATGTACCATGTATTAACTCTGTGACCTTGAGCAAGTTATGTATCTTCCTCTGAACTGTTCACACATTTATACAAATGGAATAATAAAAGCTCCTGCACCTATGATCTACGCTAGGCTATAATCATATTATTTTAATCACTATAGCTAAAAAACCTGTAAAACCATAAGTATTTTTATATCTGAAAGAGCAACTATCCTTAACTTGCTCTGTGTTTAACATCTATAAATGGAAACATGCACATATTAAAACCTAAAACGAATGTTGATATTTGTATGCTTGGATTTCTAAATTGTAAAATCACAAATGGAATATGTTAGTTATTGTCTATTAGTTTATTAATAGCTATTGTAACTATAAGAATGCCACTTTCTTTTTTACTCCTAGATCTTTTTTTATTATTTTGAAGATAATAACGTGATTCATTAAAAGCAGAGAAATAATAAAAACAATCCAGACTAAAAAGTAAACCATTCTAGAACTTCTTGGGGGAGTAATTTTGCCAGAGTATCTCATAAAATGTCAATAGATAATATGACATCTTTAGCAGATTTTTAAAGGCCCTTAAGTAGCAAATATAAGAAGCCAAACAAAGCCACAAAAGGAAACGAAGCATTCTCATTCGGCTTGCAAAGCCAAAGTCGGTATTTACAGTTACTGAAGAAATAATTAATGGAGAGTTTGAAAACTCAGGATAAATACTACAGCAATTTTGCCTGCTAAAGAAGGTTCACTGATTGTTCTAAAACATTCTATAGCAATTGCCCAAAGCCATAAAATCAAATATGTAAATCTAGAGGATCCAAGTACAAGCGATATCCTACAATGGAAAGGAACATTAACCATGCAATTTTAGCATTAAGAAATAAATCTCTAGAGATGTTCACACTCATTTCCAAGGTGTACAGCTGCAGATCACATTTCTTATCTGCAGTCACAGCTAGTTAGGTTATTTTTCTTGTAATCTCTTTAGATTAACATTTTAGGAAGAGGAAAAAAAAAGATGCTCCATTCTTCAATCTGGGGTGCAAATTTTTTGTCCTATACCTCAAATGTGTTCCTCTACTTTGTCCCCTTCTCACCTCAGATACTGAGGTATTTTAGGTCAGAACAAACTATGCATAAGCTGCATTCCCAGAATCACTAAATTATGAAAGTCTAAATGTGGTTGAATATAGAATACTTTTTGCAAACTATAATATATTAGAATATTAGAATGCATATATTAGAATAAATAGGAAAATCAAAGCAGAAGTTGTCAGCTCTGAGCTTTTTCCATACACTGACATTTATTCTTGGAGGTGGTGGTGATGATAGCGTATGTTTTGTAACCTGTTTCTTAAATAAAATGCTCCTGTGGTGTATTACTCTGTTCTTACACTGCTATAAAAAAAAACTACCTGAGACTGCATGATTTATGAAGAAAAGAGGTTGAATTGACTCACAGTTCCACAGGCTATACAAAAGGCATGGCTGATGAGGCCTCAGGAAATTTACAATTATGGTGGAAGGGCAAAGGGGAAGGAAGCACATCTTCACATGACGGCAGGAGAGACAGTGAGTAAATGGGGAAGTGCCATACACTTTTAAACCATCAGATCTCAGGAGAACTCACTCACTGTCACAAGAACAGCAAGGGGGAAAACCACCCCCATGATCCAATCACCTCTCACCAGTTCCCTCCCCCAACATTGGGAATTACAACTCATCATGAGATTTGGGAGGGACACAGATCCAAACACATCACATGGCAAAGACCTTGTTTTGGCTTTCTAAACATACAGCCTAAACAGCAATCCTAAGGCCAAATCTAAAGTAATATCTAAAGAACTAGAACTAAAAACTCTAGGATCCCAAGTTTTGTCCTGGGACTCTAGTACTAATAGTGAGACTTTAAACAATTCACCTAACAACTTTCTGCTTCATTTTCCTCACTTTCAAAAATGAGAAAACAAAAGTAGATAATAAAAATTAACTAGGTCTTTTTTTCAAATGTAGGTGCCTTTTTGTTTTAGGTTGTATAGATGTTTATTTACATAACAGCACTTTATTTTCTATTAAAGGAAACCTTCAGCTCCATCATCCCACACACAAACTACTTCCGTTCTTACTTGAAAGGAAATTCCTTTTCAAGGTTCACAGTACATTAGAGACAGCTGCATTGCTGAGCTTCCTCCAGAAACTTAAAAAAACTGCAGATGTAGCCCATGCATGACATGGGTTATGAAACAGGACAATCCCAAGCATTTGGAATGCCTCTTTTCTTACCCTCTTTTAATTTTATATATTCTGGGGTATTGCCTATGTATATTAAATGTAGGGGTGTGTGTGTGTGTGTGTGTGTGTGTGTGTGTGTGTGTGTATTCTAAATCAAGTCCAAAGTTCCTGAAGGAACACAGGAGCTCTCTGAAATAGCTATCTTGAGTGCTAATTTTCAAAGCAAGATGGGGTGAAAAGTACATTTCCAGTTAATGACATTTTAACAACAATCAGTCACTATCTATTTACTTCCAAAGAGGCAAACCTCACATCAACCACACAGTCATTCCCTGGGTATGTTTCCATATTGCCCGGGAACTCAGAAGTGTTTATCTGGAAAACTCAGTTCTGGACTCAGAATCCACAAAATAATATTAAACTAAGGTAGTAAGAATTCTGGCATAGATCTTTTCCAGCAGAAGCAGGAGGAGTTATGACTTAGTTTCTTTTCAGAACAGTCCCCAAAACTGCCTAGATAGCCACAAAGACATAACTCTTTCCATTAGGAATAACCTGTTTAATGTAACTGGGGATGAGCAGAGGGCTCAGGAGCATGCAATTGCAACACAGTGCTTTCTGAGGGAACAATCTCACAGCCAAATTCTGAACAGATTTCCAGGAGCTTCACAGGTATCTCATGACTATTTGGAGACAGAAATCACTTAGTTAAGTGTATCTGAGGAAGAGATGGGAAATTTGGGATTCTTATTTCATTTCACTCTTTCAGAAATCTTTCAGCTCCTACTTGGATTGTTCATAGTAAATTAAGATTCCTTATCCCTTCTTCATCATTGGGGACAATATTTGTATAGTGCTAGGACAACTGTTTTATTAAACAACACATCATGCTGGTAAAATATTTTATAAAAAGTCTAAACTGGGTATATGGGTAAGTCACTTTTGAAACAAAGTCTGAAAATCCCTTTTAAATACACATAGTTTCTTCTCTTGTTCTGAAAGTGGGGTTAGAGGTTCTATCTGTAGGGAAAGAATAAACTAAACTTTATTATCTTGAATCCAAGGTGTACAAACTCTCTTGGGATAGCTTATTAAATTTAAGCCTTCTCAGCTCAACTCCCAAATATTTGGTTTAGTGGTTTTGAAATGGGGTATTGGGACCTGTATGTTAAAAACGACCTGGAGTGATTCTGATACAGGAAATACATAGAACCATGCTGGGAAAACTGCAGACTCCGTGTTTCTGAAATTGAGGGGTGCTGGTCAAACACGGCTCACCAGATGATTCCTACTCAATGGCCATTGCAGCAAGCGCTCAGCCAGTGCTCACTGAACATCTGCATAAAACCTCAAGTCCCACCAGACAGGCCAAAAAGAGGCAGAAAAGCACCTGATCCTGAACTCAGGTCTATTTTGCCACACTGCACAAATCTGCCACAAGGAAAACACATTGGCCAACTGTTATATTATTGTTGGCAAGCACCGAAATTTGCTCAAAACCCTTACAAATGAAACCCAGCTGCTTAAGCTCAATACCAGATGTCTTCTACAATGTGTGGCTTTGATAGATTAAATTGAGCATAAGAAAGAGATGAAATATATGAAAATCTAATTTGCAAGATGTTTGTCATTAAGTCTATTTAACAAAAAAAGACGGAAAATTATGTTTTTTTAACCATATGTTAAGTAGAGTAGATTAATAATATTCACAATAGCTACTAATATGCTTATGTTATGAATAAAGCGTTTGGTATATATGCATAAAATCAGCCCAAAAATGATCCCCAGAAATTCCCCCATTGAAAGAACGTCATGGGCCTATAAAATCACATGATTTAGCACAAGGCTCTTTCTCCTTCAAACTCTTCCCCCAATTTGAACATGTTTTCACTCAGGGCATAGGAAATTAGGTAGGAAATATTTAGTGATACTGTCTGATTTCAATAAACTGTAATAATCCTATGAAAACATATATATATATATGAAACATACGTGTGTGGATATGTATAATGTGTCTAAGAAAGTGTGTGCAGTAAAAAGGTAACTTAAGTGGCATCTGTCCTTCTTCTGTTAACATGTCACAATGGAACTCTTTTGTGATTGTTGTTGTTGTTTTCCGGGTCACTGCACAGTTCTCAATAACTTCAGCTGAATTCAGAGGCTAAGTTAAACTCAGAAAAGCCACTCAACTATTCCCCCAATGAGCTGGTGCGCATTTCCTCACTCAAATCAGCCATTATTTCATGGATAAATACAGCATGTTATTCTTACAACATTAAGCTTTTTTATAAAGTAGGAACATAAAAAGACTTGTTTTATAATGCAATTTGAAAACAACACATATTTGAGCATCTCAACTCTAACCAAGACAAATATTCAGTTGAGATTCAGCCCCATAAAAAAGTGCGTAATCATTAAAATTATACACAATTGCAAGCAACAAGTTTTTATTAATTTTTTCGGATTTGAAAAAAATAGTGATTTGAAACACTAATTTGAGTTTTTCAGATTTGAAAAAATTTAGTTTTCTTTTAGAGAGAAAATAAAGGTAAACACTTTAGCAAAGAATTAGATAATGAATATTTCTATAAATGTAATAACAGAAAGATAATTTCATGTGGAGTTCCCAAAACAAATCTTGGCTTGGATTTTCTGAAGCTCCGTGCTATTCGCCTTGGCCTTGTATTGAAGGTAAACAAAAATGGCCAGAAAAAATTTTAAGATGCCCTGTTATATTAATTGACTCACACCTGGCTGATACCTCATCAATGCAGTTTCTACATCATGGAAGTACCACAATTGATTTTTTTAAGTAGTGTAAGTCACTATTTCCTTATATGTAAAACTCCCATTAAAATTGTGAAGACACCAATATGACTATGGGGACATTATACAACACCGAATACTGTATGGCAGTAAAAAACTATGAACCAAAGACAATTTTTACCAGGTACTCATGAGGTTTTTCAAAAGTGAATTTGAAATGTACATTAATTTTCCTCTGGATTCCAGAAGAAATCAGAAACATAGTTTCAGACATTAAGTTCCAAGAATCTGATTGATGAACGACGTATAACACTAGCCTCAAACTCATGTGCTGTTCAGAAATCATAAATGCAAAATTTATGAGATGTTCTTTGTGAGACATATAATTTGCAACTACCACTTCAATAAAGGAGTGAAATCTATATATAACAATGTCCTAGAACTACAGGCTGTCAAGTCACCACACTACTTGTTTCATACATTATTTCTGCCACCACATTGACATTCCGAATTTCTAAAGCATCTTTTTTTACAGAGTAAAAGATAGTCAGATATGCCTTCATTTACTTTCAAGATAATTCTGTAGGACCTACAGAAATACATTAACATTATTTTCAGTCGTAACATTTGCTGAATTCTGAAGTTCAAGTGAGAAATATTAAAGTGTTTTTAAAAATAATTTTCAAGACCTGTAGTTGACAAATAACTTACTTGCTAGCCAATATCAATTCACTACAAACAAAAGAGTCCTGGAAGTATTTATATTGCTATATCATACTGACAACAGTAGCCATGTTAAAGGTTTTTGACTGTCAACATAATCCAAACCCTCTTCTAGAAAAACTAGACAATAATAGGCACTGTGACACGTGCAGTTTTTCTAGAAGAGGGTTTGGAATATACTGGCAATCAAAAACTTTTAACATGGCTAGTGGGTTACCTTTGATTATTCTAAGGGTCCGCAGTCAATCAAATTCTCCCTCCAAAGAAATTAAAAAGAAAAGTGCAGCACTTTGGGAGGTCGAGGTGGGTTGATCACAAGGTCAAGATATGGAGAGCATCCTGGCCAAAATGGTGAAACCCCGTCTCTACTAAAAACACAAAAAAATTAGCTGGGCATGGTGGTGCACGCCTATAGTCCCAGCTACTCAGAAGGCTGAGGCAGGAGAATCACTTGCACTAGGGAGGCGGAGGTTGCAGTCAGCTGAGATCACGCCACTGCACTCCAGCCTGGTGACAGAGTGAGACTCCGTCTCAAAATAAGAATAATAATAATAAATAAATAAAGTGAAACATCTATCAGTTAACTCTGTAGAGCTAAGCAAAAGGTCTTGGAACATTGGGGACTGCAGCCACCATTTTCAGTCAAGCAAGAAACTCTAAGCATGTCCAGGAACATAGATTCCTCTATAGGCCAAGCCTGTGCTATGCACTCAAGACACAGCAATAAATAAAATGGACAGAGTCTGTTCTTCTGAGAAGCTTAGCTTCCAGTAGGAGAGTGACATATGTATAATGATAAATTATGATATGTACCACAAAGGAAAATAAAACACAACGAAGAATTATATCAAGGGGGTTTCATTTAATTTAGACTGTTAAGGAAAACTTAACTAAATGGCACTTATGCAAATGCACGGATAAACAGAGTAGAAAGGCAAAGAACTTTCCAGACTGTGAAAGCAGCATATGTGAAATACCTGAGTGAGAAAAAGGTTGGATCATTTTTGTTTTGTTTTGTTTTGATTGTTTTCAGTAAAAGGCCTATACGGCTGATGCTCCATAAGTAATGAGATGAGCTGCAAGATGAGTCAGGAGCCAGCTGATACCAGACCTTGCAGGACATAGAAAGATCTAGATTTTATCCTAAATGCAAAGAGCGTCCATTAAAGAATTTTAAACAAAAAGAAAAGAAGGGAGCAGACACACACAGCGAGAGTGGAACATGCACAAGGCCCTCAGAGAGAGACAGACATAGACAAGGAGACGCTCAGGTCCTCCTGGCCTTATGGGTCCCATGAGGCCTGTGTTTCCTTTAGTTTTTCTTTATGTCTCCATTAAACTTCTTTCTCTACTTAAGATTCTGTTCTTTATAACCAAAATATCAATACTATGATTTTATATAGTTAACTAAACATCAAAAGAATGTAATAGAGATAGTATCAAGCAGAGTAATCAGTTAATCCAGAAAGATATGTTCCAAGTTAAAAGAAACATGGAGAGGTCTAGAGTAAGAATAAGGTGTTTCTGAGTTCAAAGTCACAAGATCATCCTTATGTATTTTACTATTCACATTCCCAAACCAACAAAGATATATTAAGATAGACAAAGTCTCTATTTTACAGATAACAAGTATAATAATCAAGACCAAAGGAGTCCATCCGCACCTAAAATGCAGCAATAAGAAAGCCTGACAGAAAACTTAGCTGATTAAGATAATTGTTCTATAATTAGTTGTCAATATTTTACCTTATTTGAGGATTTGTTCAAACGCCTATAGGAATTCTAAAAACAGATATGCATTTGAAAAGTTGGGGGAAGAATTCATAGATTTATTCCTGGCAATTCTAAATCAATGAAAGATTTGTACAATGTTCTAAATCAATAAAATATTTGTACAATGTTATTTCAGATTCAATTGGCTTACAGAGGAAAAAGAAACTAATTTGAGTTATTTTGATGTTCCAATGTTTTTTCAAAAGCCTTTGTATATTTGTAATTTACAGGTTTGAATTATATATGTACAGATATTTATACACATATAAGACTTGCATACGGTTGCTAGCATTTTGAAAATAACTTATAAAAAAAGGTGAAACCAAATGATTTCAGTCTGTACTCAGCAATTATGTGAATGTATTATCCAATCTAATGAGCAGAACTTAAGTTGAAAACTATAGTTTAGCCATTTTCTTTCCAGGTAAATTACCAGAGATCAAATTTCTTACATCTGTGATGCTCACCACAACTTGCAGTTACTGCCGATTAATAGTCTGAGATTAAGAAATGCCACATAATAGCTGTAGTAGAAAACATTTTAAACACATAACCACATTTATGCATTTAACAGCTGTGTTGGTCTAACAGTTCAGATTTTCAGTATATTTTGCCATATGGTAATAAGGATCATTTTTCACTCAAAATATTACCAAAACCTGATGCCGCATAGCAATATTATCATTCTAATTGTGAAACTACATATTCACAGCCATGCTTGATGTTTGTTATCCTCCTCTTATTGGATTCTCTATTTGCCCTGATTATACTAAAAAAAAATTATAACATGCTTTTTGAATTTTAAATTAGTCTCATCTAGGCCTGACATAAATATGACAATAGGAAACCCAAGGAATATGGCCTGGCAACGGAAAGGTGGTATATAAAATCCAGATTATATAAAACTGTAGGGACCATGGAGACTTGGATCTGGTTTTGATCACTGGGTTTGAAAATTTTCCTGTATTCACAAAAGAGTGGATTTCTACTTCCTATCTCACCTTGTTTTCCTGTATCTTTATTGATGTAGAATTGCTCCTAAAATAAATGTGGCTGCTAACTTTTATTTAATCTGATTGCTTTAATGGCTTATTAGCATTATTTTATGGGGGAAAAATTGTAGACACTTTCACATGTACATTTAACAGGGAACCAAATGAAAATTTCACCATCTTAAATATGGGAACATGAGGCCTATCCTCGTCAGGACAGGCACATTGTTGCCACCATTGTGTTAGAACAACAAACCCAGAGTCCTTTAGTTTTTAGGTCTGTCAGTCTATCATCTTTATAACTTTACTAAATTCCCTTAACAGAACTTAAGAAGAATGGTAGTGAACAAAATGATGCTTTAATACTGTTTATACATTGCACTATATTCAATGTTTTAGTACTGTTTGCACATTGCACTATATTCATTATGACTGTCTGTGAGTCTCTACTATGTTTGGAGAATAAAGGGGCAGGGTAGTACAAGTAGCTCAATCTAAACATAATCCATTTCAAGTAGAAGTGAACACTACAGATTCTGATCATTACAGGTCACATTTTCACTTTTAGGAAGGCAATTCCCCATTTCCCTAGATGTAAAAATATGTTTCTGAAGCAATCACAATATTCCAGTATTTAAAAACTTGAAGTTCAAGACCTCTACCAAGATGTACTCATGCCTCCTTTTTCAAAGCCTGTATCTCTTCCGAGTAAAACATTTAAGGTAATAGCTAGGCAGTGGTAAGATTTAGGTCGATGAGTTACCACACATAGGTCACCCTTGCTTCTATCCCAAGTAGGAAGAGTTCTTCTTTCCACTTATTGTGACTTTGCAGAGCTTTGTACCACTTCAGGTGGAACTGCAATATTATACCTATCCCTTCATATAAATATTTCAGGTTTCCACGTATTTAATTAACAAAATATTTTCACGCACCTGATGCTCACATTCTCCAAATGTCTCAAGTTGTCATTTTGAAAGACATTTATTTTAAATATGGACGTAAGATCTCAGAATATTAATCTTGGCTTTGTCATTCACTTAAAAGTCATGAACACATCATTTATCAGTGCTCCGTATTTTCCTTTTCTGTGATCATCATTCTCACTGAAGTAGATGTGAAATTAACAATTGTGAAGCGTGTTAACTGTTGTCAATGAATATTTAACTTAATAATCTAAGTGGCTTAATTTTGGTTAATCTCATAGTCCTTCCCTGTCTATAGCACATTCTGTATTTATCAGGGGAAAAAATAAATAAATAAATAAACAACATCAAGTGTATTGTATAGAAAGTTACAGAGAGTAATTCCTCAACAAAAAAAGTCAATTGGTGACAAAGCTGGGAAAATCAACTGGGATTCAACATGTTCATCACACTAAGACGACCTGTTGGATGTTCACAGTCCTATCTCATTGTACATTTCTAGCTTGGTTCCCTATTTTTGCATAAATTAATTAATAATGATACTAACAACAGCAAACTTTCAGGTAACATTATGTGCCAGACACTATTCTAAGTGCTTATATATATTTACTCATGTAATAGTCAAATCGATAGTAAATGTAATTATTATCCCTATTTTACAGTTGTGGAAATTGAGACAACAATAAGATAATTTAATTGAGTTCATACAACTAGTGAGTGGCAGAGCTAAGATTCAAAACCAGGCATTCTGGGTCCAGAATTTGTACTCTTAGCCACTATGATACTATGTTATAAGATAAATTAAGTAGAGGCACATCACACACACACACACACACACACACACACAGTGCCCTGCAAAGGGAGCTTTTTAAAAGGTTCCCTACACCTATATGACCTAGAAGAAGACAAGGAATGTCTCTGGACGTCATCTTCCTCACTGGAAGAAATAAGATATTAAGACATTATGTTAAGATACATTCTAAGGTTAGCATTTTATGATCCAAAGATTCTGTCTGTAGCATATGGCTTCTTTGCTTTTTATTGGCATAACTCAATACTAAAGCCAAGTATTCATGTATTTCAAAGAAAATGCTAAAAGATAATAAAAAATGACCCCCAGACAATGAAGAAGCAGTAGTAGCTAGAATAGAGGAATTAGAATTTTACCTCACATATAACATGCTTTGAGCTTCCTGGAACACACTTAAGACACAGTTTCCCTGAAGTCTTTCTATTCTCCCTACAGGGTACCAGTTTATAACAATTTTTAGGGAATAAACTAGCAAACTAGGTCGATGAAATACCTATCATTCCTTCCTATCAATACACAAAATTTAAACTTTTGTATACCGTATAAGTAAAAATACTTTTACATATACTGAAATTAAAAACATTTTCCATAGGGCCAAGCCACAGAACATAGTATCTTAATAGTATCACAGGATACTTTGAGATGATGAAAATCTGAATCCTGTAAATCCCAATCAAAAGTACACACTCTTCTGATAAATAGTACAGCCAAGTTAGTTCTATAATATGCATCCACAAGTATATAAAGTTGAACTATAAATACATTTCAATATCATACATATTTCCTTTATCATTTGGCTTAATTTCATAAAGCCATTATTTCCTTATTTCCAACCTTAAAACTCCTTCACTACCACAGCCAGTTATATCATATTCAGTTCATTAGCTTTCTTCTCATTTGAAAATAGCTCTACTCTTAAAATTACTTTAATTCAAAAATTTTAAATAAGTTTTAACATTTTCTATATTTTAGTCAACTTGATAAAATAATAATTCTTCTGAACAAAATTATCACAAAGCAAGCCCCGGTTCTTAAAGGTGAACAAACATTTGACATACTCACGAACTATAATTATCGCCATTGCAAAGTTAGATTTACTCAATGCAACCATATAAAAATGATGAACTTCAAAGAAAACTAACCTATAAAAATCTAATAGTATTCAAACTAAAATGATCAGAAAAAAGTTTGTTAGAATTGCTATTTTCTTAAATTCTTCACACATAAACTGTCATAGTATATTGAGAATGAATTTCCTAAAGTTCCAAGTTGAATTGCATTTAATTCTCAATTGTTAGAGAAAATAGAAATGTTAGGTCTCTTTAAAATTATTCTAACAGACTACTTAAAAAGCCTTGCCGTAATAGAGAAAGTAGTAAAATTACAAAGCAGTTGGAGGATGGGGGATGGAACTTTATAGACATTGAACTTCTGGCCTGAACTTTCCCTTCTGTGATAAAAGCCACGAAATCAGACTCTAACTCAGCCTTGTCAGCACTATAGTGGAGGGCACTGATCTTCTTACCCCTTGTGTGCATAGAGAGAAGAATGAGCAAGACAATGTGAAGCTGCCAGTTTAGTTCTTCCAGCCAACCCATTGCAGCAGCAGAGCAGTCAATGTGCCCTGCCTGTTTAAGCCTCCTGTTTCTTGCCTTTCCGTCTTTCACTGAGACTCCTCTGCTGCCACTCTTGTCAGATCTTCTCGCAAGCCTGCCAGCAACCCTGAGACAGGACCGTGAAAGACAAGCCTGTTACAAACTGGTTCTGTCACCACAGAGACTTCAACTGATCACCTCGTGGGGAGGGCAACAAAGGGCGGTGAGGACCCTGAGCTGGATTGTTTTCTTAAGAAAGGAGCCTGACGCAGCTGCCCACACAAGGGCTAGCACACGCCGGGGCTTCACTCTGCATTGGCAACACTCATGTCCCCCAAATCTTTCAGGCAGCTATGAAGGGAATCCATAGCAAAGCTCATTTAAAACGTTGCTGTCATAAAATAGTTTGTTTCTTTTATCAACATTTATTTTCTCTGCTAAGAATTTTAACTGAGAAATGTAAAAAGAAAACAAGAAATAATATTTTTACTTAACGAAATGCCAGAAACAGTGCAACAGATCAAAGTATTATGTTACAGCAGTTTACTCACACTACGTCAACAGATAAATAATACCCTTGAATCAAGTGCACAGATATGAAAAGGGTCACATGTAAAAGTAATCACTAATAAATGTTGCAAGTTAAGATATTTCAGTTATGACTATAGTTTTAAGTGCTGTTAACCTAACTGACTTTATTATGTAAATAAAACCATTGCAAGTTTTTCCACTTTTTAGATTTTAAGCGTAACTGTTTCTCAATGTAAATTATGAACAGTTTTGTGAAGTTTCATTTGCCATGATACTGAATGATAAAGAAATTTTTTCAAATTTGTTTTTGTTTTACTCTGAGAACTGTCAATAATAAAAGAACACCAAGAAAGATAAATGAATTGTCAGTATATGTAGAAACTACAATGTTACCACAGACAAATACAAACAGAGGTTATTATTAAATCCCATCAGTTTATCTGAAAAAGGATTTATGAGTAGAGTAGCAAATGTATTACAATGGTTATATCTAAGATATCATCATTATACGTTTACTTGATATTTTAAAAAATCTTTTCTTGGAAAAAGAATCTCTGCTTTCTTCTCACTTTCAAAAGACACCCCTCATTTGCCCCTACTCCTGACCCCATCCTGCACCTCCCAGAACTATTCCACCAGGTACCATTCAAATCTACTCTCTAGTTTAGGAAAGCCCAACAATGTTTTGTTTTGATGATTTTACACATACTACAACCAATCAACACTCTCAATTTATACTTTCATAAGTACTTTCATGAAATTTAACCAAAATACAGAATTTTAACCATGTAGGAAATCTTAAACTACTCTGAGCTTAATAAACTACACATTCTGCATTTCACAGAAGCCATGCAACTTAGTTATCAGAAACATGGAAGTTGGTGGTGATTAAAAAGAACTGTCTTTGAGTAATACTTATCCATATATCTTTTAGTTAGGAAAAGAGATTAGTATATAGTAAAATGAGTAAGGATGATCAGGAGCAGAGGGATATGTGGGAAAAACAGACAAAAATCAAGCAATAGAATCTGCTTTTCAAACCTTCTATGTTGGGCTCACAGCCACATTCACAACATGGTTCCACTGCCAATTTGGAATCCAGCCTTGAGCTTTGGGGCAAGAAGTGAATAGCTGAAATGTGGGACAGCTCCCACTGCTCACATTTCCCCAATATGGGCTTCTATAAATGGCTGAAAGTTAAAGACAGAATCTCTGCTCTCTCCCCAGAATCCTAATTCAGTTCAAAAGAATTCACATCAGCAACCATTTCTGATTTTGAACTATGTGCAAGCTGACTTGGTTCCTCAAGAAGGTTATAATACCACAAAATAAGTATATAAGAAATAATTAAGTAAAAATGTACAACATTTTAAGATGAAGTGGCCCCAACAGAATAAACATGGAAATTCCAAGCAGAGGATGGAACAGACTGGGCCCAGACTGCAGAGAGAGCTGGATGCTGAAAGATGAATTGAACTTACACAGCAATACAGAAGTTGAGAGGAAAGAAATTATATGAGCAAGGTTTACAGGTCGAAATGAATTTTCAATTTGTGCAATAGCATGAGGACAATCTTACTGGAACAGACAGCTCCTATTAGTAAGTGGCTGGAAAGAAAGCTAGACAGAGTAGAACCAAATTGTGCAGGACTTTGAATATAGGTTACAGAGTTTGGAATATATGAATTTCAAAAAAAAAAAATTTATGCTGGGCACATGGACTCGTACCTGTAATCCCAGCTACTTGAGAGGCTGAGGCAAGAGGATTACTTAAGGCCAAGAGTTCAATCCAGCCTGAGCAACATAGCAAGACCCTATCTCTAAAATAATTTTTTTTAATTAGCTGGGTATGGTGGGTCATACCTGTATTCCCAATTATTGGGGAAGTTAAGATAGGAGGAATTTTTTTAGGCCAGGATTTCCAGCCTGCAGTGAGCTATGATCACACCACTGCAATCCTGCCTGAGTGACAGAGCAAGACCCCATCTCCAAAAAGACTTTTGGACTTCAGCATGTAGGATGAATCTCTGAACTTCACCTTCCAACTAGGTGAGGGAGAGTGAAAACAAGATTAAACGTATGAGGAGAGGTTTCCACTTAGTCAAACTTTTTGCTAATACCTATTTCTTTCATTTAGCAATATTTTTAAAAATCAAAATGTATACCTATTAATTTCCTCCATTTTTAACTTAATTATTAACATATGCTAGGTGCCAACAATGAAGGGGATCTTCTATAAATGGCATATTAGGCCCCTGACTACTTGGTTCAAAAAATCTCATGAAACTCTTATTATGTAGATCAAAAGTCTAATTTAGCAAAACAACCCAGATTTGCCTATGATTTAACCCACTCACCCTAATGTACATATTTTTATCTATAGTTTATATTTTAATTTCCAACATCCAATCTAATTAAGCCCCTATCTGTACCAGGTCAAGAACTGGTTTCATAATTCCACAAGCAAAACACAAATAACCACATTAAAAAGTGCGCAAACAACATGAACAGATGCTTCTCAAAAGAAGACATACAAAAGGCCAAGAAACACATGAAAAGAATGTTCAACATCACTATCAGAGAAATGCAAATCAAAACCATAGCGAAATACCATCTTACACCAGTCAGAAAGGCTATTACTAAAAAGTCAAAAATTCACAAATACTGGCAAGGCTGCGGAGAAAAGGGAATGCTTATACATTGTTTGTAGGAATATAAATTAGTTCAGCCACCATGGAAAGCAGTTTGGAGATTTCTCAAACAAGTTAAAACAGTACTACCAACTACCATTCTACTCAGTAAAACCATTACTGGGTATATATGCAAAAGAATATAAATCGTTCTACCAAAAAGACATGGGTACTTATATGTTCATCGCAGCACTACTGAGAGTAGCAAAGATATGAAATCAACCGAGGTACCCATCATCAGTAGACTGGATAAAGAAAATATGGTACATATGCACCATGGAATACTAGTGTCATAAAAAAGAATGAAATCCTAGCAACACTGATGCAGCTGGAGGGCGTTATCCTAAGCAGATTAACACAGGAACAGATATATCCCTATTACTGCATATTCTCACTTAAAAGTGGGAACTTAACATTAGGTACACTTGGACATAAAGATGGCAACAACAGAACTGGGGCCCACTGGAGTGGGGAAGGAGACAGGCAGGCTGCCAAGGGTTGAAAAACTACTGGGTACTATGCTCATTACCGGGGTGACTGGATCAATTGGACCCCAAACCTCAGCAACACACAATATGCCCATGTAACAACCCACACATTTCCCCTCTGAATCTAAAATAAAGGTTGAAATTATCTTTAAAATAAAGATTTAGTAACTGGATAACCAAGTAAATCAATGGTAGAATGAGGAAAATCTCCCTTTCAGAATAATTCAAAAATTTTATATATTTAGATAGTCTCACTCCATGAAGCAGAGCTTAATCAACCCCACTCTTGACTCTAAGCTGTGCTTAGTGACTTGCTTCCAAGAAGTACAGTATGAAAAGGAATATAACTGTACACTGGAATAACTGGCAAACACTCCCTTGGGCAGGTGATCGAGGTTAACATGACTGAAGACAAGCCATACTGACAACTAGTACCCCTGATATGATGAGAATGGCACTTCACCTCTATGGTCTACCTCCTCAACATCAACCACCCCAGTCTATGAGAAATACATCAGGTCGACTCCATTTCAGAAATATTAAATAAAATATCTGATCATCACTTCTTAAAACTATCAAGGAAAGTGTAAAAACACAGTTACAAACCAATAGAGAGTAAGACGACATGTTGACTAAGTGCAAAGTGGTTTTCCAGATGGGATCCTTGAACAGACAAAAATGGCATTATGAAAAGGGAGAGAGGAAACAAATCTGAATAAAGTTTGGAGCTTAGTTGCTGGTAATACACAATTGTTCCTTTCCTAGCTGTGACACATACAGAGCTCCAAAGTAAGGTCAAATATTAATAGCGGGGGAAACTGGGTGAAGGGTATATGAGGACTCTACATTACCTTTGGAAATTTTCTAAATCAATTATAAAATAAAAAGTTTATTTAAAAAAATGGGTTTCATAGCAGTTAAACATTCGCTCCCAATCTCCTAACCACAGAGTTGACAGCAGAGAAAGAACCAATGTGCCAAACGGTTATATACCTGCGTGTGCAGCTTTCATCACAGATTCACTTAACTGCTCCAATAGATTCAACTTCAATTACATCTTTACCTACGGGAAGAAATACCAGAAAGGAGAATAACAACGGTTTATGTCTGAGGCGTTCTTCTTCTACTGAGATAGCCAACTGAATTTTGCAAGTTAATTTATATACCAAATGAGTCTTCAAAGAAAGCTCTGAGAGAAGATTAAAAGAAAGGTCACCATTTGAAAATGTACACCTGACAGAAGGGCAAAGGAAGGAAAAAGGAGCACTATGGAGAGTACTACTAATATGAGTAGGATATCACCGTTTGTCATTTGCAGAATTCTTACTAATGACATTCACACATTCCAGATTTACGGAGTCTTTGCTATACAGCAGAAAGGGCCTATTTGTGCTATGTGTATAATCTGGGGCAGATTATTTAAACCCTCTGCTAATTACCCCTAAATAAATGAAGGAATACAGACTACTGAACACAGTACCCAGAACATAGGAAGACAGCAGAAAATGTTAGTAATTTCCTGACAACTCTCACTAATCTCTCTCTTGCCTCCCACATGAAAAGCTTTGCTAATAAAAATAATGTTCTCTAATATAACAGGCTACAATGTAACATTTGCCGAGTTGTTCCTGTCACAAACAGTGTGATCATTAAATCAAGGATACAAAATATCTCAAGTCAAGATTTTAAAAATTCAATTAAAGCTGGACACAGTGGTTTGTCCTTGGTTATAGTCCCAGCTATTGGGGAGGGCAAGGCAAGAGGGCTGCTTGACCCCAGGGGTTCGAGACTAGCCTGGGCAATACAGCAAGACCTCACCTCAAAAAAAAGTCAAATTATACCTGAAAAACTAAATATTTATTTTAATCCAATTCATTTTTACTTAATTCATTAAATATCCATGCATTTGAAGTAGAAGTATACTGAAGAATTTTAAATGGAGACTACCTTGCTACCAATTTCAATTTGTGATTCATTTTCACATAGAAACTCCCCAATCTCCTGATTTTATGTTTATATACAGTTTTTATCTCAAAAACATTCACTATTTGCTATATTTGGGGGGACTGTGTCTACTGAATGGACGTGAGAACATTAAAAAGAGACAGCACCTGCCTTCAGGACAAAGCTTATCCTCTAGTGGGTGAAGACAAACATACAATCCAATAATGACAATGCAGTACAGTAACTGTCTGCTATGCTGAGGAAACATGGAAAAACCAGGGAACAAACAAAGATTAATTCTGCCTGAGGGTGAGGGTTGGACTTGCGTGAGGGAGGCATTTGAACCGGGTCTTCAAAGGTAAGTAGGAATTCACTGGGTGAAGGGAAGGCAAAGAAAATCTAAGCAAAGAAAACAGGCAGTACAGTACGTATATGAGTAAGAAAAAGAGCAGTGCTTGCAGAGAACAGGAGAAGCTCAATATGCCTAGAGAGCAGGGGAATTAGGCTGGAAAAGTAGGCTGGGGAGGTTAGGAAGAGCCTTGTAGCCAATAATTAGAAGTTTTGATTTTATCCTACACACATGGGGAGCAATGTCTTCATTTCTGGAGGTAAGCACAGGTTACTTTCCATTGTGCAAACTGACAGCTACTACTCCTTGCAGCTGATTATATTTCAAAGGAAACTAATAAAGTTTTGGAAATAAGAAAAATATTTTCCTTGGTATCTAAGAAAACATAATAATATATTTATTATTCTTAATGAGAACAATAAGGTGAGTGTTATTTTCTTTTTTTTTTTTTTAATTTATGAGTGTTATTTTCTTTATCATGTGAACATCCCTGCTAATACTGTTTGGAATAAAATTTACTTTTCAGTTAAACTTCTGTCCAAACACACAGGCACACTCATAACAACAGTTATTTCCTTCTTCCTATTGGAAGCCATAGCCTTTTAGGTCCTACCAAGAGCTTTGCACTAAAACGTTTTTCAAACTTTCATACATGTTGTACCAAAAACAAAAGTGACCTCAGAACTGCACTGGTAATTCGTTTTATTATTCTGGCTTTTAACTAAACACTTACATACTATCATAAAAAGCTACTCCATGAGAAAAAAAAAAAATTAACAATAGAGCGCACAGTACAAAAACTTTTTTCCTGACTTTGGAGTTTATAAAGACCACAACTTTAGCCCTCTTTCAGGCTGCCTCCTGCCTCCCCACCCCATTCTAATTTGCAGCATTCCACATCACTAGTCATTAACAACCCAAAGCTCCCTTCAGCTGCAGAGTGAAAGACCATCACATTATTACAAATAAACAATCCCTTTCTCCCTTGAACGAGTGACACATTATTCTGAGCACGTCTTCTCTCTGCTTTCATTGCTCTGCCAAGGTCCTCCATGAGTGGGAAGGGGTAAAAAGAGAGAAAAAATATCCCACAACTTGTCTAAAGCATGTAGAGGATGATTTGTGTTCTTACTTACGGGATATGACTGTCACTGTTGATCTGCTTTCAGGCCTAGATTACATGTGATAAGGGCTGACCTTCTTTAAGTATTCACACATTATGCACTCATGGAGAGCAGGCAGGACACAAAAGTCCTTCAGATGTTCTGGACATCAATCAAGTGCACAGCATGGAGCCTGCCAAACTTTTCTTCCATTTACTCAGGGAGAGGAAGGGGGAGTCCAAGACAGACTTAATAAAGTTTAAAGCTATGCCACAATATATTTGGGGAGACCATTGTTATTAAAAGGGTGCTGTTTCAAAAAATTCTCTATAGTTACCACTGGCAACAAAAACAATTCGTATACAAAGAGACAACCAGATTTCATTTCAGCTTTAAAATCTCAAAACTTTTGTTATAAACCAGGTCTCAATAGCTTTAGCAGATTGCTATATTTTCTTTCCTGAAGACATTTTATTAAGTATATATTTTAAAAACCAAAAATATAAAATTTCTTTTATAACAATCATACTCAAAACATATTTTTAAAGCATTTATAAAATAGAGGACATACATTTGTTACAAAACTGAGCATAGTTAAATAAATTGAAGACTAGTCAACAGCACAAACCATTTTTCACCTAATACAAATACTGTCATTACTAACAGGCAAGAGCCCCAATATTATAGTGTAGATACGATGATACCTTCTGAAGCAGGCTTCTAATGTTTGTCTTTTATTGTTGCCCCTCCCCACAGCTCATGCCAGGAATTTGAGGTAGCTTTTGAAAAAGAACAAATAAGCCCCAAACTGTGTTCTCTTAAAATATTGCAACACTCTATACTTGGAGGGCATGATTTCAGCAACAGCACAATCAAATCCATCAGACAAAGATGCTTCATGGAATTTGATGATAGATTGATACTTTAAATCTACTACAATATCGTTTACCTAGCGATCACAAAATTCTTTTTAAAAGCTAATGTCATGCTAGGAATATAATAATTATATGCATGGCCTGTGCACAAAATAAGATTAGACACAAAGGTTTACAAAACAATTCATGAGACAACAAGGCAATGAACATTAAAAGAGCAGGAAGAGAATTCAAGGTAACTTATATGATTAAACTACCAAAGAAAATTAACTTAGTAAATTTGCCAATTAAAACAACAACAACAACAAACCCTCCAGATTGCCTCTATATATGCATTATTCTTGCATGGATCTTTAGTTTATTATTTGGTTTTAGTGATATGCTACTAAAAGACCATGAGGTCAGACTTGCACCCTAGTAACAGGGAACTAGGTGACAGATAAACTGTGAGGTTATTCTTTATGTTAATCATTACAGAGTAAACCATTACCTGGAAAATATGACTATCTCAGGAAAGAAACTGAACCAGAATGAGAGGAAGATGTCTTGGCAGGAGATGGGAAGCAAGAAACCCAGGCAAGACTAGTGTAGTTATTTCCAGATAGAACTTAGAATGATGACAGCTAGGATCATGATGACAACAATGATAATGATCATGATCCATACTATTTGGCCATCTTTTACTGTTTGTGAGGCACTATTTGTGTAACTAACATACAGGTTTAAGCATCCCTTATTTAAAATGCTTGTGGTCAGAATTGCTTTGGATTTCAAAGATTTTTAGATTTTGGAATTTTTACATAAACATAAGATATCTTGGGGATGGGACCCAAGGGTAAACATGAAATTCATTTACGTTTCACATGCACCTTACAGACACAGTCTGAAGGTAATTTTATACAATATTTTAAATAATTTTTTGCATGAAACAAAGTTTGTATACATCAAGCCATAAGAGAACAAAGGTGTCACTGTGTCAGCCACTCTTACAGACAATCTGTGTGTGTTTGGCATCACCATTATTTCTGACTCTCAATTTGTACATTATCAATAAGCAATCATTTTCTCCCACTTATTCACATGTAAGTACTTAACAGTAAAAATTATGACATACCATTAATACAATAAAAATGTGTCAGGTGTAGAATTTTCTACTTTTGGTATTAGGCAGGTGCTCAAAAAGTTTTGGATTTTGGAGTATTTCAGATTTTGGATTAGGGATGCTCACTCTGATTATCTCATTTAATCCTCACTGCCGCCCTGTGCAGCAGGAAATATCATTCCCAATTTCAGATAAGAATACTGTGTACACCTAAGATATAAGCCCTGAGAACTGGTTAGGAATCCATTGGATCAGATACCAATACTTCACTAGGTAGGGACCTATGTATTTTTGTTCTAGAAGAAATATCTGGGGTCAAAAAAAAAAAAAAAAAAAAGTCCATTCAGTGGATGGAGGACTCTAAGAATCTGGGATGCTGGTGAGATTCACTGAGCAAACATGACTACCAGAAATCCTGAGGGCTGGAGCATAAAAGGAGGATCAGATATTCTAAATTCCAAATCTGTAGATTCAGAGGAGGTAACACTAAACACTGTGTCATGCAACAGCAGTGCCTTCAGAGGTCAGGGGTTTCCAACGCATGGCGAGGTGGAACTCTCCTCTAAAGCGTGTAAAGTGTTTATTATAAAAAAACAAGTATAGACCACGTGTGGTGGCTCACACCTGTAATTCCAGCACTTTGGGAGGCCGAAGTAGGAGGATCGTTTGAGCCCAGAAGTTCGAGACCAATCTGGGCAACATAGGAAGACCTCATCTCTACTAAAAACAAAAAAATGTACCCAGGTGTGGTAGTGCACAACTGTATTACTAGCTACTCAGCGGGCTGAGCTGGGAGGATCACTTGGGCCCAGGAGGTTTGCACATCAAACACATATATTGTCATTAACATAAAGCAGTATTTTATATACATTCTTTATAAGTTTCTCAAAGACCCTTCTAAGCAACTAAGGAGAGTGAGGTGCCTTGGAATTGAGGAAAAGGTTTTTTCTTCCTTGCATAAGGCTGTACTTTAGGAGGTACCATGAGGTAGCACTGCAGGCTTAGAAGGCACACGAGTGGACGAATAAAGCTATCAGAGTCATGTAATGTAGTCCTTCCCTCACTGGAAGAGTCTGAGTTTGTTTTAACAAACAAGATGTTTTCTTCACACCAAGAGAACTTTCTAGAAGATTTCCTTTGTCCCACCTATAAGGAACTACTTATAAAGGGTTTGTGTTTGATTTTTAAATAGCAACAGATACACACTGACATTGTAATTATTAACACTTTGACTCCTGGAGTCCACAAGTTAAAGTTACACACTATCATGAACCACTGAGCTAATAACCTGACTTGCCAGAAGCTCTATTTTAAAGGGATTCTAAGGACATTTTCTTCTTTATCAAATTAGTGCTAAAGCATCCCTAAGCAGAAAATCAACATCTCTAGTACCCATTTGCCGTTTATAAAAAGCTGAACAAAGTTTCGTATCAAAACCAATTTCTTAAAAAGGATTACTGTAACTCTTATTTCATCCTAAAGTCAATTGTGCATAAAATTTATGCAAATCCAACTTGAACTGATATAAAATCAGTAAATTGAAAATGAAATTTTAAATAGATGTGATAATATCAACACAAACTCTACTTAACACAAAAGGATTTGAAGTATCGCTCTTATCTACACCCTTAAAGAATGTTTGCTTAAGCTGTTTCTCCATATACCATATGAGAATAGCTACTAGAAAATCTGTTTTCAACTATTTGGAAAGTATTTAAATATAAGAATTACATAAGAAAAAAGTGTCTTAGAAGAGAAGATACTAGCAGTAGAGAAAAATTTTGTTCTTGTATACCACATACTAGTTTTTCCATAGAAACCTCAACAGTGCTATGAAATATCAGTTCTATGGATTTACACATTTAGCTAGTAGACTTAGCTGTTAGTAACCTTCAAAAATTCATGCTAGAGGAAATATAAAGGTTTCAGGAAGTTAATTTTTATTTCAGGTGGCATTTTAAATCTAGGTACATATAAAAGTATTTTCAAATAAAAGAAACAATGATGCCAGGATTTTTGGTTCAGAGTCATGACATGCTACCAGGGGTGTCCAATCTTTTGGTTTCCCAGGGCCACACTGGGGGAACTGTCTTGGGCCACACAGAAAATACACTACACTACACACTACACTAACACTGATGAGCTAAAAAAAAAAAAAAAAAAAAAAACTGCAAAAATATCTCATAATGTTTTAAGAAACTTTACAAATTTGGGTTGAACCTCATGGCCAGCCTGGGCTGCATGTGGCCCACAGGCTGTGTGCTGGACTACAAACTTGTGCTAAACTTTTTCATCTCTCTCACACACATATTTCCATATCTTCTCTTACCTGCTCTTAGAAACATGGCACACCTGCTTACTGCATTTATTTGTTTTTTATGAGAAATAGCAGCTCTTCATAATCTCATTAAGGCCTTTCTAACAGATTCTACACATGGAAAACTTTCAGAACACTGGGGATCGGTTTGGATGCTTAAACAAGTAGATTGTGTAAAAAAAAAAAAAAAAAAAAAGAAAAGAAAAAGAAAAAAGAAAAAGAAGAAGTAAAATGAACCCCATGTACAAATTTCATTGAATCAGAAAATTTCACAGCACAGAGATACCAGACTTTCGTTTTAGTGAAACCTACACTTTAAGATGGAGATACTACATTCTCTGCCCTGTCTAGAGCATTACAGCAAAAGCATAAGATATTTAATGTGCACGAAATAACAGAAGTAAGAAACTTAAGTTATGGAGGTAGAGGACGAGCTTTAGTGATCACGATATCAGATAAAACCAGTGACCTATCTGACACAAAGACAATTCTCTACTAATAACAACGGAAAAATATAAAATTCTATTACTATTCTTGTCAATATGAGAGCCTTAGTTACAGAAGCATTCCTTTATCCCATCACCTTGTTCTACACATCTTATTATGGTTAGTCAGAACTCTGTGTGGTTATGTCTGTACCGCCAAACACCCAGCTGAAAAGTGACAAATTTAGTCAAGCAGTGAGTTATCCTAAGGTTTATGCCAAATGAAACATTCAAATTCAACCTTAACCAAAATGAGTAAAGCCTGTATTTACCCAGATGATTTAAGATCCATTAAGACCACCAATGTGATTTAAATTGTCACCATAATTTCCTCTCTGAGGTCTCCCAAAAGTTTATAGTGGAAGCACTTCAGAGTCCTCACTACAACTCATTAGCACCTCTACCAAAGGATGTGTGAAGAAAAAAGACAAGCAAGAACATTCAAAAGGAGTAACTGCTATTTTAGAAACATTTTCTTTAAACATATTTTAAATTTTTTGTTAAAATGGTATGTGTATAATCAGAAATTGACAAATTGAACCAAAAATATTTATGAAGTTAGGCAAAAGAACCATATATTATTCATCATAATTTTTCCTCTGCCTTTTCGATAGAGGATCTGTCCTCACTCTA
This sequence comes from Papio anubis, assembly GCF_008728515.1. Taxonomy (NCBI): domain Eukaryota; kingdom Metazoa; phylum Chordata; class Mammalia; order Primates; family Cercopithecidae; genus Papio; species Papio anubis. The sequence goes on along the minus strand of NC_044978.1, from coordinate 139,002,432 downwards.
CATTGGTTATAGACCATTATCTCTTTGTGTTGCTTTTTAGATGATCACTGTCTGGGAGTACAACTAGAAATAGCCTATGGAAATAAAGCTTGATGTCTTTCTGAATTGTATAAGAAGCTTTAGACCAAACTCAGGCTGGGCTACAGAAAATATAAGAGAGTTGCCAATCCTAGACCAGATGCTTGATGTCCTTGCAAAATCCTTTCGGTAGCTGGCAATGCTCCACAAGATCTGACTTCCAATTACTACCTCATTGGGCTCTTTTTCTCCCCCTTCTTCATCCTGTTCCTCAAACATACAAGGCATGCTCCAGCTCAGAGCTGTGTATCTCCTGATTCCTCTGCCTAAAATGCTCTTCTCTTCAATATCCAAAAGGTCTCTCTCCATTGCCTCCTTCAAATCTTGGCTCAATTCTTACCTTCTCAATGAAAGGTACCTAGTACTCTCTTTACTACTACAACCACCCCATTCCCAAACTCTCAATCCTCCTTACATTGCTTTATTTTTTTCTCCATAGCACTTAACACCTTCTAACTACTACATAATTTGCTTACTATGTTTATTGTTAACTGTCTCCCCCTCAGCCCCACTTGACTACAAAACCCCCAGGGCCTTGCTCTTTTTCCACCTTGTTCACCTATGTTCCCCCAACACTTGAAACAGTGACTTGAATATGTATTCAAGAAGCCTTTTTTCCAACTATTTCCTCTGTAAAGCCCTATCTCTCTCTTTCTAAAGTATCTGACCCCTCATGTCATCAATTATTCTCATACCAATTACTTTTTTCTTCCAAATCCTGGCTTGCCCTCTGGTTTCTATACCTACCACTCTAATGAATTTCTTCTTTCAAAGGTCAACAAATGTACTTTCCTTAGTCTTTACCCTTTTCAGCACTACTAACTCTGGGCTTCCTTTCTCAAGAGTACTTCCCTTCTTGAGAGCCTCACTCATTTAAAAGAATATTGAACAAATACAGTGTACTAGGCATCTGTTAGAAGTTCATCCTTTGGTTTTCATGATGAGGGCCTATCTATCCATGTGTTTTTCCTTTTCCATTCACACAAGTATAGGTGCTAATGATTCTTTCCAATAATCTCTTTTCTCAAACATGTTCCCTAATAATATCAGGGCTTCGGTTTACATCATTTCAACTACCAGAGAAAATAACTTCCCTGAATGACCACCTTATATTTCTCTCTAGCAATGCAAATCTAAATATTACTATTTCTCCTACAGCTGTTCAATACCTCTCCCAGCTCCATGGATATTTCCATTCTTTGCAACCACTTAGCTTTAAGCCCTGCCCCCATCCTATTTGTTGGGCATTTTCTAATGCTGGGAGATAGCACTCCAATAACATGGAAGCTGAAAAAGTCAGATACTCAGTTTCACAGCTTCTACAGCGAGGACATGAGTACAGGACTGAAATCCTCTATATCATATGTACCCATCCCAGACTTTACAGTAAACTAACAAGAAAAAACCTCAAGGCATTCATGCTAATTGGTGGTGGTGGCAGTAGCAGCAGCTACATTGATTTTCCAAAGGCAATAGCAGTACCAGTTTTAGTGGCAGCATCCAGATCTAGGGTTGATAATGTGGGCAGCAAAATTGGGGTGTCTAAAGTAATAACAAACGCCGGCGAGGATGTGGAAAAAAGTGAACCCTTGTACACTGTTCGTGGGAATGTAAATTACTACAACCACTATAGAGAACAGTTTGGATGTTCCTCAAAGAACTAAAACTAGAGCTACCATATAATCCAACAATCCTACTACTACAAAAAAAAGGAAATCAGTATATTGAAGAGATAGCTGTACTCCCATGTTTATTACAGCACTATTCATGATAGCCAAGATTTGGAAGAAACCTAATTGTCCATCAACAAATGAATGGATAAAGAAAATGTGGTATATACACCCGGCAGAATACTATTCAGCCATGAAAAAGAATGAGATCCTGTCATCTGCAACAACATAGATGGAACTGGAGATGATTATGTTAAGTGAAATAAGTCAGCCACAGAAAGACAAACTTTGCATGTTCTCACATATTTGTGAAAGCTAAAAACTAAAACAATGAAATTCATGGACAAAGAGGGTATACGATGTTTATTACCAGAGACTAGGAAGAGTTGTGGGGGTGGGAAGAGTGAAGATGGTTAATGGGTACGAAAAAACAGTTAGAGAGAAATTAATTTAAAAAGAGAAATTTAATAGCACAACAGTGTGACTACAGTCAATAATAATTTAATTATATGTCTTAAAATAATGAAAAGAGTAAAACTAAGGATAAATGCTTGAGGTGATAGATACCCCATTTGCCCTGATATGATTATTATACATTGTATGCCTGTATCAAAATATCTCATATATCCCCAAAATCAATGAACACAAATTAGCACTACTTTACACCAACAATGACCAAGCTGAGAATCAAATCAAGAACTCTATCCCTTTTATGATAGCTGGAAAAAATAAAATAAAATACTTAGGAATATACCTAAGTATTGTAAGATCTCTAGGAGGAAAACTACAAAACTCTGCTGAAAAAAATCATAGATGACACAGACAAATGGAAACACATCCCATGCTGGTGAATGGGTAGAATCAATATTGTGAAAATAACCACATTGCCAAAAGCAATCTACAAATTCAATGTAATTCCCATCCAAATATCATCATCATTCTTCACAGAACTAGAAAAAAAATCCTAAAATTCATATGGAATCACAAAAGAGTCTGTACAGACAAAGCAAGGCTAAGAAAAAAGAACAAATCTGGAGGGATCACATTACCTGACTTCAAACTATACTGCAAAGCTACAGTTACCAAAACAGTGTAGTACTGATATAAAAATAGGCACATAGACTAATGGAACAGAATAGAGAACCTAGAAATAAAGCCAAAAATTAAAATCAACCAATCTTCAACAAAGCAAATAAAAATATAAAGTAGGGAAAGGACACCCTATGCAACAAATGGTGCTGAGATAATTGGCAAACCACATGTAGAAGAATGAAGCTGGATCCTCATCTCTCATTGTATACAAAAATCAACTCGAGATGGATCAAAAATTTAAATCTAAGACCTAAAAACATAAAAATTCTAGAATATAACATTGGAAAAACTCTCCTAGACATTGGCTTAGACCAAGAGTTCATGACCAAGAATCCAAAAGCAAATGCAACAAAAACAAAGATAAATACATGGGACCTAATTAAACTAAAAAGCTTCTGCAAAGCAAAAGAAATAATCAGTAGAGTAAACAGACATCCCACAGAGTGTGAGAAAATATTCGTAAACTATGCATCTGACAAAGGACTAACATCCAGAATCTACATGAAACTCAAACCAAATCAGCAAGAAAAAAACAAATAATCCCATCGAAAAGTGGACAAAGGACATGAATAGACAATTCTCAAAAGAAGATAAACAAATACCCAAGAAATGTATGAAACAATGCTCAACATCACTAATTACCAGGGAAATGCAAATTAAAACCACAATGAGATACAACCTTACTCCTGCAAAAATGATCATGATTAAAAAATTAAAAAATAACCGATGTTGGCATGGATGTGGTGAAAAGGGAACAACCAGTAAACTGCTGGTGAGAATGTAAGCTAGTACAACCACTATAGAAGACAGTATGGAGATTCCTTAAAGAGCTAAAAATAGAACTACCATTTGATCCAGCAATACCACTCCTGTGTATCTACCTAGAAGAAAAAGAAATTATAAGAAAAAAAACACTGGTACACACCTGTTTATAGCAGCACAATTCACAACTGCAAAAATATAAAACCAGCCCAAATGCCCATCAACCAATGAGTAGATAAAGAAAACGTGGTGTGTATGTATGTATGTATGTGTGTGTATGTGTATATATATATATACACTTTAAAATTATGTATATGTATATGTACACAAACGTGTGTGTATATATATACTACTTTAAAATTAAAAACTTCTATATATGGAATACTACTAAGTCATAAAAAAGAATGAAACACTGGCACTCACAGCAATCTGGATGCAGTTGGAGGCGGTTATTCTAAGTGAAATAATTCAGGAATGGACAATCAAATATTGTATTTCCCACTTATAAGCAGGAACTAAGCTACAAGGATGCAAAGGCATTAAGAATGATTTAATGAACTTTGGGGACTCTGAGGGATGGATAGGAAGGGGTGAGGGATAAAAGACTATACACTGGGTACAACATACACTGCTCAGGTAATGGGTGCACCGAAATCTCAGAAATCACCACTAAAGAACTTTTCAATGCAAGGAAAAACCACCTGTTCCCCCAACACTACTGAAATAAAAATAAGTATCTCATGTATCCAATAAACATATATACCTATTATATGCCCACAAAAATTGAAAATTGAAAATAAAAAAAATAAGTGTGTATATATGCTAAGCTCGGTGACAATGGTGCCAGGATACATTCTGAGGTGAAATTTTAAATACTGTTCTTGGCTGTGTCTCTTCTAACTGGTTCCCCTACCTCTCCAGACAGTCTATGAGCTAGCAAATGTCCTCTTAATAACTTTGTTTCCTGTGTAAAATAATCATGGTTGATGTCTGTTGCTTTCAGCTGAAAAATTCGATGGATTTGAAAGATACATTCAGGAAGATTCTGTTTGTAATCTCAGCAGAAATAACTGCTTCCTCTTCTGAACTTCCATAACACTTGTTTTTCCTTATATTATAATCATGGACTCCATCTTCCTCACTATATGTTACATTTCCAGGGGTGGGAGGGAGTGCCTGCCTTTCATCTTTGCCCATGCTTTTAACACTTCCCTCCTTATCTATCTTCGATATCCTTAAAAAACAAACAAAACATTGCAGGCATCTTCTTTCTGGCTTAGGAAGCTGGTCTAAGCTCCTCCTCTAAGTTTCACCATTCTGTTCCTGGAAATGCCTCCATGACTAACTTACTTAGTACGTCTCCAAGATTCTGCCTTAACTTAGGCCATTCCTCATTTCCACACTAGAACGCCTTTGCTCTGGCACTGTATGTAAAGTATGCCAAGACCATTCAAAAGGGAAAAGACAGTCTTTTCAACAAATAGTATTGGAAAAACTGGATATCCACCTGTAAAAGAAGGAAGTTGGAGACTTGACTTATACCATATGGAAAAATTACTTCAAAATGGATTAAAGACCTAAACATAAGAGATAAAACTATAAAACTCTTAGAAGAAAACACAGGGGCAAAGCTTCATGATATTGTACTTGACAATGATTTCTTGGATATAACACCAAAAGCACAGGTAACAACAGGAAAAAAAAGATAAACTAGACTACTTTAAAATTAAAAACTTCTGTGCAAAGGATGCAATCAACACAGTGAAAAGGAAACCTAAGGGATGGAAGAAAATATGTAAGTCATACATCTGATGAAGGGTTACTACTGAGACTATATAAAAATCTTCTACAACTCAACAACACATGAACAACCCAGTTAAAAAGTGGACATTTCTCTTAGGAAGATACAAAAACTGCCAATATGCTCATGAAAGTCACTAATAACTAGGTAAATGCAAATCAAAACCACAATGAGATACTACCTTACATGAATGAGTACTATCAAAAACACAAAATAACAAGTGTTGGTAAGAATGTGAAGAAATTGGAGCCTTTGTGCACTGTTGGAGGGAATGTAAAATAGTGTGGCAGCTATGGAAATAGTACGGTAGCGTCTCAAAAATTAAGACTTGAAAGCTGTGTCTCAAAGACCTATTTGTATGCCCATGTTCATAGCAGCATTATTCACAATAGCCAAAAGGTGGAACCAACCCATTGGATAGTCAGTGTCCATCAATGGACGAATGGATAAATGAAATGCGGTCTACACTACAACAGAATATTATTCAACCTTAAAAAGGAAGAAAATTCTGACACATACTACAACATGGATAAACTTTAAGGTTATTACGCCAAGTGAAATAAGCGAGTAGCAAAAACATTAAAGATTGTATGCTTCTACTTATATGAGCTATATAGAGTCAAATTCATAGAGACAGAAAGTAGAATGACTGTTGCCAGGAGATAGGAGAGGGAAAATAGGGAGTAGCTGTTTAATAGATATAAAGGATGTTATGGACTGAATGTTTGTGTCCCTTCAAAATTTGTATGTTGAAGCCCCCCACTTCCCGTGTTACAGTATTTAGAGGTGGGGCCTTTGGGAAGCAATTTGGTTTAGACATCATCATGAGAGTGAGGCCATGACAGAATTAGTGTCCTTACAAGACGTGGAAGAGAAACCAGGTATTGCTTGCACGTACACATGCTCACATGTGTGCATGCTCACTCTCTCTCTCTCTCTCTCTCCCCCAACCATGTGAGGACACAGCAAAATGGTAGCCAGCTGCAAACCAGGAGGTTAGGAGCTCACCAGGACCAGGAACAGAAGCTTCAAGCCCCTTGATCTTGTATTTCCCAGTCCCCAGAACTGTGAAAAACAAATGTCTGTTGTCTAAGCTATCCAGTCTATGGTACCTTGTGATAGCAACCTGAGTAGACTAAGAGTTTTAGCTTCTCCAAATGAAAAGAGCTGCAGAGACTGGCTGCACAACAATGTGAATGTACTGAATACTACTGAGCTGTAACACAAATGATTAAGATGAGAAATGTTATGTTACAGTATTTTACCTTTTTTTTTTTTTTTTTTGAGACATTAGTCTGCTCTGCCACCCAGGCTGGAGTACAGTGATGCGACCATACTCACTGCAGCCTACCTCCTGGGCTGAAGCAATCCTCCCACCTCAGCCTCCTAAAGTGCTGAGATTATAGGAGTGAGTCACCCTGTCCAGTCAAAACAATTTTTAAGAGTATCTTTTTAAACCTCTTTGTTCAACTTGGATTTCCAGGATACTATAATCCATGCTGGTAAATCAAAGAGTTGTTTTTCTACTCCTATCCCCATGATCCACGTTGCGGTCAGAATAGCTTCTTAAAATCCTGCAATGACAGCCAGGCATGGTGCTGTGTCCCTGTAGTCCCAGCTAATTGAAAAGCCAAAGAGGGAGAACTACCTGAGTCCAGGAGTTCGAGGCTATAGTATACTATGATTGCACCTGTGAATAACCATTGCACTCCAGCCTGGGCAACTCAGCAAGACCCTGTCTCAAAAAAAAAATCTGCAATCCATCCATAATATTCTCTGCATGTGATCCAAGTTTCTGAAAACAGAAGCATCTGTGCTGCCTAATTCTCAAGTTCCATCTCTTATGTACCTCAGGGTCCAGTCATGTCATTCCACTCCTGATTACACTCCTCTCTAATGTGCCATATTCTCTCTCAGCTCTCAATTCAATACCATATAATTTCACTGAATACGCTCTCTGCATTGAGAAATAGAAGATATGCAGATTAACTAGAAGATACATAGATTAACTAAGAAATGTTTCTGTTCTCAAGAACTTGAAAGGCTAGTGGTGAGACATAGATAAGAGATCATTTCAATTATCGTGACAAACTTTACCTCTGACAAATAATTACTTGTTGATAAACCTGTATATAAAAACTTCCATTTTACTTTTGAAATTCTTCCTCAATTTTAAGCATTTTCTAAGTAATGTACAATGCTTGGATCACATTTTAAACTTTATATTAATATTTTTAATTTTTATTATTTAATTCTGTTTAATCAACTTTAATATTTTGTTGATACACAGAATTCCTGCATTAGAAACAGTAGATTTCTAGTATCTTTTTACATGGAAACAAATAATTTTAGAGGTATACATCTACCACAAACAAGGCATCTTTTAAAAATTTAAAGCTTAGAATTATTAAGTGTTTCCTTGGCAGTAAAGAGATAGCAATTTTATAGTAATGTGCCAAACACATGTACATTTCTTAATAGTTTGTTTACCGTTTTAAAGTAAGGTAATTTTGCCTTTTTTCTAGTTTCATAATTAAAGTTTCTCCTGCCATTTAGAGTAAACACAATTCCAGCCATGGGAGACAAGAATGACCAGTTCAAGTTCAAGGGTTCACTGCACATGAATATCCATAAATACCCCTTGACAGTCTTGGTAGTATAATGAACCTTGCAATTACTCAGCAGGCCATCACCACAATACATGAACATAATGCTTGCAAAGTCAAACAACAAAACATTATACAAATAATACCAACCAACTGTTACAGTTCACATAGGGCTTTTGGAAACTAATTAAATTCCAACAGTTTCTTTTAAACTTTTATACATTTGGAGGGAGTTTTGCTTTACTGAGCTATACTTACGGGAAATAATTAATAGAAAAAGGTGTTGGCATTATATACAATTGGGAGATGCCAATTAGCAAAACCCTCCTTCAAAATGACACCAGTTAATTCCAGCATGAGCCCTCAGAGTGAAATAGCCTCCCTCTTACACAATGCTAGTGCCTCATTGTCTTTAGGAATGTCTCCAATCATCCTATATATAACCTCCTGGGGTAAGTGCTTTTGGCCCTGCCTTTCTATTGCCTCTGCACTAAAGAGATGATATTCATTAAGTTAAATCATTTGAGTAAGAGTGTGCTTTCCTTTACTTTGGTGACTCTTCTACAGTGGAAAGCTTACCTCTACAAGGCGATCTTTGACATAGTTAGAATGATCAAGTAGACAGTAATACACAGATTAAAGGTCGTTATTAGCACTGCCAATAAAAAGTATGGAACACGTTGAAAAATACATGTGTATATGCACATAAAAGCAGGCATTTCATCTACTCATTTAATTATCTGAGTGTTCTGGGGAATAAAGTACAACACTAAAAGTAAAAACAGTTCTATTGTATTTAAGATACTTTAACTCACATTTTCCCAGTCAAACTGAAGACTACCTATGTGCAAAGCACATTGAAATATAGATAACAAGTAAGTTTATGATTGTTAAGTTGGTAAATAGCTATCCTACACCATTTTCATCACAAAAGGTTTATTGTTACTCTGGACATCTTCAGAATAGGCTTGACATGATGGCTCAGCATTTATCATCCAGTTCAAAAAGACAAATAATAATGCAAGCTGAGTTCCTCCCTCAGAATCACATGTAAACAGGATATGGTGGTAGGAAGCGCAGATATTTTGGTTTTCTCCTACATCTTTAATCAGATGACTTCAGATAACTGATTTAGCATTTTAGACGTCAACAAATTATGAAATAATCAGTACTTTCACTTCTAACTTTATTTTTAATTAAAATACAAAAGAAAAAACTAAGTTAATTGGGAAACAAGTTCTTTCAGATTTGGAAATAAGCATTTCATTTCATCATGTTTTACAAACAAAGCTAGCTGATTTTCTGACCCTTAAAAAGTACTATCTCTTTTTAAGTGGCCTTAGAGAAAGAAGCAAGAGTCTGTACTATTGCTAACTTGAAACATTTAGTTAAGAAAAATCTTGGCTGAGCATAGTGGCTCACACCTTTAATCCCAGCACCCTGGGAGGCTGAGGCAGGAGGATCACTTGAGCCCAGGAGTTTGGGACCACCCTGGGCAACACAGCAAGACCCCATCTCTACAAAAGTTTTTTAAAAAAATTAGCCACTGGTGGTGGCATGCCTTTAGTCTCAGCTACTTGGGAGGCTGAGGGAAGAGAATCTCTTGAACCCAGAATTTTGAGGCTGCAGTGAGCTAGATCATGTCACTGCACTCTACTCTGGATAACAGAGTGAGACACTACCTCCAATAAATAAGAATGGGAAGGAGAAAGGGAGGCAGGGAGGGAGAAGTGATGGGACAGGAGGGGAAGGGAGGGGAGGGGGTAGGGAAGGGGAGCAGAGGGGAGGGGAAAAAATCTTCCTTTCATTTCTTTAAAAGTACAGACTTAAAAAAAAGAAAAACAACTACAGCACCCTTATCCATATTTTAGAAAAGTAAGATTAGGGCTAATCCTCATAATTACCATTTTAATCTAAAACAATTTAAACATTAAAGGAAAATTTCTAATGACCTCTAAAATTATATGAATATTAAAGCAATTTTTTTCAGGAAAAGGAAAAGTACTAGTAATTATACAGAGAATGTATAATATAAAATAATTGGAATAACAAATGGTGGGAAACCAAGCTTAATATGGACAGTCAATATGGACAGAAAGTTATTTTGCAGGAGGTATAGTTTTACAATTATGTTATAAAGGCCATACCTTTCTGTAATTTTAGGATTAACCCTAATGCTATAATTTGAGGTTAAATTTCTAAGATTTCAGAATCAAGTAATTCACATACATGATTAAAATGTTATAAATTAAAAGACTCAGATAATATGCCTCTACATAATAGTTTATGTTCTTCGTTCTATAAAACAAGCAAAAGAATACTATACACACTGATTAGACAAGAGGCCCTGATGTACCCTCAGGTGTACTTGTGACACATCAACATGCAATTGTAAATCTATGCCAGTGCTAATAAAAATTAAACAGATGTTTCATTGACAATTACATGTGCTGTCTTAAAACAATGCTATTAAGATGGTATCAAGTCTTTCAAATTCATAGCACAAATTTGAATAATGTTCTTTATCTTGATAAACTATCCTATAGTAAACAGATATTAAAAAACCATTCCAGTGAACTAAGACTTTGATCAAAGTTCTATAACATATATAGAAAAAATTCAAAATTCATCTTTCTAATAAAGATGTTTCTGAAAATCACTTTCAAATTTAAAGATCAACTCCAAAATTTGTCCCACTCACCTTCTTCTAACAAAATGTTCAAAGCTACTGAAGCGGCAACTTCTGAGAACATAACCAGATCAAGAAGGCTATGAAACAATTCATGTGCAAAATGCCAAGTCAATCATCATACTTTACACTTCCCCAAGTGTTGTACCTAGTAGCACTATTTTCAAAATATATCCCAAATTGAACTCCTTCTCTACTTCCACTACAAAAACCCTAGCCCAAGTCACCATCATCTGTCTTGGAGAAACTACTGTTAACAGCCTCTTGTTAGTCTATTAACTCCACTGCATCCTGCCATGGACACAGTTCTCCACTAAGCAACTAAAGAGATGACCTGACGACAAAGTTGAAATCACACATGACTTCCCTGCCTAACATCTCCCAATTTCGAACAAAACCACACTCACTACTGTGAACTACATGGTTTGGCCTTGATCTAATTCTTTGACCTCATTTCTTATCACTTTCCCCTTTGCCAAAACACTCCATGAATGCTGGTTTTCTTTCTATTACTCTTCCCCACACACCCAAAACTAATTTCCTTCCACGGTCCCTGTACTTACTTCTTCCTCTTTCTCATTTTCTCTTTTTTTTTTTTTTTTTTTTTTTTTGGAAACAGAGTCTCGCTCTATTGCCAGGCTCGAATCTCAGCTCACTGCAAACTTCGCCTCCAGAGTAGAAGTGATTGTCCTGCCTCCGCCTCCCAAGTAGCTGGGACTACAGGCGTGTGCCACCACGCCCAGCTAGCTTTTGTATTTTTAGTAGAGATGCGGTTTCCCTTTGTTGGCCAAGATGGTCTCCATCTCTTGACCTCGTGATCCGCCCGCCTTGGCCTCCAAAAGTGCTGGGACTACAGGTGTGAGCCTACGCACCCAGCCTCTTATTTTCATTTTTTGTGCTTCAGTTCCATGAGCATCCTAAGTAAAAATAACTACCAACTTTTTACCTCATTTTATTTTCTTCAGAGCATTAATCTTGATCTGGCTTAATCTTTGTTTTTGCATTTATTGTCTGTCTTCTAGATATCAACAGTTTGGGGATGGGTACTTTGTCATGTTCACAACAATGTCGCAAGCATCTATAACTGTGACTGGCACAACTGATATTTAGGAAGCTGGTGAAGTAAACCGAATTATCCATGTTCATGTTGTATTTATATGATAATAAGCCCTTGTCAGGTAACTCTCACAGCAACAGATACCATGGGTTACAGATGAAGATACCAGGACCTGACTTCCCTCTCCCAATATAATAAGGCTTATTACACTTTTCTTAAAACAACTGACCTAGGTAGCAGGACATAGGAGAATTTTAGAAAGTGGGGAAAATCCTAAAAAGCTGAGACTCTAAACTGGCAGATAAAATTTTAACCTGAAACACATGAAATAACTTCAATTGTCAAGATCAATAATTTCTCATCATCAAAGAGAGAAAGAGAACTTTCTAAAATAAAGACAAGTTAAAGTTACTACTTTAATCACAAAGAACGTGCAGTGAGCAAATGGAGATTCCAATATATTAGCTCATAGAATCATCATTATTCAAGTAGCTAAGAGTTTTGGCCTCATGGACTAATTTACACATTTAGCAATTTCAAATTCAGCAGTGCTATTAATAAGCAGGGTCATCTTGCGGCATTTTAAAATATATTTTTGGAGCAGCCTAATGGGAAGTGCCTTGAACTAAGGATCACAGGATCCCAGCTCTACTGCAGTTCTGAGTAGGTCACCTAATCCCTCTAAGCATCCGTTCTTGCTATAAAATAGAAATCCCCTTATGCCTCCCAATATTGTCACATTGAACAAATGACATATTATGTGAAAGCCTGTAAACTATAAGATATGGTACAAAATCAATGTCCTCTTATTAGTCAATGTATAAACTTGCATATATTAACATACACTTGGCATGAGAGGTCTGTTGTTTCATTTGTGGGTTTATATTTCAAAGCTGGTGAACCCAAAAATCTGTTACACAAATGCATATAAACACATTTTAAAGGAAGTGAGGCTGAATGTGGTGGCTCATGCCTGTAATCTCAGCACTTTAGAAGGCTAAGTCAGGAGGATCGCTTGAGTCCAGGAGTTCAAGACCAGCCTGGGTAACATGGCAAGACTTCATTTCTATAATTTTTTTTTTTTTTTAATTAGCCAGGCGTGGTGGCACATGCTTGTGTTCCCAGTTATTTGGGATGCTGAGGCAGAAGACTTTCTTGGGTCTGGAGTTTCAGGCCGCAGTGACCCATGAACGAGCTACTGGACTCCAGGCTGGATGACAGCAAGACTCTGTCTCATAAACGTAAATAAATAAAAATAAAAGAAACGAGTCTTAAAGATTTGCCATCATTGCTGCTAGATCTGAAATAACTTCAAAGGTCTTACATAAGAGTTGGAAAGAACATATACTTTTAAAACATTTCACCATACTGGAAGTTTTCTTGGCAGGCATGTGTTTTACAGGAAAAGGCAACGGTCTCTGAGGAAAGAGGAGAAAGATACGGAGAAAAGCTTTGGGTGGATGTGTGTTTAAACTGGAAACACGTTGGGTTACATTCATTTTGAGCCTTACAGGCTTTACATGGGAAATGGGAATTATTCTCTCATTAAGGAAAATAAAGTTAGTGGCAATTTCACCGTAAAAAAGATGTACTGTGTTTCTGGAAATAAAGAAAGTATCTGAAGCTTTCTCTCAGTTATAACTTTAGAGTATGGCTCTGCTAACAGTGTAGGTTTCATTTACATCTAACCTGAGCACCAAGGCGTTACTGGTGATCCACAACACAGTCTTTCTTACAATAGAACAGGTTGGTCTCTTTCCCTCTGATAGAAGAAAAATATATTTTATATTAAATCTTCCTCATTCATTTAAATTAGCAGTAGTAGTTACATGGCATATAATATTTTAATATCATTTTAATAATGTCTCATTTAAAAACTTAATTCCCAGTCTTTTTATAAGCTCAAATGTCAGAAATTGCATTGATGCCACAGAAATGAACTCTATGGGTACACACACCTCTAAACAGAATAAAAATAAAAATATTTTCCTGCCATGGAACATAACATTAAAGCTCAGAAACAGGTATAGCACGTGAATTTTTAAAAGAATATATAAATATAAATAGCAAAGGTCACACCTAGAACATCAATACAATTTCCTTCCATTTCATATTTTGTTTCAAATATCAAATATCTGCCAAAATTCACAGGAAAAAAGCTGACCACGCCAAATGATCATAAATGATTTCTATTATCATTCAAAAGGAAGCGCACACTGATAGAATTTGAGAAATGCTGATTGTTTAGGGTAGTTACTTATTCAATGTGGTCAGAAAACACATCTGATTTGGAACACTTACCTAGCAACAGTGCACAAAAAGATATTTTCTAACACCCACTACTGAAACTTGTTTCTAAATGGGGAGTTTTCATATTTTTTTTCCAATAAAACAAAGTGGCCCTTTAAAAACCATATGGTGGTGTAAAAAGTTTCATTCAGCATCTATTTTTAGACACAGGTTTCCTTATAAAATGTGCCACAGTCACGGAGCTGAAGGAGCCTTCTTGTTTCTGCGGACAAAGCCTCTCACCATCTAACAAGTCTTCTGCAGCTCTGCTGGCCACTGCGCCTGTCCTATTTCTCCCCTCCCAAAAAAGAAAATGTAAACAAAATGGAACTGGTCTCTAAACAAGTTATTTTTCATCTATTCAGCAAGCCATTTTGAGGTAACACTTGTGTAAGAGAAACCTCTCCCAATGCTCACACATAAGTTCCTATTAATTTTCAGCTAAGCTCTTTTGGTAGAACATGCGTTGCCAATACATGAGAATAGACCAGTTCAAAAGAACAAATGTACGTCTGTAACTATTTCTGCCAATCTCCTAGCAGCATTAATAGTGTTCATTTTAAATTTCTGAAATACAGCAGTGGGTTCAGAAACATTTTTTATGCTCCATATCTCACATACGACTAATATACGCATATTTTATATGTATAAAATATTACACAACTTAAAATTTGGCATAGCATTTCTGCCCTATTACATAAAGAAGCCAGTAAGAACTGACTTAGTGAATTTTGGTAGACCGATGAAAAACACCAAAATACCAAAAAAAAAGGCATATCCTAATCAGCATTTATTTAGCTGTATTAACATCATGAAAGAAAAATAATAGGCAGCTAAAGTGCTTAATTTGATATAAAGCTATTGATTTCACAATAAATTAACACCAGGTTTAAATTTTATTAAATCAGATGAACCAAAGCCTGAATTTATCTGCTAGGTTAAAAATTTTCTTTAAAATCTCTAACTTATAGCTACTCCATACCATGCAAATGATGTAAGAATTCATAAACACAAAAGTATTCAATAAGACAATCACTGCATTTGCACTGCATTCTTTCTAGGCCAAGTAAGTACTCACTTTCTTCCATGTTGAAAACAAATATGGTAGGAACTGAAAGAAAAAGCTACAAAGAATTTGTAACCGCTATTTTCCATTATATTTTAGACCTCGGGAAAAAATTAAAAATTAGGAATATGCTATTTGTTACTTGACCCCATACAACTCAACACTTGCATGCCCATATAAGACTATTTCTTTCAGCGTATTTTCTTCATAAAATCTCAAGCATCTTCGCAATCCAGTGATCATAAATAAGATAGTCAGCCGGACACGGCGGCTTACGCCTGTGATCCCAGCACTTTGGGAGGCAAGGCAGGAGGATCACTTGAGGCCAGGAGTTTGAGATCAGCCTGGGCAACAAAGCAAGGCCTCATGTCTACAAAAATAAAATTAAAAATATTAGCTGGTTATGGTGGTGTGTGCCTGTAATCCTAGCTACTCAGGAGGCTGAGGCAGGAGGATTGCTTGAGCCCAGGCTGCAGTTCAAGGGTGGAGTTGGAGACTGCAGTGAGTTACGATCACGCCACTGTACTCTAGCCTAGGCAAGAGGCAACACCCTGTCTCAAAACTAACAACAAAATAAAAATAAATTAGATTGTGTTTCACCAGCAGACGGCACCATTTAGGTAGGGCAAGTTTCTCAATCCCAGCAATATTAACATTTTGGGCTAGATAATTCTGTTTTTTTTTTTTTTTTGAGATGGAGTCTTGTTCTGTCACTAGGCTGGAGTGCAGTGGTACAATCTCGGCTCACCGCAACCTCTGCCTCCCGGGTTCAAGCAATTCTCCTGCCTCAGCCTCCTGAGCACTTGGGACTACAGACACGCACCAGCATACCCAGCTAATTTTTTGTATTTTTAATAGAGACCGTGTTTCACCATGTTGGCCAGGATGGTCTCAATCTCTTGACCTCGTGATCTGCCCGCCTCGGCCTCCCAAAGTGCTGGGCACATGAGCCACTGCACCCAGTCGATAATTCTTTTTTGTAGGAGACTGTCCTTGTAGTATAAGATGTTTAGCAGCATCCTTGACTTCTACTCATTAGATCCCAGTAGCATCCCTACCCAGTAGTAAAAATAAAAAATGTCTCCAGACATTGCCAAATGTCCAAGAACTGCAGATTTAAGGCAATGGGTTTTCATTTTAATTGCAAATTTAAATTAAGATAAATCAAGATTCTCTGGCTAGGTACAAATACAATCAAGCTTTATTATTATATAATAAACTATAAGGTTCATAACACCCAAGCTTGTATAAATTTACACTATTCTCTTCAATAATACTTTTAAATTTTATCAAGGTACCAATATTGGAAGTAACTATTTCTGATTTTCCAAAAATATCCCCCAATTAAAACGTTTCCTTTCACCACTTGAGGAAGATTTATTTTGATTTTGGTCTAGCTTAAACAGTTAGGAGTAAGTACAGGAAGTTTTATCTGAAAAATGAACGTGGACCAAGTCTTCTAAATTGGCCCTAGTGCTATTTCCTATCATAGCTCCTGTTTGTTTACATTGGAGTCCTTATAAATTGGGTGTTATTTCCTTTCCACTAAGTTTCAAGGTATTAACAGCCAACGAGGTGTTTTTGGACTTCTTCCTCCCTCCCTTTCTCCTACTTTCCACAAATAAATAATGCATTGCATGGATCACAATTTTAAGACCAGTCCCCAAACTTCAAAACTACTAATACGGTGAATTGATTTTACCTAAACCCACCTTATATTTGAAAACATAACAGTTTCTCTAAAATGGAAATGAACAAAATATGTATTCTCTAGTAGGTAACTTTACTTTCCAACAATATCATTTATCTAGTCATTTCGCAGCTAAACCCTGCAAATTCTTAAGTAAAGCAGTTCCATTTACTTTGACTTCCTGCCTAGCCTCTTCTTTCCAGAGAAAACATTATTCTAATATTTTCATCCATTAAGTACTCTTAAAATTAAATGTCCCTATTTAAACAAAATTTGTTACCCTCACTCCAAAAATGGGGATGCTAGGCACAATTAAAGGAAACAAATGTTTTTCAGTTCTCTTGATAAAGTTATACTTGTCTAGTTTTAAAGAAGCATAGGTTATTTCCATTAGTGACTTTCATTTGTGTGAATTGCTACAAATACAATGGTAAAACAAGTGGCTTTGTATGCAATACGAAGCAGTATCCGACAGCTGAAAAACTTTCCTTGACCAGTGAACTTCCAGTGAAAAAAAACTGTTGAAAGTTCACGCACCCCAATTGCACATTCATTATAATTAAACAAAAAGATTACACAGACATTGCTGACAAGGATTATCAAAATAGATTGGCGCCACCTGCCCCTTGCTATCCCATTAATTAGTATGAAGTCCGAGGTGCCAATTAGCAAGAAGCAGCAGAAAAGGATCAGTAAACACAGCTCAAGCTGAACTTGAAGATTAACTCTTCCAGTTCAGGTTCCATTTCTTAACCATACTAGGTTGATTTGTTTATGCAACCCAAAATTGAATCCTAAGCTGGTTTCTTTGTCAAGTTTTGAGAAACAGTAGTTATTTATCATTAGGAAGACATTTCAGTTTGTGAAATAATAATTCCAAAAATAACTGCACAAAAAGTTCATGTAATTCCACAAACAAGTGGACATTCAGTATTTCCCAGGGATGCAAAACACTTAATAATCCAGGTAAAGAAGTGACTAAAATGCTTTCACATTATAAATTACAGATCTGTGGTAGTTAATATTAAATCAGGGAAACAACTAGAGTACTGTGTGGTTAATGGTAACTAACATCCCCCTAGCTACTAAATAGCACTTTATGGGCTAGAGCAATATTAACTTTTTAAAAAGCAAGTAGAGTAAATGCTTTCATTATTTGTTTTCTGGAAATAATATTAATCAGTTTTCAATTTATTAATTCTTAAAAAAACCTTCCAAAAACAATATAGGTATTTCCATACAAATCCCAACTTAATCCAAGACTTCTCTGTTCATAGCAATATTATTCTGGATACCTAGAATTACTTCCTTTAAGAAAAGTACTATAAAATGCAAATTATCAGCAAATTAAAATGTGAATTTGTTAACACTGTTACATCTACATAAAATGATTAGTATGCATTCTTTAATAATTATTTTATATTTTATCACTAAATATTTCAGTTGAACCTATACATTAACATTTGCTTTACTTAATGTGAACTGATTTTATTGAAAAGATAGTATTATCGCTTCTCAGTCTTTTGGTTAAGATCAAGTGTGAAAAAATATTATTTTCCTCAAACTTTAGGGAGGAATTTTGCTCACAGAAGCCTTCCTTTGTTTACCCATTTCACAACAGTATTTTCTTTTTGGTGTTGACATAAAAGCATCTTATCTCTCTAGAGTCCCCACAACAATAGTGCAGGTGTTCTCTAACAACACTATCTACAAATCCTGAAGAATAAAATATAGACTCTTTGCATTAGAAAAAGATATATACCAAGGCCGTTTCAAGACCCAATTTTCCCAATGGTATTACATTATACACATCGAAAAATGGGAATAACAATCTCACAGAGTTGCTGAGAGAATGAAACCAGATAACAGGTTTAAAGGAAAGTTTTTAGGGCAACACTGAAATACTGATGCTAAATGCCAAGATTCATCTGTCTAGGAAACACCTCAAACATTACCTGTGACTGATAACACTCTTAACATCTAACTTTGTGGCACACTGGGGTGAAGCCCAAGAACTGAATGTTTAAGAAACACACATGGTGATTCTAACACAAGCCCCATATGGCCCACACTAATATTGCCTCTAGATATGAACATGCGGAGGCCACATATATGCAAAGAAGTCCCTCATGGTGCAGTAAGAAGACAGACAGAAAGAACAGGGTGGTGGCCATGGAACCAAAGTCAGATAACCTCTCCCAAGGCAGCAGTTCAGCACAGAATTCACACAAACATAAGATTTCTACACTGGAACCTGGCCTTCCAACTTCAGTTCGTTTGAGAAATTGAAAAGAACAATATTGACAGGAAGGGGAGCTGCTTGCATGGCTTGCTGAAGAGTGAAAAGAAATCTTGCAGATTCCTCACTTGGGCATCTTCTGAGAAATCTGAAGAGTGGGGTTAAGGAAAGAGTACACAGTGGATAAACAGCTGAGCCTTGGTGGGGAGGAATGACCCCCACTCACACAAGGAAAAACAAAGTGAATGTTTTCCCTATGGAAAAAGAAACTAAAGGAGCAAATAAAAGAAGTATAAATCTGTTCTCCCTACTCTTGTCTTGTCTGACCAATGCTGCTGCGTCTCCCTATAATAAATCACAGTCCTTAGTGAAAAATGACAATCACGTTGAAGTTGCACTATCCACAATTACTTGGTATAAACTGTTGCTTTATATAGTTACATACATTGTGGGCAAGATGGTATACTTGTTAGGGAAAGGGGATAAATACATTTTTATTTAATAGCGTGTAAACTAAATTTATAACTTTTTAAATATTTTGACATATGGTCTGTAGTTCTCCATTTGTACTCTTGCCCCGGATCCTGCAAAAGTCAGAAGTAGATGTGGAAAACACTTCACAAATACTTTGTTAAAGCCTTCCATCTTTCTCCTTCTCTTGCCTTTCTTTTCTCTTGTCTCTACAATCTATAAAAAATTGCATACATTCAAAATGCTCCAAAGATATCTACCTATTTCATCCTTTTAACAGACCAGAAAAAATGATGCACTGGCTCAAATATTAGCCAATCTCTCTCATAGTAACAAATGGCAAAAACCTGAAAGCAAATAAAAAGCTACATCTCTATATCTGTAAAGTTATAGAAAACAGGAAGGAGAAAACCAGAATGTCAACATACTTATCATAATTAGGGAAACAAAAAGAAGTATAACATATGGATGGGCTTTAAAAGAGCTTCAGAATAAGCAGAAGACAAAATCTGCACTTTTTTTTTTAACTCCGAACACCTAACACAGTACCTGGAGGGTAGAAGGTACACAATAATTGTTAAACGTATCAATAAGTGAAAAAACTGAAGTGGTAATAATTGTACTGAGAAAATGCTAACAGGTTATACAAGATCACGCTAGACCTAAGCATGAAGGCCCCTGCTCTAACTCAGGGACTACAGCTATGTCACCAAACATTTTGGTCTCAGAACCTTTTTACCTTCTTAAAACTTATTAAAGACCCCAAAGAGTTTTTGTTTCTATTTTTGTTTATGTTGAGTTTAAGTTTATTTTTCTTATGTTCATGTTTTATCTTTGTTTCATTCACCATATTCAAAATTAAAACTAAGATATTTGTAAAATATTTATTAATGTATTTCAAAGTAACAGTAATACATCCATTATATGTTGTCATAATTTTGTTATGAAAAATAACGAAATTCCCCAAATAAAAATAATTTGGTGAGAAGTATCTGGCATAACATAAGATAGAGTCTCAACTCTGCTTCTGTATTCAATATGTTGTGATAAGATATTTTGGCTGAAATATATGAAGACAATCCACAGATACAAAGCTGGAAAAAGGAGCAATATTTTATCATTTTTCTTTTTATTATTATTTTTTGAGATAGGGTTTCACCCTGTTGCCCAGGCTGGAGTGCAGTGGTGCACTCATAGCTCACTGCAGCCTTGAACTCCTGGGCTCAAGTGATTCTCTTGACTCAGCCTGGTGAGTAGCTGGGACTACAGATACACACCACCATATCTGGCTTTATTTATTTTATTTTATATTTTTCTAGTAGAAACAAGGTCTTTGCTATTTTGCCCAGGCTGGTCTCAAACTCCTGGGCTCAAGCAATTCTCATACCTCAGCCTCCCAATGTGCTGGGATTACAGAGCATGAGCCAATGCCTCAGACCAGCAATATTTTTTTGTTTTGTTTTGTTTTGTTTGAGACGGAGTTTCACTTTGTCACCCAGGCTGGAGTGCACTGGCATAGTCTCGGCTCACTGCAACCTCCATCTCCTGGGTTCAAGCAATTCTCCTGCCTCAGCCTCTCAAGTAGCTGGGACTACAGGCCTAAGCCACCACACCCAGCTAATTTTTGTATTTTTAGTAGAGACAGGGTTTCATTATGTTGGTCAGGCTGGTCTCAAACTCCTGACCTCAGGTGATCCACCCGCCTCAGCCTCCCAAAGTGCTGGGATTACAGGAGTGAGCCACCACGCCTGGCCACCAGCAATATTTTAACATCCTTTTTTAGAAAGTATGAATATTCTTCCTTAATACTACTCCCAAATTCAAGAAGAGCTAGTTTCTCAAAAGTGTAGTTGCAACGTAGATTTGAACCATATGAATAAAATATTTGTATGATGACATTACAATCTATTCTATTATCTTCCATTTTGAATGAATCTCTCATCTATGCATAATTTTGTAACATCCTGTGTTCATCACTGATCATTTGAAAAATATCAGCCCACCGAGTTACACAGACCTTTCAAATGGTAACACATTTCCTTGTGCAATAACAACAACAACAACAAAAAAGCACACCCATAATATCTGAGCCAATGTCATCAAAAAGGATTTTAAATATTTGGACACTCTCAAGGTCACTGTGGCAGTTACAAAGCTTTTCAAAATTGCAGTTTTTACATGAAAGCTCAAATTTTATCACCATCACAAACACTATCAATTATCTGCCTTGAAGTAACAGGTTCACTTCACTCATTTTGAAAAAAATGTCTACTCAATATCTAAGTCTGAATTGTTAATTTGTCTGTCTGTCATATGTTCAATTTAAAATGATGTTCCAGCCAGGCACAGTGGCTCATGCCTGTAATCCCAGCACTTTGGGAAGCCGAGGCGGGTGGGGTCATGAGGTCAAGAGATCAATACCACACTGGCCAACTATCTCTACTAAAACTACAAAAATTAGCTGGGCACGGTGGCATGTGCCTGTAGTCCCAGCTACTCAGGAGGCTGAGGCAGGAGAATCTCTTGAACCTGCGAGGCAGAGGTTGCGGTGAGCTGAGACCATGCCACTGTACTCCAGTCTGGTGACAGAGTGAGACTCTGTCTCAAAAAAAAAAAAAAAAAAAAAAAAAGATGTTGATGTTCCAGGCCAGGCATGGTGATTCATGGCTGTAACCCAGCACTTTGTAAGGCAGAGGTGGAAGGATCACCTGAGGTCAGGGGCTGGAGACCAGCCTGCACAACACAGTGAGACCCTATCTCTACAAAAAATTTAAAAATGAGTCTGGTGTGGTGGTGCACACCTGTAGTCACAGCTATTTGGGAGGCTGAGGCAAGAAGATCCCTTGAGACCAGGAACTGGAGCTGTAGTGAGCTGTGATGGTGCCACCACTCTCCAGACTGGGCAACAACAATCAAAAACAGAAGTTCTATTAAATAAAGGAACTAGTTCCACAACAACTCCTTGAGTAAAACCATCGTCCTTCAGTATGCAGCAGGACCAAGGATATTTCTAGAACATTAAAAAGGCATGAGATTTCACATGATTGGAAATTTTTACTACTTTCTCAAGAACATTTTTCAATGTTCATTTTTCTTTTCTCTCTTCAAGTGTGCAGCAGTGAAGATCACAATGGCCTACAGCACACTCTGTATGTTGATGGGTGCCGAGGTGGCAGCAATTTTACCTACCTCTGCTTCTAAACCACAGGAGCAAATGTCAGCATAGAGCAAAAGGCAAATAACATGTTAGTGTTCTTGTGAAAATGGTTTTGAATTCACAAAGGCCCTAAAGGTTCTTAGAGACACCCCCTCCCAAGGGTCCATGGACCACACCTGCAAGTCACTGCTCTGGCTGCCTCTTCCCATGCATCATAGAACCCTATGGGACGGAGGGACAGCCACAGTCCTGCCCCACCCAGTAGCCCTGCTAGATGACACTCTGTGAAGTACAGAACCATTTCGTTCTTAGCTGAATGTTTTCAGGTAGTATTTAGTGGAAAAGTCACTGGGAAATAATGACAACTCAAAAAGGTCTGAATCTTGAAATCAGGACCTTGGTAGTAAATTAACTCTGGCAGTAAAAATCTACGAATCTAAGCACTTAATTTCTAAGGATCCACTTTATGTATAAAAGATGGTATTAAAGGCAGATTAAGTTCCCTTTCAGAATTCTGATATTATAATGATAAAATCAGATGACAGGTCCCTGCATCATCTTACCCCATGTAAAACAGAGAATGCAATCATTCCAAAGCCTTATTTCACAGCTAGGTTAGTGGCCTTTCACTCTGTATAAGCTACAATATAAACCAAAGAAAAATTCTGCACAATTAATTAATTTAATATTAGTTGGAGTTTGACATAACAAAATTGAAATCGGTTCATCAAATTAAATAGGTCAGGCCTTTTTCATTGTTTCTTAAATAATGGTAGTTAAACCCTAGAAAGATTGCTTTTATTAACTATTCTTAATATCTTTGAATCTACAATTCTTGTGTGGATTCTATTAATTAAAAGACAGTCCAACTTCCGAATTTGAATGCTGATATAATATTTGCTGAATCAACAAATATTTATGTTAACTGCAGAATTTAGAATTAGAAAAGATTTTACAGTTGATTTAGTTAACAAGATAGCAAATATGTTTAGTGCTTACTAGTTGTCTCAACTATTATAGAATCGTTTATTCATTCGTTTAACAATTATTTAGGACTTACAACCTGTCAGACAACCACTCTAAACACCAGATAAACAGTAATAAACAAAATAGAGTCCCTGGCTAAATGTAAAACTATATTTTCCCTAACAACACAGACCTAGCCCCGAATCCTTAAAACACTATCAAGAAACCACTGCTAAGCAAATGTGCCACTTGGATCTAGTTTTAGGGTACTAAACATCTTTATTTCAAGATGATAAAGTGTCTCATGTGATGTTAGATGCTATGGGAAAACCTGAAGAAGTAAAAGACAGTCGTTTCCACAAAACGACTAATTAGGTAAAGTGATACACATATACAAAAATTAGGTACATATATACATATATACATCTAATTAGGTAAAGTGATACATATATACAAAAAGCAAATTATAATAGGTAGTATAATAAAACGTCAACTTAATAACATAACAAGTGAAACAGACATCTAGACTTCAACGTGGGTTGATAACTTCTAACAATTATGTCTTTTCTAATTCATCACTTCTTTACCCTTGCTCTTTTCTTCTATTCCATGTATCAGTAGTGCTATTCTGAAAGTTTACGTTTTCTAATTTTTTAAATCATCTTTAAGGACACTGTTTGCTTCCATGTATATAGAAAACAATGAGTGTATAAATCCTGAGAAACTGGGCATTCTTAGGACCTGTTTTCTCATGCCTTTTCCAGAGCACAAATAGCTAGCCTGGGGAGGCATCTCTGCATGGGGTGAGCTGTGTCATATGTAAAGCCTATTCATGTGGGTCCTTTAGTACTGACCTGTACCTGTAAGTCAGCCAAGGAAGCAAATGTCCATGATTTCTCAATGGAAAATCAGATAAAAATAGTCTTATCTAAAATAACATCGGTTGAAGAAAATACATCAGGAACTAGCCTTGCAGGACTCAAACTAAAAAATTAACCATAAAAATAAAATTCTAGAACTTTTACATAATCAAATTAGACAGATATATAGTCATTGTTTGTGGGACAAATAACTTTTGAAAGTCGTATTTACTAAATCTGTTTCTTTACTTTGTAAAGCCTCCTAACTCTAAAGGGCACACAATGTTTTCTTCATTTGAAAAACTAATTATTTAATGAGAAAGTTATATAATTTTTAACATAAGACAAAACATTTAAAAAACATAAATCACCCCTTTAAAAATTTTGCTTTCAACATTTTCAAAAGTATTAAAAAGTTTAGTCTCTCAGGAACTCTCTTAAAAATGCTTTCCTCCTAATTTTGAATAGGCACCTATTTGTTTCAATGGGAGGGAGAATTTCTCATCTAAGCTGTGTTAATTATGAAGAAACTCTTCTCCAAAATTTTGTTTCTTCTTCTCAGTACTATTATATTTTATCATCTTTGTGTAAACACTTCTAATTCTGCTTGTGTTATAAAAGGCTATTTAAGATACAGTAAATGAAGCACAGATGTTTAAAACACAGGGTCCACAATGAAGTTGTAAATGCTGCTAGCACAGTAAATTCTGTTACTAATTTCAGTTTGTTTATGCAATACATATATTTACACAGCTGGAAAAGCATCAAAAATAACTGTCTCTATGCCAATATTAATTCAAAATCAGTATTAATAAGAAGCAGTATAGGTACATTTGTATCAAAGCACACAAAGGTTAAGTACTTATGCTTAAGATTAGAAATGAATCATTCAAATACATCAAGAATCAATTTCTCTTTAATTAATTACATTGTAGCATATTGAAATAATGATTCACAAACTGCCTCACTTTCTGGTTCTGACTAAAAAACATAAGGTTCTAAACATGTTTGTACATCTAGACAGAAACCTTCTTAGTTGATCCCTCAGTTCCTTAATTGTCTAAGATATTCAGGGAAACAGGTATTGAAACCTTTTCATGAAACTCTGCATTTTAACTTAATGTGTTAAGAAAAAAATATGAAGGCTGAGGCGGGCGGATCATGAAGTCAGGAGATAGAGACTATCCTGGCTAACATGATGAAACCCTATCTCTAACAAAAATACAAAAAATTAGCCGGGCGTGGTGGCGGGCGCCTGTAGTCCCAGCTACTTGGGAGGCTGAGGCAGAAGAATGGTGTGAACCTGGGAGGCGGAGCTTGCAGTGAGCCGAGATCGTGCCACTGCACTCCAGCCTGGGTGACAGAGCAAGACTCTAAGAAAAAAAAAAAGAAAAGAAAAGAAAAAAATGAGCAAAAATTATTTTCAAATAGCTAATGAATTTCAAAGGGGACATCTCAAAATAAGGAATCTGCACATTGTATTTATGATTAAAGAGCAATGTCCATTTTTCCTACTTATCTATAAACTAGTTCCATCAATATCTTAAGTTGAACAAATGAGGCAAGGCAGGCTAGTTATCATCTAATATCCATTTTTTCTTTTTCTTTCTTTCTTCTTTTTTTTTTTTCTTTGACACAGAGTCTTGCTCTGTTGCCCAGGCTGGAGTGCAGTGGTGGGATCTTAGCTCACTGCAACTTCAGCCTCCCAGGTTCAAGAGATTCTCCTTCCCCAGTCTCCCAAGTAGTTGGGATTACAGGTGTGTGCCACCACGCCCAGCTAATTTTTGTATTTTTAGTAGAGATGGGTTTTCACCATGTTGGCCCAGCTTGTCTTGAACTCCCAACCTCAGGCGATCCACCTACCTCAGCCTCTCAAAGTGCTGGGATTACAGGCATGAGCCACTGCACCCAACCCCATCTTTTCTTTTTCCTTGGCAACAGATTCCTGGTTTATAGTCAGCTAAAAGATCATGAGGTAGCCATTTGATTAAAAGCTGGCTAATAAAATGTAACCAGAGGTGGGACATTTTGAACTGCTGCTTAAGGAAGGTACTTGCCTAGGAGGTATACGCACATGTCTGTCACTCACATCCACCTCTTTCCTGCTGCCTAGAAATTAGACATGACAGTTAGAGCGATAGCAGCCACAATGAACCATACGTGTCACTGAAGATGGAAGCCACATGCTAGGCTGGCGGAGCAGAAAAAGAGAGAGAGACTAGTCCCCGAGCTCTGCGGAACAGTCTCATAATCCCTGATTGCCTACCTCTGGCTACTACCCTTAGGAAACTAATGCAGGGACAGAAAACCAAATACTGTATATTCTCACTTATAAGTGAGAGCTAAATGATAAGTGTATGAATACAAAGAAGGAAACAACAGACAGTGGGGTCTACCTGAGGGTGGAGGGTGGGAGGAGGGAGAGGAGCAGAAAAAATAACTATTGGGTACTGGGCTTAATATCTGGGGGATGAAATAATCTGTACAATAAACCACCATGACACGAGTTTACCTATGTAACCAACCTTCACAAGTACTCCCAAATCTAAATTAAAAGTTTAATAAAACAAACAAAAAACAAATTTGTTAACAAAATCAGGTATAGGTTAAAAAGCAACTGACATAAAGGTTTTTGACCAAAAAAAAAGAGAGAAACAAACTTCTAAATTTTTTCTACAATTATTTACAGTTTCTTTACTTCCATCCAAATGCAATTCCTAAATAATATTAGGCACATATCCAGCATATGAAAAATTAAGCTAATATCTATGGTCCGATGCCTCATGAGAGTGACCCTAACACTTTCTACTAGGAGAGAGAATCTGTTAACCCATTTTGATTCATTTGGACACCAAAACTCACCCTGAAACAAATCTTTCTTAGCTATTACTGAACACTTGAGTGATCTTCTTTATCATAAGACATAAAGATACAACACTGCTCTCGATTAAAGGGTAACAGATTTCCGGGTTGCCTAGCAAGGATCTTCTAATACCCTGGTTTTAAAGAGTTAGTCTAAGGGAGGAACTAAACAAATTTTCATATGGCCAAACAATTTCCAAGGAGCAGAGACTCCCAGCTCCATTTCCTTTGAAGTGCAACACTATTGAAATTTTTCTTTTAATGAAGTGGGACAACTGTGGGAGCAAACGACACTGAACACCAAAAGGAAGGAATAGAGCACCAAAATCAGGCTCTAGATGATGAAGCTGTTAGAGTTATGGTTCCAAAATAGTGGATAACTGAGGATGGAAGTTTCACTAAACCAGAAGGGTGTCACTTCGGGGTGGGCAAGGACCTATTCCAGCAATAATAAGAAAATACACATCAATTAATAACCAAGCACTGGAATGGATGGAAATAGCTTCCAGGAATGACACTGTGGCAGGTACAGAATAACAGCAATACGAAAGATGAGATTAATTTGAGGGATCTGAGATTACTGTACATATACAAGGAAATGTAGAGTACCCATCTTTACCCTGAAACGGGCCCCTCCCATGTCTTCTGTTTTTATAAATCATACCAGCATTTAGCCAATTAGCCAGGTCAGACAACATGAGATGTTCTGTCACTATTCCTTCTCTGTGTCCCTCAAATCTGTTTGGTTTATGCTCTTTTTACATCTTTCAAGTTTCCTTTGTCTTGCAATCCTCTGCCTCTGTCTTAAGTTCACGTTCTCACTTGGTCTCACTTGGTTGTACTATGCCATCTTTTGGCTAGATTTTCAACTTCAGTTCATCATTCTCCACACTGAAAGGGGAATTCCTCTTTAGTGAAAGATCCTTCTTTACAAATGAGGACACTAAGGCCCAGAGAAGTTAACTAATTTGTTACAGTTCACACAGTTACTAGATGGTAGCGGCAGGCTCAGAACTCCAGATCTCTAAATTCAGAGCCCACCATATTAACCACTTATTAAACTATGAAGCACCCCTCAGATAAACCATTAAAGTAGAAAATAAGGGTATCCTGAAAACTGGTGTTTGAACCTGCCACATACTCCTT
This sequence comes from Papio anubis, assembly GCF_008728515.1. NCBI lineage: Eukaryota > Metazoa > Chordata > Mammalia > Primates > Cercopithecidae > Papio > Papio anubis. Next base: position 138,973,931 of record NC_044978.1, on the reverse strand, counting down.
AACTGTGTCTTAAATACCACATTTTCTCAATTCCATGAAGCCAACTTTAACTTACTATGAGATGGGAAGAAGAAACTCTACATGATTTTATGAGAATCATGTATGTATTTTTTGTGACTTGCTTTTTTCATTCAAAATTATGTTTTGGGAATTCTGCAGGCTCATGAATGTAGCTGGGGCTCATTCATTTTTATGATTATGTTAATTCCATTGTGTAAAATATTTTCCAACTTATCACTTCTGTTCTCTGTTGGGTTGTTTCCAAAATTGTTTCATTTGTTTGTTTCCCTACTATGTGTAATACTACTATTAAAAAATCGCATACCTATTTCCTGAGACATACAAGCAAAAATTTCTATAGTATATATACCTAGGGGTAGAATTGCTGGGGAAAAATATGTTTATGTTCAGTTTCAATTTATCAATTGAAATTGGTACAACTGTACCAATTTGCATTGCCATTAGCAGTGAATGAGAGTTCCTGTTGCTTCGCATCGACACCAAGACTTGTTATTTTCAGACTTATATTTTTTACCAACATTGTAGGTATGAAATGAAATGATACATCACTCTTTTTTTTTTCTGAGAGAGACAAAGAGTCTCATTCTGTCAATCAGGCTACAGTGCAGTAGAGTGATCATACTTCACTGCAATTGTCAACTTCAGGGCTCAAGGGATCCTTCTGTCTCAGCCTTCCAAAGCACTGGGATTACAAGCATGAGACACTGCGCCCAACCCTCATCATTCTAGTTTTAATTCTGTTCTTTAAGTATTAATGAGGTTCAGCATGTTTCATATGTTTATTGGCTATTTGGATTTTTTCTTTTTGAAATTCCTGTTTTTACATTTACTAAATTTACTTTTCTTACTGATTCATAGTATCTTTAATAAATTCTATATACTAAACCAATTTTGGGTCTTTCTTATTCTTTTTTAGTGTCCTTTGATGAACACAGGTTTGATTTTTCATTTTAATGTTGCTGCATTGATTAATTTTTTTCTTTATTTTTGCTCTACTTCTGGTCTTGGTAAAGAAATTCTTAGCTGATAATAAAAATATTTATTTTCTAAATATTTTAAATTTTTGGCTGTCATAGTTAAGTCCTTTATCTCTACAGAATTTGCTTCTGCTTATGGAATGTGGTGAGTAGTAACAGTCTTCACTTTCCATGTGGATAACCCCTGTAGCAGGTTGGACTCAAGGCTCACTGGGACCTCAACAAGAGCAAGCGTTAGATTGGTTGATGATACCTGTCATGGATGGAAGCATAAAACTGAAGTTACTATATAGCATTACAAACGGAGAGAGGAGGAAAGTGGAGTGGTTAGGGGAAAAGAAAATCAAGTTGACAAATTCACTCCACTCGTATTTTTATGACTTTTTACATAATTTATATAACTCTACATAGTCATGCTGTCATCACTTTTCCCCATACAGTATGAGACAGATATTCAATAGTTTACTTAAGCTGGCCTATATTCCTTATAAACTCTTTACTGACATACCAACACAGCTTATTAAAATAGTCAGGAAATATTACTGCCACCCTATGTACTGATTAGTAATTTTTATGTGATAATTCAGTGGCTCTCAAACTAAACTCCCACAGAGTTGCACAAGCTCAATACAGGTGTTCTGCCACTATAATCATATTAAATTCTTTTCTCAGTTTTCAAAAACAACTAAAGTAAATTTATAAAATTTTCTTAATATTAAATAACACTTCATAACTTTTTTCTTAAATGACTTGTACCTACCACTCATTATTTCTATAGAGTTTGGTATGGGTTAACATATTATGTATTTATTTCTTTACATTTTCATATATTGTAATTAAGATAACCAAGCTTTAGAACTATTCTGGCAAGGCCAAAACACTTGGCTTTTCACTTTGGGATCTTTGCCCACCCTTACTTCATCTTAATTTTTCTGTGTATAAAATGCATATTCTTGTTTCAAAGCATTTAAAGGAGCAAGGTGAAAAGAAGCAACAGGTCTTCAAATGCTTTTAAAATGCAAAACATTTTACAACAGGAGTTATAATTTATAAGAACCTTAAATTATATCTTACAAATAATGGGGCTAGAACAGTCATGGAAAAGTCAACAGATAACTTCTAAAGGTCATTTTTTCCACAACTTTTATTTCTTCTATACCAAATCTTAAAAAAAGGTTCTTCTAACTAGACTAAAAATTGAATTTGTTTTGAATATCATTTTTTGTCTCAGATAATTCCCAATAGAGTTCCTGAAAAGTAGAGCAAGGCAAAGGTAAAAAGTTAACAGAATAACTATATACAAATAACTTAAAACATCTATTTTTATAATGTGTTCTAAAAATTCATGCCATCATAGTGTGATATTACTAATGAAAAAGTCTATTAGAGTCTAACTGAAATCAGAAAGTACGATAGATGAAAATATGACCTGTCTCAAAAAACATTCCAGAGTATGGCATGGATTTATTTGGAAGAACATGTTTTCACAAGTATTGTTGCTGTTGTTGTATCAAGAAACCCTGGTAGAGTTACAAAAGTGAGAAAAACATAAAATGACATGAGAATAATATATTAAAATTAATGAATTAATATTTGTAAACATCAACAGACTCTTGTCTTCCTTGTAGGAACAGAGTTGCTGCTCTCTGGTTTGGACATCTGGTAAATCTGAAAGCCTTATGAATTGCCGTGCTACTTCTCAAACTTTTAGACATGTATAGGAGTAGGAAAGTGAAGTTACTTATTTTAAAAGAGAGTCATATACTATACTGTAAAGTTTTAAGAATCAGAAGGTAGGGCTGGGCGTGGTGGCTCATGCCTGTAATCCTAGCACTTTGGGAGGCCAAGGTGGGTGGATCACAAGGTCAGGAGTATGAGACTAATCTGGCCAACATGGTGAAACCCCATCTCTACTAAAGATACAAAAAATTAGCCAAGCATGGTGGTGCGCCTGCAATCCCAACTACTCAGGAGGCTGAGGCAGGAGAATCACTTGAACCCGGAAGACAGAGGTTGCAGTGAGCCGAGATTGCACCATTGCACTCCAGCCTGGGCAACAGGGCAAGACTCCATCTCCAAAAAAAAAAAAAAAAAAAAAAAAAATCAGAAGGTATTTGATTCCAATCTTATCTCCCTTACTTTCCAACCTACATAAATCATAAGTATTGTTATTTAATCTTCCTGAATTTCCATTTCCTTACCTTTAAAATAGGGATAATAATAGCTATCACACAGAATTATTATAAGGATTAAATGAAACTTCTATTTAATTTTAATTTTATTTATTTATTTATTTATTTATTTATTTATTTATTTGTGATGGAGTCTCACTCTGTTGCCCAGGCTGGTCTCATACTCCTGACCTTGTGATCCACCCGCCTCGACCTCCCGAAGTGGTAGGATTACAGGCGTGAGCCACCGTGCCCAGCCCTACCTTCTGACTATTAAAACTTTGGTGCAATGGTGCAATCTCGGACCACGCCCAGCTAATTTTTGTATTTTTAATAGAGACGGGGTTTCACCACGTTGGCCAGGCTGGTCTCAAACTCCTGACCTCATGATCTGCCCGCCTCGGCCTCCCAAAGTGCTGGGATTACAGGCGTGAGCCACCGTGCCCTGTGGAAACTATTATCATATATACAAATATCCATGACATGTTGACGAAGTTACCATTAATTATAAAATGAGAGGGTAAATGACTTTAGGGAAATTGTGAAAGATGCTAATTGCAGTTTTACATTTCATAACACACATTTTTCTTGCTTCCAGGCATTTACTGTTGTAACAATTCGAAAGATTTTCTTCAAAATGCACAAAAAAAAGAGTTTTCTAATATAATTGGGCAATAGACAGGAGATAAGGAAAAGTTTGAAACATTTTTTAAAATCAGTAACAACTTGGTATAACAGAAACTTGCTGAGATACAACTGACATTTATGAAAAGATAAAAAAGAAAATAAAAACTAGGAAACAAAGGAGGGAGCCGGGAAAAACAGGGATCAATAAAGGAAGAATGTAACCAGGAAGGGAAGCAAGAGGGGGAGGAGGGAAACACAGAGAGGAGTGATAGCATGTGTAGCTCCTGGCTGGGTGGGTGGGCTGTCTGAGAGGTCATCTTAAGTCAGCCTGTTTGTTGAACTGCCCTAAATGTAAGAAATGAGTGGCCTTACAGGAGCCCAGTGTGTGTTCTACATGCCTTATGGTATTTCTAAACCAGCATTTGATCTCAGGTATGTTCCAATACCATCAATTAATACCACTGGCAATACACAGCTAATAAACAGAAACATATGTGTCACAAAAAATATTTTATTAAAATATAACCAAAATTTTAAAATTGATTCTCTACCTCTGCAATTTACAGTTGTAGTTTGGACTATTAACAATGAAATCATGTGAGCACAAATATCACATTTCCTTTTAACTAGAAGGAACATACACTACGGGAACAGCTTCAAACTGACCACAAAATCAGCTCCCCAAGTCAAGAACACATGGTTTCAGGAGACATATTTTAAACTCACATTGTGCTTTGCAAGCTATACCAATAGACTTTATATTGCAACGGCTTAAGAAAAAAAGCATTCTAAATTGTCTGCTTCTACCAATAATAACTGAAAATAATTACATGTGAAGTATTAATGAATAACTCAAAAGACTATATGCATTGTATCTTGGCTCACTTAAAACAAACAAACAACAACAAAAAAGCTCTACACATTCAAGGAACTGTGAATTACTTCAGCAGAACGCTGTGTCCTAGGTCACCATGCTTTCTTTCTGTATTATTGTCAAGATCAATTTGCCAACAAGCCTCTGACAATAAGCACAGATATAAATTTCAAGGTTAGTAAGCTAAACTACTACTGGGAATAATGATACATTAATTTACTGATGAAGTTAAAATTGGTATAGAGAGAAGTAGAAAGAGGCTCTTAAGAAAAATGTATTTTACATGGAGAAAAAGCAAATATTCACCTGAGGAATATATGAAACCATAATTGAATTATATTTCAACCATATACTGTGCAGTAATAGTCATCTTTACATTAAAGCAAGAAAATAAATATGATTGAAAAATAAGGAATAATATGAATAACCTATTTAAGACTTTTAAGACAAAACAAATACTGATGCATAATATTCTAAATAATAATAGAAGAACAACTTGCTTATCAACAATAAGGTGTAACTGAATTTTAAATGTTCTAGGGCAGGGTTATAAAACAAAATGAAGTATGGCAGAACTGTTACCAAAGACATACCAATGTATCAAAAAAGGGCAGAGTGATTCAAGGAGGAAAAAGTCCTCCATTATCTTGAAGCAAAATTGTTTGCCTTGAGTTAAAGAGGAAAACAGAACAAAATACTTCATAGTGGGCAAACACATAACAAAAATTAAAATTTCAAATGATGTCTTTTTATAAAGTTTCACATGTGAACTCCCCAACACGTACACAAACACAAACTATGTTTATAAAGTATATCTCTTCAGAGCAGATTAAACTATCCTCTTAAATCATTCCAGGTAACCAATTAGTATATAAATATTGAGTTCTGATGACACCAAAATATCCAGAATTTCCCTTCCTGCTTCAAACACAAGACACTGATACCACAGCAATGAGCTTGACTCTCTTAGCTGAGTAGTTTAAAATAGAGATGGTAGTAAAAGCTGTTGGTTAGTGAGACTCATTTCTCCCCTGAATGAAACTTAAAGTACAGAAAAAGAGACCCAGATGGAACAGTCACTCCCTGATGACCTCACAATTCCTTGCCAATTTTCCTTCTAAGGTCATGAGCAGATATGTGAGGGAAGGCATGGTGCTATGTTAAGCAAATGAGGAAGAACTGAAATACAAGTTGGCTAAAATGAAAGAAATTGATAAAAGTCAACAGTTGTAGTAAAATCTGAGGAAGTTAAAATAATTTTTAACTGCTCTGAAACTAATTTAAGTAGAATGATTTCTTTCCGTTTTGAGATTCTGGTATCTTCAGTGCTAATTCCAAATAAGTTTCCACATGTTGCCAGTTTCATTGACTTGCCCTTACACTTTGAAAGTCAGCATTCCTGAACTCACTGCTTCACAGATGGACTCAAGCTGGGAAGATTCGTGCCATCAGAACACTACAGACACACATGTATTATCACTACTTATGGCAAAAAGCGTAATTTCTCTTTCTGGCAATGTTTCTTTAAAAGATGAACTTCGGGCTGGGCACGGTGGCTCACGCCTGTAATCCTAGCACTTTGGGAGGCCAAGGCGGGTGATCACGAGGTCAGGAGATCAAGACTATCCTGGCCAACGTGGTGAAACCCCTTCTCTATTAAAAATACAAAAATTAGCTGGACATGGTGGCACGTGCCTGTAGTCCCAGCTACTCAAGGGGCTGAGGCAGAAGAATCGCTTGAACCTGGGAGATGGAGGTTGTGCTGAGCCGAGATCGTGCCACTGCACTCCAGCCTGGGTGACAGAGCGAGACTCCGTCTCAAAAAAAAAAAAAAAAAAAAAAAAATGATGGACTTTGGCCAGATCTGAGTTTAAATCATGACCTTATCACTCATTAGCTATGTGAGGTTATCTGTGACTTTACATTTTGGGGTCTGTTTCTTTATCCTGAAAAGAGGAAATAACAATAAGTCATCAGATGGTCTATTAGAAGGATTAACAAAAAAAAAAAAAAATATATATATATATATATATATATACACACACACACACACATACACATACTAGAGGTGGTTATTCATGCATCATTTCTCAATCACACATATTATATTATTAGGTATGGCTTCAGATAAGTAACATACACAGCCTCTTGTCTACAGTAATTTCTAGAATCATGCCAAATCCAACACCACCACCCTAACATGTTCCAATGTTTAAATCTCATTAAATAAGAAACATCAACTTTAAGATAAAAATTTTAATGCAATACAAACTGAAAGGTAACACAAAGATTGAAATTTGTGGCACAGGAATACACAATAAAATGAGTTCACAAAAAAAAAGGAGAAAGGGGGAGAATGATTCAACAAAAGTGCTTAAGTACTTGGTCAAAAAAATCCTTGTGGACTATAGTATTAACAGTTAAATGAAGACATAAAATGTAGAAAACTATTTTTTCCTATTTCTAGGTTTTAAAAAGACTAAGTTTCAAAAGATATTGAGAAAATATCGATTAGCTTTAATAAAAATATTTCAAAACATACTTATGTTTCAAAACACATAAAACAAAATTAAACAGTAATCCAAATCTTATGAAAGCAGTTGCAACAAATAGACATTTAAAGAATCAAGATCCTTTAATTTTTTTTAAATAAAGGAGCAATTGTAAACCAGAAAGGAGAAGAGAGCTGCTGAAAAAAAGAATAAGTAGATAAATAAATTATAAATAACAAAAAAGGTAATAACTCAAATTTAAATTCACTAGTAATTAAAAATAAATAAATTAAATATCACTTTCCTCATATTAGCAAATATGTAAAAATCAGACATTTCTTTGCAGGCATGACATTTAAAATGTGGGCAATACTTATTTAAAGTGAAAGGTATTAATCCAACGGAAAATTATCACAAAGGGATAACTAGGCGTTTTTATTGATGCAGAACTGTGAAGATCACTTTGCTTCTGACATGAGGGAGGAGGAAACAGGAAAGTACAGAAATCACAGGCTGAGGCTGAGAATAACCTTCAGCTGTATGTTCAAAAATTCTTTCATTGCTTATACACTGTTAGTAGGAATGTAAATTAGTTCAGCCACTGTGGAAGCAGTTTGGAGATTTCTCAAAGAACATAAAACAGAACTACCATTTGACCCAATGAATCCCATTGCTGGCCATAGATCTAAAAGAAATAGTTCTAACCAAAAAGACACAAGCACTCATATGTTCATCACAGCACTATTCACAATAGCAAAGACATGGGGTCGACCTAGGTGACAATCAACAGTGAATGGATAAAGAAAATGTGGTACATACACACCACGGAATACTACACTGCCATAAAAAAGAATGAAATCGGCCGGGAGCGGTGGCTCACGCCTGTAATCCCAGAACTTTGGGAGGTCGAGGTAGGCGGATCACAAGGTCAGGAGATCGAGACCATCCTGGCTAACATGGTGAAACCCCGTCTCTACTAAAAATACAAAAAATTAGCCAGGTGTGGTGGCGGGCACCTGTAGTCCCAGCTACTCGGGAGGCTGAGGCAGGAGAATGGTGTGAACCGGGGAGGCGGAGCTTGCAGTGAGCCAAGATTATGCCACTATACTCCAGCCTGGGTGACAAAGCAAGACTCCGTCTCAAAAAAAAAAAAAAAAACAGAATGAAATCGTACTGTTTGCAGCAACTTAGATGGAGCTGGAAGCCATTATCCTAAATGAATTAATACAGGAACAGAAAACCAAATACTGTATATTCTCACTTATAAGTGGCAGCTAAACATTGGGAACTCATGGACATCCAGATGACAACAACAGAAACTGGAGACTACTAGAGGCGGAGGGAGGGAAGGGAGGAAGAGCTAAAAACTACCTAGTGGGTACTATGCTCACTACTCAGGTGATGGGATCATTTGTATTCCAAACCTCAGCATCACATAATATACCTATGTAACAAATCTGTACAGGTACTCACTGAATTTAAAAGAGAAGTTGAAAAAAAAAAAAAAACAGAAGTTGAAATTATAAAACAACAACAACAACAACAATAAAAAACCTCTTTCATCTAAGTATACAAGCAATTTTTACCAGAGCCCTTAATATTAATAACAATGGATAGAGCCAAAGCGCCCCAATTTCTTTGGGAGTGGTGGGAACAGAAATAGAGAAGCAAAAACTTACTAGAAGATGAAAGGTACAAAACAAACTTGTTTTTCCCCTCTCTGCATCTTCGATTATTTACATTTTTAAAAGAATCCCAGATGAAAGCCAATACAACATGGAAAAGCCCATTGGATTCTTTCGTTTTTGTTTTAAACAAAGTTTTTCCAGGTGTAAATTAGAACAAATAATCATCTTTAAATCTTTAAATTATAAAACAAAATATAGCCATATATATCCTATTGAAATACAGACACTTGTCTTAGAATTAGAAATTCTAATCTTAGACATAATCTAAGCATGAAACTTGTTTTTTTAGCTCCTGTCTTTTGCTCCAGGACTATCTGCCATGTTCTATTGAATGAATGTTTGTGTGGCAGAATGTGATTGTACCACGAAACAGAATAGGGCAATTCAGGGGAGCCAGAAAGGATACCTGTCATTAGAAAAAAAAAATTACTCCATCTCACTTGATGGTAAATTACTAGCTCTAACTTTCAGGAATTAAGAAATAACGCAAAGGAGTCTAATATGAGACAAGACACAGAGACACAACAAATTAAACTTTAAATGCAGCATGAAGAACAAAACAAAAACAGAGCAATTACATTCAGACAAGAAAAGCTGCATTAATAACATTCTGGCCTTATAATTACCTAACACTAATTTTTATCCGAATCTTAACTAGCTACTTGAAAAGCTGATGTTTGGCAGGTTATGTTACCTGTGGATGCCACAACTGCCCATTGATAAAATGGAAGCACTGAAGAAAAGCTTTAAAGTCCCACTTCCATAATTAATTTACTCTTCTCCTCTTGGGTTCTATGAATTACATGCCCTTCACTGTTATAGAAAAATTCTGGTTGGCAATAAAGCTTGTACCAATGATAAAATAAGACTTGATTGTTCTGGTAAAATCCTTTATGCCTCATTCCAACCACGAAGTTCTTTGAGCTTTTCTCAGTGCTGGTGGTGGTGTTTTTGCTTATGTTTGTTATAGTTATATGTTTCCATACTGAGGTAAGCTTGGGTTTCCCTCCTCACTGGCTAACAGGAACTTGGTATATTTCTGTGTCCATACCAAAGAAAATTCCACCATCCCAATCATATAATATTTATATTACGATATGCCAGTGAGATCTATAAAATCCATACCTATGACTCTTTGCTAAGGCACTTTCTCCACTTTTTTCTTTTTTTTGGATATGGAGCCTCGCTCTGTCGCCAGGCTGGAGTGCCGTGGTGCAATCTAGGCTCACTGCAAACTCCGCCTCCTGTATTCAAGCAATTCTCCTGCTCAGCCTCCCCACTCCACATATTTTTAACACAGGATAGTTATATGGGCAAAATACATCTGAAAAAACGTTCCAAATTGAATTATGGTCCATTCCAAGCAATTACGATTACCAAATTTTCCTATGAAAATACCAATCTTGTTTTCATTCCTAAGACAGATACAATTCAAGGTTAAACAAACAGAAGAGTTATATTCAATGTCTGGAAGATGTTTATAAGGTTTAAGTGGAAACTGCTGGTAGAGTACACTAAAGTAAAAATAATCAAATTAAGAAAACTATAAGTCACTCCAAATTGTTCATGAAGCTTTACACTTGTTCCTGGTATATAAAATATTTCATACATAATGTATACATACATAATGTAAGAACTTTTATGTATGATGGGCAAATAAAATATAATTAAAGGCAAAATAAATTTTATTTTTATTGACTATCAGAGCTAAACTACTTTTTTTAAATGTCAACTTCCTTCTCTTTCAACATTTCTGTTTTGAGGAGCAAATTCTTCTTCCGCCTGAAATGGAATTATCACCTTTCAGGTTTTAGAATTTTTAGACCATGATTTTCTATTATTTCATTAAAACCCGAACTATCTCTGCTCCAGTAAATGAAATCTGAGGGATTACTAGTAATATTGGGAGCAATTTCACTCTGTAATTCTCTCGGCTACATGAGGATGGACCTATTCTCTCCTGAAGCTCTCTCTGGGTCTTTTGGAAGGCATGACACTGTCTTTAGTTTGCTAGGGCATCACTTAATTTATCCATGTAAATTAAGGTAACATGGCCACAGCAACTAGCTGATATTTTTGACAGACTTCACCAAATTCATTACATAAACAGCATTTTTGGAATATGTATCCTGAATTTGTATTTGCTAACCAACATCATTTTGACTTTTGTTACTCAAATAAGCTTATGAGTTCAGCAAATATCTCTTTGCATGGATACACACACACACACACTATACTGTGATTGGTCCTAGAAAAAGAAACAAAATAACTTTTTAGATTATTATTAATAACCCCAAAGTATGTATCATCTACTTGAGAGGTTTTCCTTCTATCTAATTAATCAAAATTGTAAAATATTTTAAAGTGAAAGGGGTATAAAGAAAATTATATTTAAAATAATAAAGTTTTTGTTTACTTCAAATTCTGGGACACTTGTTATATGCTAGGTCTTGGGGAAGCATAAAAAATTAAATTTACAAATCTGGCCATAAATAAATTACAGTCTCAGGCAGAAACAAAAACATATAACACTATATTATCAAGCTTTCCAAAGTACCGGGATGGAGATTCATATAGGAGGCCAAGTCATAGAGTCTAAGAATAGACCAGCAGGGCTTTCTCCAGTGAGGCTAGAAGGCAAAGATTGGGAAAAGGGTTTTCAAGATAGAACAGCATAAATGATACAAGAAAAAAGCAATGCAATGTGGATTGTTTTGAGAAATAGAAGATGTTGAATACTGCCAGCAAATAAAACAGAAAGGGGAATATTCTCATGGATAGGCAAGAGAGATACACACAACAGCCCAGAAGGAATGGCAGAAGATTGATATAGAACAAAAGTAGATGGTATATGAACAAGAGACTCATAGTAAAGCCTGGTCTTTATCTATAAGCAGTAGAAAGACAGGGATGGGATGGTTTTAGATTAAAAGCAATGGGTTCATCAGAGTGGAAGATTGACCCCCTAAGAGTAGTACAGGAGGCCGGGCGCCATGGCTCACACCTGTAATCCCAGCACTTTGGGAGGCCAGGGTGGATGGATCACCGGAGGTCAGGAGTTTGAGACCAGCCTGACCAACATGGAGAAACCCCGCCTTTACTAAAAATACAAAATTAGCTGGAGTGGTGGTGCACGTCTGTAATCCCAGCTACTTAGGAGGCTGAGACAGGAGAATTGCTTGAACCCGGGAGACAGAGGTTGCAGTGAACTGAGATCTTGTCATTGCCCTCCAGGCTGGGCAACAAGATTGAAACCCTATCTCAAAAAAAAAAAAAAAAAAAAAAAAGTAGTGTAGCAGATGGACTACTAGCAGAGCAAATATGACTCTAGAGCAGTGAGATCCATGAGGAGGCTAATATTAATATTTCAAGCTAAATTCATTCACATTGCTTCAATAGATATTTAATACATAATACAAAAGGTGCCATTTTCATTTTGTATAAGATGCTTGCATATAAAATATTATTTGTAAATATGATAACCAAAGTCAGGATGGACAACAGAGCCAAAAATACTGACGAGGCATTTCGAGTTTTAAAACACTCAACCAGTCTTCAACCAAAATACATCCTAATGTAGACATTATTAACCAGTGTCACAATGTCGTATTTCTTCTTGATTTAAAGGAAAACTTTCTTTAGTTTCTTTTTATTGTAGTTCTTTATTTGCTTGCCTTGTTTTCTGCCCAAATTTCAACAAGGTACTTCGGAAACAAGACACCAGAAGGAATAAAAACAAAACCAATAAAGAGGGGTAAGAAAGCAATTATCATGCCAGTATTTATTTAAATGCAAAATATAAAGCAAAAATTAAAAGACACTGAATAAAAATCTGAAATTACAATCTTGATCATGAGATATTACTTAAAGGGAAGAGCAAATAAAAACTGATAGATGAACTTAGCCAGTTAGATTCTATAACTGGGAAATGCCCATTCTAGATCAATCATGGTTGTATTTTCAAAATAAAGATATTGTCAAAAATCTAAATCAAACCCACTAATAAAATGGAAACGGTAGGCAGAATTTGAAGAAGTACAAAGATTCAGATGATAAAACGAGCATTAAATGAATGTCAAAATACTGTTTAAGATATCAATTACATTAGCCTTAAAGTATTTCTGAAGTAATAAAATTAATTTTCAAACATTTGCATCATTTGAAAAGTTATATATGCATTCAACAAAAGCGATACTGCACAACAATTGGTCTCATTTTAAAATTCTTTCTTTGATTTAAACATATTCTACCTGTTGTTTTAGATCTGGCTTATCCTATTTTAGAATGAGCTGATTTCTGTATATTAGTCCTAACACAAAATCTGAGCCAGAGTATTAGCTTTTCCTCATATCTCTATTGCTGTACAGTTTCAGCTCTACAGCAGCATCAATCTCATTTTTTGTTTTTAACTTAAATATGTAGTACAGAAAACCCTTTGGACCTATAATCACCATCTATAACCTAACTTAACAGTTCTAAATATCATGCTAATGCTGATAGTTCTACAATCTGAAATGCGATCAAGGAAATTTTCATTATGTCAGTAAATTTCCTCTAGTTAAAGCCACAGTTCTAGTGAAACAACATAATTTACTTTCTAGTCCATGTGTAGTAGACATAAACATACAAGTATGTATATTTCATGAGCATTCTAAACCAGAAAATACATAGAAAACAATTTTTTGTCTCCTTCAGTGCCAGTGCTTTTAATGATAATCTGGAATATGAAAAACCACAATGAAGATGAACATGCTACAGCACCGTGAACATACACAGAAATATATTTAAAGTGCTACATGTGATGACAGGAAAAAATGAACTATTAATGCATAGGAGGAGATGTTAATTTTAGTTTGAGGTTGAGTATGGAGTCGCAGTTTTTAGAACCCAATAGCAAGTGACCTGGACAGAGAACTTCTACCTCAGTGCTTGCCTTTGGCACCATGAATTAGGAAGACTGTTCTCACTTCTCACCGCCCCAGGTTCTCTCTAATCCCAAAGGTACTATTTCACTTCAGTGCACTGGAAAATGGAGGCCGGCTTTTTTAAAAAAAATACCTCCTGTTACCCAAATTCCCAGCTTCCACATTTTGACACTGACTACTACACCTTCATACGTTCATCTGAATGTTTCTCTTACAATCCATGTGTAGACCACTCACTACAATAAACTTAACTGACACTAATGTTTTAATACCGACATAAAAGTAAATAGGAATTTACCAACTGGAAGACCTCGAGTTTGATAGAATGAAGAGACAGAAACTTACTGATAGGACACAGTATGAAATTGGTGCTTGAGAGCTATTCCTACCACACGCAGGAAACGTCTTGTGAATGTACCCGGCATTCTCAACAGCAGTACACAAAACGGCTCTGCCACCAAGAACATTCTTACCCAGCAGGCAGCCCTCCTCATTAGCTTTGACATGCCACACAGCCCTTTGCTTACTGATGCAGTGCAGCCAACAGGGAGACAGAGTTTACGAGTAACAGCGAGACCGAACTGGCTAATTACTTACCTTCTCACTTATGGCAGGCTTGCTTGTTTAACTTTTTGTTTCCTCTCTTGTCATAGCTCAGCGCCAAATGGTTATGAATCAGCAGAAGTCTGAACCTGACAGTCAAAAAGAATATATTTTCAGAAAAGAATTGGAAATTAACATTCCCTCCACTGCAGTCTTTCTTTCCTTGCCCTCTGTGTGCATGTTACTCTCCCGTTCTCTCTCTCTGCAAGGCAGCTATGTAGTGGTCTATAAATATTGACCCTGACACTTGCTCAGTGCTTTACTTGCTCATGGCACAGGTCTGTGTTACTGAACACCGTGGTAATACTCCGGCAAAGTTCTCAGCTGCTCAGACAAAGCTGTGGATTGGCTCACTACCCAGCAACCCTGTGCTTGCCTGGAAATACCATTCTGCTGCCAGCTTTACAGATGCTATGGGCCTTTCCTGAGGCCCCTATCAGGCACAGAAGGGCAATCATGAAGTTTTTCTGAAGAAATACAGCTTTCCTCAGGCAGGTGGAGAAAAGTGGGGCTAGGTGGAGTCAAAGACAAGAAAGGAAATACTGCCTTTGTTTCAGCCAAACAACATACTCTCAAACCCTTTATAAAAGTCATATCTAAATGTCAATCAATCAAGCTTTATAAAACTTAATTATGACATATTATGAATCCAAATGACACAGGAAAGCAGTTTTGTAATTTTTTTAATATTGCTTCTCAAAAAGAAAGGCTGCAGTGACTAAGTAATTGGTCACAAAAATATGTCAATGTAAGTTCATTTGGAGAATGACAGAAATGTATAGGGAAGTATAATATTAATCAGATACAACATATATTTAGTGAAAGATGCCAAAATATAACCTAAAATTATAACTCAACAGAATATTTACAGTTTAAATATAAACTTCTATATTTATAATTATGACAAGTTGAAAATTTAAGTTTTAGATTAAGGATAGAATCCAAGTCATGACACTAGAGTATATGGTTTGTAGGTGACATAAACAAGGTACACAGTATCTCCATATATCACCTATAAGGTCCACAGTATGAATGAGTAGAAAATAAATGAGCCCATATTTTTTATTGCTTATCAAAGATAATCATGTGTTTGCTTTACTAAAAGCAAATTTTACTAAAATTTTCTCTTGATTAAATCAAAGGTAAAGGAAACTTTTGGGAGACTCTGGTCACTTACTCATCTTACAGATAAGAAAATCAACCCCCAGGCTGGTTACTTTGCCCAGGGTCACATGGCAACTCTGTGACAGAGCCAAAACTAGAAACCTTGCCTGATTACTTACAGTAATGTGTTCCTTCTATTAGAACGGTGGTTCTCAAAATAATCCTTAGGCTCATCTTCATGTGAAAGCTTACTAAAATCTTACCAGTAAATGCAAATATTATAGCCAGAAAAATAATCAGCATAGAACAAAAATAGCTTTTTACAGTGTAACTGACCAAAAAAAAAAAAAAAAATAAAGTTGCACATAAGAATTAACTTTCCAACTATTTGAAATCCACCTTTCCTTGTTTATTGCAAAAATTAATATTTATATAATAAATTAACTTATTGTCAAGAGATGTATATAACTAGGTGCTGAACAGGCAAAGATAAAACATAGTTCCTACTCTCAAAAGACCTTCCAGGTCTAATTCCAGAAAAACAAAAGAGAAGTTAAATGTAAAACAACGTAGCAACAAAGACTAGAGGAGGCAACTATGGGAGAAGGGAAAATGAGCATCTCAGCCAACATGAAGTGGGGGTGGAAGAGGTAATTCCTCACTCCAGACTTCTGGATCCTAAAGAATGGGCAGAAGGTAGTGAGGCAAAAAAGGAAGAATGACACAATCAAGACAAAAGCAGGAAAGAGCACAACACATACTTAGAACTTCAAATAGATCTTTCTTGCTGGAGACAGTAAGTAGTTAAAAGCAAAACAAAACCAATTAGAAGGAGTAAGGTGATGAGGGATTTTATAAGCCAGGTCGACAAACTTGGGTTTTATAGAGTAGGATAGGCTACCAGGCTTTAATTGCCTTTATTCACAGACTCTTAAAAGAATTTTGAAAAATTATGTAAAATTATGTAACCATTTACACATTACCAAATTGACATTTACAAATTTCCACCTGTGGTAAAATATGTACTTGCAAAGAATTTAATTTCTACCCTATTGGAAATATTGGCATTTTAAAAAAAACACATCAGCTATTTTAAATATACCCAATAGCATCTAAATCTACAATAATTTAATATAACCACTATCTATTTAAATAACACACAAAGATGATTCTTTTGGCAGCTGAAATTTACATGGCAATTTATTTTCTTGACCTTTATTTCCATCTTGCGGCCTCAGAGAATTTTTACGTATTTTTATAATTAAGTCCTCAGTTGTTCACCCTGTCATACTTTTTTTTTGAGGTGGAGTCTTGCTCTGTTACCCGGGTTGGAGTGCAGTGGCACTAATTTGACTCACTACAACCTCCGCCTCCTGGATTCAGGCAATTCTCCTGCCTAGGCCTCCCAAGTACCTAGGACTACAGGCATGTGCCACCATACCTGGCTAATTTTTGTATTTTTAGTGGAGATGGGGTTTTGCCATGTTGGCCAGGCTGGTCTCAAACTCCTGACCTAGGTAATCTGCCCACCTCAGCTTCCCAAAGTGCTGGGATTACAGGCGTCAGCCACTGCACCCGGCCACCCTGTCATACTTCTCTGCAATACACATTTAATGCATTAGTTGAATTTTTAATGTTAAATTTTCTATGACTCCAGGATAATGCACCATAATAACATTTGGGATGGATAAGGGTGTGCTTTTCTTTCGTAAGGTAAGAGAAAGAGTGTTGTGAATAAAGCACTATTCTCAGGCAGATCAATATTAATAAAGAGTTTATGCAGAAGTGGAGAATCTAGACACTGATTCCATTAAAATTACCCATTCAACTGCTAAGAGAAAGAAACCAGTCTGAAAAGGCTACATACTGGGCTGGGCGTAAGTGGCTCACACCTGTAAACCCAGCACTCTGGGAAGCCAAGGCAGAAGGATTTCTTGAGTCCAGAAGTTCGAGACCAGCCTGGGAAACATGGCAAGACCCTGTCTCTACAAAAAATTTAAAAAATAAAATAAAAAACTTAAATTAGGCAGCTGTGGTGGCACACACCGGTAGTCCCGGCTGAGGAGAGAGGATCCCTTGAGCTCAGGGATTCGAGGCTGCAGTAAGCTATGACTGTGCCACTGAACTCCAGCCTGGATAGCAGAACAAGACCCCATCGCTTTAGGGGGGAAAGAAAGGCTACATACTGTATGATTCTAACCATATGGCATTCTGGAAAAGGCAACACAATAGACAGTGTAATTGTCAGGTGGTTGTCAGGAGATGACAGTGAAACACGGGATTTTTAGGGCAGTGAAACCACTCTGTATGACGCTGTAATGGCAGATGAATGATATTATGCATTTGACAAAGCCCACAGAGCTGTAAAACACAAAGAGTGAGCCTTAATGTAAACTATGAACTTTAGTGAAGTCTCTTTCTCTGTCTTCTTGAGGAATGTGGTCTAGAGGGAGTAGAAGTATTATTTATTGAGGATTGTCTAAAAGGGGCTTGGGGAAATATCTCTAACACTAAAAACAACACTGGCAGATGGTTGTTTGTGCTTTTTTTAAAATAAAGAAAATGAGGCTTAGTGTTATTAAGTGGCTTGTCTGAAGTCATGTGACTAATAAATTATAGAACTGAGATTCAGCCCAAATCTGTCTGGCTGGACTACAGTACCACACAAAGCCTTTCTATCAGTCACTGAAGATGTATAGGCCCATGCCCAGGCAAGGAAGTGGATTAAACAGTGCACTCACAAACTCAGGACAGATTCACTGTATCCTGCATTTCTCTCAAGGAACTGCTTGAATTTTAATATTGAGTGTTGAGGGGTAGCAGAAAGATAGGACTAACAAATTAAGCAGTGGATGAAATTAAAGTAACTGATATACCTTACTAAAGAGAACTTAAAGGCTTTTTTAATCTTCAATTTGACTGATGGGCAAGGAATATATGAAGAGTCAAGTGGGGTTCTTCTTTGAGTGGCTGGGTCTTTGCCAAGGCAAGGTTTTGGGAGGAGGAGGCAACTTTGGAACAGGGAGCTGGGAAGAGCAGATGGATTTAGTTTGGAACATGATGAACTTTAGATATCTGTGTTGTACTGAAGTATGTTCAATGGGCATTTAATATACTAGTCTAGAATACCGGAGAGATGAAGACTGCATCAATTCAGTAAGCAGTTTTGTTCTCTTGCTTTCCTGGTTCAAACCTTGTCACCATATAGTCTATTCTCAGTACAGAAGAGAAGTCACTTAAAAACCTCACTCAGATTACATTCATCTTCTAATCAAAGCCCTGTACTGCTTCCCCATTTTACTCAGAGTAAAAGCTAACGTCCTTACAATGGTCCATATAGCCTAGCCCCACTTTATTCTCTCATTTTGTCTCTGACAGCATGGACTAGGGCCCCCCTCAGTTTCTCAGCTCCAACCCACTTGTCCTCATACCATTCCTTAAATATGCCTGACCAGTTTACTCTTGGTATCCTTCTATTTGCTGTATGTTCTTGCAGAAAGCTGCACGGCTAACTGTTCACGTTCAACTCCCTGTTGAAAGTGCACCTTCTCAGTAAAGCGTACCACTCTCATACTATTTAAAATTGCAAACTTCCTTGTTATTTGTTATTGTTTGTGTCTTCCCCATAGAATATAGGTTCAATAATAGCATAGATTTCAAGCGCCTAAACTGAGCCTTCTACATAATGAATGCACAATAAATATTTGTTAGATAAATGACTAAAATAAACATTTATGAGCAACACGCCAATAAAGGCGGCTCCCAAGGTCATGAGATCTCTCAGAAATAGCATAAAGAGAAGTATAAATAGTATAAAGAGAAGTAAACCAAAATCAACATTTACAAAGTAGGTCAAGGAAGAGAAGGGCATAAAGACTGAAAAACAATTACAAGGTCAGTAGAAGGAGAATGAAAAAGGGCTGAATGAGGACAGAGTCAAGGACTGAGGGGTCAACAATGTCGAATGCCACGGAAAGATTAAATATGAAAGAGATTGAAAAAGCCCATTACATACAACATTCAGAAAGTATTGTGATACTAAAAACCACTGAAATGCATGATTTAAAAGGGCAAATTTTATGGTGTATAAATTCTATTTCAATAAAGCAGTTATTACAAAAGAAAAAGCATTGGCAGCTGAGCTGTTTTCACTGCAGGTGGGAGGTAAGCAAGGAAAGTGAGACAGGAATAAAGTCACACTTTTGAAAAGTTTGGCCAAAAAGAAAAGAAAAAGAAGGATGGGGTGATGCTTTAAAACAACAAACAAACAAAACAACCACAAAACTTCATTCCAGTGTAGAGGTTGAGTACTCTGAAGTCAGGTAGCCCCGTGTTTTCTTCTTTCTCCAGTTACATTGTAAGTTACATATGTGTCTTACCTTCCTCATCAATGAAATGGATTTAATGTTAATACCTTGCATCACTGGGAATCAATAATTCATTGTATTGTTGAATAATATTTCATTGTATGGGTATGCCAGGTTTTATTTATGCGTTCATCAGCTAATGAACATTTGGGTTTGTTTCCACTTTTGGGCCATTATGAATAATGCTGCTATAAACAAGTTTTTGCTTCAAACTTATATTTTCTTTTTTTTTTTCCTTTTTTTTTTTTTTGAGACAGACGGAGTCTCACTCTGTTGCCCGGGCTGGTGTGCAGTGGTGTGATTTCAGCTCACTACAGCCTCCGCCTCTCGGGTTCAAGCAATTCTCCTGTCTCAGTCTCCCAAGTAACTGGGATACAGGCGCCTGCCACCACGCCTGGCTAATTTTTGCATTTTAGTAGAGATGAGGTTTCACCATATTGGCCAGGCTGGTCTCGAACTCCTGACCTAGTGATCCACCCGTCTTGGCCTCCCAAAGTGCTGGGATTACAGGTGTGAGCCACTGTGCCCAGCCTCAGCTTATATTTTCATTACTCTTGGGTAAATACCAAGTAGTCAAACTGCTAATATGCTAATTTTATGTTTAAGATAGTCAAGAACTGTCCAACTATTTCCCAAAGCAGAATTTCACTGTGGCTTTAATGTGCATTTTCCTAGTGATAAATAATGTTAAGCATCTTTTCATGTGCTTATTAGCCATTTGGCTATTTACTTTTGACTTTTGGTAAACATAATTTCAGAAAACGCTATGACCAAATAAAGCTTAAAATATGTTTTTGAGGGCCCAAGAAAGTTGTACCTGGCATAAACAGAGTTACTTACTTGTTAACTGAATAAATAAACTAATAAACAAATGAATGATTAAGGAATAAGAAATATTTTATTTATTAGTATATTGTTTCAGTTTTTAAAATGAATTTGAATTCCTATACAATTTCAGTAGAACTTTTAGTAAGGAGAAGCAGCTTTGGGAAAAAAATAAAATTGCAAAGAAAATGTGCTAATCCTCTGTTCATTATTATGATAAATACCTATATTGGTACTTTCAGTTTGGTAATAATAAAATACTCTATCAGATCAATGTTAGGTAGCTGAAATTGTAATCTCTGTTACATTAATGCTTTAATTTAATGCTTCCTTGAAATTCGGTGTTAAAAAAGCAAGAAGCTAAGTAGTGAATGATTTTTTGTTTGTTTGTATGTTTGTTTTAAGACAAGAGTCTCGCTCTGTCACCAGGCTGGAGTGCAGTGGCACGATCTCGGCTCACTGTAACTTCCACCTCCTGGATTCAAGCGAGTCTCCTGCCTTGGCCTCCTGAGGAGCTGGGACTATAGGCACGTACCACCACGCCCAGCTAATTTTTGTATTTTTAGTAGAGATGGGGTTTCACCATGTTGGCCAGGATGGTCTCCATCTCTTCACCTCATGATCCACCGGCCTCGGCCTCCCAAAGTGCTGGGATTACAAGCGTGAGCCGTCGTGCCTGGCCATGAATGATTTTAAAATATATTGTTGACAAACTTAATCATATATGAATACTACAAATTTATGTAATGAGACATTCTTCAGGGGCAAGTGGGTACAAGCAAGATGTTAATAATCCAAGCTAGTCCTCATTTTTCATCTGAGGGAACAGGTGGCGTTCAGTGTAAATGAATGAGGAGAAAGAATATTGACCCTACGATGTGCCTAGTTAGAAGTAAACTACGAACTGTTTTTATCCTCTTTTTTTTCATACTTTAGGGGCCTATTGTTAGGCATATCATATACAGACTCACTTACCTTTAACTCTAAAGTTCTTTGTTCTCAAGTAATAAATAATTTGGGCTCCCAGGACCCCACAGAAAAATCATACATAAGTCTACCAACCTTACTGCTGCCACTTTATTATAATACATACCCATTATTAGTATGAGAAGTATTGGCTGCTCAATTAATAAATAGGTCATTTGTTCTTTTCAACTGAAATAATGTTGTATGTAAGTTGTAAAGATGGAATAAACTAAATCCAGAAACCACAGCAAAGAATGCGTCTTTGTAAACTTTTATATGACATCGCACAAACCAAATGGCAAACTAAACTAAAGCGCTTTATCATTTATCAATAGAAATTGTTCTTAAATTCATAGTGCATACAATACACACAACCATAACCAATAATAAAACTAAATTATGTTTAATAAAATAAGGTAATAATGAAGAATGGAAAGCACCCAGAATTTCAAGTTATTTTTGTTATAGTCGTTGCTAATTGAACCTATATTAAAACTTCACTGATTTCTCATCATGTTTAATAATAATAGCTAGGTTCCCAGCTGTGTTATCAGTATTTCAATTTCTTTTTCTCTTAGAGCTAAATGTATATTTATATGACATGAATGACAATATCAAAAGTGTTATTTAACATAATAAATATTTGCGATATAATTTCAAGCATTTTCTACTTTTTAGAAAGTCTGCAGTTCTTAAAATTATCATATACCTGTAAGTAGAAATTTCTTAAAGGTAAGGAATTAATCATCACTAAATCAAAAATTTCTACAATTACTCCAAAACGGAAATTAGATTAGGTCTATGTGACAACAAGAGACTGGATAAGAACATTTAATTCCATTAATCTCTGGATGATTCCAATATTCAGATAAATCATTATCTGACATTTTAAATAACTATTTTCTTTCATTATAAAGGCGTAGCTGAATTCTCAATGTTTCTTTTTTAGAAATGACTCATTAGAGGATATTTTCATTCACACAGATACACATAATTAACACTATGTCATTAATTTTATGGAATAGTTATTTCTAGGAAAAAAAAAAAAAAACTGCAGTATATTTGGTTAGGCAGTACAACCGGAATCTCAAGAATAAAAAGTATCTTTCGAGGGAGGTCAAAAAGGTGGTCCTGAAACCATCCATGCCAGAGAGACTTATGTCAGCTAAAAGGAAAGAAGCAAAGATTGGTGGATTCCTCAAGACAAGCTAAAGTCATACATTAGAATGGGGGAAATCTCAGGAAGGAGGGACTCAGCAAAAACCAACTCAATGGTCTCAATGGGAGAGGAGAATATCTGTCTACCAAGTTTAAGCTGACTTTCACTGTTTATTAATTATAAGGCAGTAGCTCAGAAAATATCACTGAATGATTAAATTTAGGTAGTGAAAACAGGAATGTGGATTAAGTCTGAAAATTCACTAAAAAAACAAAAACACTGGTCTATTTTACAGCTCCATGATAAATACACTTTCACATGGAAGATTTAAATTGCAAAGCTCAGGAATATCATTATTCAATTTATATTTTTAATCAAAATATATATTTTTAAAGAGGAAATAGTAAGAAAACAATAAAACAAACTAATCTTTGTAAAAAATGAATGAAACATCCATTATTCTTCTTTGGTTCACATATAAAATGTGGTTGTTTCCACTTGCCATTCTGACTGACAGGGCCTGAAATTCTCTTGAAATGTGGTGTCAAAAATAACTAAAGAGTAATGGGAAAAAAAAGACTAAAAATGAAAAATCTCACTTCTATACTTTGGTAGATCTGAATATGGTCACGCAAAATACATTGTCAAGACCTGATTAAATTAGACTTTAAGATGGATGGAAGCAATTCTTTTTGTTTTTGAAAATTTTACTTTCATGAGATTACTTTGGAGTGGTGAAAACTGACAGGAATGTACTCTGAGTTTTGTTTTGTTTTGTTTTCCATCCTCTAATTTACTTCAATCTGGTATGAGTCCTAGATTGAGCAAGAACAGAGCTGCAACTGAGCTGAAGAAAGATAGTAAAAGTAGAAAACGTAAGAATAAAGAAAATCCTTATACTTTTTTTCATGATCCAATAAAGAGATGAAATAATGTTATCAAATAGCATGTCAATGTAGTAATTAAACTACTTATGTTTTTGTTTTGTTTTAAAGGTAACCGGTACAGAACCAATGAATCAAAATAATTGTTTTACATAAATACTTGTGTTTGGAAAAACATATACAAACCGCCCCCTTATAATTGATACTTAACACCAGTAGAGAATATGAAAGAATAAAGTTCAGGAACCTTAAAAACATGTCTAAGGGCAAAGAGATCCATGGTGCTGGGGTAAAACCTCTCTTACGGTCCAACTCCTAACGGTCTGTACAAATCTAACAACTCACATTTATATTTTTACAAGGGCTCTTTCATTTGTTCATTGGGATAAGCAATAAGAAAGTATTCCTACTTTACACATGAGGAAAGTGAAGTTCAGAGCAGGGAACTTCACTTCCCTGCTTTGGGAATAGCCCAATGTGTGCATGTTTGAAAGAAACATAGATAGAAACTGAATTCAGGTCATCTCACCTTAAATCTTGGGCCCTTACTACTATATCTTTCAGTAACACCACAGGAACAAATCTCAGTAGAATTATTTTCCTATAGGAAAACACAATAATTCCCAGGGAACAGAATGAAGTCTTCCAATTTGGGGCATATATATTTTTGTTGACAATGGCCACACACACAAATATAAAGCTCTTATTTTGGTTTCTCTGGTGTTGGTTAATAGCAGTATCATTACTTAGTCATCCATGCTAAAAATCTCAATGTCTCACTTCTGCTCTCCCCTATTTCCAATTAGTTGCTATATACTCAAGATTCTTGAGTATATGGTGATCTCTGGACCTTGTCTCCTTTTCTTTCCTCTGTTCCTACTGAAATTCAGACTTAGCTTTTATCTAACTTTAAATACTGAAATGATCACAATATAGGCTCCCTGGCACCACTTTCCTTTCTCCTCCATCAATCTTCTATATTGTTACTATGCTGATTTTTTTAATCAAGACCCCCTCTGGCAACAGAGGGTTCAAACTTCTCAGCAGAGAATAAAGGCCTTTCCACCACCTTGACCTGGCCCTGTCCTTTCAGGTTCATTTCCCCCTCTGCCAATAACACAAATCCCACCTTATGCTCTCCTAATGTACCATGCCATCTGTTCACAGGAAATGCCATGTGTAGACTTTCCATACCTCTGTTCACAGAATGACCTTCTGTAAACCTTTATTTCTATGCAGTAACATTTAAGCCAGAACAGAACTATACCCAAATATGTGAGAAAGGAGATTCAAATTAAAAGAAGGAAAACTACTTTGGATGCTGTAACTCTGGTATCAAGACTTCGCTTTCCTTGCTTGCTGTCTCCTTCCTAGAAATGTGACATTGGTAGTGTTTCCTCATAAAAGCACAAGGGAAAAGCGCATACCAGTTTCCAGGCTTACAGCAGCAAAGCTATGACAATACTGTGTATTTCAGAAGGACTTTGGGAACCTGAACAGAATTTCTGTCCTGAACATCAATTTTTCTTTCTCTGTTTAATTATCTGTGTAATTTTTTAAAGACAATAAAAATATGTCCATTCCAACTGCATGAGTGTCCTTTTGAAAGACCTAGTCATCTAACTATCAGGTAAAATTATGCATAGTAGTACTATAGAGATTCTGAAGCAGGATACAATGTGAACGAGCAAACCTAAGTAGTATTTAAGTGCTAAAATTATGACAAAAGTACCCATGGAGCTAACAGGGCCTCTACATAGAGATTTTTAAATATTTATGTGCCCAAGGACTGTGGCAATTTCTTTTGGGTAGAATAATGAAGTTCAAAGTACACTGATGAAAGTTTACATTGGGTTTACTGGCAATCCATATCAATTAAAAGCTACATTTTAAAATGCATATCAGGTGTTACTGGAAAATGCATCTATCTGAATAGCAGCTATTGAGAAGTTTATCAAAAAGAGTAAATAATGTATAAAAAGTCCTGAGTGAGTGATGAAAACCTGATTCAAATGACAAGTCACATATCAGTTGGAAGCCAGTGCACAGACTTATTGGCACCAACAATGTTTTCTTAATTTCCTAAGTGTGCATAACATCATGCCCTCCCCCTCCAATTGGCTTAGTATATCCCTTTTTATTGCTTTATTCTATTAAAAATTACTTCAACTCACTTACATTCCTGACAAATCCATTTCATAATTTTAATTAGCAGTTCTAATCCTTCTCATGGAATATTTCTTATTTATTTTATGCTTTCATTCAATAAACACTTGCTTAGTACCTGTTATGGGCTGTTATGGGTCTGGCACTCTAGACACAATCCCTGTTCCCAGTGAGGCTAAAAGCTAGTGAGGGAGACAGACTGGTGGCTACATCGCTACAATTATAATATGGCAAAAGCCATGAGATAAACATGTAACATAGAAAATAAAACTTCCTGGAGACTGAGCTCAGAGAAGGCTTTGTGGAGGGGGAGGTGATACTTGGGTTCTTAAAATAAGAGACGTTAACCTGAAAGTATATGAAGATTTCTAATATGGGACACTTTGGTAAGACCTAAAATATGGCTTTGGAGTGACAGCTTTAAGTGGTAGTAACAGGCTTAATATCACTGCCCTTATTTTCCATATTGAGACTACCACGTTTCTAAGTGTACTTCCTCTCTCTGCCTGTTGACATTTCCATTCATTTCATTCTAGGTCTCTATTCAAATTTTTAAAATGTGATCTCATGTAACTTTTTGGCAAAAATAAGATATAATTATGAATATTACCAAAATCATTTTCAATTAGCATTTTTATTCATTTGTTTAAAAAATATTTATTGAGCAACTGCTATGTGGTAGGCTTAAATATTGGATACATGATGGTGAAGCAGCATGTTCACTCATGGACTTTATATACTAATGGGAAAACAAACACTAACAATGAATGTGATAATAATAAATAGAAAAAAAAGCAATAATAAAATTTAAACAGAATAATGTGATAATATTTGAAAAACAAAGCTTTAGACAGGGAAATTCAGAAAATGCCTGCTTAAAGCAGAGCCCCTGGAGCTGACACCTGAATGGTGAGAAAGAGCCAGCCATGTAAAGACCTCTAGGAAGAGGATCCCAAGCAGAAGAAACTGCTAATGGAAAGTTCCTTGGTTAAGAACAATCTTTAGTATTCTGGTGACAATTTTTTTTTTTTTTTTGAGATGGAGTCTCGCTCTGTTGCCCAGGCTGGAGTGCAGTGGCGCCATCTCGGCTCACTGCAAGCTCCGCCTCCCGGGTTCACGCCATTCTCCTGCCTCAGCCTCCCCAGTAGCTGGGACAACAGGCACCCGCCACCATGCCCCGATAATATTTTGTATTTTTAGTAGAGAGAGGGTTTCACCATGTTAGCCAGGATGGTCTCAATCTCCTGACCTCATGATCCGCCCGCCTCGGCCTCCCAAAGTGCTGGGATTACAGGCATAAGTCACCACGCCCGGCTGACATTTTTTTTTTTTTTAATGATAAAGAGGACACATGATGATGTCAAATAAGGAGATGGTGGCCAAAAGGCATGGTTGCTTTTGGCCAGTGGTTCTTAAATCATGCTGCACATTAATATCAACTAGGATGTTTTTAAAAATCCAGATACCCAGGACATATCCCAAACCAATGAAATGAGAATTGCTGGAGTAAAAGGCAGACGCCAGTATTCTTTAAACTTCTCCTTGTAATTCTGATATGCAGCCAAGGTTGAGAAGTACTAATTTAGGCCACAGTTAGAAATTTAAATTTTAGTCTAATTACATAAGCAGACTTTGGAAGATAAAGATTTCATCTGAAACTTCCGTCATGCGCCTGATTGTTTAATTCCTATCTGAATGTTTGTTTTGTTTTGTTTTGTTTTTTAAAAAAGCAATACACCTTTGGATACATTTCCTTCTGAAGTAAATTTATGAATAACAAAAATGAAAGCAATTCTTGAAATGCTTGCCTCTAAAAATTCAAGTAATTTAGGTGAAAATGAGTTCTTCTGGAAATACCTAAGACAATTAAATCCATCTCAGACTCATTGCTTTTATGTATTCTCCCTGTGCATTCTGGAATACACTTGCTTACAATTTGTGAGTAACTTTGAACATGTTAGGAGGAAAAGATACTCAAAATGTGAAACAGTATCTACATTTTGCTTACATTATTCTTTCTGATTCCTCCTAACACTGACCACCAGGATTCCACTAGTGTGTCTTCTCTGTATTTTTAAGCCCATCTGCTGAAAGGGCATATCATTTTGCAGCATGTAATTCTGATAAGAGTTCACCAGCTACCGCTGAATAATTCAACTGGGAAATAATCTGAACAGTGAAGTTGATTTACTAAAACTATTGGAACCTGAGAATCATCATGGGTTTACACGATGATTTTAAACATTTAGATACATTTATCAGGCATAGTTGCCATTTCTATTGTTCAATTAAACACACCAGGATATCTTTCCTTGGAGTGTATTTAGTGGAAAATAAAGTCTCCTAATCATAGGTTACATTTTCCAAGTCTTAGTGTCAATTTAGGTTCTTATTTTTTAACAGCTGAAATCATCCATAAACTAAGCAGGCTAAATTAAATTGTAAGAAAATAAAAAGCAATCAAGTACTGGTCACATTCCAGAAAGGCAAGCTAATCAGTTAAAAACTGATTTAACTATCATGTGGTGCGGAAGTCCTAAGAGTTCCACTGGCAGAGCTTCTCCTCATGTTTCTATCAGAATATTAAAATATTAATATTAAAATTAAAATATTAAAATATGGATTAAAAATTCAACCATTCAATAGAAGATAAATTTGCTGGGCATGGTGGCTCACGCCTGTAATCCCAGTGCTTTGGAAGCCTGAGGTGGAAAGATGATTGCTTGAGTCCCGGAGTTCAAGGCTGCAGAGAGCTGGGATTGCGCCACTGCACTCCAAACAGGGCAACAGAGCAAACCCTCGTCTCAAAAAAAAAAAAAAGGATAAATTTATGAAACTCCATTATTTACCTGCCCAAAGCAATATTTCACCTAATTGCATATATAAGTATTACACTACCAATTTTTTATCGAAGGGAATTTCAAGGTAGTAGACAAATTTTCTGTACAATGTGACAACATTGTGAGTTAAAATGACAACTTCTACTCTGTGTGTGTGTGTGTGATGGAGTCTTGCTCTGCCGCCTAGGCTGGAATGCAGTAATGCAATCTCGGCTCACTGCAACCTCCACCTCCTGGGTTCAAGCAATTCTCCTGCCTCAGCCTCCTGAGTAGCTGGGATTACAGGACTGCACTACCATGCCTGGCTAATACCCAGGTATTCCCAACTTGTATTAAGTACTTGTCTTCCCTTGTCTAGCAGACTCTATTGTTATAAACTTTGATTGACAATGATTTGTATTCATTCATTCATTTTTCCAACCCAACTATTCCAATTCAGGGTTTTGGGTGGCCAGAACCTATCTCAGCAGTTCAGGGTGCAAGGCGGGAAATAACTCTGGACAGGACACCATTACCTCACACAGTGCACTCACACACCCACACTCATTCTGACTGGGACAATGCAGATATGCCAATTCACCTAATGCGCACATCTTTAGGATGTAGGAGAAAATTGAAATACCTAAAGGAAACCCACATGGACATTGGGAGAAAGTCAGACTCCATATAAAGAGGGGCCTCCGCTGGGAATCGATTTGTTTTCTCATCAGTTACTGAAGAAAACAATGCTGAACAAGACATTACTTGAGGACCTGTTGTGTATCACAGAGGAATTTACCTGAGGGTGAGTGGTTGAGGCAAAATTAGGGCTACAACATGAAATAAGCAATCCTATTTGTAACTTAACTTATTCTATTATAACCACACTTTGCCTATATTTTAGAAAATCATTCAAACTATAGTTAATAATTCACAAAGAAAAACTGCCTTCAATTTTGTGATGAATAACTCTTATCAGTGATCAGTTCAACTACTAAAAAGTGGTGTGGTTTCTTAGGTACAGTAGTAATTGCAATGAACTGTGATGACTTATTCTGGTATTTTCCATTCATTTTATATCACCTTTAATCCCTTTAAGAGAGCTACAGGGAACATGGTCTCCTGACAGCCCTGTGAAGATACCTTTGTGTTTCAAGCAGGTAGCAGTTTTCTGCTCCTTGGTTTTCACAAGTTGCTGCATACCTGGCACTCCCACAAAAACTAGCTGGATAGTGTTGCTGCTGAAAGCAAAGGGGAAATCGAAGTAATAAGATGCAGTGAGCAGGATCCAGCCTATGCAGACTAAACATCCGAAACAGTCCAACATTTCCAAAGCACACGTGGCCCACATATGTAGTGACAGAAGATTAGCCAAGCTGGTGTGGCCAAGAAGAAAGGAGATGCTGGCAGCTGCACATTCGTCGCCTTAAATGAAGTTTTCACTATTCATTTTTATGAAGTTTAACCATATGGTTCTTGATATCTGAAAAGATGAATTTTGAGAATCACTGGGACAATCTGTCAATACTTATGCAAAGCTAGATTTTAGAAAGAGATTTAATTCTTCTTCACTTTAAAGGGATATTTTTCCTCTTTTCTTATAAAAAACACGAGGTTTCTATACCTGGCCAGTTAAAACTATTGCCACTTAAAAATTCCGCACGTCTGAGAACTTGATATAAGTTAAAACATGCGCCACCCACAGTCATAATTTTGGCTTTGCCAGAGAAAAACTTCAAATTTGATTCACTAATTACTATAGAAGTTCACTAGATGTTTATATAGTAAAATTTGAGGGTGAAAACAAAAGTATGTGTAAGGTTTTTTTTTTTTTTTTAAACATAAAAGTTTCTGTATGTGTCAACATCTTACCTAAAGTCTATTAACTTTGGAGTTAATCTGTAAAGATTGGATAAAAAGAAGTGTGGATGATTTCTTTTTAATTTTTTTTATTTTTGCAAAGATAGTGATATGGTTTGGCTGTGTCCCAAACCAAATCTCATCCTGAATTGTAGCTCCCATAATCCCCATGTGTCATTAAGGGACCCAGTGGGAGGTAACTGAATCATAGAGGTGGGTTTTCCTGGGTTGTTCTCATGATAGTGAGTAAGACAAAGAAGTAGACAAATTTTCTGCACAATCTATTGGTCATGGAATTCACCACATAAGAGTTAAAATAATGACAACTTCTACTCTCACCTTTCCTTTTGTGTGTGTGTGTGACAGAGAGAGATGGAGTCTTGCTCTGCCACTATGTAAGACGTGCCTTTGCTCCTTCATCTTCTGCCATGACTGTGAGGCCTCGCTAGCCATGTGGAACTGTGAGTTCATTAAACCTCTTTTTCTTTATAAATTACCCAGTCTCAGGTATGTCTTTATTAGCAGCATGAGAACAGACTCAGATGGCCAGTACAATCTCTCCCATTTGAAATGTTCTTCTTATGTTGTCTTTGAGACTCCTCCCATTGAGAGGTGGGGTCTAAGTTCTTTCTACTTAAATCCTGATAAGCTGATGTCTATGACAAATGTGATATTATATGATTTCCCAGGCTTGTACCACCAATAAATGTTTGGTGTGTGAAAGGCAGGTCATAAAATTTGATTTAATGCCACCTTACTCACCAGAATATGTGCTCTTGAAACCTTTCACTACCACTTCAGCAGTCTGCCTATCCAGAGTACACTATGCTGGTAGAAAGGCCAAACCATCCAATGTGGAAAAACTAGAGAGACCTTGAAACTACACAAATAAAGAGATGCCTGGACAGCACCTAGCTGATTCAGTCTCTCGCTGTTCCAACTGCAGACACCATCTGTAAATGCATGAGAGACCCAAAACTAGAATCGCCCAGTTGATCCCTGCCCAAAATCCTGACCCACAGAAACCTTGAAAGGTGACAAAATTGTTTTGTTGTTTTAAGTTACTAAGTTTTATGGTTATTTGTTAAAAAGCAATAGATAACTGGAACATACTTTGATAGCAGAAGTGAGTGCTATAATAAAAAACAAAAAATACTCAAAACATGTGGCATTGGCCTTGGAACTGGACAGCGGATGGAAGAGAGAAGGGCCTGCAAGAAATTGTTAGTGAAAGCTGATGGGCCTGAAGAAATATGACTGTGTGGGCTTCAGAGAAATGATGATTAAGTTATTGGAAGGCAGAAATTCTTGTTATGTACCGGAAAAAAAAAAATAGCAACACCATTGCCCATAGTGATGTTGAAAATAGAAAATATACCTAATAAAACTCCAACTACCTAGCTAAGAACATTTCCAAGTAGAAAACTGAAAGGAGCAACTGGCTTCCTTTTGCTTCTTTTTTTTTTTCTTCTGTTGCCCACGCTGGAATGCAGTGGTGCCATCTCCGCTCACCACAACCTCCGCCTCCTGGCTTCAGGCGATTCTCCTGCCTCGGCCTCCCGAGTAGCTGGGACTGCAGGCACACACCACCATGCCCAGCTAATTTTTGTAGTTTTAGTAGAGACAAGATTTCACTATGTTGGCCAGGCTGGTCTCAAACTCCTGACCTCATGATCTGCCCCCGCTTCGGCCTCCTAAAGTGCTGGGATTACAAGCGTGAGTCACTGCACCTAGCTCCTTTTGCATCTCATAACACATGGACAGAGATAGATGAGTTTAAAAAGAAACTTCAAATTCAGCAAAATTTAGAGGAACTATATAAAAAAAAAAAAAAAAGGCAACTTGCTGGGTTTGAAAATAAAACTATTTTGCATTCCCTGTCACTCCACAGAACAAAACAGTCTCAAAATAAGAAAGAGCTTCAAGCGAAAAATAAAATACCAGGTATAGTCAGAAAGACTTGGTTTACAAGTAAAAGTAAGGGTGTGACTACAAAAACCCTTTAACACCAGTATTATGGTGCCTTCTACATCCTTTAAGCCGGATAAAAGTCCTTCTAAATATATTAAAGGCATATGTAGCTGACTTTCTCTGCTCAACAACCTAACTACCAAAACCATCAGAGTGTTATCCCAACACAGCCTCACTGGGAATCCCTAGTAAAGAAGTGATTATTTCAAAAATGTAAGGGCATGGCTTTTGCTAATGGGGTAGATTACAAATTGATGCATAAGACACCCTCAAAATTTTAAGACTGTAACACCTGGAACTGAAAGGAAACAAAGACAATAGAAAATTAAAAGTGACCTTTGGACACCCAAACTTCCATGCCCAAGAAAAAGGCAGAGGAAATCATCAGCTACAAATACAGGTCTTTTTTGGAAAAAGAATGATGAATCAGAAGATGGAAACCAGAGAACAAAGAGGAGGAGCCAAGCACCACAGAGAACAATTCCCAGGAAATGGACTGATTACTCATTCAGCAAATGGCAAGATGACCAACTGGGTTTCAGAGTCAGTATGGAATATAACAGCCTCTCATTTTCCCTCTTTGGAAGATAAAGAACTATAGAATTTTCCTATGCTTGCCCCACCGTTGAATGTTTAGTGTATGAAAGGTAGATGACTTATCTCTTTAGTTCAAAGGTTTTCCAAAGAACCTCTAATTCAAAGGCTTTCAATATTCAAGAAGCCTTAGCCAAGGAGTCTTATCTGCATCTGGAATTGATTTGGAAGACAAAATGCTGAACTTCAAACTGCATGCAGTAATGGAATGAGACTTGGGGGGCTTGAGGGCAGAAATGAGCGTATTCTGCACGTAGGAGAGCTATATAAGTGGTTGTGGTTAGAGGATGGACTGTGGCAGATTACATTCTCCTAAAATGACCTCAATGATATTTCCCATTCCACATGTTGTTTCTTACATGTAACTCTGACACTCAAGCCTTGGAGTCTGTATTACCTCACCTTGAATTTCTGACCACGGCATAAATGCAGTTATCCGATTTCAGAGACTGGATCATAAAAGTCAATACAGCTCTCACCTTGCTCATTATAATACAGTATTCTCTCTTTAAATATTCAGCTGCCATATATATTAGCAGTCTGACTGCCTTGGGGATGCCATGCTATGAGGAAGTCCAAATTAGCCCATATGAAGGGACCACATGGCCAGACTCTGAGGTTATATGAAAAGTGAAAGGTGTCTGACTAGCCCCAGCTACTTCAGCCACTTGCTATTCCAACTCTAGTCACTGTCTGACTGCAAATGCAGGAGATACCCTAACCCAAATCAAATAGCCAAACCCTACACAAACTCCTGACCCCAGAAACTGAAAAAGATCATAAAATTGTTATTGTGGTTTTAAGCCACTATGAATTTCAATGACTTTTTATACAGGTAGAATTAATAGAAACAAAAAGTACCAATTACTAAACCTCATTTTGATTATATGTGAGAAATTTCACAGAAACAACTGAAAATAGCAATAGATACCTGGTAAAAAAAATTTAGAAAGAAAGGCAAAAAAATTTCTTTCAATGACATTGTCTATAAATCTTTAGGAGAAATCATGAAATAAAACCAAAACAGGTTAGGTATTATAATATCATCTTTTTTTTTAATATGATGATATTTTAAAAAACAAACTGGCTCATGCCTGTAATCCTAGCACTATGGGAGGTGGGGTGGATTGCTTGAGTCCAAGAGTCCAAAACCAGCCTTGGCAACATGGTGAAATCCTGCCTCTACAAAAAATACCAAAAAAAAAAAAAAAAAAAATGAGCCAGGCATGGTGGCTCATGCCTGTAGTCCCAGCTATTTGGGAGGCTGAGGTGGGAACATCACCTGAGCCCAGGAAGGCGGGCTGCAGTGAGTTGTCACCGCACCACTGCACTTCAGCCTGGGTGACAGGATGAGACCCCATCTCAAAAAAGAAAAAAAAAAAAAAAGGAAATTAATATTTATTAAAATGAAAAGAGTTCAGAATTGATCACTAAATTATCCAAGTCTCCAAACAAAAACCTAAATCTCTGAGAATGCTCAAGGACATTTCCTAGACAGAGTTAATGGTTCTGTCCTCCTTCACACCCAATCAGTATTCTGCGTCCTATCTATATTCTGGCTGAGGACATATGCCCCTCCTACTCACCTGCTCCACTGCCAAAGCCCATCCTGAGGAGACCTTGGAGCCTGTAGTAGCCCAATACCTTTTGTGGCACCTTAAATAAGAAACTGGAAGTTTCGTCGTTGTGAAGTCTGTTGGCTCTTTACAATTAGTGAAGTGGCCTCTTGGCTATATCTTGGGCTACATGTAATCTGTCTGACTCAGAGCACAACTGAGAAAACAGAATGCAATAAACTCCAAAATATTTGTTCCAAACCCTTTACTGTTCATTTCCCTTAACTTCTCTGTTGCTAGGTAAAAATAAATGTGTGTCTATTTGTGTGTTTGGGAGAGTGGTGGGAATCAGGCAATTATCTGCAGTTACAAAAATTAACTCACTGAATGCTTATTATGTTCCCTGCCTGTGCTAGGAGATTTGGGGACATACAAAGGTACAAACTATAAACGCTGCTCTGAAGCAAGTTTCAATGCAGCTGGGAAGACTAATCTAATTAGCAAACAAAAAAAATTATAAAATAAAACAATTAAGTGCTAAACTGTGCCTTAATCAGGTATTAGGGCTTTACTCAGGCTTCACAGAAGATGTGCAAAGGAAAAAGTAAGAAATACAGCAAGGAGATCACGTTAGGAATATAAAAGGAGTCTACAAAAGGCAGACAACAGGTAAGTCAGCCTGCATCAGTGATTTCAGGACAGAGTTGGGAAGGCAACGAGGGATACATGAGGAGTCCTGAAAGCTAGTCTGACAAGGGCTGCAAGGAGTCAGTAAAGGCAGCTGAAATAAGATTCGGCATGAAGAAAATAATATTTGAAATGACTCTTCTATAAAAAAATGAATGTTTAAAAATGTTATAAGTAAAATTAAATACCAAGCTAAAAATACTTTCAGAAATAGAGTGAAGTATTAATAGCCTTAAAATACAAAGAGCACATATAAATTGGAAAGAAAAATATTAAATAATGGACAAGATCATATAATACACAGAAGAGAACCATAGCCATAAAAATAATCACTAACTTCACTGGTGATCAAATAAATAAAAATTAAAACAACAAGAGTTTCTTAAGTAAATCAGTATAATTTTTAATAATATTCAGTGCTCAAGGGTATGCAGCAAAAAGCACATTCTTCCACTGCTGTTAGAAGCATGAATTGACATAAACATTCTGGAAAGCAATTTGGATGTATGAGTGAAGTCTTTAAAATGTCGACATCTTAACCACTTTTTTCTTAGTATCTATTTTGTAAAAATTTATCCAAAGCAAGGACCATAAATTCCAAGACTGAATTCTGAATTCAGTAAATGAATTCCACATAATGAAAGAGTAATCACTACCATTTACCATAATGATACTGATAGTGATTTAGTACCTACTGTGAACTGGGTTCTATGAAAATGCTATTACTGATAGGGATGGGGACAGAGAAATTCTAGGCAGAAAGGGCAGCAAAACCCCACCCTCAGTCGCAAAGCCTGAAACGGAGGCCCAAGTGAGAACTTCTATCCCCGTTTACCCACTCAAATGTTGCCTTTTCCTAAACCACCCATGGCCCCGCCCTGCCCTATCCTGTGCTTATAAAATCCCAACTCAGCCAGTAAATGGGACTACAGTTGGACATCAGAGGGAAGCAGCTTGACTTCAGAGGGACAGTTTGACAGCGTAACTTCGGAGAAGAATCTGGCTGGAGATGGTCAGACTTCAGGGGACAATTACTACCCGCCCTGTGCCCTTTTCAGCTTCTCTTCCCACTGAGAGCCACTTTCATTGGCAATAAAATTCCCCACAGTTATCAACCTTCAATTCATTCATGTGACCTCATTTTTCCTGGACACCAGACCAGAGCTTGGGAGCCATGACTGTGGATACAAAAAGGCTGTCACATTGGCCCTTTGCCCTCACTGGCAGAGGGCAGTCACCTCATGCAAAAGGGTGAAGGGCCCATTGAGCTGTTAACACTTGAGCTATCCACAGATGGCAGAGCTCAAAGAGCACTGCAACACACTCTCTGGGGTTTCAGGGGGTCACAGGCACCCCCACCTAGATGCTGCACAGGGACCACACAGAGTTTGCTACTGCTGGTGCCCAAAAGCAGCTGACTGGATCCCATATTCGCTTGCCTACCAGCTTCCTCCCACAAGGGGTTGAGCATGGTGAGTCGAGTAAATCGAGTTTGTTCCTGCCAGCACCCAAAAGCGCTCGCTCTGCTTCCAGCACTCATTTGCTCACACACTCCCTCCCGCAAGGGGTAGACAGGGCCGGGCTGAGTAAATGAGGCACCCCTGTCCTGAGTTCCTTGAAGGTGTCAAGAAAATACCCTGCTTCATTACCATAATAATTCTGATATTTAAATAATTTAAGGCCAGCATTATCTCTATTTCATAAATGGAGAAACTGAATAGTATAAAGTTACAAATCTATAAAAAGTTATATTCAGAGCTGAAACTTGCATA
This sequence comes from Papio anubis, assembly GCF_008728515.1. Taxonomy (NCBI): domain Eukaryota; kingdom Metazoa; phylum Chordata; class Mammalia; order Primates; family Cercopithecidae; genus Papio; species Papio anubis. Next base: position 138,936,823 of record NC_044978.1, on the reverse strand, counting down.
GGTCTGACTTCAAAGTTTGTGCTCTTTCCACTGTTTTTCTGCTCACTCATAATTATATCCACTTATAAGACCAAAAAAAATGGAAGAAACCTAAGTGACCAATGATGAAATATTACGTAAATATTCAAAGTATATTTAAAGTAAACTTCAGAAACTTGAGATAAGTTCAAGGTAAAATATAAGAATATTACAAAATTAAATTACAGAAACACATATGCAATATAGTATTATGAACATGTATGGGCATGTACACCTAGGAAAGGTAATGAAAAAAAATGAACCAAAATGTTATCTGTGGTTGTATGAAGTAATGGAACAAATGAATATTTCATTTTTCCCTTATAGTGTCTATATTTTTCAAATGTATTAAAATAAGTATTTATTTAAAAGTCATAATAAAGTTATCTTTTTAAAGAAAGAGCAAATAAACAACTTAGCTAATGTTACACCTAGCAAGAAACTGAACACAAATTATATATTTTAAGTAGATTTGATTCTTCCCAAAATACTCAGTAAAGAAGAGTTCATGTTATCCAATGAATTGATTATAGTTTTCCTTTGTGATCATTTATTGCAGGAAAAATAAGCAGACTATTAGGAGGTAAATAAGAACGTTGTACATACTATGATTTGCAATGATACTGTTAAGTTTGAATAAGTAGTTCCTCCATTTCCATTACTGATTCTGAGAACAAATTTATATTAAATGATCACTCAAACCATCAACATAAATACAATACAATGTAATGTCAAAATTAAATGAACTTGCAGTCATTTAAGAGGCTCATCATTATTTTTAAATAAGATATTCTTCTACAACTTTTATTTATAGCATCTCTGTCTAGAACATGAAAAATTTAAGGAGAAAAACTACCTATATTAGTTTAAAATTATAGGAGTATATAAGAAATAAACTGTCCAAACTTCCAATTTCATGGTCATAATGCATTTAATGAGATCATATTTTATTGCTAATAAAATTTAGATTAATCTTGAAATTTATAGATGAAGATAATAGATGCTTAAAAAGCTCATATTTTGTTATTTAAAAATCTTAAATATTCTAGTAATATTAAATATCGAAAGCAATAAGTCTATCAATAAATAAGCAGTAAGAGGAAAAAGAGTTATTAGATTTGATATTTGTGATGACAGGTTAAGATCAGGAAGAGAAGTAGACAGGGAGCACTGCCTGCAATTGAAGCATCTCTGAATTAAATTAAAATACCGTATGTTTAACCATCACACTTTCATTGTAATATGAAATTTAGCACTACAATTAACTGACATGGGTGACAGATGATGAGACTGAACTATTTTTCCTTAAAGTGACAAGTAAAATAATAACCTACCCTTACTAGGTTTTATTTTTAGCAGTGATTAATTCAATTAATACATATGTTGTCAAATGCCAATGGGATACACTCTTTTCCAAGCAACAGACCTACTCATAATTTTTTTCATTCAAGCGAAACTTAACTCTTCTAAAACACATCCAAGAAAAGTTATTTTTATTTATCATATTTCATGGTCCAGTTCTCTTATTTCACAAGTACTGAAACTGAGTCCCAGATTCCAAAACTTTGAAACATAAGTAATTCATCAAATGTAAAAATCATTATTTATATTGCTGCACCACCATTTTAGGTAGCACTGAGGGGGAAAAAAACTGTAATTGTTGTACGATGTCATTAGGATAAATCCCAAATTCAGTGACTGTAAAATGTATTAAGACTGTGTGTCTTAGGAGCAAGTCGTGAATAGTTAATTTTAATGAATTTAAAAAGTTCATCAAAAAATGTAACTTAAAGGGCTATAAAAAATAGTGTTCAGTAGCACGATGAAGCAACTATAGTTCAAAATTATTGCATATTTCATAATAGCAACAAGAGAAGATTTTGAATATTCCCAAGACAAAGAAATGATAGGTGTTTCAATTGATATATATCCCAATTACTGAGATTTAATCATTACATATTGTATGATTCTATCAAAATATCACATATACCCCATAAATATGTACAACTTTTATGTATCCATAAAAATTAAAAATAAAAAAAAAACTTTAAAACAGAAATGAACAGGCCAGGCGCGGTGGCTCATGCCTGTAATCCCAGCACTTTGGGAGGCTGAGGTTGGCAGACTGCCTGAGGACAGGAGTTCCTGACCAGTCTGATCAACATGGAAAAACCCTGTCTCTACTAAAAACACAAAAAGTAGCAGGGCTTGGTGGTACATGCCTATAGTCCCAGCTATTCGGGAGGCTGAGGCAGGAGAATTACTTCAACTCGGGAGGTGGAGGTTGCAGTGAGCCAAGGTTGCACCACCGCACTCCAGCCTGGGTGACAGAGAGTGAAACTCGATCTCAAAAAAAAAAAAAAAGAAAAGAAAAGGAGAAAGAAATAAACAGCAGAAGTAAGATCTTGTAATTGGCATAACTACAGATAAGTCAGCAATTAATATTCAATAGAATATCCTAGCACTTTAAGAGAAGAGGCTGAATTATTGTCAGATTAAACTACTAAACATTCTTAAAAAAGCTTTTTAAAATAAAACAAGATATATAACAAAAAATAATCTTGGCTTATAAGTAACTAAGAAGTTAATCCTTAATTATAACTCTAAAGAACAATAAATACTAAACCATTTAAAAGTATGAGAAACATTTTAAAAATCATGAAAGTATCACCCTTTTTACATGTAAGGAAACATAAGACAACCAGAACACTATGATCATTAATTCTTTGTTAGATTTTTAAACTTAAAGATATAATTATTGGACAAAGTTAGAATATTTCCATTTACAAATATTTCTTAGGCAAATACCATCTGCCAGACACTGCTATGAGAACTAAAGATACAGAAGAGAATGAAGCAGACAAAATCCCCTGCCCAAATGAAGCCTACCTTCCACTGGGGAAGACAAATAATAAAAAACATTCACAAGTGAAATATATAGTGTATTAGTGATAAATGCTAAGGAGAAAAATAAAGCGGGAGAAGGAAGATTTCTGCTATACTGACTCTGCCATTCCACCAAGAACATAAATTCTTAATCCTAAAATCCTTAAAATGATATTTTTAAAATAATCAGGACTTTGTCAGGCTAAAAAAGAGAAGAAAAGGCATTTTAATAGCTACATATTTTCTGAGACTATTCAATGTTAAAATAAAGGCTTTCAGGTTCTGAACAGAACAAACAGTCCAATCTACTAGCCCAGACATTGCAGGCTTCTAAATAAGCATCCTGATGACAGAATGCAATCGCAGTGATGGGTGGCAGACAGCGGATCATTTAGAAAACTCAGGATATGGACGGGCGCGGTGGCTCACAGCTGTGATCCCAACACTTTGAGAGGCCGGGTCGGGCAGATCACGAGGTCAAGAGATCGAGACCATCCTGGCCAAAATGGCAGAACCCTGTCTCTACTAAAAATACAAGAAATTAGCCAGGCGTGGTGGCGGGCGCATGTAGTCCCAGCTACTTGAGAGGCTGAGGCAGAAGAATCGCGTGAACCCGGGAGGCAGAGGTTGCAGTGAGCCGAGATCACGCCACTGCACTCCAGGCCTGGCAACAAAGCAAGACTCCGGCTCAAAAAAAAAAAAAAAAAAGGTAAACTCAGGATGTATAGACAAACTATGCCTATCTAACTTGTGGAAAATTCACCAAAAAAGGAACAGGGTAAAGCTGGGAATTGTGGATACAAAATCAGGGAAATCTGGAAGCAGAAACAGAGCAGAGTTGGATCCCAGGGAATATGGCAAAGACCTTCCTCCTACATGAGAATACATGAGAATATGGAGGCAAATCCCTATCTTTTTCCTACATATGAGTATTATACAAAAATACCACATTCCTTGGGAACAAAGAACAAGAGTACAATAATATAATGCTACCAATGGTAAAACTCCCTCACCACAATCTTAAATTCTTGTTACAGAGTAGCAGAGAATAGAACCTGGAGCTATCTCAAACATCAGAGGCGCAGGAGCTGTGTTCCTGCTACCTGCCTTGGAAAGTTTTAGCATAAGGATCAACTTCAAAACTAAATTAAGAAGTATAAACTCACTTTGGCTTTGCTGCTTCTCCAATATTCCCCCATAAACACATGTAAGTTGCTAACAAGCAGTGCAAATTTTCTCATTGACATTCTGCTGTCTGATAAAGTAGAATATCTAATTGTTAAATAAACATATTTTCCCCAGAATTCAATATAGCATTTTCATTAAAAAATGTTTAAACTACAACCGATAAAAATAGCTTCCTTAAGTTTGCCCTATGATTAAAAAAAGAAAAAAAAAACCTATTTACTTATCACGTCCCAGAGCTGAGCAATGTTCGCCCAGGTGCAGCCTCACTGAGATCTTGCCATAAAGAGTAAGGAAGACAGGAGGCAGGATGCAGCCACCATCACTAGTAAGGTTTAATCACTTTAGTCTTTGGCTACCTTTTCATCTCTGAGCAAATAAAGCATATATACCAAGGAAAGTATTATTAAGTAATGATTGTCTGGAGAGAGGCTAGGGAAGTCCAGAGATGACAAAAAGTAAAAGAAAGAAAAAGTCCCTGAATGTAAAGTTACAAGCATAGTTTATATTGTGTAACTAACAAGAAAAGTAATCAAACTACCAAAATGTTATCACTGCCTTCAAGAAGATAACCTCAAAGTGAGATAAGAAAACAGTCATTCTTACAGAATGTGCCATATCTCATGTACTCTAATAACTTTCTGGATATTATTTATTTTAAGCTATTATAGTTCTATGATATGAATAGAGTATTCTTACTGTTTTATTAAGTGAAGAAAAAAATCTCTTGGGCCAGGCACGATGGCTCATGCCTGTAATTCCAGCACTTCGGGAGGCTGAGGCTGGCAGATCACTTGAGGTCAGGAGTTCGAGACCAGCCTGTTCAACATGGTGAAACCCCGTCTCTACTAAAAATACAAATAATTAGCTGGGCATGGTGGCGCGCACCTGTAATCCCAGCTACTCGGGAGGCTGAGGCAGGAGAATCGCTTGAACCCAGGAGGCAGAGGTTGCAGTGAGCCAAGATCATGCCACTGTACTCTAGCCTGGGTGATAGAGCACGACTCCATCTCAAGAAAAAAAAAAGAAAACAAAAAGAAAGAAAAGAAAAGAGACATCTATTCTATAATAGAAGAAAAGAGAATATAGTTACTGAAAGTTACTTTACAATAAATGTGGTTGGTATGCATAATAATCTCTAACAACAGGTCATATTTGTGACAGTCCCTACTTTCTGAACAGCTATGGTTGTATGCAGCCTTCTCAATTCAAATACCATCAATCATTACCCTAAGAAGATGCTAAAGGTGTTTCTACTTCTACTTAGCAGAGTTGGAGACTGCACAAAAGGTTTACAAAGGCTTCCTTATATAAAAATATATGAGGAAACTATCCCTTAATTCCATAGTTTTATTTTTCCGCAAACTTAC